>NC_053150.1:25338537-25938537 GCF_016808335.1 Panicum virgatum | reverse complement strand
TCCTCAGCTCATCTTCTCACTCCCATGTAGCCTCAGCTTCACTGTGGTGACTCCATTGAACTCTGCACATCTTGATGCGCTTGTTCCGTGTAATCCTCTCTGATGTCTCCAGAATCTTCACCGGATGCTCAGTATAAGTCAGATCTTCCTGCACATCTACTCCATCCAGTGGTGCCTGCTCCTCGGGTACTCGTAGACACTTCTTCAGCTGAGATATATCGAAGACATCGTGAACTCCTGAGAGGCTGGTGGGCAACTCCAGGCAATAAGCAACTTCGCCTTTCCTCTCTAGCACCTTGAATGGTCCCACATACCGAGGTGCTAACTTCCCCTTGACGTTAAATCTGCGGATTCCTCTCATCGGAGACACCTTCAAGTACACATAATGACCAACACTGAAGGTCAGATCTCTCCGTTTCCCATCTGCATAGCTCTTTTGCCTGCTCTATGCAATCCTCAGATTTTCTCGCACAACTTGTACCATCTGCTCTGCATCTTCTATAATGTCGGGGCCAAAGAGCTGCTTCTCACCAATCTGATCTCAATAGAGAGGAGTCCTGCATTTTCTGCCATAGAATGCCTCAAAGGGGGACTTCTTCAAACTGGCCTGGTAGCTGTTGTTGTAGGAGAACTCAGCATACGACAGGCATTTATCCCAACTAGTACCATACTGAATAGCACAAGCTCTCAGCATATCCTCCAACACTTGGTTGGTTCTCTCCATTTGCCCATCTGTCTGAGAATGATAGGCGGTGCTGAATCGTAGCTTCGTATCCAAAGAATCATGAAGCTGCTCCCAGAACCGTGAAGTGAACTGAGATCCTCTGTCAGATATAATCTTCTTGGGCACACTATGCAAGCAGACAATCCGAGAGATGTACAACTCAGCAAGTCTAGCACCGGAGTAAGTAGTGTTCACTGGAATGAAGTGAGCAACTTTCGTCAGACGATCCACTACTACCCATATGGAGTTGTACCCTTTCTGAGTACGAGGCAATCCAACAATGAAGTCCATAATGATCTCCTCCCATTTCCACTCTGGAATCTTCAAAGGCTGTAACAGACCTGCTGGCCTCTGATGCTCAGCCTTGACACGCTGACAGGTGTCACAAATAGCCACGTACTCTACCACTGAACGCATCATACCATACCACTAGAAACGTTCCTTCAGATCATAGTACATCTTCGTGCTGCCCAGATGAATAGAGTAAGCTGTATCATGGGCCTCACTTAGAATTAACTTCCGGAGATCCTTCACATCTGGCACACAGATCTGGTTCTTGTACCACAAGGTACCCTGATCATCTTCTCTGAAATGAGGAGCCTTGCCCTTCTTGAGCAACTCACGAATCACCTGCAGCTTCTCATCATCTTTCTGATGCTTCCTGATCTCTACCTCTAGAGTGGGTACTGCCTCGAATGCTGCACTCGAAGTATGATGCAAGAAACCTAGACTCAACTGCTCAAACTCCTCACATAACTCTGGAGGCATCTGGAAAGCAACGGCCATGTTGACATAGCTTCTTCTGCTCAGAGCATCTGCCACCACATTGGCCTTACCCGGATGATAGTGAATCTCCAGGTCATAGTCCTTGACCAACCCTAACCATCTTCTCTGCCGCATGTTCAGCTCATTCTGCGTGAAAATGTACTTGAGGCTCTTGTGATCAGTGTAGATATCACACTGCTGCCCATACAAGTAATGCCTCCAAATCTTTAGAGCATGCACAACTGCGGCTAACTCAAGATCATGAGTGGGATAGTTCAGCTCATGCCGACGTAACTGCCGTGAAGCATAAGCAATCACTCTGCCCTCCTACATCAGAACACAACCAAGACCATCCTTCGAAGCATCATAGTACACCGTGAACCTCTTGCTCTGGTCTGGCAGAGTAAGGACTGGGGCCATAGTAAGCCTCTTTTTCAACTCATCAAAGGCCATCTGACGCTCATCTGTCCATATGAATGCTGCATTCTTCTCTAGCAAGAAAGTCAAAGGCTTCGCGATCTTGGAGAAATTCTCAATAAACCTCCGATAATATCCTACTAAGCCCAAGAATGACCAGACTTCCTTCACCGTCTGCGGTGTCTCCCACTCGAGCACATCCTTCACCTTGCTCGGATCAACTGCAATACATCCCTTGGAGATGATATGACCGAGGAATGGAACCTCGTCAATCCAGAACTCACACTTGCTGAACTTAGCATACAGCTGATGCTCCCTCAATCTCTGCAACACGAGCCTCAGATGCTCTTCATGCTCTTCCTCTATCTTGGAGAAGATCAGAATATCATCAATGAAGATCACCATGAAGACATCCAGATAATCCATGAAAACCATGTTCATCAGATGCATGAAGAAAGCCGGGGCATTAGTCAAGCCAAAGGACATGACTGTGTACTCATATAGCCCGTACTTGCAAGTGAATGCCGTCTTCGGAATATCCCCAGGACGGATCCTTAGCTGAAAATAACCCGAACGCAGATCAATCTTCGAGAATATATGAGCACCTCGAAGCAGATTGAAGAGATCCTCAATATGGGGCAGTGGATGCTTGTTCTTGATGGTAACTGCATTCAGCTCCTGATAATCGACACACATCCTCTTCGAGCCATCCTTCTTATCTACTAGCAACAATGGAAAAGCCCAAGGAGAGAAGCTGCGACGGATATAGCCCTTGGCTAGCAACTCATCAATAGTCTTCTTGACTTCCTCATGCTCTATAGGTGCCATGCGGTAGGGCCGCTTTGCAATAGGAGCAGTGCCAGGCAAGAGATCAATAGAAAACTCGATGTCACGTTCAGGCGGCATACCTGGCAAATCATCCGGAAAGACATCCGGGAATTCAGACACCACGCGAATACCGTCCGTGGGTCTAGCCTCCATCTGATGAAGAAATCCTGAGGGCTCTGAAGCACTGACTATCACCTCTTGGTCATCAGATGCTGTCAAGTGAACTGCCCGATGAGTACAATCAATTCTGACTCCCCACTTGGCAAGAGTATCCATTCCTAGAATCACATCGATACCCAAGTCTAGCACCCTCAGATCAGCACTGAACGTTGCCCCCCTTATGGCTACACTGACTCGGGGGCAAACAATATGGGATATCAACTCCCCTCCCAGTGAAGAGACTAGCAGACACTTCCTTAATGCAGTGGTAAAGAAACTATGCTCCTCAACATATGACTTGGTGGTGAATGAATGAGTAGCACCAGTATCGAAAAGCACTGTAGCTGGATGGGAATTGACCATGAATGTACCAATAACCACGTTAGGAGCCTCGGCCGCTGACTCGGCCGTCACGTGGTTCACTCTGCCCTGTGCTGGCGCCCTGGGCTGAGCTGGGCGCCCCTGCTGTCCTGCCTGCGCCTTCCGGGGGCAAGTGTTGGCGTAGTGCCCCGGCTGGCCGCAGTGATAGCACACGCGAGGAGGTGCTGGAGCCTACTGTCCGGCAGGAGGACCTGCCTGCCTTGGAGCCTGAGGTGCTGGCAGAGCTGGTGGAGCACGAGCCGGAGGTGTCGGTAACCTCTGGCCCTGACCTGCCTGCTACTACTGTCGAGGCGGGTACTGCTGCGGCTTCTGCTGGTACTGCTGGGGAGGCCGGTACTACTGCTGCTGGTACTGTTGGGCGGCTGGAGGCGAGGACGAGTGTTGCTGCCAGAAGCAACGGGGACAATCTTCCTCTTCTTGTCCTCCATCTCCAGGTACTTGCGCTCCGTGTTGAGCGCACTGTCAACCAGATGGTTGAAGTCGTCGAAGCGGAGGTTGAGCAGCGCGTAGTGGAGGTAGTCCTCAAGACCCTCCATGAAGTGCTCCTGCTTCTTGCGGTCGTCCGCAACATCGGCAGGGGCGTAGCGAGCAAGCTGCAGAAAACGATCACGATACTCCGTGACCGTCATAGTCCCCTGAAGTGAAAAAGACAGATATATATATCGAAGGA
The DNA here is from genome assembly GCF_016808335.1 of Panicum virgatum. Taxonomy (NCBI): domain Eukaryota; kingdom Viridiplantae; phylum Streptophyta; class Magnoliopsida; order Poales; family Poaceae; genus Panicum; species Panicum virgatum. Next base: position 25,934,593 of record NC_053150.1, on the reverse strand, counting down.
TTAATTCATGACTCAGAAAGATAGAACAATGGGGTATTAGCTCAAAAGGAAACGCTGAATGATTATATCTGAGATTACCTGCTTCAGTGCAAGGAACTCCTTCTGCTTCATCTTCATAACGCCCGCGGGGACGTTGTGACTGCGGAACTGCTCCCGGAACTGGAGCCAGGTGAGAGCCTCGCGGTCCTGAACTGGGTGGGACTCCAACCAGTCCAAAGCTGCACCTCGCAGCTATCCTGCTGCGTATAAGACTCACTCCCGATCATCGCACTGGGCGATGTCCAGCTGGCGCTGCACTGCACGGAGTCAGTCGTCAGCCTGAAGAGGGTCGGACGTGTGAGAGAACGTCGGCGGGTGACCCCTCAGGAACTTAGCACGCCTGTCGCGGGGCTGCGGCGGTGGAGGAGGCGGAGGCTGAGTGTGAGCCTGCTGAAGTGCCTGAACAGTGTTGTTCAGGGTAGCCATCATCTGCATCTGGAGCTGGAAGTACTGCTCCGGGGTCAGAGGCGGAGGCATCGGGATCCCAGTACCCTGGTTGTTCTGCCCCTGATTTTTCTGCCCTTGCTGGTCAGAACCACGCCTGGTGTTCACCATCTGATTTTTGGGACAAAAGATTTCATGAGTAAGGATATTGCAGAAATAAATTCAGATGGATACGATATTTTTCTGCAAGAAAGACTTAGACATGATAAAGTAGACAGGATAGAGTGGACGGTTTTACCCCCAATGATCTAACTGGTTTTATTAATTAATTTAACTTTAACTTAAAACTAATTTTCATTAAACAAATTTAACTACTAAACTATGCAATCATTCAAAAATCCAAATCAAACATGTAGCATAATAACAAACATACAAATTTCACAACTTTAGCCGAGTTTAACACACGACTCGACTAACACAATGCGTCGCAGAACGTGCTATCGTATTATTATAAAGGGATCATCTAGCTTACACCTATGATGGTCAGACGACTTACTCCAGGCCAGAATCTACGGAAACTATTCTATAGAAAGAAATCAAGGCAGGACAAGTAAGAATCTTAGAATTCAAGGAGTATAATAGCAAAATAGTTTCAGCAGACAAGGCTGAGAGGGAAGAAGACTTAAAACTCGACCAGTTCTATCTAGGCTTTCGTCCTACAGTCGATACGGCTTTGATTCCACTCTGTAACACCCGGTTTATAAAAGGACATAAACCGAGCAATCATATACGTGCCAGGATCAAGTCACACGTATATACAACAGAATGAACAGTATATCACAGCACATATCACGAAAAAGACATAATAAAGCGAGTACGAATGTTATTTATTATATTAATAACAAAAATGTCTGATACAGCGGAAGCGAAGTACAAATACGATAAAACTCTCTGAAGCTGAGCAGGGCGCCACAGGGACGTCGACTAGGAGATGAACGCCTAGAAGTCCTCGTAGTCCTGTTAGCGCTGAGCGAACTCCCTCGTGTCAGCAGGAACTGAGCAGCAGTAGAGTATCCAAGAGGAAAAAGTAGAGAAGAGGCAAGAGTGAGTACACAACTTGTACTCAACAAGTATAACACAAACTATGAGGCTCTAAGGTTGGCTGACTCAACTGCATTAGCTTTTAAGTGTTGGCAAAATTTTATTAAAGCTATTTACTACGAGTTGATGAATTACCATAAACCCAGTTTCATAGTAATTAATCAAAATTAATCATGTTACTACTGAGAACCAAACCAAACCAAACCAAACCAAGCCACCCGGGGAAACCTGCCTCGTCAAAGGAAGATAACCCCACTAATCAAAAGGAGGATCTGGGCCGCTCATGACCGTGAGCACGGCTAGTATACCAGTTTTTCACTCTGCAGAGGTTGCACATCTTTACCCACAAGTCGTGAGCTACGCTAGTTGTTCATCACACTTCCTTAGGTGAGAGGACTAGCAAACTCACTACGAGGCCTTTACAAAGAATCTCGTTGATAGGGAGTAACCGCGAGGGTGGATCGGCGACTATGGAGCAGGTCTAGTGGGCATCAAGACACGAAGCACAGACGAGGCCACTCAGCACGAGGGCCATAGAAGCTTACCGCCCCTGCCCCGCAGGTAAGTTACTCCAAACCAAAAAGACCTAATTATTATGCCAAGACCGTCCCATTCCAGTCTTGTGGTAGCGCTGTTGTCCTAGGTTGTCGCTCTATGAACCGGTCCTTATGGAGAGTGGCCAACCAAGCACTAAGCACCATGCTGGCCCCCTAAACCATGTTTATAACAAAACATATTTAACGGGACGTGAGCCACCCAAGCACGGAGCACAGAGGGCCACTCCCAGAATTAAGTTGTATATACCATTAATCAAATTAATTAAAAAGGACCATTATGTGTTATAGCGCGGCACCTAGCACAACTAACCAAAATGCAACCCAAGGATATATATAAAGTGGCTAGGAAAGTCCTTATAGGCATACAGTATTAAAATGCAGTATGAAAGTGTATTTAAAAGTGATAGGTTGTTCATGTTATACTTGCCTTCCTCATACTGCTCCTGCTGCTGCTCAAAGTGGTCAGAAGACGGCTGCTCCGGGTACTAGTACTGGGGCTCCTCGGATGGGTCAACGTCTACTCACGAACACATGGCCAAAACAATGCACAACAATAAGCATACAAACAAACACTAACAAAAGCTAAGAAACAGTACATCAGTACATAAAAACAGCACACTAAACTAGTCTAAAACTATTCTACGTATTACAACAATCGTGTGGACATAAAGAATGCCTAAAATGGAGTTAAAATGTAAATTCTAGGCCTAAAACAAGTTCCAGGGACCTATTTGTAAGAAAACTGGGGTTTCAGGGGGTTTCTGGGCAAAACCGAGGACTAAAACATAATTAAAGGGTAGTTCTGGGGTCTAACTCGCGAAAACAATAGGCCTGGACGGCGGGTTCTAATAGGGAAAAGCTCAGGGGGCTGTGTGTTAAAAAAAGATCAAACTGGAATTATTTTTGAACTAACCAGGACGGCGGGTTGATTTCAAAGAAAAGGAGGGGCTCTTTAGCAAAATTACCAGGCCGAAGGGGTAAGTTTAGATCTCGGCTGCTGGATTTGGATCTGGCGGGTCAAATCTAATCGAACTACGATCTAATTTGGGCCCTAGGTTTCAGATCGGGCAGCTACAGGTATTTGGGGGCGCGGGCGGCGGCGGGACTCGCCGGAAACAGGGTTTCCGCGGCGGGGGATCGCCGGGGTAAGCGAATCCGGCGTTCCAGGGGGTTAAACAAGCTGTGGTTTGTCCGTGCAGCATGAGTGCGCCGTGTTTGGTCCACTGGGGTACCTAGGGAGGCGGTGCGGGGCTGGGAGCATGGCCCTCGACGGCGAAGGCGGCTCTGGGCGCCGGGAACTCGCCGGAGTGCGGTGTTCTGGTTCCCAGGGTGGCCTACAACTTCGAAGATCTAGCGCACCAGAAACGTGAAGGCCTAGAGATGCTTACTGAGGCTTGGTCCGGGCGGGGCGTGACGCAGGTGGCGCCGGCGGCGAGAACTGGCGGCGCCGCTAGGCGGAGCTCGTGGTCCGGATGGTGGGGCGCTCCTCCGGTCTCCGAAGTCCCACGGATCGACGCGGTGTTTTACTGTGACGCGGAAAAAAGGGTCGAAGCGGGCTGAATCACGCCGGCGGCATGTAATTGCTCGGATTAGAGCTCACCTGCGGCGGCGGTGTCGGGTGGAATTCGGGCGCGTGCGGGGCCGAGATCGAGAACGGTTGGCCTGGGGAAAACTCCGGACGTCGAGGCGGTGCTTCTGCGCGGCCTGGCCGGAGTTCCGGTGTAGCGGGGCGGCCGGTCTACGGCGGAGCAGAGGTGCGGCGAGGCAGCGCGGCGCGGGGGAGGCGGCGGCTAGGTTTTTGGTGGCGCGCTGGTGGATGGGAGGGGCACAGGGGTTCGTGGCCGGTTTAAAGGAGGCTGCCCGGAGATTTCGGGGTTCGGGTTCGGGAAAGGAATCCGCGGGGATCTCGGGTGGACGCCACGGCCGTTGCACGAGCGAACGCTGCGGGGACGACGGGTCTGACCCGTGGGGTTGGCCTATCAGTGGAAGTGGCGGGGCAAGCGCGGGGCGCTAGCGGCAGGCCGAGCGGGGTGAGGCGGAAGGCTGGGCCGCGCGCGAGCGGTGGGCTGCGGGCGTGAGAGGAGGGTGCGGGCCGAGCGGGGCTGTGGCGTGGGGAAAGCTGGGCCGGAGTGGAGCGGAGGCGCACGCGGGCCGCGCTGGCGAGCGGAAGAAACGGGCCGGCCGCGGGGTTAGACTGTTGGGCCGCTGGGAGAGAAGAGGTGAGTTGGGCCCGGGAAAAGAAATGGGCCATGTGGTTTGGGTTAGATTTGAGTTTTGGGTTTTTGGGCTGGGTCCTAGGTGTTTGGGTTTCTTTTCCTAATTCCTTCTAATCTATTTCCACAACAAACAAACAAAGTTTGAATTCAAATACAAATTTGAATTCAAACCACACTCAAATAATTAAAACTATGCACCAGCATGAATGCAACAACAAGATTTAAACCTAGATAAAGTTTTAAATACTTGAGGAACAAAAATTAGATTAAATGCCATTCTAAACACAACAAACCTTGGAAAATTAAACAAAGCCAATTAAATTTATTAAAAAAAGCTGAAATTTAAACTAGGGTGTTACAGACAGTGTCCTTGTTGATCTTGCCTTGCTCCTCCATGAACTCCTTCAATTGTATACGAAGAGGCACCGAGTTTTGAATGGAAGAGATTGCATTAAATTGGGGTCTACCTTGCCCGTAGCGGAAGTTGGTTGGCGGAATCCATTCTCCCTTCTTCATGTAGTCGAGCATCTTGGCTTCCTCCGGGCAGTTCTTTTGGACATGGCCGTACTCTCCACATTCTTCACATCTAGACCTTGCTTCGGCCGCCTTCAAATCGATAGCTTGGGCTTCTCTCTTTTCCACTTCCATCTTCTCCAACCTTCTCACGAGCGAGTCGATCTTCCCTTCTAGCACTTCTTCACGTTCCACTTGCAATACACTCTTCGCGGCGCCCACGGCTTGGAGTGGTTGTAGGCGCCCCGATGATGCCCATGCATCATTGTCTGCCACCTTCTTGAATAGCTTGAAAACTTGAGTAGGCGTGAGCTCAATGATAGAACCTCTGGCCGATGCGTCAATGATCCCCCTTGATGTAGTAGTGAGGCCTTGATAGAACTTCTGGACCACATCCTCCCTTGAGAACTTGTGATGAGGTACGGTGTGGATGTAGTCGTTGAAGCTCTCATAGGCTTCCGCAATAGTCTCCGTCGGGGCTTGCGCGAATGTTGCAATCTTGTTGCGCAGAATCTGGGTCTTGCCCGGCGAGTAGAACTCCGTCATGAACTCTTTCATCAAGGACTCCCAATTTTGCACCGTGCGCGGTGGTAGAGAATGAAACCATTGCAACGCTCTCCCAAGTAGAGAGAACGGAAAGAGCCTCGCTCTTATTTGATCTTGAGTCATCCCTTGCATGTCGAAGGTGTGGCATAGTTGGAGGAACGCTTGAAGATGTAGATTAGCGTCTTCTTTTCCAGTGAAGGGCGAGCTTTGCACCATCCTTATGATTGAAGTATTGATCTTGAACGGAACTCCGATGTTATCGAGATTTTGGATAGGCAAGTCCCGAATGTCCGGAGTGCATAGCTCTCCGACCGTACGCTCCTGCTCTGGTAGCGCCATCCCTTGGTGAAGTGGCGCCTCCTTTGGACTTGTTGGTAGAGTTGCTTGAGATGAAGACGATGAACCGTCGGCTTCGACTTTTGGATCTACTAGTTCCGGCTTCCTTGATCGTGCTTCTCATCTCCTTTGCCTGTAAATTTTTTGTGGATCATCCACAAAATTTTCGGGTTTATTGGAGAGGCTCCCGTCCATCTCCTGTTAGGGGTTAGTGAAAAAGAAAAATATATACCAGATCTAAAAGATGATTATACAAGATCTAAAACATAAAAGAAAAATAAAGCAAAATAAAGAAAACACTATATTAGATTGATTTTCGTGGAATAGATCTGTTTTTTTAGTTAGCTCAGAAAAATAAGAGATCTAAAAAGGTCAAAAAGAAAAATCAAGAAAAAGAAATATTTACGAATGCAAGTAAGATTGGATCTTAAATCGATGGTTCCCTAGCAACGGCACCAGAAAAGCTTGTTGATGCTCCTTAGCGCCCCCGATTTGTATACCGCAAGTGCACGGTTCGTGTAGCTTTTCCCTTAGAGTATTCTCCCAAGGTTTATCAATCCACGGAACCAAAGAGACAAGAAACAATCTATTAGCATAGAGATTCCTTTGTGTTGAGATGGTGAAAAACGAATCTAATCTATTAAAAACGACAAACACCGAAGGTAGCAAGAGAAAGTTAGAGATAACCAATCTAGATCACCTAGATCATGCATTTGTTGTAGTTCCAGCTAGATGTAGTGAAGTAAGATAGATGTGAATCTCAATGAAAAGCATCTTTAAACTCAAAATCTCCAATCTGATCCCTCGATACCCCACCTACTTAGTGGCAACGCCCTGTCACGACGCCACCCCTTTCGACAAAAGTACCCTGAAGCAAGTCGGTTCCCTTTGGTAGTTCTGCCATGAACCTCTAGCCACCACGACTACAAGATCATGCTAAACGATCTATCTCGATAATAGATCTAGGATAAAGAAAACCCAAAGAAAAGAACGAAATCGAAAGAGAGAACATGGTCGCTAAACATTCGGAATCACAAATAACTTCACCATGAATGATTGTACATCACAAGATCACAACCGGGGCCCTGCCTTGATCTTGATGATCCTAGCTTCAGAACTCCGACGTGGTCTTCCTTGCAAGGTTCCCACATCGGCTAGGGAAGCCCCTAGACAACTAGCACAACCCTCGGCTCTCCGAGAGGTGTCCCTCTATCTTCTCTGCTCCTTGGCGTCGTCTCCCCAATTGATCTCTCCGTGAACCTTAGGGAGGGGTCTTTAAATAGCCTCAGGAAACCCTATGCAAAAGGGGAGGCCGAACCAACCTAAAAAAGGGATGGGCCGGCCGGCCCAATGGGCCTAGGCCGGCCGGCCTGGCTCATTCCTTCGCCGTCTCGTGTCCTTCTTTCTCCCCAACTCTTCTGGAATCTTCTAGAGTTTATGCCTTTCATGATTGCACCCCATTAGACGTCGTTATCTTCGAGATTTCTTCGAGAAAAAGGATAGGATGGAAAATCCTTCCTTAAATATCTCTTTGCTTTGCTTAGCCCCGAAGTATCTTGATCTTATCTTGTGGGCTTTGTCCTTTGGGCTTCATTGGAGGGTGGATGTGCATGAACGGGCCTCTAATCATCATGGCCTTCGATCCTTTGTTCGGGCTTTGGCCTTCGTCTTTCTTCGTGTCATCACGTGATTGTGGGCCTCGTAATTTCATGCTCCAAATTTGGTCAAAAACCTGCAAAAATGAAGTACCTCCAAAATATATGTGCAAACGCGAAAACGACCAATAATTGGGCCGAGGTTAGGATGGTTAGTGATTCTGATATTAAATTCATGCTATTATCAAAGTTAAGCAGGGGATAAAATGGATACTTAAGGAGCGCCAACAGCAGTCATCACCCCAGGGGTGGACAACCACCAGCAATCCATGCTCCAAGGTCTCAACCGAACCGCAACAACAACTGCGGCCACAACCTTGAAGAAGTAGCCGATTCCACAATGGATGCACGGGACATCATCAACGCAAGACGCCAAGCGCATCTTGTAGACAATACCTATCGTTTCCCAGCCCTGAGCAGCACCTTCGACAACGTCGAGTACCCAAAGGACTTCAAACCCACGAACATCCAGAAGTATGACGGTAAGCAAGATCCTACTCAATGGTTACGTTTATATTCGACCGCTACCAGTGTTGCAGGAGGAGACACCTACACCAAGGTCCTCTACTTCCCGATGGCCCTAGAATTTGCACCTCTCACCTGGTTGGAGAGCTTGACGCCCAACTCCATACACTCATGGGAGGATCTCAAGAAGGTCTTCATCGACAACTTCCAAGGGTCTCTACATCGAGTAGCTACTCGACATGCTCTTGCAATGTGCAAGCAAGAGCAAGGCGAAACCATCAGGTCCTACGTCAAGCGCTTTTTTGACACAAGAGCCACCATCGCCAATGTTGCCGACAACGACGTCATCGACTACTTCCACGATGGCATTACTGTCCAATCACTTTATCGTGATTTCGGGCATAACCGCCCCAAAATGGTGGTGGATCTACGCGACACGATGCAGTGCTGGGCAAACGAAGAAGAACAAGAGCGCAGCCACTTCCCATGCCGTAACAACGATAACAATGGGAAGCGCAACAATGATGTGGAGGGCCCAGTAACTAGCGGGATCCTGCGCACAAGCATAAGTCGGACGATACCGTCGGCACTATGGATTGTGCCCCGCGCGGTAAGAAAGCAGAAAAGCCTATGGATCAGTTCGACAAGATTCTCCACAACAAGAGGTGCCCAATCCATCCCAAGAGCAACCACTCGATGTTCGAGTGCACAATCATACACAAGTCCTTCCAGTCTCCGCTGCCAGATGCACCCAAGAAGAAGCAGAACAATGAGGACAACGATGACAAGAAAGACCCTGACGGGTTTCAAAAACAACAAAACGTGGTTAATGTCATATTTGGAGGAGATCCAAGCTTCTCCAAGCGTGCCCAGAAGTTACTGCTTAGAGAAATCATCTCAGTTGAGCCTGCAATTCAAAGACCCTTAAAGTACAGCGAGGTCCCCATCACCTTCTCTAGGGAAGATCAGTGGACCAGCTTCTCTGAACCAGCAAAATTCCCACTAGTACTCGACCCTGTCGTCCAAGGATCCAAGCTCACTCGAGTACTTATTGACGGCGGAAGTGGGCTCAACTTGATCTTTGCAAGCACACTGATGAAGATGGGCCTTAGCTATATGAGTTTGCTTACACCAAGCAAAGCTCTCTTCTACGGCATCGTTCCAGGAAACTCCTCTACACCAATTGGCTCGGTTACCCTTCTAGTCACATTTGGTATAGAACAAAACATCCGGACGGAGTACATCAAGTTCGAAGTAGTTGACTTCGCATCTTTCTACCATGCCATACTGGGAAGACCAGCGCTGGCCAAGTTCATGGCAGTACCACACTAGGTCTACCTACTCCTCAAGATGCCGGGCAACACAGGAGTCCTCTCTTTACGTGGGGACCTCCTCAAGTCCTTTGAGTGCAACAAGGAGGCAATAGATCATGCCTCTACCATTCGAGTTCCTAGTTCTGTCAGTGAAATACTCACCGCCGCCAAGGAACTCTCACTCAACAAGGACTCGATGCCCTCCAAGAAATCGAGCCAGTCGTCGGTAAAACCAAACGGGGACGTGGGCACCAAGACCATTCAGCTACAAGAGGGAGACGACTCCAAAACTGCTATCGAGGGTGTTTGTTTCCGCTTATAATTAGGTTCTGGATGGAAATAATCCAAAATCCCACCCAAACGGTCTACTTATTTTTGGATTATGTGGGTTGCTGCTTCTCCTGAAATCCAGAATACAACATGTAAGAGGATTCTCCCCACCACGTCGCACGAGCCGCGCACCAAAAAATCGAGGGGATTTTCCTCCCCTTACCCCTGATACCCCTTCTTCCCGGAGCGCCCCCTACCTTATTGAGCGACCCCTGCCCCCGAAATCTGCTGCCACCCTACCACTGACACCCCCTCCTGGCGCTGCTCCCCTTCTGCGCTGTCGGACCCTGCCGCCGGGCCCTTCTGGGCCGCCCTTCTACGCCGCCTTACCACCGCCGACCAGCGCAGCCTTATGGTGGTGAGCTGGAGCCTCCTTGCACGGGAGGAGAAGCCCACGACGGCACTTGAAGAAGGAGCCTCCTTGCACGGAGGAGAAGCCCACGACGGCACCTGAAGAAGGAGCCTCCTTGCGCTTGTACTGGTAGCTGGTAGCTTCTCCTCCGATGGCTCTCCTCTTAGTACTAGTTTGCTGTTTAATCTAATTGTATTCACCATTTATGTACTAGTAGTCTATTTGTGATATTAATCTATTTGATCTAATTATGTAGTCAAGATACTAAAAAAATATAAGAATTATTGAATTCTGCTCGTATTCAGCAAAAAAATGAGATATCATCAGCCTCAAGGGTATTTCAAACATTTTACCACTCAACTCAGAGAATCGGGTCAAAATAATCAGGATTGCCAAACACCCAGCTTATCCAGATAGTCGATTCTCCAGGCAGCTGGCTTATCTCATAATCCTGATTCTCAGAAAAGCAAGATGCAGAAAAGCGGAAACAAACAGGGCCATCATCGTTGCTAGCTTGGGTAACAAAGAGGAACTCGAGCTCGTCAACTTCCTTAGGGCCAATTGAGACATATTTGCATGGAAGCCAGCAGATATGCCAGGGGTGCCCAAGGAGTTGATCGAGCATGCATTAAAAGTCGACCCCAAAGCCACACCAAAGAAGCAACGACTATGGCGTTTCTCCCCGGACTAGCAAGAGGCCATCAAGAAGGAGCTGGAAAAACTACTCGCAGCAAGGTTCACCAAAGAGGTCTACCATCCTGACTAGCTGGCCAACCTTGTACTCTTCCAGAAGAAGAACACAACAACGAGTGGAGGATGTGCGTCAACTACACTGATCTGAACAAGCATTGCCCAAAGGATCCTTTCGGGCTACCTCGCATTGATCAAGTAATCGACTCAACAGCAGGATGCATCCTACTATCTTTCTTCGACTGCTATTCAGGCTATCACCAAATTGCCCTGAAAGAAGAAGATCAAATCAAGACAACATTCATCACCCCATACGGGGCATATGCCTATAAGACCATGTCTTTTGGCTTGAAGAACGCGGGCGCCACTTACCAGCGTGCGATACAGCTATGTTTCGCTGATCAGCTACATTGCAATGTTGAAGCTTACGTTGACGACGTCGTTGTCAAAACCAAGAGCCAGGATCAGTTCATCGCAGACCTGGAAGAAACCTTCAACAGCCTATGAAAGTTTCGCTGGAAACTCAATCCAACCAAATGCGTCTTCGGCGTACCCTCTGGAAAACTACTCGGATTCATCGTCAGCCACCGAGGAATCGAAGCTAACCCAGAGAAGATCAATGCTATCATGGCCATGGATGCTCCAGCCACCATCAAGGACATCCAGAAGCTGACAGGCTGCATGGCAGCCTTGAATCGAATATTGTCCAGGCTTGGTGAATGGGGGTTACCCATCTTTAAGCTCCTCAAATGACAAGACAAATTCGAGTGGACTACAGAAGCCGCGAAAGCAGTCGAGAGCCTTACAGCTCCACTACTAGGAGAGGAACTACTTCTCTACATCTCCAGTCACCACCAATTCTTACAGCTCCACTACCAAGAGAGGAACTACTCCTCTACATCGCTGCGACTACTCACATAGTTAGTACGGCGATCGTAGTCGAACGCCCGGTGGAAGGCCACGCCTACGGTGTCCGGAGACTAGTTTACTTCAACAGTGAAGTGCTCTCTGAATCAAAGGTTAGATACCCATCAATTTAAAAAATTCTTTACAGAATTCTAATCACCTCCAGCAAGCTTCGACACTACTTCGATGAGTACAAGATCTCAGTTGTCACTGATTTCCCATTGGCGGATATACTCGACAATCGGGATGCCACTGGAAGAATTTCAAAGTGGGCAGTCGAACTAGGGGCCTTGGAAATCAAGTTCAAGCCAAGAACAACAATCAAGTCACAGGCACTAGTTGACTTCTTAGCTGAATGGCGTGAGAATCAAATCCCAGCACCTCACAACGTTCCAGAGCATTGGGTAATGTATTTTGATGGTTCACTCAAGCTCGATGGAGGCGGCGTGGGAGTCTTATTCATCTCTCCCAAAGGAGAACAACTCAAATACGTGTTCCAGATCCTATTCAAAGTCTCCAATAATGAAGCAGAATACAAGGCGCTGCTACATGGGCTCCGCCTAGCAGTTTCTCTTGGCATCAAGCGACTACTGGTTTACGACGACTCACTACTCGTCGTTCAGCAAGTCAACAAAGAGTGGGATATCAACAAGGACACAATGGACACATAAATTGAAGAAATCAGAAAGCTCGAGAACAAGTTCTCTGGATTGGAGATCCACCACATATACCGTGACAACAACATGGGAGCCGATGTCCTGTCCAAGCTAGGATCCACTCGAGCAACTGTTCCACCTGTAGTTTTTGTCCATGAATTATATCATCCATTAGTCAAGGATCAAAGTCAACAAACTATTGACGTGGAGGCCCCGGCCACAGTTAGGGAGGTATTAATGATTGAAGAACACTGGCGGATTCAATTCACCGACTTCATTAAGGAATTGAAGGTTCCACCACATATCGAAGCCCAAAGCACTGAAGCAACGCGCATTATCAGGCAAAGCAAAGTTTTCGTCCTCGTGGGTGACAACTTGTACAAGCGCTCCGCCTCCGGCATTCTTATGAAGTGTGTTACTCTTAAAGAAGGCAGGGACATCCTCAGAGAAATACATGAAGGAGTTTGTGGCCATCATGCCGCATCAAGGACACTAGTCGGAAAGGCCTACAGATCAGGTTTTTTCTGGCCAACTGCTATATTAGATGCAGAAGACCTTGTCAGAAGATGTCCTGGCTATCAATTATTTGGCAAGAAGACTCACGTCCCAGCACACAACTTGATTACAATCCCTCCATCATGGCTGTTTGCATGTTGGAGCCTGAGCCGGGACATTATCGGACCCCTCACCATAGCTCCAGGAGGATTTAACCATGTGCTGACAGCAGTCGACAAGTTTGCCAAGTGGATCGAGTACAAGCCCATTGTCAAGATCTCATTATATAGAGCAGTGGATTTCATCTCCATCATCATACATCGGTTTGGTTTCCCTCACACTATCATTACAGATCTGGGCTCTAACTTTACCTCGCAGTATTTTTGGGATTTCTGTGAGAATTCTTGCATAGAGGTCAAATATGCTTCAGTGGCTCACCCATGAGCAAACGGTCAAGTGGAACGCATCAATAGCTTGGTACTCGATGGCTTAAAAAAGAGACTCTACGACGCCAACTCTAAGAAGGGTGGCAAGTGGATTCAAGAACTACCCCATGTGGTCTAGGGGTTGTGAACGCAACCCAGCAAAGCAACTGGACAATCTCCTTTCTTCTTCACTTATGGATCAGAGGCTATACTGCCCGCAGATATCATATGGAAATCTCCAATAGTAGAGGCCTATCAGGAAGGTGAAGCAGATGAAGCTCGACAACTTGAGTTGGATACGGTCGAAGAAGCTAGGATCAACACATTGACCTAGTCGGCTAGATATCTTCAAGGAGTCAGACGCTATCATGACCGCAATGTCCAACAAAGATCTTTTAATGTAGGAGATCTAGTTCTACGATGAATCCAAGATGAAACAGGACTGCACAAGTTAAATTCCAGATGGGAGGGACCTTTCATTGTGTCTAAAGTTACAAGACCAGGATCATACAGAATTACTGATGCTGATGGTAATGAGGTACTCAACTCTTGGAAAATCGAGCACTTGCGCAAGTTTTATCCTTAATTAAGTCGTATGATGGTGTCAGTTGATCTCTTTAATAAAGCAATGGTTTTTCTATCAACTCTCGACTACATTAAAGGCAGTTATCAACCTGACAGCATCAAGATCGACTACTTTTTAAGGGGGTTTTCCAACCAGGGTAATCATTAAAGATTCATACCGACCTGGATGACTCAAGTAGGATAGCCTACACAGTTTTTCCACTGGGGTAACCGATCAAGGTTCATCCGAACAGGATAACTATACAGGCCACATCTTTGTCTTTGATATAGGACACAACCTACTCGCTGGCTCGAGAAGGTCTTTGGATACCTTTACTAGTCTGTCCAACTTGGGTAACTCGACGGGGTTCATCCTAATAGGTCAACTTTGAAGGTACTTACAGCATTGGGTTCCAGGCACAACTACTCGCTCGCTCAAGTATGTTTTGGATACTGTTAAAATTTGTCCAATTGGAAACATGACGGGGTTCATCCTAACTAGTCAATCTTAATGGTTACTCCAGTCTACAAGTTAGACACTATACTCGCTCGCTCGGGTAGATTATGGATATCTCTATATAGTTTTTTCTATCTGGATAATCCAACGGGATTCATCCTAACTGATAAACTATGGAGGTTACACCATGGAAACATTTTACTCGCTCGCTCGAGTAATTTGTATATTGACTACTTATTCTATGGTATCAGATCAAGTTTCTAGAGATACACCAATAGGATAAAACAGCATATATTTACAAAGATAAGTCTGTACAAGATCACAGGAGCTATTACAAGCAGATCACTCTGCCAAGTTCTTCCTGTATCTCCTCAGTAATTACTTCTGTTACCTTACAATAGTCCTGGAAAACCTGATCTGGGCAATCAGCGGCTATTCCCTTGGCTACTGGAGCTAAATTGTGATGAGGCCAGTAAGACTTTACAATTCCAAGCACATGTGTCAGATAATTCTTGGAGGTTGTCGTCATGAAGTCAATAATTTTCCTGGGAGCTTCTTCTAAGTGCTCGACTAGAGATTTACTACTCGATGCCTCTCCTTCAGAAACAATCATGTCCACAATAGCCTAGGCTACAGCTACCAGTCGAACTTGATCGCCTGAAGGACCTGATACAAGGATATTTCAGTAATTAGGCAATTACTGGTGAAATACTATCAAGCGGACTTCATGTACTTACAAGCTTGGGCAGTTTGGAGTTGTTCTTGAAGCTTGGATTTTTTCTTCTTCAATGCTCTTAATCTGTTGTTTCATCTTGTAAAGTTCTCGCATGTGCTCACGGTTAGCTTCATAAAGCTTGTTCCGTGCAGCAAGAGCTTCATCAAGATGTTTTGCAATCTCTGCATTCGTTTGCGCCAAGGTGATCCAATTATCTACGGTCTGATATAAAGCATGAGACTTCATGAATGACCGATTGGCAACATCCTACAAACACAACATATGACATGTCAGATATCTACTCGATATTGGGAGAGACTAGATAGCAGAAGACTTACCTTGGTAATTTGAAGCTCCATTATATAATCTGCAAGCTTCTGTACATTCTCTATGGTAAGTAGTGGATCATCAAAGAGTTCTTTTCCTAACTCCTCTTGGGCAGATTCAGGGAGTGACTGGAAGGGTACTACTCGAACTGTGGATTTACCTGACCCTCCAGCCTCTCCACCACCAGATCCAGCATAAGCAGTAGTGTCACCCCCCTGGCGGCTGTAGATGGGGAAGTTTTCTCTGTATCAGGAGCTGATTCGTTTGGTGTGCCAGAGGTACCTGCTTCCTGGCTCGCTATAGTATCAGAGTTCTCGATCAACCCAATTATTGGTGAATCGGGGGCTGATCGAGTAGTTGATTCCGGGTCATTCCTCACCCAATTACGGAAGTCCTGAACTTGAGCCTTCTCGTGCTTAGAAAGGTATTGAATCCTGAACAAAACAAACTCAGTACAAGACAGTTGAGATTAATTTGGATCTAATAGAGAAAGTAAGGTTCTTACTGGCCACTATCGAGCTGATATGCTTTCCTCTGCAATAGTACCATGTTGGGCGGCATCATTTGAAGATGGAGGCATGCAGTACCATGTTTTGTAATTCTTCTGCAAGAGAGTGGCTTCATCAGAAAAGCAGAAGGAACTACTCATTCAAGTACTCGATAATATTTACTGATACTTACCCAGGACTTCTCTGGTGGATTGCTTGCCCAGAAGAGCGATGGAAGAATCAAACACTCGTCAAAGTTGTCGAGTAGTTTGCAGCACCTTCTCACTACCTCAGCACGAGTCATTAGCTCTGGAGTGAACCTAGTGGGATCATTTACGCCTTCATATCTGAAGGCATGATGCTTCCAACGCTGTAGGAGTTGAATCAGACGGCTCACAAAGGAAAACACCACATGGTTTCCAGTGATTCCTTTCTTCTTCAACGTCGCAAGGGCATCGAGGAGGCATGTTACCTGACCGCCACCAGGTCCAGTACTTGACCAACTTGTTTGGACTTGGGGGGCGCTAGGAGTCCTTTCAGGAAGTGGAGATTCAAAGTACCCGACATGAAACCAGAAATTTTTCCACTCAATTCCTTTACCAGATGGTTGATAAGATAAGTACTCGTCTCGGTTCTCAGGATGGAGTATTAACTCACATCCACCGACGATGGCACGTTTACTAGTGTTTGGAATTGGTACAAGGATGAAAAAATTCTAGAAAAGATGGAAATGAGGGAGGATGCCATGGAATGCTTCACAAAAATGGGTGAATATCGGAATATGCAAGATTGACTGCGGGGTCAAATGATGCAGTTGGATTCCCCAGAATTGAAGATGGGCGTGAAAGAATTCTGAGACAGGTATTGCGAGACCACATTCTCCGAAATCGCGGAACATGATGGTTTCAAAAGTAGCTTCATATGGATAATGCTCTCCTTCAGTGGCACGCCACTAAATCACAGCTTGACTCTGGAGCAGGCCTATATTCTCCAATTCTTGCACAGTTGTTTTGGACATTTTGCTCTTTTGCCAGCCCGTGGAGAGATAAGGAACTTCCTCAACATCAAGCTTAGACTTGTTTTTTTTGGGAGCCATCTCAGTGTCATGAGCGGTAATTTTGGCTTGGGGGCTACGAGAGTAGATAGTGTAAGGAGAACAGAGAAGGCAAAAGCTTGGGAAAAGTTTGGATATAAAAATGGCAGCGGCCAGGAGTAAATGGGGTAAAAGCCCTAGAAAGTTACCGCAAGGTTTAATAAGATTATGAGTGGCAATTTTGTGAATATTTGGAAGTTCAACGGTCGTTGACTAATCTGAGTGGTTTTTGAAAAATCGGGATATGATTGATTGCAACGAGTTTTGGATCCTTTAATCTTAATTGAAAGATTTAAACTTCAAGGCTCGGGGGCAGCGGGATATGTGCATCAGAGATTTATTTTTCAATTTTTTTGGAAAATAAAGAAAGAAAAAGACTGAAGTGACCCTCAGCCTGATTCTACGATTCAACCTAAGGCTCAGGGACTACTCCATATGGAGCGCGAGTACTTCCCGCACCATATATGATCAAGATTTCGGGGCATGAGCACCTCACAGTCTCGAAGCAACCAGGAATACTTGGAAGACTACTCGAAGTACCTGAATGAAGGCCTAGAAGCAACCAGAGTGATGTTATGACTACTTGAAGTACTCGAAGACGCCCTGCCAAGTACTCGACGCCTATAGGATTCGGCTAGAAGAGCTCGAGGGCTTGTCAGACCCGGGGCAGCGGGACTGCTCATAGACATAGAATATTCTAGAGTAAGGGATAGCACATGGATGTCCTTACTTCTCTTGTAACTACCCGAATAGGTGTAGAACTAGCTGTAGTACAAAAGAAACTACCCGATTGTGTTGTAGTAGGACTCTAACTGTACTCCGCTAGGATTTTCCATGTAACCCTGTCCCCCCGGAGTATATAAGGGTGGGCAGGGACCCCCTCAAAAGACATCAACACCTAAGGCAATACAAACAACCACACATGACATAGGGTATTACGCAACTCGCGGCCTGAACCTATCTAAATCCTTGTGTTCCTTGCACCATCGACTTCCAGAGCAGTCGATCCCTACCTACAATCCTACTGCTAAGGGTATCCCTAAGTAGGCTTGGCAGTAAACACCGACAGGTATAGCTGTGCGCTTGCAGATCTTTTTCTATAATCGTTCAGCTAAACACCAAAGGAATTCTGGCACCGTTGCCTGGAACTAACAAACCTGGTGGCGATGCCTGTCAACAGCAGTGTGGTTCTAATCCAAAGGATATGCTCAAAGAAAGATAAACTCAAGTTTTCGCTCGTTTACTTCAAGCAACGGTCTGACCATTGTCTATTACGAACCTGAACGTGGGGGGAATGCACTAACCACGTGGACTGTCTCCATAGCGAACGGACAGGGCTATCACCACCTGCCGTCTACCCCTCAACACTATGGGGCTCGCAATAAACAAAAGTAATATAGGGCCTAGACACCACGTCTAATCCTTCAATTACTGCTCTACAGTTGATCAGGGTTTACCTGTCTTTATCAGGGGCCCTCTACTAAAGCATCCGCTATGAGAACGGACGATGAACCCGCAAATGAATGAAAACAAGAGAATAACATAAGCTAGAACTCACCAATAGTTGAACTCAGATACTTACTCCAAGAGAATTGTATCTGTCGAAGTACAAGGCTGAAGAGACGCCGACAAGTTCGACTCTTCACCGCACTTCCTCCTCACACACTCCCTAAGCTAATGATACAAGTGGGTGGAGCCCCTCTACTCTTCTCCTCCAAATGAGTTGTGTGGAATTAATGGTTGAAATGAGGGGGTGAGGGAGGCACCTTTTATAGCCTAAGGAGGTCGGTTCATGCAAAAAACTAATAAGGAAACATGTGGGCACCGCCTTCTAGCGGATAAGATCAAATCTCCTGCCAAACCGCACGTAGACGGGAGCCTATCTGGGTTCGGGCGACCCTGGGGGTCGGCCGACCACCAGGTGGCACCTTCCCAACTCTGCCTTCCCTGGTTGGCTAACAGATGGGCTCTATAAACTTATCCCTTGGGTGTATTTGCTTTCGCGCGCCCGTTTCCTCTAGTTTGTGGGCCCTTTTGTAAGTGAAACGCAAGATAGGATCTTCTGTGCATTTCTTATGTGTTCACTTGTGTTTTCCTTTGTATTTCACTTACGAGTGACTACAAATCATAATTCACAAAAACTTGTGGAAAATGATTAGCCATAAGCCCTACAACTAAATTTGGTGAAGAAATATTATTAAAAGCTGCAGGAGTTGACGGTTGATTTTAACACTTAAGGACCATCAACAAGGTTCAATTGTATGAAATGAATTTCTAGATCTTCGGATTTCTTACCATCAAGTTAGAAAAAAAACCCTCGATTTCTAGAATTCCGTATTTCTATCTCATGCAAAAGAAGAGGATCCAAGGCAGAGGCTAGAAAAGGAACAAGTGATTTAGTTTTAGGAGGAATTGCGGGTCTTCTTAATCCTCTACTGGGCACAAAATCTGACAGTTGGTGTGCTAGGTTGGGGGATTCTTAGGAGTCCTTGCGATGAGTTTGATGGCATCCGACCGTGACGTCTTCCTCTCTGCTCAAGTCACGCTGCAGATTGAGGCCACTGCCAGCGTCTCCACCTTCATCATTTGCCCGGAGATGATGACTCCTTGGAGTCCAACCACCAGCGTCTCGGCAACCGATCTGACCCTCCCAAGCTTCATCACTCGTTGGGTTTCCGAACACGAGATTAGTGATGTGGCCTTTAGCCACAATAGGGCGACCCGTCACCCCTCCATCAGTGCCCATGATCTTATCTCCAAGATAGATTGAGTCGGCTGCTCCATCGCTGAGTATGTATAACTTGGCAAAAGCATCCTGTGCTATCCAGACGACCCAGACCGACACCCCTTCAGCTTGCGTAACAACTCGGCTATATACTTGAATCAAATCTAAGTATCGATGGGGAATTTTTGCCTTACTGATTTGGTCAAGCCTAGCGCTGACTAGATCAGATCTGAGTCGATCTCTAGACTAGACAATGGGTTCCAGGAGGCATTGTTTACCCTCCCACCTAACCGCATCACCTCATCAGAATGATGCTAGGTCTCCGTTGTCTCCTCCGACTCCGATATTGTCAACGGCGAGGACCAAGAAGCTCGGGATTACCGCCACAACCGCAACACCAACATATTAATGGTTCACTGTTTTTTTTTGTGGAAAATTACTTTCCATTAACGAACAGACATAGCATGATCACTGGCCACGAGGTCCATGACAAATGTTGGAGTGCTCTCCCAAACGGAGACCAACACTCGGAGGACACTTACAACCAATTGCTGCTAGGGCATGAGCCACCATATTACATGATCTAGGGACATATTCAATAACAAAGGAGCTAAAATTTGTAGCTAGCAAAACCTGAGTTTCACAGATTACACCACCAATGGTCGCCAGACGACGTGTCGAGTTTTGCAACGCCTGTTTGGGCACTAGGGAGTCAGTTTCAACAACAGTACTTTCAGTACCCACCTCTTCTGCAAGCATCACCCCAGCTAACCTCTGACTGGAAAGCATCTAAGAGTCTTGTTAATTTTTTGGCAACAGCTTTCACGACCTCTCCCATCTCATCTTTGATTATCACCCCCAACCTCCCTCGCCTGAGTTTTTAGACAAGGCACCGTACGAGTTGATTTTAACCCAACCCTGTCGCTTCCACACATGTTTGGTCACCTATATTGGCTCCGAATTTTGCTTGCAGATGCTCAGGTATTCAGATGCATATTGCTTGCACATAAAGGCACCCTCCACTAATTTTCTCCTCTCGCCTTCTCAGACTCTGTTTTTTCTAGCCACCATAGCCATAAGAAAGTAACAATTACCATCTGCTCACGTTTCTCTATACCCAAAATATATTTCATCACTTCAGCCGCTGACAATTTCCCTTCCAAGATAAAATTTTCGCAGCCCATTTGCACTTGAAAAATAGGTGCGCACCATCCTCATCAAGTCTGATGCACATTACACACTTTGTATCCAATTCCATGTCTCTTCGGGCGAGCTCCTTTCTAATCGCTAGGCTATTATGAGTCAGCCTCAAAAGGTGGTGTTTGATTTTTCCTGGGCATTTCAAAGCCCACAATCTCTTCAAGGGAAATGCCTCCATATTATTACTAGCACTAGATGAAGAAGCAACACCCCTCGTACATGCTCTCTTCTCATAAGCTCTTCATACTTTGTATGCTGACCGCACACTAAAGTCTCCCTTGCTGTCATGGTGCCACAACACAACATCTTCCATGTCAGCATGAACTGGAATCGCCATGATAAGTGTTGGCGCCCACCAACGTCACCACTGACCGAGCAGCGATGACGCCCGCAGACGCCAAGGGGGTGGCAGGTATTTCATAAACCACGAATAAACCCGCAAGCGCATGGAATGCCGTTGTAGCATTTTACCCAGGAGTATACCGGGGTGTCATTTATATTTCCGCAGGGAAGGCGGCCAATGGAAGTACATAGGCTAGTTCATAAACTGATCTAGATTGGATATTCAATTGCATAAATAGGGGTAAGATAGATAACATGGTAGGAGGTAGCGTGACACATACACAAAATACCCTCAGAGATAAATATATAAAAGATGCTATAGGTAGGGAGAACGACAGAAGTTTGAGCTCGAGTCTGATGTGCTAGGCTAGCTATATCTATGCTATCTTATGGTTAGATTGTCAAAAGACTGCTTCTCTAGCTGACGGGAGAAGCCCATTCACCTAGGCAGCTTTATGTACCTCCTACCCCCCAAATCAAACGTGGAGGATTACTAGGGCTCGGACAGGGATGTCACCACCTTCCGGCTATCTCTACAAACTGTGGGAAAGGGTGACATCTAGTAACACTTATCTAGTCTAGACACTACATCTACATTAGTAAGTGATACTCAGTATCCCGCGTGGAGCACCCACCCTCCAAATGGACAGACATCACACTAGAGCAAACATACGAATGCTAGAGCAGTTGATAGAGTTCTAAGGCCAATATATTAATTATCGCAAGCACAGGGCAATCATGCAATGCAAGCATCAAATGATAATGCAACAAGATCACGAAGCATATATCCGATAACTCAGAACATACTTCAAGCAGGTATCGATAACCATAGTGTAATTCTATTACAAAGGATAGAATATTATAAGAGAGGACTAGAGATGAACCCATACCAAAACTCCCGAGCAACTCCGGGGACTCGATGACTCCTAGACTTCTCCTAAACTCCACTAAGCCTATAGACTAAGCAAGAGTGCCTTCAGGTAAGTGAGGTGAGTTGTGGTGTCTCTCTGTGTGTGTGTGTTCTAATCTCTACCCCCTCCCTTGTATTTATAGGAGGGAGGCATGGCCGTGCAATAGCTCTACCTTGCAGAACCGACATCTAGGACTAATGAGGAGCTGCCACGTTGAAGACTTAAGGCGGTGGGGCCTGTGGGTGGGTTGGCCAACCAGGTGGTCGGCCGGCCCACCCAGGGTGCCAACCGCCCCCAACTGCTGCGGGTTGGGCTTCTCTGGGCCTCCTTTTGTCCAAAAGATGTGGCATGGCTTGTCTTAGCTGGGTTTGGCTTGGTTCTTGGGCTACACTTGGTTCATTTGAGCCTGAATCTGTGCTCAGATATTTTCTGTCAGGCGAAAGTGTGCTTGCAACCTACATATTAGCTCAAAAACACATCTTGCATATTTCTAGAGGTGAAGTGTGATTTAGAGATTTATTTGAACAAATATGCGTGTAAGGAATGCAAACTCTCCTGATTTTCTGATCAAGTTCATGCCTAGAAATGGTCGGTATTTAGCATCAACAAGATCCCCCAAGCTGTCCTTTGCTCGTCCCGAGCAAAGCAGGACAAATCAGGTTGTTGATCAGAAAATCACTTTGACTCTTCCTTACCTGTCATGTCATAGTCTATAGCAAAGATATTCATCTATAAGCTTAAATGAGTTGTCTCTCATACCTTTTCTCTAGTACCTTGTTCCTCCATGGGGCTTTTAGCTATCTCCTTGTCTTGGGCTATTGAGAGTTAGAACGTCTCATAAAGAATACTTACTTGTCCTAGATCTGCAATCCATCTGGAGATATTTTTAAAGATTTTTGAAAACATGGCTAAGTTCCCCAGAATGATTCTCTCGAAGCACTCAACTTTTATTGTCTTCACGAAGGCAGTAATTGCCTTCAGTCTTCCCTACTATGGGTAAAGCTTTTTGTGGAGCTCAAGGTAGGGTAAGAACAGGGCATACTTGTATCCCATATATTGTAAAGTCAAAGAGAGGATCCATGGAGAAACAAGTCATGCAATCTCGATCAAAAGGTGCAAGTGTGTGGATGAATAGATAAATGCATGGTGGTATGGCATACTCCTTAAAGCATCTCTCTCTTTTATCATCCCTTGAAAATATAAAAAAATCTAGACATGGTTACCCCTTTCCTTTTTTTGTGGGGAGGGGGGGCATGCTTCTTTGGCATGCCATCTTTTGGGGAAACCATAATTTAACACTGTATATTATTTCAGGATGTTCTAAGAGAGATGTTGCCAAAAACATGGAGCATTTATTGGTGGATGGTGATGAAGCTAATTCCCAGTGTAGGAATGTCGCAAGTGGATGGTTATGTGTACGTGCTTATGATCAAGAAAGCATGAAGAGATTCTCACTAGGGTCACACAATTTGACCAAACTCAATAGAATGACAAGCAGCATATGTATAAGGTTTCTCATGGTATATGACATATGGCTCTGGTAGGACTTGCTTATCACTGAGGAACTTGCCTTTTTGAACTTTTTGAAAACAAAAACTCCAGATTTCAAGCATCACTAGAACAAGGTTGCATAACTTTATTTACCATATATATACTAACAACAACTTAGATTAGGGTCAAACATATGCAACCCGCAAACTTTCAGGTTCATGGCAAAGCATTTACAAACCCAACAGACTTAAACTTAAGAGAACTCTTTTGGCCAAAAACTAGACATAACAGACAAGGCAGAACAAAGCAAAACTCATCCTTTCACCTTCAAGAGAAATTAAAACATTCTTACCGTGCATGAGAAAAGGGAAATAAAGCACTAAATATTTATTTGTTTGAGAGTTTTTATCAAATTTATTCAAAAACAACTAAAAGGATACAGTTGACTTAAGGGAGGGAACCTCCCACAAGCTAGCTCTTGGTTTAGGGTCCAAAAAGCAGGACCTTTCTCCATACCTGATTTGGTTGAGGTCGTTTCATCCGTACTTGGAGAAGTAGTAGCGGGCAATGACGTCTTCTTCTTCTTGTGCCATACCTTCTTGGTTTTCTTTGGTGGCATAGATGGCGCAGGAGTAGGATCCTCGGGTGTAGGGTAGACGATCTCCAGATCTTCCCATACAGTGTTGGTTATGAAAACAGGAATCTCCTTGTCGTCTTCTACTGGCTCAGTTGGGGGATCACGAATCTCCCAATCTTCCCAGGCAGGCTCGGAAGGAGAGTGATAAATGTCCCAATTCTCCCAACCGGGTGTTGGCACCCCTTAGCCTAATGAATTACTCCGCAAGTGCATAGAGACCGATTGTAGCTTTCACCAGGTGAGTAAGCCTGAGATATCGAATCCAAGGAACGATAGCTTCGACTAGTGGTCTGAAGCGATTCAGCCGGACCCGCTAAGGAGCAGAGGTACGAGGGTAGAAGGCTTATCTCCAGATAGAATCCTAATTACTAAGATTAATTGAAAAGCTACTAACCTGATCTGCTTCGGAGGCCTAAGCAAAGGGCTCAGAAAGGGATGAGAGGGGGCCCAACGTACCTTCGGCAACTACTACTATGAAAGCACCCGAACGTAGTGGACTACTAGGGATGGACAAATCTGTCACCACTTGCCACCTACCACTGCAGTACCGTGGGGTGGAACACAACCCGAGGTAACTACCAAGCCTAAGCACCATACCTAAAGTATCGAGTCACTGACTTCTGCCTCGCGCTAAGGCAAGAAGAAACCCCAAATAGATAGAACTTGCTATCCACGCAGACAAGGGATCCCACAGATCAAAGGGAACAACTAAGCAAGTAACTTAAGTAAAAAGTAAACTAGCGAGAAACTAAAGATAAGCGACGAAAACTTACTCGATTATAAGATTCCCCTGAGGTAGGCACCAGATGGGGTAAGGTTGAAAGAACTCGACTCCGTCTCTTTAGCCCGGCTTTCGCCAAAGCTCTCACCTCACACTCTCCCTATTCTACTAAGGATGAAACTGAAATTGTGAGGCACTCAAGCTCCCAAGGTGTGTGTTACAAGTGAGGTGAAGGGTCCTATTTATAGTGTGCCAAGGTCGGTTCTCGACGGTTATTTCAGGTAGCGCCGGTTGTAAGCAGTTGTAGAGGCGGTGCCTGATCTTCACGCGAAAGCGGAGCACCAGAGGCCGCAGAGTGGGGCCGGGCGGCCTGGCCCTGTCTCCACATGGCACCGCCTTTTCGTGGGACGGTCCTGATCTCCTCTGGGCGTTGGTTCTTCAGGCGGTTTGATCAACCGACCTCATCTTGGGCCGGGCGGCCTACCTCTGGCGGCCTCTCGGTCCTCCGTTGCACCGTCACGTTCCTCTCTGACCGTGGATCAATCCTGGATAGGGTATATGTTGCATACTTGATCATGGCACAGGTTGGCTTCTCTTTTGAATATGGGTCCAAGCCTTCTGGGTCCAAGTTGTGTATTTCTGGGTTCAACCCATTGAAATGGCTTGAATTCTCCCTCTATGTGACTTTGGTAAGTTTCATGCCAAGATTCCACCGAAAGTATGCCGGTCGGCCGGATTCGGGCCTTCCAGTCCAAACAGCGTTCGTTTTGGGTCAAATTTGGATATATTGTTCCTGAGGTCAAATAAACACCAAAACTTGTGGAACTCATTAGTAATAATGGTTATGTCATGGTTAGGGCCTATATTTCATGAAATCAGGTGGAGCGTTGGCGGCGAAAATCATCGATATCGACCGCCAACACCGGGCTCAGCCCATAACCCTTGCTTCTCGCTATCTTCATGAATCAGAAACAATTCCCTCTTGTTCTGAAACTGGAATTTCATGGTTTTTCTCATGATACGAAGCCTGATTTTCTCTTTTTCAACATCAATTCTGGCATTTGCGGCTCTCAGGAATGGTCACCCAAGTATGAGCGGAATCTCAAGATGTCCCTCCATATCAAGGACTACGAAGTCCGCGAGTATGAAAGTGTTCTTGACTTTTATCAAGAGGTTCTCCATGACTCCCTCGGGATACCTTATGGTAGAGTCTACCAGCTATACACACATAGTGGTAGGGGAAAGTGCCGGATAGCTGAGCTTTTCAAATGTTACCTTGGGCTTGATGTTGACACTTGCTGGGATGTTCATCTCGGCAACTCTTATGTTACAATCCTGTTTGGGAGGATCAGCTGATGGTTTTCATGTCACTTTTCAAAGTGAACGACACTTTCGGTTTTCTGTGTCTTGCAAAGCAGTGGGTTTCAAAATTTACAACCTGAGAAGATTCATTGGCTCTTGTTTTGATGTCTATTTTCACCTTTGGAGCAATGGTGCACCAAATTGGGAAGGGAAATTTGTATGCAGCACACTTTCAAAGAGTGGTTTTGTGTAGAGCACATCATGAAAGCTGATTTTGTCTCCAACACATCATGAAATTGCGATTTTGTCTCCAACACACCACACCGAGTATAATAATCGTTTATAGCTTAGCAAAGGTGTAAAAGACAATTTTGCCCTCGGACCCACTTGTCATCTTCTACCTTCCCCCTCCGGTAGGCCACCGCTCCCTCTCGCCCACGTCTGCTCCTGCGCGCCGACCGCTCCCCCGCGCCGGCTCCCTCGCAGTCGCTGCCACTGCTTCCCTGTGCCTGCACTCTCGCGACTGTTGCGTCCGCAACGCAATGCCCATGCTGCCTCCGGCCGCCCGCCGCTAGGCCACCTCTGTCCATTGCCGATTCGCCGCGCAGCACGTCCTGAGGCCAAGGCTACCTCCGCCCGCCCTGCTTGCATTGCCTCCTGCTCTGCCGAGCTGTCGGTGCCTACAACGAGGTGCTTGAGTCAACAACATCTTATTTCCCGCATGCGTGCTTTGCCCCCAATGAATCAAAGTAATTAATTAGTAGTAGCCAAGTTGCAGGCCATCAATCTTGCTCCATTAATTTGATGCCTCTCCTCCAAATCAAGCTATATCATGTCGTTGCTGATGTCAAGTGCAGCAGCGGGCCGTGCGAGGATGCCCCTGCAGAGAACGGGGATGCCGACCACCGGCCCATGCTCAACGCTGGGGCGAGCTACCTCTCCACAAGCGCTGACCCCAATCTCTGTCACCCGCTCCTCTCTTCTCACCTTTCGCACCACATTGTCCTCGCGCGAGCCGCAGCCGGCGCAGGGGAGCGGTGCCAGCCGCCGCAAGGGAGACGGCGTGGGGGAGTGGTGGCAGCGGCCGCGAGGAAGCTGGCGCGGGGAGCGGCGGCAGTCGGGGCGCAGGAGTAGGCGCGGGCGAGAGGCAACAGTGGCCTGCCGGAGGATGAAGGAAGAAGATGACAAGTGGGTCCATGGGCAAAATGGTCTTTTTACACTTTTGCTCAGCCAAAAATGATTATTATACTCAGCGTGGTGTGTTGGAGACAAAATCTCACTTTCACAGTGTGTTGATTACAAAATCAACTTTCACAATGTGCTTTATACAAAATTACTCTTTGAGAGTGTGCTGCATACAAAATTCCCAATTGGGAACGTGAGAAATTTTTGTGGGAGCAAGAACAACAGAAAGAATGGACCTATGTTCATCCTCGTAAGAAGAAATGTGTCATTTATGCTCCTCGGTTTTCTCGACATGTTCATTTTGCACCAAAGCTAATTCAAGATTCTCCAAGATTCAAATATCAACCAAAGCTCAATGTTCCATCTACCATTCGGATTGGCGACTTTACAATCCCCACCTCAGTTCCGATTTCCCGTGTTTTTGGTCATCTACAGAAAGATCTTGCTTCTGAAATGTCAGATCCGAAAATCACAAAGAGTTCTTCGCCTGCTGATGATTTGTCGGATTTCACTCTTCTTTCAAATTCAAAGCGCAGGCCTTTACTTCTTTCTGGCAAATGCATGGCCCATGGACATATGGCCAAAGACTGCTCCAATAATTGGCATTGCAAAGCTTGTTTCAAGTATGGGCATAAGGCCCATTTGTGTCTGACCAGAGCCCAACCTAGAATTCTTTGGGCCCCAAAACCAGTGAAGCCCATTACCACAGATGCCCCTGCTGATGTGGATGAAGCCCAACCTCCCCTTGATTTGGGTGCGTCAATCTCGGAGGCCACAAGGAAATCTCACAAATCTCCATCTTCCCCAAGCTACAGTGCAACTTCATCGCTGACCTCGCAATTGTCGCATCGTCCCTCAACTCCACCATTGTCACCGACAGTCGCACCAACTCTCAACACCATGGCGAATTTTCCCTGCAATCTGATGCTCTACACACCTGCTGGGATGCATGTGGAGCATGGATGGCAGCATCCTGCACGTGCAAGAGTGGCTCTAGGTGGAGAACCTCCTCGTCGACATGAGCAGTTTGCGATCCTAGAGCTAGAACCAGGGCCAGCGCCTGCACAAGTACCGGATGTGGTTCATTTTCTGCAGTAGGAGTTCCCGATGAGAGTTGTTTCTGCATTCCCCTCTCCTCTTGGGTTAGGGCTTTTCCAGTTCGATGATCCTATTCAGAGGGAACGACTCATCTCTGCTTCACCGATTCAATTTGGTCATGGTCATATTAGAGTTCTTAAGCATGATGAAGCCAGAAATTTCAGATCTTGTGTTTATTCTAGAGAAAGCTGGATCATGTTCTTGGGTTTTCTGTTAGACTATCAACTCCCTGAATTTGTCAAGGCTGTTGTAGCTCCTTTTGGCCGTTTATTGTCTTGGTTGGAAGGACCAAACAAATCAAGGGTTCTGACTAAATGCCTGCTGCTTGAGCTAGCTCGTGTCCCAAAAAATCTGATTGTACCACAAGATACTTTGCTTGGAGGCACAGGTCGTTCTTGGACTGTACCAGCTTATATACTTGATGGACATTTCCCAAATGCTTTTCCACAAGATGAAGACCCTGCCCCTCTAGATGGCAATCCTCACCCTGACATTGGTCCAGTACAGAATGCTAATCCAAATGCTCCCCAAGGCTGGGAACATGACTTGCCTGGTGCTGCTGAGCATGTCAACAATGACTTTGGTCTCAATGCTGCTCATATTGAGGAGGTTCAGAATGACTTGGCTGTGCATCAGAATGAAGCAGATGGCCAGGGATTGGGTGCTTGACCAGATGATCAACAGGCTGATAATGAACTTCAACAACAGCCTTTTCTAGATGATCAAGAGCAGGAGTCAATCACCTTTGATCAATCTGGCTCTTCTGCAAATTACTTGAGGGCACATGGCCCAGATATCACTCTGACAGTGGAAGAAGTTCTGGCAGGAAATTACAACAGCTCATCCTCCTCTTCTACTTCCTCAGAAATTACCTCTCAGCATGTTGTGCAACTCAGTCCAAGCAGTTCTTTCTGGGCTGCTGAATCTTTGGCTTTTCAAAGGTTGATCACTCCTCCTTTGCCACCTGTACTCCATTTAACTCTAATCCTGGAAAGAGTTGATCTCAAAGTCCTGATTGCACAAACTGGTTACACTGTCCCTGAGGTGGAAGTTTCTACTGCAAATGATCTGGCTATTCTGCCTTTTCAACCAAGCCTACATGTAGTGCGCATACAACTCTGGGCTTTTTCTCAGGATATTTCAAATGATAACTTGATGGTAGAACCCCCTTCACAAGATGGTTCTCTTTTAGATAATGATGTAGAAATGAGTAGTGATCTACCACAGGAACTGCACCAACATTTGGCTGATCCAACCACAGACTCTAGAGCCAAGAAGGCTGATCAAGAATTCATGTCAACACATCCATGCCAAGAGGATCAACTCCCTGTTCTAGTTGCAGAAGAGTCCCAAGTTGATCCTGTCCTTACTGCTGCAGAGCCAAATGCTAATCAGCCTATGGAAGTTGAATCTCAAGCTGATCTGCTTATGGAAGTAGACCCTTTTATCCCAGATTCAGACCAGGTGCATGCTATGAAATGTCTGTCAACTCTTTTTGATTCTGCTGCAGGCATTCCTCCAAGGCACCCTGACAAACATATGTCTCTCCCAAAGAAAACATCCAAAGGTAGAAAGCCCCTTGTAACTATGCCAAGCAAGAAGAGCCCAAGACTCAACAGCCAGGAAGGTTTTCTGCACATCTCTCTGGACAACCTGCCAAGGAAAAGGAGTAGAAGCAGTGCAGCTTTAAATCCTTTGGGCTTAGATGCAGTTTTTACTCACTCGCTTGATGCTCCTCCAAGTAAGATAAGTGGTGTTCCAGCCCCAATTCCACTGCAATCGTTACAGAACTGGGTGATTCAATGCAGCATGCCTCCTAGTGAAGTGGCTGAAGACAAGCTTCTAGCTGAAAAGAATCAAGATGAAGAACACACACACTTAATGGCTGCCTGGTGGTGCTACCAGTGAAACTTTTGCTTGCTTGCTATGTTGGCTTCCGTCCATGTTTATTGCTAATGCTTATTGTCAGTTTGTGACTCTATTTTTATTGGGCTTGTTGAACTCTCTGTGTGGTTTCTCTCTATGCAAAACAAGATTGTTATGTTCATCTTTTGTTCTTCTCTGGCTCTGGCCCTATACCTGGTCCCTCTCAGGTGATTTCCCCCCAAAGATTGTGCTAGTCTCAGTCTTCATGCTACTCCTTTTATTATTTCTATGATGAATAACAGAAACTGGACCATTCTTTGCTCGAAGATTAGAGGTTTGAATGCAACTGAAAAGCATGATGTTGTCAGAGATAAAATTGAAGAGAGTGCTTGTTCTATTATTTGTCTTCAGGAAACTAAAATGCAAGTAATTGTCATGCCCTTGCTAAGGAAATTCACCCCCAGACGTTTTGAAAATTTTGATTTTATTCCCTCAGTTGGGGCCTCAGGAGGGATTATTGTGGTCTGGAACAGTTCTATCTTTTCGGGAGTCACCCTAGACAAACAAATCTTTGGCATCACTATTGCTTTTACCTCCCAACATAATCTCACAACTTGGAAGCTTACTACTGTCTATGGCCCTTGTGTAGAGCTTGGACGTTCTTTGTTTGTTGATTGGCTAAAAGGACACCAAATTGATGATGATGCAAATTGGCTCTTTGTGGGTGATTTTAATTTTTACAGATCTCTAGAGGACAGAAACAAACTAGGGGGCAATATACAGGACACTCTTAATTTCAATGATTTATTAGGTGTTGTTGCCATAAATTAACAGGATTAATTTATGGGCCGAAAGCAAGATGGGCTTAAAACAGAAGATTGAAGAAGACTTGTAAATCGGCTCCTGGATGAGCATCTGGGGCACATGGGCCATGTATACTTAGAGGTAGTTCAAGATTAGAGATAGAGTCCGATCGAGACAAGATTAGTTTAGATTGTTTCCTAAGTCTCCGGACTATAAATATGTACCCTATGTTATTCATGAAGGGAGAGTGTCATCACGTCTCGCAAACAACAACTCTCGGCGCATCGCCACCCCTAATCCTAGGGTTTCATCCAAGTAAGCGCCATGCTACCCTGATCGCTTCTTGCGATCAGGGCAGCATTGTTCTTGCTTTTACCTTGGTATTACTCGTACTGAAGCGTTTTTGATGGTGAGTAGTACTAGTTATCTTGATGTTCGTAGCATGGCTTTTAGTAGATCTGTTATGCTTCGTTGCTTATCATCTACGAATATCATGTTGTATCTGTGCAGTCATGTTTCAATCTTATGCTAGTTCTTGTCGCATAGAATTAGTTGCATAGAGGCAACACCCTGCTTCTTTTATGTCTAGTAGATCTAATCTATTATGGTTTGCTCTTATCTTAAGAGTTGGCGTAATATCTGCTGGGTTAGGCCTTGCAAACGGATTGGACGATCCGGTGGCATAGTAGATGCTTTATCTTAGCCTTGATAGGGATTGTTCCGGGAATCGGCTCTTGCTAGTTCTTAGGCCTCTGTTTTGGGTTATGGTTTAGTTGTCTGTTACGTTCATTAGGCCTAGTCACGTGTAGGATGTTCCGATCTAACAGTGAAGCTTTTACCATCATAGATTAGATTAGTTAGATTTATCTGAGGCAGCTTTTCAGTTATTTGCTTTATTTATCACATCCGGATGCAAACAGATCCAATCTGACACCGGGACTCGATCGGCTCTTTAAAGCCGATGCAAGAGTCGTCCTGGGGAGCCGACCACGGCTCGGACTTACGTTTACACGTGTCTTTGTATGCAAGAAACTGTTTGGAGCACATTCGCACCGTCCTGATCGGGTATAGGTCAGGTGGCACGCCCGGCTTTCCACACATTCTCCGGGCGCGTGACGGAATTGCAGGCCGTCGACGAGGGAGCAGTGCCTGCCAGCGCCCCGGCGACCTCCCGGCTCTTCGTGTTGCCCGTCGCTGCTCGCCGGTGGGTTTCGACCGACAACACATTCTGGCACGCCTGGTGGGACCCTCGTCAGTAGCAACGCCCACCGCAGAGATGATTGGAGCTCAAGATCAAGAACCCGCTCCCAAGCCCGTCACGTATGAAGAGCTCTCTCCTGAACACAAGAAGAAGTATGATGAGATCAAAGCTCTGTTGGAAGCCAATCTCATCGGCTCTTTTGAGAGGACCCGCAACCATGGCATCAGTTGGAAGGGGTTCTCACCAGAAGGCGCTCTCGACAACGTAGATCTGTCTGTGCCATCAGAAGAGCGCACTAGAGCCCTGCGTCAGGAGATGAACTACATGGTGGCCCATGCGCTTCATCGGCACTCTCAGAGCCTGATGAACGAACTCGAGCGCATGGCGCATCGCGTCATCCAGGAGATAATCAAGAACCAGTACTCTCCATCGGGGCCAACCCTGGGGAGTCACACAGAGGAAGCTGCACTACATTCTAGACCGGTATTGCCGTTCTCATTTGCGGCTCCAAAACCACAAAATTCGCTAATCTACGTCGTCCACAAGATCGGCGGTGATCCTGGAGAAGGCAAATTCCTCACCGAGCCACCCAAGGAGATCCCGCACGGCTACACGTGCGCCTACATCCCTGACAGCGTCAATCCAACACGCTCGGTGCAGATGGTAAACCTAGGAGCTTCTGGAGCAGACGCGGAGAAACAAGCGTGGCTGGCAAAGTACGCTACTGGGCCGAGTGCTGAGCCATCGGCCCCAGGAGTTCTTAGTGTGGAGCAGGTCAGTGCAATACTGATAGACCAGTTCGGTATCCTGCCCAAAAGGAAAGCGATCGGCTATTCCAAGCCGTATCCAAGTGACTATGACTTGATCCCATTGCCACCCAAGTATCGGCTTCCTGAGTTCACCAAGTTCAATGGGTCAGAAGGAGCCAGCTCCATAGAGCATGTGAGCCGATACTTAACGCAGCTTGGGATGATCTCAGTGTCGGATCCGTTGAGGGTCCGGTTCTTTGGCCAATCTCTTACAAGCCCAGCTTTTGGATGGTATGCATCACTGGCTCCGGATTCGATTCGAACTTGGAGGCAGCTTGAAGATCAATTCCATACCCAGTACCACTCGGAGGCTGCTGAAGCTGGAATTGCCGACCTTGCCCAAGTCAGGCAGAAGCGAGGAGAGACTGTGTAAGAATACATACAGCGCTTCAGGGGGGTCAAGAACCAATGCTACTCGTCGCGCATCACAGAGAAGGAGGCAGTCGATCTGGCTGTCCTGGGACTCGCTAAGCCGATCAAGGATGCGGCTTTTCAGTTGGAGTTCACATCTCTGGCGCACCTGGTGCAGAAGCTTACAGCATATGAACATTACCATCCTTAGCTATACTAGGACAAGTTCAAGCACCATGTAAACATGGCCCAGGCGGATGAATCTGATGACTCTGGCGAGGAGCAAGAAGTGGCCGTGGCAGAGTGGACTCGGGGGGCAAACCCTGTCCCGTGCAAATTGGTCAAACAGCAGGGGCTTGTGAAGGGCTTCGACTTCGATGTGACCAAGGCAGAGCAGATATTCGATCTGCTCCTCAAAGAAAAACAGCTGAAGCTCCCAGAGAATCACAAGTTACCGACGGCACAAGAGCTGCAGGGAAGACTGTACTGCAAATGGCACCACTCGTTCACTCATTCCACGGGTGAATGCTAGGAGCTACGTCGTCAGATACAATCGGCTATCGAACAAGGCCGATTAATCCTGGCTCAACACACGATGAAGGTTGACACAAAGCCCTTCCCACAAGCTAACATGGTGGAGCTGTCAGATTTCGGATCCAAGGGCCAGGATTTGGCATTCCAGATCAACATGGTGGGACCCATGCGCCGCCAAGACAAGCAGAGGAGAGAGGCCGCTTCTGGCAAACGGCCGCAGGATGAACGCAAGCTGGAACAGCAACATGTGACTGAAGAGCAGGTGCGTCACATTCGCAATCAGCTTCCAGCTTCTAATCGGCTTCTAGAAAAGTACCAGTACCAGTACAAGTTGCACCGCCGATACGAATCGGAAGAGGATGAGTACGAGCACCGCATAGGAAGGACACTGGGGAGACGCCAGGCTATACGCGACCACTGGCATTGCCCGTTCTTCAGGTACTGTTGGAATTCCGGCATGAACCGATTGCCTACTATAGATGATTGCTTGGAGTGCAGGCCTCGAGGACACCAGCAGGATGAGACATCGGTGTTCCGGCACTTGGGATCCCAGAACACGTCATGGTGACCGTGTGAGGCGGCCAACCAGGGGTGATTCCGAGCCAGAAGAAGAAGACAGGTACCATCATCCACGGTGGTGTCCTGACGGGCTTAATTGCTCGCAAAAGCACAGAGTGCAGCGCTTGCGCAATCTGGAAGAGGCAGAAGCAAAGTACCTCGACGTGTTGAGGAAAGCGCGTCCGGATCTCGCGGAGCAAGTCAGGCGACCGCGAAGGGAGGAAAGGCGCCCTCCAAGAAAAGAGTGGCGCCCCAAGCAGACAAAAGCCGATGAGAAGCCATCGGCTGATGTGAACATGGTGTTCGTGCTCCCATCGGAGTTTCGGGCACCCCAACCGGAAGAATCGGCCATCGCACAGCTGGATCTGGGCCCACAGTCGATCATCTTCGAGAAGCCCAAGGAGAAAAGCTACAAGCACTTGAAGGGATTGTATCTCAAGGGCTTCATCAACGGCAAGCCTGTGAACGGGATGTTGGTCGACACTGGCGCCGCAGTCAACCTGATGCCATATTCTGTGCTGCGCCGATTGGGTCGTTCTTCTACCGATCTGATCAAGACCAATGTGATGCTCAATGACTCCAACGGACAACCATCAGAGGCAATGGGGGTCCTTAATGTGGAGTTGACAGTGGGCCGCAAGACGATCCCGACTTCGTTCTTCATCGTCAACAGCAAAAGTACATACATGGTATTGCTTGGGAGGGATTGGATTCATGCCAACTGTTGTATCCCTTCCACAATGCATCAGTACCTCATCCAATGGGACGGCGATGAAGTAGAAATGGTCCCTGCAGACGATTCCAGCGAAGTCTCGCTCACAGACATGAACGCCTGGGATGCGAAAGGACAAGAGCCGATCTCAGGGATCGCCCTGGAAGACTGTGATCGGATCGAGGCGACAAAAAATAGATTGAGGCTGGTCTTATCCACTAGCCTCACAGAGTAGACGCATCTTGGCATGCCACGGGATGTAATAGAATAAGAGTGGCTGGTCCCAGCGATCGGCCCCGAAAAATAGAAAAATCCTGTGTGGGTTTGGAGTTCTTACATCATGTACATATGATGGCCTACTCTGGCAGTTGGCCACTCATCGACTATTTGGTTCAGAATGATAATGGAAGTATAGAAGCGGCCAGCCCGTGCGGTTAGCCAAATAATTTTTCTTGTCATCTCCCTATATTTGCCGCTGATCTTGTGGATAACGAAGACTTGCTTGCGTTCGCAGCTGCTTTTTTAGACGACGGCAAACTGGGATATGGGTTCATGTCAGCTGATGATTTGGAAGAGGTCGACATCGGTCCTGGGGATAAGCCACGACCGACATTTATCAGCAAGAAGTTGGATCCGGTCTTACGTGAGGAGATGATTGCACTACTAAAAGAGTACCAGGACTGTTTTGCATGGGACTACACCGAGATGCCCGGTCTGGATAGAAGCATCGTCGAGCATCGGCTCCCGCTTAAGAAAGGGTTTCGGCCATTTCAGCAACGAGCACGTCAGATGAATGCCGAAGTCCTAGAAGAAGTCAAGCAAGAGGTGGAGAAGATGCTGGATGCTGGGTTCATCAGGCCGTGCCGGTATGCAGAGTGGATTTCTAGCGTGGTACCGGTGCAAAAGAAGGATGGCCGATGGTGTGTCCGCGTCGATTTTAGAGATCTCAACAGAGCGACGCCAAAGGACGAATATCCGATGCCTGTTGTAGAGACGTGGATCAACGCAGCAGCTAGCCACAAAATGATGAGTTTTATGGATGGTAATGCCGGCTACAACCAGATCTTCATGGCCCCAGAAGATGTGAACAAGACCGCGTTCAGGGTACCAGGCGCGGTCGGCTTGTTCGAGTACTTGGTTATGACCTTTGGACTTAAAAATGCCGGTGCAACGTACCAACGTGCCATGAATTACATTTTTCATGATCTCATCGGCAAACTGGTAGAGATCTATATTGATGATGTCGTGGTCAAGTCCAAATCAGCTGGGGGCATCAAGAAGATCTGCGCCAAGTTTTGGAACGGACTCGAAGGTTTGGGCTCAAAATGAACCCAAAGAAATGTGCCTTTGGAGTATCGGCCGGTCAATTTCTGGGATTCCTGGTGCATGAACGGGGAATCGAGATCGGCCTGAAGAGTCAAGAAGCTGTAAAGACGATGAAGCCGCCTACCACGAAGAGTTGCAGAAGCTCATCGGTAAAATTAATTTTGTCAGACGATTTATTTCTAATCTGTTTGGGCGCATCGAACCGTTCATGGGTTTAGTAAAGATCAAATCCGATGACGAGTTTCGCTGGGGGGCAGAACAGCAGCAAGCTTTCGATGAAATCAAGGAATATTTGTCAAAGCCTCCAGTGTTGGTTCCTCCTCAGCAAGATAGGCCGTTCTACGTGTACCTATCCGTGGGTGACACTTCCATTGCTTCGGAGTTAGTCCAGAAGCACGACGGCCAGGAAAGGGTGGTTTTCTACATCAGCAGGCGCATGTTAGATGCCGAGACCAGGTATCCTAAAATCGAGAAGCTTTGTCTTTGCTTATACTTTACATGTACAAAGCTTCGTCATATTTTGCTCTCGGCGGACACAATTGTCATATGCAAATCGGATGTCATAAAGCACATGCTGTCGGCTCCTGTCCTGAAAGGCCAGCTAGGTAAATGGATGTTTGCATTGTCAGAGTTCGATATTCGGTATCAGCCTGCAAAAGCGGTCAAAGGACAAGCACTGGCAGATCTTGTTGCAGACAGGATCAGCACTGATATTGCTGCATTATTTATTCGTGCTTGGGCTATGTTCTTCGACGGATCGGCTTGTGATGATGGGTGCGGTGTGGGAATTCTGTTGGTCTCGCCTCGTGGGGCTACTTACTCCTTTTTCATCAGAATGACTGCCCCATGCACCAATAATTTGGTGGAATATGAAGCCGTTCGCAAAGGGATGGAAGTACTCCTCGAAGCTGGTGCATAAGCAGTGGAAATTTTTGGAGATTCAAAGCTGGTGATTTCTCAGCTCACGGAGGAATATAGATGTGAGAGCGAGGCTCTTTTTCCGATATGGATGCAGTGCCGTGAGTTGATGTCACAATTCAGGTACATCAATTTCCACTGGATACGCAGGACTCTGAACAATGAAGCCAATGATTTGGCACAGATGGCTTCTGGCTACAGGGAGACAGCCGATGGAGTTGACGTGGAGGTTCAGTTTCTAGAGCCCGGAGACTGAAGAGCCGATATCTTCAATTATTTGAAGGATTCGGCTCGGGGGGCACCCAGAAGGATAAGACTCAAGGCCATGAAGTATGTTCTGATAGGGGATGACATGTTCTACAGGACCATGGAAGGACTACTGCTTAAATGTCTGGGACCTTCAGAGTCAAATCGGCTCTTGCATGAGGTTCATGAAGGAGCCTGCGGTACTCATCAATCGGCTCATAAGATGAAGTGGCTGATTAAGCGATCGGGTTATTACTGGCCCACTATGCTTGAAGATTGTTTCAAATATTACAAAGGGTGTCAGGCATGTCAGAGGTTTGGCAAAATTCAGATAGTGCCAGCATCAGTAATGAATCCTATCATAAAGCCGTGGCCATTCAGGGGTTGGGCCATGGACATGATTGGTCAGATCAACCCGTCGTCTAGCAAGGGTCACCAATGGGTCTTAGCTGCTACAGATTATTTCACAAAGTGGGTAGAGGCCGTACCCATGAGGTCAGTAGCGTCAAGAGATGTGATCAGCTTTGTCAAAGAGCACATCATCCACAGATTTGGGATCCCTCAGACCATTACGACCGATGGAGGATCGGCCTTTATATCAGAGGAATTCAGGAAGTTTGCCGATGACATGGGAATTAAGTTGATCAGATCGTCTCCATATTATGCCCAGGCTAATGGACAAGCTGAAGCATCCAACCAGAGCCTCATCAAGCTCATAAAGAGAAAGATCGATGAATATCCTAGGCGCTAGCATGAAGCGTTGTCGGAAGCTTTGTGGGCATATCGTATCTCATGTCACGGATCCACCAAGACATCGCCGTACCATTTAGTCTACGGCCAAGATGTTGTGTTACCATGGGAGATAACGGCCGGATCAAGGCGTGTCGAGTTCCAGAATGATCTGACAACTGAACAGTATGCAGCCTTGATGAATGACAACATGGAGGACCTGACAGAGCTAAGGCTTTGGTCGCTGGAGAAGATCAAGGAAAATAAGGCTAAAGTTGCTCGTGCATATAACAAGAAGGTCAAGCCAAAAAATTTCCAGGTTGGAGATTTGGTTTGGGAGGCAGTTTTACCATTGGGAACTAAAGATAGAAAATATGGCAAGTGGTCTCCAACTTGGCACGGGCCGTACAAGGTTGATCAGGTTTTGCCTAGGAATGCATACATGCTTGAGGAATTGGACGGCGTCAAGTTTCCTGTTGCTGTCAACGGTCAACACCTCAAGAAGTATTTCCCGAGCATGTGGGAAAGCGAGTAACAAGAGCCGATGAAATCCATCTGGCTGTAATCATGAAAAGGCCAACACGTTGAGTTGGCCAGCAAAAAAAATCATGGGAAAGCGAGTAACAAGAGCCGATGAAATCCATCTGGCTGTAATCATGAAAAGGCCAACACGTTGAGTTGTCCAGCAAAAAAAAATCATGAAAGGCCAACACGTTGAGTTGGCCAGTAAAAAAAATCATGACAGGCCAACACGTTGAGTTGGACAGTAAAAAAAGGGAAGAAGCCAACACTTTGAGTTGGCTAGTAAAATATATATAAAAAGCAAGACAGCCGATGTCTAACCATCGACTTAAGATGTTTTTAAAACAGTTACAAGTTTCAGGTTAACAGGTGTGGCAGAACCGCCTAAATTATCCCGGCTCAAGTGCGCAGGCCATCACCATAAAGGCAACATTAGCTTCAACGCACTTCAAATGGAACAATTCTTGGTCTGTCGGGTAACGTCCCGATACAACCACCGATTCTCGGATCGAACAAGCATACCCCGCACGAAGGCGAGTCCAGAGATATACAACCACAATTTTTACATCACAGGCATAAACGTTATTACAAACTGGTTCTAAAACATTAATACAAGACCAAACGTAGTAAAACAGTTATACAAACCATAACTTATGTTCAGAGTTTAAAACAGCGGAAGATAAAACACGATGGCTACAACATGTCGCAAAAGGACACCAGGCTAGCCCAAGCACAATATGCATGACACATATGTGTTCAACCTACAAAATCAAAACTGGTCAGCAGTTAGATAGCTTCATGCTCCATCGTATAGAGATTCTATGCTGAGATCAAAGGTAAAGAAAATAATCTATCAATTCGCTCTTCATCACTATGTGCTATGCTGCCACATCTTTAGTATTCATCAAACAGCCTAGAGATGCACAAACGAAGAGAATTGGTAGGTAGAAAGATCATGATTTTCAAACTGGTAGTCGCTACTTATATTACATCCAAAGCAGTATTTTTCTTACAACCTAACATCACTCACCCTTACCACATATAATACAACAAGTGGTACTGCTCCTTCGGGCTATTTTACAACATCTCTTCCCTATGTACATAAGCTACAACAAGAGAAAACACAACTATCTAGGACAAGTCTAGGTGCCTAGAAGTCGTCGAGGTTGCCCACAGAAGAGGCACTGCCGAAAGAAGAGTCATCCGGCTGAGGGTTAGGCTCAGCAAGCGCGTGCTCTGAATCTAAGTCAGATACTCCCTCAATCTCCTCTGGGTCCTCTTCTGCTGCTGCAGGCTCGGCTGGGGCATCTAGTTGCTCCTGGAGCATACCAACATGTGCTAAAGCATCAGCCCAATCTGCTTGAAGCTCATTCACCTGCCCCTGAAGAAAACCAATAACTATGTTGCGCTGCTCTATCTCAGCACCATGCTCCATAGCCTGATGCTCAAACTGTGCAATGGCCAAATCTCTCCCAGCAACTGCATCCTGAAGTCCCTGAATCTGAGTATCCCTCAAACGAAGGCCTCGCTGAAAACTCTGGGCCAAGTCTATCACCTAGTCCATGTGTCGCTGCTGAAGTATCTGGTAGTGAGACTGAGCATTCATATATCTGACTACTGCCTCGATAGTCTCATCCGCTACATCTCCAATCAAGTGCCCAAAGTGGGTGACCCTGAACAGCCACTCTGCATTGCCAGTACTGACTGCTGGAAACAAACCAATAGGATATGCTGCTACCTCCTCGGGATGGTGCTCACAAAAAGTGGTGATAGCGTTGAGAGCTGCTTTCTCAAAAGCATCCACAAGACGGTACCCAATCACCTCAATCTCAATCGGTGGCCACTCCAAGGTGGGGTGCTGAGGAATGGTCATTGTAACTCTGTTCTTCTTAATTCCATCCTCAGAAAACTGGCGTCCCGTGTACTGGGGTGGATCTGGGTAGTGGAAGATACGAAGTGAATCCCAAAGAATCCTTGGAAAACCCTCCCAGTACAAACAGTCGGTATGAGCATTCCCCTCCTCATCCCAAAAGACCTGGGAACAAGTCGCCATCTGAATCAAAAAGGATTCAAATGTGAGTAATACAATTATCTCAAGACTTCTCAAATAAAGCTTTAAGAAGACTGCGGTAAAACCACTATGATTCTAAATCAAAAGATGATAAGATTCCAAACTCAAAGAATAATAAACCACAATCGGTACTGGTTCATCATTTGAGATTCTAAGGAATGAAAAGATCCTTACAACAACAAGATGGGGATTAGGAGGAAGGCATGACTCGAAACCAAATTTTTCAACCCAGGAAACCTAAGCATTTAACAAGCATGCTTCTAACATCAAAATTTCACTCACTCATGGTTTAAGCACACTAATACTTATCTATGAGAATTCATACTAGAAATTCCTTACAAAGCTTAGGTAACAACTTCAAACACTAAGAACCAAATCAAACATCAACTAGATATGCATGCATGTCCTGACCGTCCTCACAAGATAAATAATTGCCAACTAAGGTTGGGCTTACGTGGTTAGCACGGTGGCATACATAAATACGGCTCTCCCTATATAGCTAGTCGATACATTCTAACTGTTCTTAACTTAACGAATCACGGTTAGTGTACCTGCAGAAGATTGACAGAACATATATATCTATCCATTGAACCTTTCATGCCAGCACCCATGAAAGCGTTCCCAAACATTACCGCTCACTATAGAAGCGGCAGCCATACAATTCCCGCCGTATGGCCAACGTTATCATACGCTACTTAGAGGCGTATTCACAAGTTCCTTTACTCCCAATATAGTCGACCAAGGTCGGTATATTGGCAGCAGCTCAAGTAGGTCACTGCTTGAGCGCAGCGTTCGGTTCGCATCACCGACAGGAAGGTCAGACTCCCTCAGCTGACTGAGCACACTTTACTTCCAATATAGTCAACTAATCATCGATATATTGGAAGCACCTCAAGTAAGCCACTGCTTGAGGGCAGCGTTCGGCTCGCATCACCGACGGGAAGGTCAGACTCCCTCAGCTGACTGAGGATCCTTACCATCTTACCTCACGTAGGTGCGTCGTTACAAGAATTAAGAGTTGCTTGTGAGTATGGTTTGACAAAAAGTAAAGTGCTGGAAGTCAGATAACATAAACCATACATAAATAACCACCTAGTAATTCCCATAACTTCCCTAGGACTTTACGTTCTATGCACAACTCTTAACGAATCCAATGTAGTTTTTCGAAATCCTTTGTTGTTCCGTTTTATACGGAAATAACGATTTTTAAGGTTCCAATACCTCTGGTGTACGCTTGCAGCTCTGATACCAGCTGTGGCAGAACCGCCTAAATTATCCCGGCTCAAGTGCGCAGGCCATCACCATAAAGGCAACATTAGCTTCAACGCACTTCAAACGGAACAATTCTTGGTCTGTCGGGTAACGTCCTGATACAACCACCGATTCTCGGATCGAACAAGCATACCCCGCACGAAGGCAAGTCCAGAGATATACAACCACAATTTTTACATCACAGGCATAAACGTTATTACAAACTGGTTCTAAAACATTAATACAAGACCAAACGTAGTAAAATAGTTATACAAACCATAACTTATGTTCAGAGTTTAAAACAACGGAAGATAAAACACGACGGCTACAACACGTCGCAAAAGGACACCAGGCTAGCCCAAGCATGGTATCACTCGTCATAGTTATTGCCGGCCGCAGACGTATCCCACTCTATGGACCAGCCAGGAGGCAACGAGCAAGGGTAGGTTAAGCTAGCGATCTGATCCTCAAAACTCATACCTGAAAAAGGGTTTCAACAGCAAGGCTGAGTATTCTAAAACTCAGCAAGACTTAACCGCCAACGAGTATAAGTAGCCCACTTTAACTAGACTATGCAAGGTTTTGTGAGGCTCTGGTTTTCCTTTTGCTGAAAAGCAATAAAGAGTATGTCCTTACTTTCAAGTTTTAGCTTTCAAGATTCTAGTTGATTAACCATTCTATGTAAGAAACTACTATCCAAACATGGTAGAAATCTAAGCAAACATCAAGATTGATTAAAGTATTGTTGCTCTTCTTACTCTGTGTGGCAAAGAGATCAAGCAGTCTCATTTCATCGTGAGAGGCGGACGATTCTGAATCGAAATTC
This sequence comes from Panicum virgatum, assembly GCF_016808335.1. Taxonomy (NCBI): domain Eukaryota; kingdom Viridiplantae; phylum Streptophyta; class Magnoliopsida; order Poales; family Poaceae; genus Panicum; species Panicum virgatum. The sequence goes on along the minus strand of NC_053150.1, from coordinate 25,891,634 downwards.
AACCTTGCAAGGGTAACCTAGTACACACGTCTGGAACACCGTCGGGTCATTCCCAAACAACCGTTGACCTTTCTTTCCGGCTTGTGGATAGGAACACTCTCCCCGACTACAGGGCTCCAAGGTCCACCCTTCTACGAGGTCCACCCTTGTCCCTTGAAGTCGCAGTGTTGCGCAACATAAAAATAAAACCTATCCCTAAGAGAGAGTATCAGGTATATCCACTCCCCGGTCCAATCGGCTACTAGGCTTGCCGCGTACCATATTGACGGCATGTGGCTAGTACTTTCAAAGACTTAACCAACGCTACCACACACCGCGACCTTAGCAAGTTCATTAACACAGACGGGGTCTCACATGAAGTTATGATATCGATCACAACCCCGTCCGTCGTCCTTATATTGTTAACAGAAAGTAAACAGGCAATTCCTATAAGGCTCGCGAGTGACAGGCAATCACTCGACTTTTACCGGTCCTATAAGCTTAGCAAGTAGTCGAACTCAAGTCTAGTGTTCAGTACATAGGTTCCCAGGATCATGCATCTAGGGTTTCAATTCAAATCCTAAGAACTGTAAATGCACAAGTAAGTAATACAGTAAATGATATTAATTTGAAATATAGGTTATGTCCGGGGCTCGCCTTCTCGATAGTTGCTAACTATTTCAGCCCTAGGCTCTTCCGAACTTTGGTCCGGGGCTTCAGTTAGTTCCGCAGTGTTCGCTTGAGCTTCGAGATCACCTCCGTCGGATTCCGGGATCAGCTCGTACGTCCCGTCCGATAAGGCAGTCGTGTCTATATGTAATGCAAGAACAACATTAAAAACATACATGGGCAATCGTTTATAGAGTAGTTAAATACCAAATTTAACTACACAAGGCATCATGATCAACAGCACAAGCAAGATATACTAACTTCATAAAATGAGTGGTGTTTGATTCCTATAGCATTTAACTCAAGGTTTGCTAACTAAAACAACAACTCAGATCACAAACATCAATAAATTTAGCAAAAATTACCCTAAACAGAACATGAACAGACTAAGATATCCTGCAAAAATCATGCCAAGACATGTAGCCAATTAATTACAATAATTCTTTCATTCAGATAACACCTAGATCAAGCTTGAATTATACAGGTCAAACTAGAGCAAAGTAGAAGCTAAAAATTTAACAGCAGGTCAACACAGAAATAAAATAGCAACAGTGAATTTTTCATGATTTTATCTATACAGAAATAAATACGAGAAAAAACAACAAAACAGACAACAGATTAGCAAGATTTATTTTTAGCCCCTGATCTAGCCATGAACTGAAGCTCAAACTTCCTGGACAAGCTAAGATACTCCAGATAAACACTCAAGAATATTATCTGGATTTATCAAGAACAGAAACTATTTATCATAAATAAAGTCTATTAAACAAGGATTAAATCACATAAATAGTTACACAAGAGAACTGATCAAGACATTTTTATAGCAAAACAAGTGTTACAAGAGTGAACTACCATAAAAGTTTCACTGCAATACATGGCATTATACAGTAGTTAAGAAAAAGATGAAAACAACTAATATTTATGCACTAGAAACACAAATCAATTTCTACAGCAAAAACTTGCAACTAAAGCCTAACATATTATGGTTCTACTGCATAGAGCTCTTCAAGAGGATTCCAAAACATCAAGATTTGCTATTTTACGAATTTTCTATGAATTGATATTGAATTTCAAAGTTCACTGAAAAACATTACAAAGCAGTCCCTAAGGCACTATTCATCTGAGTCTAGGCCTATTCAAATAACCCCCCGGGTTCTCTGGAATTTCAAACCCGAGGTCCCTGGGCCGAGTCAGAGGGGGAGCGCGGGTTTGACCGGCGGTTTCCCGGCGAGGGGCTCACCGGCGGCGAGGGTGAAGGGGTGCGTGAGCTTCACGGGTTCACGGCGCACCTCTAGGTGGTCTAGGGTTGCGGGGAGGGGCTCGGAGGCGGCGGCTCGACGGAGCAGGGCGGCTTGGCGGCGGAGGCAAGCGACGGCGAGGTAGCTCCGGCGAGGTTCGGGCGATGGGAAGCGGCCTGGGAGCTGCGCGAGGTCGAGGCGCGGCTAAAGGTGGGGGCTATTGGGGTGGAGCGGGCCTGTGGTGGCGGCTCCGCGGCAGGGTGAGCTCGTCGGGGTTCGGGTGGTGCGGCGGCGGCGTTCCGAGGCGTGGAAGCGAGGGGAGAGGAAAGGGATGAACGAAATCGATTGCTGGGGTTTATGTAGTGCTTAGGCGCTCGCTAGAAGAGGCCGGCGGCTGCTGCAGCTGGCTCTCCACCGCGACGGCGAGGTGGCGGCCGCCGGGGCGGTTCTGGAAGCGGCGGGGCGCGTGGCACGGCCGGGGAGGCTCCAGCGCGAGGCTAGAGGGCGGTGGAGGAGGTCGTCCGCGACGCGTGGGTGCCAGCGCGCGGTGATTTAATGGCCGGGAAGGCTTTCCCCGGCGCCGGCGGGGGCGCTGTCGGTGGGCGGCGGCGCAAAACAGAGCAGGGGGGTGGAGGTGGAAGACAAGGGTAGTTTTGCCATTTCCAAAAATTCCAGGGACCCCACTATAAAACAGCGATAACTTTTAAACCAAAGCTCAAATGGAAAAGTGCCCAACATGAAAGTTGTTCAATTTTTTAAGAGCTACAACTTTGATGTTGTGCAAAAATTTATTTGACCAAAGGATAGAGAGCTAAATTTGAAAACACAAGAGGGATTTTAAATTCTAGGAATTTTGTCTTTTTCAATGCAAATTCAGTTCAAAATTAGACTTAGAAACAAAATTGGCTGCCATGCATTAAATGCACTGCAAATTTTACAAAAACACCCTCCACAAAAGCTATATTCACAAATAACTATATAAAGGACCTTGCATAAAATCATAATTACACATATAACCTTTCATAATTACAAAAAGATCCTTTTTAAGTAATTTAAGCACATGACGCAAAGCAGACATACACAATTACTGTGCAGACACCTTTTTAAGTACTGTGCAGACACCCGGGGTGTTACAGCCTTCCCCCCTAAAAGGAATCTCGTCCCAAGATTACAAGAAGAAAAGGATGCAAAGACTTGGTACTTGGATTGGTTCTAAGAAAGTCGGGAAAGTTTCGTTGGAGAAAATTTTCAGTCTCCCAGGTAGCTTCTTCTACAGTATGCTGATTCCACTGAATTTTGTACATTTTAACTTTCTCCCTTCTAGTACTTCTTTCTTTGGTGTCAAGAATCTTGATTGGATACTCCTTATAAGATAGATCGGATTCAATCTCGATACCCTGTGGTTCAAGGATCTCAGTAGGTACCCTGGTACACTTCCGGAGTTGTGATACATGGAAGACATTATGAATGGCAGCCAACTGAGATGGAAGACGAAGTCGGTAGGCAACGGGTCCACAAGTTTCGATAATTTCAAATGGTCCGATGTATCGGGGTGCTAATTTCCCTTTTACGTCAAAGCGTTGAACACCTTTAGTAGGAGACACTCGCAAATATACGAAGTCCCCTACCTCGAATTGTAAAGGATCTCTTCTTTTGTCTGCATAACTTTTCTGTCTTGATTGAGCCGCTTTAAGATTAACCTGGATAACTTTGACTTTCTCCTCTGCCTCAGAGACTAAATCTGGCCCAAAAATTTTGCGTTCTCCAGCTTGTGACCAATTCAAAGGAGTTCGACACCTTCGACCGTATAATGCTTCAAATGGTGCCATTTGCAAGCTGGATTGATAACTGTTATTATATGAAAACTCTGCCAGTGCTAGGCATTTAACCCAGTTCTTGCCATATTGAATAGTACATGCCCTCAACATGTCTTCAAGGATTTGATTGATTCGTTCAGTTTGCCCATCTGTTTGTGGATGATAAGCTGAACTATGAATCAGTTTTGTTCCAAGGGATTCTTGCATTTGCTCCCAGAAACGTGCAATAAACTGAGGCCCACGATCAGAAATAATTGTCTTAGGAATTCCATGCAGACGAACAATCTGGTCGAGATAAATCTCTGCGTACCTCTTGGCAGAATAAGTTGTGTGTACTGGAATAAAATGAGCGGTCTTGGTGAGTCTATCAACGATTACCCACACAGAATCATGCTTAAGAGGAGTAGTGGGTAGACCGACGATAAAATCCATACTGATGTCCTCCCATTTCCAGGATGGAATGGGTAAAGGTTGGAGAGTACCAGCTACTTTCAAGTGACTAGCCTTAACTCTTTGACAAACATCACATTCAGAAACATATCTGGCGATCTCTCTTTTCATTCGAGTCCACCAGAAATTTTGTTTAAGATCATGGTACATCTTGGTACCACCGGGATGAATCGAAAACTTCGATAGATGTGCTTCATCAAGGATTTGCTTTCTAAGCTGAGGATCCTTAGGTACCACCAGTCGAGATTCGAACCATAGAACTCCCCTATGATCCACTCGGAAACATTTATACTTTGCTTTTCCTTGTGATAACTTTTCCTTGATGATCTTGATACCGTCATCATGTAATTGCCCCATGATGATACTATCATGAAGTGTAGGCTCAAGGGATATATGGTTCAAACTTCCTCGAGGTATCATTTCTAGGTTTAACTTCATCATTTCCTGGCATAGAGTTTCATTGAATGGTTCTACAGATAGACAATGGCATTGTGACTTGCGGCTGAGTGCATCCGCAACCACATTAGCTTTTCCTGGATGATAGTGCACTTCTAGATCATAATCCTTTATCAACTCTAGCCAGCGTCTCTGTCTCATGTTGAGATCTGCTTGAGTGAAGATATATTTGAGGCTCTTATGGTCAGTGTAAATATTACTTAAGAGCGTGAATTACGGCTGCTAACTCCAGATCATGGGTTGGATAATTCTTCTCATGATTCCGGAGAGCTCTTGATGCATACGCAATAACCCGGTTATCCTGCATAAGCACACAACCATGTCCCGTACCCGAAGCATCACAATAGACATCAAAAGGTTTGGTACTGTCCGGTGTAGCCAATACTGGAGCAGTAGTTAAACGTGCTTTGAGAGTTTGGAAAGCTTCTTCACACTTCTCATTCCAAACAAACTTCACTCCCTTCTTCAATAACTCCATCATAGGCTTGGCTATTCTGGAGAAATCAGTAATGAACCGACGATAATATCCAGCTAACCCAAGAAAACTGCGAATTTGATGAACCGAAATAGGAGATTCCCAATCCATCACTTCTTGTACTTTAGTTGGATCAACAGATATTCCATCACTGGAGATAGTGTGGCCTAAGAATTTCACACTGTCTAACCAAAAGTCACACTTGGAGAATTTGGCATAAAGATGGTGATCTCGTAATCGTTGAAGAATGATACGCAAGTGCTCAGCATGATCTTCTTCATTCTTGGAGTAGATCAGAATATCGTCAATGAATACCACGACGAATTTATCCAGCTCCGGCATGAAGACTGAATTCATCAAGTACATAAAATATGCTGGGGCGTTGGTAAGACCAAAAGACATGACCAGATACTCATAGAGTCCATATCTGGTTGAGAAAGCAGTCTTTGGAATATCACAAGGCTTGATCTTTATTTGGTGGTAGCCAGAACAAAGATCGATTTTAGAGAAAACCTTGGCTCCAGCTAACTGATCAAACAGTATATCAATGCGGGGAAGAGGATACTTATTTTTAATAGTGACCGCATTGAGTGGTCGATAATCAACACACAGCCTCAAGCTGTTGTCCTTCTTCTTCACAAACAGGGCTGGACATCCCCAGGGTGAAGAACTTGGACGTATAAAGCCCTTGTCAAGGTCTTGAAGTTGGACTTTTAGTTCTGCTAACTCATTTGGAGGCATTCGGTACGACCTCTTAGAAATAGGGGCGGTACCGGGTTGAAGCTCAATAACAAACTCAATATCTCTATCAGGGGGCATTCCAGGCAAATCATCTGGAAATACATCCGCATACTCCCACACAATAGGGATATCTTCAAGTTTAATTTCTTTTGTGGCATAGGCACAAGAGTTGAAGCACTCTCGTTGTGGTAGATAGAGTATGGTGGCTCCTTGATGTGGTGATTCTATCTCGATAGCTCGGGAAGAGATATCTAACAGTACTTTATGCTTAGTCATCCAATCCATGCCCAAAATAATATCCATGCCTTCAAAATTCAACAAAATCAAATCTGTCTTTACCACTTTACTACCCAGCTTAAGGGGTACATGTGTAGTGATTTGATTGGAAGCTATCTTCCCACCAGGAGTTGTTATCATAAAAGATCTCTTAGTATGACAAAAGTCCAATCCTATTCTGGCTCCAAATTTGGCACTTATAAAACTATGCGTTGCACCAGAATCAAATAATATGACTGCGGGTTTATTGTGGATAGAGAAAGTACCCGTCATTACTGGTGCTCCTTCTGGAAGGTCTGCAAGAGTAGTGAAGTTAACTCGCCCTTGCCGGACTTGCACCAATTGTCTCTTGCCCTTGCCCTTATTGTTGTTTTGATTGGAGTTTTGCCCTGGATTATTCCTTCTGGGTTGCGGACAATTCTTGGCAAAGTGAGAAGTACTGCCGCAGTTGAAACATCGATTATTACCATTCCCACTATTGAACTGTGGGACATTCGGCCTTGGGCTAAATTGCTGCTGCTGCTGCTGCTGTTGCTGTTGCTGAGGTACTGGAGGTCTGAATCCTCCTTGCTGCTGAGGCGGCCTAAAGACAAACCTGCCCACTGGGGCATTTCTTTGCGGAGGCCTGGGTGGAGTATTTTGCACTAGACGATACCTCGGTGGCTGGGCACTCGAGGGTCCCGTTGGTGCCTTTCGCTTTTTCTCAGCACGATGTGCAGCAATACAGTCCTCTTGCGTAATGGCCAGGTTGACCAGCTCATTGTAGGTGTTGGGCTGAACAAGGTTCAGGCGTTCCTTGAGTTTGGTAGTGAGGCCACGACGGAAACGATCACGTTTCTTGGCATCCGTATCAGCATGATGGCCCGCATACTGGCACAGATGATTGAAGGTCTGTGCATATTGTAAAACAGTGCGGGTTCCCTGATCTAGAGCCAAGAACTCATTCAACTTTCTTTCAATTAGTCCATCTGGAATATGATGTGATCTGAAGGCAGTCCTGAATTCCTGCCAAGCTATGATATGTTCAGCAGGCTGCATTGCACAATAATGATCCCACCATATACGTGCAGGACCGCGAAGTTGCTGAGCGGCAAAGTGGGCCTTGTTTGCATCAACACACGGTACTGCTAACAAAGCAAACTTGGAATTGATGGTACGGAGCCAAGCATCGGCGTCCAGTGGGTCATCAGCTTTGCTGAACAGCGGAGGTTGGGTACCAAAGAATTCCTGGTAACCCGCTGGTTGTGCCTCACGTCCTCCATACTGTTGGCGTGGCTGATTTTGTTGCCCTTGGACTAGTTGGCGAAGTAATTCTGTTTGCATGGCCATTAACTCGGCCAGATTCGACGGGGGTGGCGGTGGTTGCTGAGATCCACTGCCAGCTTCACAACCGAAGCCATCAGGTGTTCCGCGAGTATGACCAACCATCTGTAATTATGGAAGATCCATTAGATACACATTTCTCGCTTCCAAAATCAATGGTACATGCTATGATCATACATTGGATATCAAAATAAAATCAGCAGAATTTTAACTAAATGCGGTGTAGCACAATATGCATGACACATATGTGTGCAACCCACAAAATCAAAACTGGTCAGCTGTTAGATAGCTTCATGCTCCATCGTATAGAGATTCTATGCTGAGATCAAAGGTAAAGAAAATAATCTATCAATTCGCTCTTCATCACTATGTGCTATGCTGCTAAACAACAGAGATCATAGAAGGGGTTGGACTAAAAATTTAGTCTCACAAATTCAATAGGCTAAAATTTGATGAGCACACATGCCACAAAACTTGCCACATCTTTAGTATTCATCAAACAGCCTAGAGATGCACAAACGAAGAGAATTGGTAGGTAGAAAGATCATGATTTTCAAACTGGTAGTCGCTACTTATATTACATCCAAAGCAGCATTTTTCTTACAACCTAACATCACTCACCCTTACCACATATAATACAACAAGTGGTACTGCTCCTTCGGGCTATTTTACAACATCTCTTCCCTATGTACATAAGCTACAACAAGAGAAAACACAACTATCTAGGACAAGTCTAGGTGCCTAGAAGTCGTCGAGGTTGCCCACAGAAGAGGCACTGCCGAAAGAAGAGTCATCCGGCTGAGGGTTAGGCTCAGCAAGCGCGTGCTCTGAATCTAAGTCAGATACTCCCTCAATCTCCTTTGGGTCCTCTTCTGCTGCTGCAGGCTCGGCTGGGGCATCTAGTTGCTCCTGGAGCATACCAACATGTGCTAAAGCATCAGCCCAATCTGCTTGAAGCTCATTCACCTGCCCCTGAAGAAAACCAATAACTATGTTGCGCTGCTCTATCTCAGCACCATGCTCCATAGCCTGATGCTCAAACTGTGCAATGGCCAAATCTCTCCCAGCAACTGCATCCTGAAGTCCCTGAATCTGAGTATCCCTCAAACGAAGGCCTCGCTGAAAACTCTGGGCCAAGTCTATCACCTGGTCCATGTGTCGCGGCTGAAGTATCTGGTAGTGAGACTGAGCATTCATATATCTGACTACTGCCTCGATAGTCTCATCCGCTACATCTCCAATCAAGTGCCCAAAGTGGGTGACCCTGAACAGCCACTCTGCATTGCCAGTACTGACTGCTGGAAACAAACCAATAGGATATGCTGCTACCTCCTCGGGATGGTGCTCACAAAAAGTGGTGATAGCGTTGAGAGCTGCTTTCTCAAAAGCATCCACAAGACGGTACCCAATCACCTCAATCTCAATCGGTGGCCACTCCAAGGTGGGGTGCTGAGGAATGATCATTGTAACTCTGTTCTTCTTAATTCCATCCTCAGAAAACTAGCATTCCGTGTACTGGGGTGGATCTGGGTAGTGGAAGATACGAAGTGAATCCCAAAGAATCCTTGGAAAACCCTCCCAGTACAGACAGTCGGTATGAGCATTCCCCTCCTCATCCCAAAAGACCTGGGAACAAGTCGCCATCTGAATCAAAAAGGATTCAAATGTGAGTAATACAATTATCTCAAGACGTCTCAAATAAAGCTTTAAGAAGACTGCGGTAAAACCACTATGATTCTAAATCAAAAGATGATAAGATTCCAAACTCAAAGAATAATAAACCACAATCGGTACTGGTTCATCATTTGAGATTCTAAGGAATGAAAAGATCCTTACAACAACAAGATGGGGATTAGGAGGAAGGCATGACTCGAAACCAAATTTTTCAACCCAGGAAACCTAAGCATTTAACAAGCATGCTTCTAACATCAAAATTTCACTCACTCATGGTTTAAGCACACTAATACTTATCTATGAGAATTCATACTAGAAATTCCTTACAAAGCTTAGGTAACAACTTCAAACACTAAGAACCAAATCAAACATCAACTAGATATGCATGCATGTCCTGACCGTCCTCACAAGATAAATAATTGCCAACTAAGGTTGGGCTTACGTGGTTAGCACGGTGGCATACATAAATACGGCTCTCCCTATATAGCTAGTCGATACATTCTAACTGTTCTTAACTTAACGAATCACGGTTAGTGTACCTGCAGAAGATTGACAGAACATATATATCTATCCATTGAACCTTTCATGCCAGCACCCATGAAAGCGTTCCCAAACATTACCGCTCACTATAGAAGCGGCAGCCATACAATTCCCGCCGTATGGCCAACGTTATCATACGCTACTTAGAGGCGTATTCACAAGTTCCTTTACTCCCAATATAGTCGACCGAGGTCGGTATATTGGCAGCAGCTCAAGTAGGTCACTGCTTGAGCGCAGCGTTCGGTTCGCATCACCGACAGGAAGGTCAGACTCCCTCAGCTGACTGAGCACACTTTACTTCCAATATAGTCAACTAATCGTCGATATATTGGAAGCACCTCAAGTAAGCCACTGCTTGAGGGCAGCGTTCGGCTCGCATCACCGACGGGAAGGTCAGACTCCCTCAGCTGACTGAGGATCCTTACCATCTTACCTCACGTAGGTGCGTCGTTACAAGAATTAAGAGTTGCTTGTGAGTATGGTTTGACAAAAAGTAAAATGCTGGAAGTCAGATAACATAAACCATACATAAATAACCACCTAGTAATTCCCATAACTTCCCTAGGACTTTATGTTCTATGCACAACTCTTAACGAATCCAATGTAGTTTTTCGAAATCCTTTGTTGTTCCGTTTTATACGGAAAAAACGATTTTTAAGGTTCCAATACCTCTGGTGTACGCTTGCAGCTCTGATACCAGCTGTGGCAGAACCGCCTAAATTATCCTGGCTCAAGTGCGCAGGCCATCACCATAAAGGCAACATTAGCTTCAACGCACTTCAAACGGAACAATTCTTGGTCTGTCGGGTAACGTCCTGATACAACCACCGATTCTCGGATCGAACAAGCATACCCCGCACGAAGGCAAGTCCAGAGATATACAACCACAATTTTTACATCACAGGCATAAACGTTATTACAAACTGGTTCTAAAACATTAATACAAGACCAAACGTAGTAAAACAGTTATACAAACCATAACTTATGTTCAGAGTTTAAAACAGCGGAAGATAAAACACGACGGCTACAACACGTCGCAAAAGGACACCAGGCTAGCCCAAGCATGGTATCACTCATCATAGTTATTGCCGGCCGCAGACGTATCCCACTCTATGGACCAGCCAGGAGGCAACGAGCAAGGGTAGGTTAAGCTAGCGATCTGATCCTCAAAACTCATACCTGAAAAAGGGTTTCAACAGCAAGGCTGAGTATTCTAAAACTCAGCAAGACTTAACCGCCAACGAGTATAAGTAGCCCACTTTAACTAGACTATGCAAGGTTTTGTGAGGCTCTGGTTTTCCTTTTGCTGAAAAGCAATAAAGAGTATGTCCTTACTTTCAAGTTTTAGCTTTCAAGATTCTAGTTGATTAACCATTCTATGTAAGCAACTACTATCCAAACATGGTAGAAATCTAAGCAAACATCAAGATTGATTAAAGTATTGTTGCTCTTCTTACTCTGTGTGGCAAAGAGATCAAGCAGTCTCATTTCATCGTGAGAGGCGGACGATTCTGAATCGAAATTCAACCTTGCAAGGGTAACCTAGTACACACGTCTGGAACACCGTCGGGTCATTCCCAAACAACCGTTGACCTTTCTTTCCGGCTTGTGGATAGGAACACTCTCCCCGACTACAGGGCTCCAAGGTCCACCCTTCTACGAGGTCCACCCTTGTCCCTTGAAGTCGCAGTGTTGCGCAACATAAAAATAAAACCTATCCCTAAGATAGAGTATCAGGTATATCCACTCCCCGGTCCAATCGGCTACTAGGCTTGCCGCGTACCATATTGACGGCATGTGGCTAGTACTTTCAAAGACTTAACCAACGCTACCACACACCGCGACCTTAGCAAGTTCATTAACACAGACGGGGTCTCACATGAAGTTATGATATCGATCACAACCCCGTCCGTCGTCCTTATATTGTTAACAGAAAGTAAACAAGCAATTCCTATAAGGCTCGCGAGTGACAGGCAATCACTCGACTTTTACCGGTCCTATAAGCTTAGCAAGTAGTCAAACTCAAGTCTAGTGTTCAGTACATAGGTTCCCAGGATCATGCATCTAGGGTTTCAATTCAAATCCTAAGAACTGTAAATGCACAAGTAAGTAATACAGTAAATGATATTAATTTGAAATATAGGTTATGTCCGGGGCTCGCCTTCTCGATAGTTGCTAACTATTTCAGCCCTAGGCTCTTCCGAACTTTGGTCCGGGGCTTCAGTTAGTTCCGCAGTGTTCGCTTGAGCTTCGAGATCACCTCCGTCGGATTCCGGGATCAGCTCGTACGTCCCGTCCGATAAGGCAGTCGTGTCTATATGTAATGCAAGAACAACATTAAAAACATACATGGGCAATCGTTTATAGAGTAGTTAAATACCAAATTTAACTACACAAGGCATCATGATCAACAGCACAAGCAAGATATACTAACTTCATAAAATGAGTGGTGTTTGATTCCTATAGCATTTAACTCAAGGTTTGCTAACTAAAACAACAACTCAGATCACAAACATCAATAAATTTAGCAAAAATTACCCTAAACAGAACATGAACAGACTAAGATATCCTGCAAAAATCATGCCAAGACATTTAGCCAATTAATTACAATAATTCTTTCATTCAGATAACACCTAGATCAAGCTTGAATTATACAGGTCAAACTAGAGCAAAGTAGAAGCTCAAAATTTAACAGCAGGTCAACACAGAAATAAAATAGCAACAGTGAATTTTTCATGATTTTATCTATACAGAAATAAATACGAGAAAAAAAAACAAAACAGACAACAGATTAGCAATATTTATTTTTAGCCCCTGATCTAGCCATGAACTGAAGCTCAAACTTCCTAGACAAGCTAAGATACTCCAGATGAACACTCAAGAATATTATCTGGATTTATCAAGAACAGAAACTATTTATCATAAATAAAGTCTATTAAACAAGGATTAAATCACATAAATAGTTACACAAGAGAACTGATCAAGACATTTTTATAGCAAAACAAGTGTTACAAGAGTGAACTACCATAAAAGTTTCACTGCAATACATGGCATTATACAGTAGTTAAGAAAAAGATGAAAACAACTAATATTTATGCACTAGAAACACAAATCAATTTCTACAGCAAAAACTTGCAACTAAAGCCTAACATATTATGGTTCTACTGCATAGAGCTCTTCAAGAGGATTCCAAAACATCAAGATTTGCTATTTTACGAATTTTCTATGAATTGATATTGAATTTCAAAGTTCACTGAAAAACATTACAAAGCAGTCCCTAAGGCACTATTCATCTGAGTCTAGGCCTATTCAAATAACCCCCCGGGTTCTCTGGAATTTCAAACCCGAGGTCCCTGGGCCGGGTCAGAGTGGGAGCGCGGGTTTGACCGGCGGTTTCCCAGCGAGGGGCTCACCGGCGGCGAGGGTGAAGGGGTGCGTGAGCTTCACGGGTTCACGGCGCACCTCTAGGTGGTCTAGGGTTGCGGGGAGGGGCTCGGAGGCGGCGGCTCGACGGAGCAGGGCGGCTTGGCGGCGGAGGCAAGCGACGGCGAGGTAGCTCCGGCGAGGTTCGGGCGATGGGAAGCGGTCTGGGAGGTGCGCGAGGTCGAGGCGCGGCTAAAGGTGGGGGCTATTGGGGTGGAGCGGGCCTGTGGTGGCGGCTCCGCGGCAGGGTGAGCTCGCCGGGGTTCGGGTGGTGCGGCGGCGGCGTTCCGAGGCGTGGAAGCGAGGGGAGAGGAAAGGGACGAACGAAATCGATTGCTGGGGTTTATGTAGTGCTTAGGCGCTCGCTAGAAGAGGCCGGCGGCTGCTGCAGCTGGCTCTCCACCGCGACGGCGAGGTGGCGGCCGCCGGGGCGGTTCTGGAAGCGGCGGGGCGCGTGGCACGGCCGGGGAGGCTCCAGCGCGAGGCTAGAGGGCGGTGGAGGAGGTCGTCCGCGATGCGTGGGTGCCAGCGCGCGGTGATTTAATGGCCGGGAAGGCTTTCCCCGGCGCCGGCGGGGGCGCTGTCGGTGGGCGGCGGCGCAAAACAGAGCAGGGGGGTGGAGGTGGAAGACAAGGGTAGTTTTGCCATTTCCAAAAATTCCAGGGACCCCACTATAAAACAGCGATAACTTTTAAACCAAAGCTCAAATGGAAAAGTGCCCAACATGAAAGTTGTTCAATTTTTTAAGAGCTACAACTTTGATGTTGTGCAAAAATTTATTTGACCAAAGGATAGAGAGCTAAATTTGAAAACACAAGAGGGATTTTAAATTCTAGGAATTTTGTCTTTTTCAATGCAAATTCACTTCAAAATTAGACTTAGAAACAAAATTGGCTGCCATGCATTAAATGCACTGCAAATTTTACAAAAACACCCTCCACAAAAGCTATATTCACAAATAACTATATAAAGGACCTTGCATAAAATCATAATTACACATATAACCTTTCATAATTACAAAAAGATCCTTTTTAAGTAATTTAAGCACATGACGCAAAGCAAACATACACAATTATTGTGCAGACACCTTTTTAAGTACTGTGCAGACACCCGGGGTGTTACAACAGGCAGTACTAATTGTTTCTTGAGCCTATCTACTGGTTCAGGAATTCTTCTATGGCGTGGATGGCTTCTGTGCGGACGGTGTCTGCTCGTGCTATGATTGCTTCGTCATCCTTGCCATCGCCTGTTACTATCTGCCGACTCAAGGTGCTTATCTCTGCAAACTCTGCTTATATCTGCTCGGCTATTTCCTGGGTTTCTTGTTTGGAGTTTGCAATGGAAGCTTCTTCGGCCTGGATGAGTTCTTTGGTGGTACGGACTTTTTCTTCGAGTTCCACCAGTTCTTTCTTTTGGAGGTCGAGTCGGTTCATGTTGACAGACACGTCAGCTTTGATATCTAGAGTTGCCTTCTTCTGGTTGAGGGCCTTGCACTTTTGGGTAATGTCAGCTTTCAGAGAAGCTTGAGAGCGACGTGCTTCCATCCTTTGTTGTGCTTTATTCACTTCTATCCAAAAGAATGGAAGGTTGCTGGCTGGCCAGAGCTTGATTTGCAATGGCTCCGGGAGTTGGGATTCTATTTGCTCGAAGATGTTCTTTATCTTGCTGGAATTATCAACCAGAGCGGTGATCGGAGCAGATAGTAGATCCTTGATGAGTTGAAGCTGATGTGCCAAGTTAGCCGATTGCTGCAAAGACGATGTCTCTGCTCCAGGGACAGTCAGACCCATTGATGCCGGGTCAAAGGAAAGTAAACATGAAATGTCAAAATCCTATGGACATATCTGGAGTTTGAGCAAGATGCATTTGTGGAGCTATCGGCTGGTTCAGAATTGGTTTTGCAATATTACCTGTTCTGAAGAAGAAGTGTTGGGCGGTTCAGGAGCAATCGTCCTGTTAGAGCTTGTGTTGACATCAAGAACATCGACTATATCGGCTTGTTCCTCGTTTACATCCATCAGTGCATCAGGAGTTGCAGCCATCTCATGTTGATCTAGGCTTTCTACATTGGGGATTTCTTCGGCTGCGTCCTGGAAATAGAATTACGGTCAACCAGAGTACATATGTATGAAATAAAGAAGAAGTTTCAGAAAGATGAGTTACCTGGTTAGTGTTGGACTCTAATGGACTCGGAGAAGCTGGTGCTGGTTTCTTGATCACTCGCCTCGCGATCATCTTCCTTTTCTTGGTCAAGACTCGGGGGGCAACGCTTGCAGAAGTTTGTCTTCGTTTGGAAGCCGACTGAAGTAAGTCTGGCTGAACAGTCATTATCACTTTCTTCATTGTTGGTGATCCTTTGCAGAAGAGTACATTAGGAGCAGTTGGAAGAAAGTGGAATGGCTCCCCGTTGCTGGTCATAGGTTCTGGACCATCTTGTTGCTGCAAACTGGGTGAGTAGGAATTAGACAAGTGGAAGGATGGATGATTTAGAAAGGGCAAAATGCATAAATTCAGTACCTCTTCCTCGGGAATCACATATTTAGGATCAATTTGCTGCAGTCGAGGGCCTAGAGCTTTCCTGAATACATGTGTTTTCCACATTCCCCACCATGTGCTGAAGCCGATTGATTAGGAGGTGAAGGACAGATCGGCTGGTATTGGAATGTGGAGGTCATCGAATATGCTGTAGCATCTTGAGCTGGTGAGACCATCAGGCAGATCGGCTCTGCTCTCCACCAAGTGGTGAATATGGAAGTGGGGAGGGACCTGTCCTAGGCCAAATTGCCGAGCTGCTATAACTGGTTGGTAAGATTCATAACCTGGCTTGATAATTCTGTTAGAGGTGCTGATACCAACGGGGAGGAAGCCAGGTCGAATCATCAAAGAATACAGACGCCGAGTGCTGTCGTCATCAGCAAAGTTGTCTAATCTGAAGGCAGTTGGGTTCTCAAAGGATTCAGATTCAGTAAATGGGAAGTAGAGAGGATTATCTAGTCCTTTGTAGAAGACTCTGAACTAGTTTGCTGCATCTGCTGAGTTCAATTTACTGCCAGGAAGGCTGAATAAAGCTTGGCCATAGCTAGTACATCTAATTGGTTTGCCACTTTCATCAGGGAAAGAGTTCTTGGTCAGGTCTTGGAAGTTGGGAATATGGTGCTGGAAGTACAGTTGTGCCCACAACTGAATAAACCACCAAGGGCCTCCAGTTCTTAGTTTCTTGTGGTTAAGCAGGTTAGATGTCATCAAATGGAGATATCTGTAAATTTCTCCAAGGAAGAGTTTGCCTAGGCCGGTGTGATTGCCATAGGCCAGGTGATAGGCCAAGGGAAGATAGTTCTTAGTTGGAGCTAAAGAAGGGCAACAGAAGATGAAGTGCTCTAGCCAAAGATTTAAGAAGGCTGTGTGTTCCTTTTCAGTCACTGGACCTTTTGTTTTCATGCGCTGATTCATGTAAGTGCCCCAGTTTGTGCAGTTGACTTTGGAAGAAAGTTTGAAGGGGACTTCTGCCATTTTGTGGGCAGTAGAATTAGGAGATCCTATGTCTATGCCAGTGATCATGGAGACATCTAGCAGAGTAATGGTCATGGGTCCATGACCAAAGAGGAAGCAGTTCAGAGCATCAGGCCAGAAATAGCCGATGGTTTTCAGAAGATTTTCATCTTTGTCAAGGGGTGACAGCGATAAGCTAAATGCATCGGCTATGTTCAAATCCTGCCACAAGGGCATATAAATTTTTGCTACTCTGTTATACCATGTAATCCAGCTCTCAGGGGGATTAGGCCAGGCTCTCAAGCAGTCGGCCCAGAGGTTCAGATCGATGTTTTGACTCACAAAAGGGATCCTATTTGCTTCACAAGAGATCAAATTTATTGGGTTTTCATAGGTTTGTGGGCCAAGACAGAAGGATGTCTGACACCTGAAGTTCAGAAATTCAGAAGTATGCATATGGTGTCATGTTTTAGAGTTTAGTGTTTTAGAGGCTTGGTAAGCTGAAGAAAACTAAAGGATTAGGCCGAATATTACCTTCAGGCCGTAGATTGCCGCATCATCGATTGCAGAGCTTGTTGTCTGAGCTGCAGAATCTGCCATGGTACAGATCCGTTGAGTTAGGGTTTGGTTGCTGTGGGGTCTGATTCGAATTTTGACTGCTTGGAGAGTTCTTGCTCGAATTTATAGAGCTTGGTTTTCGAATTGCGCTCGAATTTGAGAGTTCGTCGGGTTCGGTTCAAGTTGGAAGTGATACTCTATTCTTGTGCGGGTTGCTTCTAGTTTGAATTTCGTCGGCTCTTGGATATTTATAGAAGCCTGATGCGTTGCCATCAGCTTTTTGGGAAGTAAACAAAGACACACAGAATTAAAGGAAATTGATTTCATTGATACGAGATCATTACAAGGAAAGTCGATTTTACAAAGGAAATAATCCTTCGGCTTTGTGATCCTACCCCTACGATGCTACCTACTTCTACCAGTCATAGGTGTCTAAATGCCTACGGCGCTTCGGGCTTCGCGACGGTGCGTCTCCGCCATCGTCGTCGTCGTCATCGTCGTCGTCACTGCTGCTGCTGCCGTCGTCCTCGGCACTGCTGCTGCTTCGCCCGCCGCTGCCGCTGCTTCCCTCTTCGCTTCCCTCCGTGGGGGCTTTGAGGAATTGGTGGGGTTTTCCTCCTGCCGCCGTGTCGTCTCTGGAAGAGGAGTCGATCTCTTCAGAGGAGTTGGCTCCTTCCCAGGAGAAGGCGTCGTTTTCGCTGCTCTCCAGTTCCTCTTGGAATAGGAACTGGAGGTCTTCCTCTCCCTCAGTCGTGGGTTCGTCCTCCTTGGAGGCGACCCCAAAGTCGAACTCCTCTGCATCCCAGTGCAGAGGAGCCAGCGCCTCGTAGGCTGCTGTTGGGTCCCATTCGGGGGTCGGCTCTCGGCTCTCTGAGATAGGATCAATGGAGGAGGCGGAAAGGGAAGAAGAGGAAGAGGGAGAAGAGGAAGAGGGAGAAGAGGAAGAAGAGGAATCTCCAAAGGAGTTGGAGCCGGAGGAAGAAGAGATTGCCATTGCTGGTGCTGGAGGATTGGGGTTTTCTGCGCTACTGGCTTTGGGAGGAAGAAGGAGTTTTGCCGTGAAGAAGAGCCAATTCGGGGTGAGGTTAAATAGTGAAAAGATGGAAGACGGATCGGCAGTTTCACGTTCTACGAGGAGCCAGTTACAAAGACGTTGCATCTTCCTTGGTGGTTGCAGTGCGTTGAATGAGCATTAACGGGAAGATGAAGCGACAGATTGGTTTTGGAACTATCATTGCCAAAACCAGGGGGGCATGTGTTATCACCATAAATTAACAGGATTAATTTATGGGCCAAAAGCAAGATGGGCTTAAAACAGAAGATTGAAGAAGACTTGTAAATCGGCTCCTACGTGAGCATCTGGGGCACATGGGCCATGTATACTTAGAGGTAGTTCAAGATTAGAGATAGAGTCCGATCGAGACAAGATTAGTTTAGATTGTTTCCTAAGTCTCCGGACTATAAATATGTACCCTATGTTATTCATGAAGGGAGAGTGTCATCACGTCTCGCAAACAACAACTCTCGGCGCATCGCCACCCCTAATCCTAGGGTTTCATCCAAGTAAGCGCCATGCTACCCTGATCGCTTCTTGCGATCAGGGCAGCATTGTTCTTGCTTTTACCTTGGTATTACTCGTACTGAAGCGTTTTTGATGGTGAGTAGTACTAGTTATCTTGATGTTCGTAGCATGGCTTTTAGTAGATCTGTTATGCTTCGTTGCTTATCATCTACGAATATCATGTTGTATCTGTGCAGTCATGTTTCAATCTTATGCTAGTTCTTGTCGCATAGAATTAGTTGCATAGAGGCAACACCCTGCTTCTTTTATGTCTAGTAGATCTAATCTATTATGGTTTGCTCTTATCTTAAGAGTTGGCGTAATATCTGCTGGGTTAGGCCTTGCAAACGGATTGGACGATCCGGTGGCGTAGTAGATGCTTTATCTTAGCCTTGATAGGGATTGTTCTAGGAATCGGCTCTTGCTAGTTCTTAGGCCTCTGTTTTGGGTTATGGTTTAGTTGTCTGTTACGTTCATTAGGCCTAGTCACGTGTAGGATGTTCCGATCTAGCAGTGAAGCTTTTACCATCGTAGATTAGATTAGTTAGATTTATCTGAGGCAGCTTTTCAGTTATTTGCTTTATTTATCACATCTGGATGCAAACAGATCCAATCTGAAACCAGGACTCGATCGGCTCTTTAAAGCCGATGCAAGAGTCGTCCTGGGGAGCCGACCACGGCTCGGACTTACGTTTACACATGTCTTTGTATGCAGGAAACTTTTTGGAGCACGTTCGCACCCTCCTGATCGGGTATAGGTCAGGTGGCACGCCCGGCTTTCCACACATTCTCCGGGCGCGTGACAGAATTGCGGGCCGTCGACGAGGGAGCAGTGCATGCCAGCGCCCCGGCGACCTCCCGGCTCTTCGTGTTGCCCGTCGCTGCTCGCCGGTGGGTTTCGACTGACAACATTAGGTCACTTAGGCCTAGTTGAACTGCCCCTCAAAGGTCATGCTTTCACATGGAGCAACATGCAGCAGGATTGTAACACCCTAATTTAAATTTCAGTATTTTATAATAAATTTAATTGGCTTTATTTAATTTTCTAGGATTTAATTTGCTTAGCCATGCATTTATAATTTATTTTTGCTTCATAGAGTAATTAAAATTTATCTTAGGTTCAACTTGTTTGTGCATTCATGCTGGTGCGTGGTTTTCATTTTGTTTGAGTGCTAGGGTTTTGAATTCAAATCTGAATTTGAATTCAAATAGTTTTGAGTTGAGAGGAAAAAGTAAAGAGGAAGAAAAGGACAAGAAGCAAACTAGCCCAGCAGCCCGAGCTTAGCCCACGAACCCCTTTCCTTTTCCCTGGGCCAACCAAGCGTGCGGCCCGTTTCCCTCTTCCCTGCGGCCCAGTCAGCCCAGCGCGCCCCCCTTTCCTTCCTGCGTGGCCGCTTCCCCGCTCGGCCCGCTTAGCCCAACAAGCCAGCGCCCACAGCCCAGCCGCTACACGCGTCGCTCGCTCGCCCGCTCAGCCCACGTCACGCGCGCATCGCCCTATCCCCGTTGACAGCCCGCCCCCGCTCGTCAGCCCCGTCTCCCTCCTCCCCGCGTCCTCCACTCGCGCAACAGAAACTGGCCGAGATCCCCGGCCATGATCCCCGCCGGCCTTTCCTTCCTGGCCGCCCGTCGAGATCCCCGCGCTGTCCTCTTTAAACGCCCCCGGCCACCCTTGCGCCGCACTTGCACAACTCTGCATTCCCAGCCCGAGATCCAATGCCCCCGCTTGCCTCGCCGGCGCAGAGCTCCCTGCGCCGCCGCGGCCACGCCGCTCCACCGCACCCCAGCCCCACCGGAGCCGCGCAGCAGCCTCACCTCGACTCCAGGAGCATCACCGAGGCCACTGTCCCCAATCCAAAGCACTGCACGTGCCGGATTCCGCCCCGAAGCCATCACCGCCGGTGAGTCCGCTCCAGAGCAATTGCTCGCCGTCGGCGAACCTCATGTAACACCCGGTTTATAATAGAACATAAACCGAGCAATCATATACGTGCCAGGATCAAGTCACACGTATATACAATAGAATGAACAGTATATCATAGCACATATCACGTAAAAAGATATAATAAAGCGAATACGAATGTTATTTATTACAATAATGACAAAATGTCTGATACAGCGGAAGCGAAGTACAAAAATACGAATGAAGCTGAAGCAGGGTGCCACAGGGACGTCGACTGGGAGACGAACGCCTAGAAGTCCTTGTAGTCCTGGTAGCGCTTGACGAACTCCCTCGTGTCGGCAGGAACTGAGCAGCAGTAGCGTAGCCAAGAGGAAAAAGTAGAGAAGAGGCAAGAGTGAGTACACAACTTGTACTCAACAAGTATAACACAAACTATGAGTCTCTAAGGTTGGCTGACTCAACTGCATTAGCTTTTAAGTCTTGGCAAAATTTTATTAGAACTATTTACTACAAGTTGATGAATTACCATTAACCCAGTTACATAGTAATTAATCAAGATTAAACATGTCACTACTGAGAACCAAACCGAAACCAAGCCACCAAGGTAACCGCGAGAAGCACCTCCCTCGTCGGAAGGAGTTAACTCCACTAATCAAAAGGAGGATCTGGGCCGCTCATAACCGTGAGCACGGCTAGTATACCAATTTTACACTCTGCAGAGGTTGCACATCTTTACCCACAAGTCGTGAGCTACGCCAGTTGTAACACCCGGTTTATAAAAGAACATAAACCGAGCAATCATATACGTGCCAGGATCAAGTCACACGTATATACAACAGAATGAACAGTATATCACAGCACATATCACGAATAAGACATAATAAAACGAATACGAATGTTATTTATTACAATAATGACAAAATGTCTGATACAGCGGAAGCGAAGTACAAAATACGATAAAGCTCTCCGAAGCTGAAGCAGGGCGCCACAGGGACGTCGACTGGGAGACGAACACCTAGAAGTCCTCGTAGTCCTGGTAGCGCTGGACGAACTCCCTCGTGTCGGCAGGAACTGAGCAGCAGTAGCGTAGCCAAGAGGAAAAAGTAGAGAAGAGGCAAGAGTGAGTACACAACTTGTACTCAACAAGTATAACACAAACTATGAGGCTCTAGGCTGGCTGACTCAACTGCATTAGCTTTTAAGTGTTGGCAAAATTTTATTAAAACTATTTACTACGAGTTGATGAATTACCATTAACCCAGTTGCATAGTGATTAGTCAAATTTAATCATGATACTACTGAGAACCAAAACCAAGCCACCTAGGTAACCCCGAGAAGCACCTCCCTCGTCGGAAGGAGATAACTCCACTAATCAAAAGGAGGATCTGGGCCGCTCATAACCGTGAGCACGGCTAGTATACCAGTTTTACACTCTGCAGAGGTTGCACATCTTTACCCACAAGTCGTGAGCTACGCTAGAGGTTCATCACACTTCCTTAGGTGAGATGACTAGCGACTCACTACGAGGCCGTTACAAAGAATCTCGTTGGTAAGGCGTAACCGCGAGAGTTAGGTCAGCGACGATGGGGCCCACCTCCGGGGGTACAAGCACAGGAGTGCAATCCAAGCACAGACCAAGCCGGAGGAGCAGGGACCATTGAAGCTTACTACTCTTGCCCCGCAGGTAAGTTACCCCAAACCAAAAAGACCTAATTAGTAAGCCAAGTCTATCCCATTCTAGCCTTGTGGTAGCGCTGTTGTGCCAGGTTGTCGCTCTATGAACCGGTCCTTATGGAGAGTGGCCAACCAAGCACTAAGCACCGTGCTGGCCCCCTAAACCATGTTTCTACAAAAACATCTTTTAACGAGACGTGAGCCACTCATCCACACAGAGGGCCACTCTCAGAATTAAGTTCAAGTAAACCATTAATCAATTTAATTAAAAAGGACCAAAGTGTGTTATAGCGCAGCAACCTAGCACAACTAACCAAAATGCAACCCAAAGGTATATTTAAAGGATATAAACTGGCTAGGAAATCCTTAAAGGCATACAGTATTAAAATGCAGTATGAAAATGTATTTAAAAGTGATGGGTTGTTCATGTTATACTTGCCTTCCTCGTACTGCTCCTGCTGCTGCTCAAAGTGCTCGGAAGAAGGCTGCTCCTGGTACTGGTACTGGGGCTCCTCAGATGGATCAACGTCTACTCACGAACACATGGCCAAAACAATGCACAATAATAAGCATACAAGCCAACACTAACAAAAACTAAGAAACAATACATCAATACATAAAAACAGCGCACAAAACTACTCTAGAACTATTCTATGCGTTACAACGATCGCGTGGATATAAATAACGCTAAAAACGGAGCTAAAACGCATAAACTAGGCCTAAAACAAGGTTCAGGGGCTTATTTGTAAGAAAAACTAAGTTCCAGGGGGTTTTCTGCAAAAACCGAGGGCTAAAACGTAAATAAACATTAAACTCAGGGGCTAGCACATAAAAACTCAAGGGCTGGACTGCGGGCGCTATTTCTAAAGAGATCAGGGGTTAAAACGTAAAAGTAAGGACAGATTTGTAAATACTTTTCAACCGAGTTGGACGGCGGGTTGATTCTGATAAAACTCAGGGGGTCTTTAACAAAAGAGCCAGGCCGAAGGGGTACGTTTTAATCTGGGCGGTTGGTTTTGGATCTAGTGGTTCAGATCTGATGGAAACTCGATCTAATCTCACGCGTCCATCTCGGATCGGATGGCCAGGGTTTAAAGGGGGCGACAGCGGCGGCGCTGGTCGCCGGGAAATCTTTCCCGCGGCGGCGCCTCGCCGGAGACGCCCAATCCGGCGTTCCCGTGGCCGGTTTGGACAGCGGCTTGGCCTTGGGGCTTGTACGTGGCATGCGTAGTCCACTGGGGCTCCGAGCGGGGCTCGACAGGGGTTCTACCGTGCTGCCGAGGACCCGCCGCGGCGAAGCAGTGGCGTGTGCGGCGGTGGAGCTCCGGCGCACGGCGTTCCAGTCACCGGAGTGTCCTATGTGCCACAATTCTAGCGCGAACAGAGAGAGGAAGATGGGCTGGTGCTCACCGTGCAAGGAACCGGGATGGAGAGGTGTCGCAGGGAAGCCGGCGACGAGGTTGCGCGGCGGAGGTGGGGCGGAGCTCGCGGAGGAGTCGATGCAGGGCGTCTCCGGTCCTGCTGGTCCCTCGATCTGGTTCGGGCGTGGCCTGTGAAGGTTTACCACGGGTCAGGGCAAGCTAAGGGCCACCGGCGGCGAGGAATCACGGTGGCGGACAAGTTTACCCAGGGCGGCGTCCGGGCAAAATTCCGCCGCTGCAGGGACTGGGGTTGGGGAAAGAGACCTCGGGGAGACTCCTGGAATCGAGGCGAAGCTTCTTCGGCGGTCGGTGAAGGCTTGGAGGCGGTGGAGCGGCGGTGCACGGCGGTGCAGGGGCTCGGCGCGGCGGAGCTGTGCGAGCGGGCGGAGCTAGGGCTTCGTGCGGCGGCTGTGAAGGGGAGGGCGGATGCTGGGGGGTCCCCTGGGGCCAATTATAGGCCGGCGGTGATCCTGGGCCTCCGTGCGGTTGGGCGCGGGCGAGATCTCCGGCGGGGAGATCGGCTTTGCTGGCGCGCTAGAGAAGGAAGGGGGCGGGGAAGGGGATGACGGGCGGGCCCGGGGGCTCAGCGGGGGCGACGCGCGCGCGGGCGGGGAGATCGGCTGACGTGCGGGGTCCAGTCGGCAGACGGGTGAGAGCGGGGTGAGGTGGACTCCGGCGCGCGCGTTTGGGCCGGAGCGAGCGCGGGGCATGCCGGGGGAACGGGCTGGGCAGGTGGCGCGCGAGTTGGGCCCGCGGGGAGGTGGGCCGCGGGGTCAGGCTGGGTCGGGCTGAGAGGGTTTTGGGTTTTCTGGGTTTGGGCTCCTTTTTCTACTCCCTTTCCCTTTCTATTCTATTTCCTCTCTTTTCTATTCCTAATTCAAACAAAGTTTGAATTCAAATTCACATTTGAATTCAACCCACACTCAAATAAAAGTATGCACCAGCATGAATGCAACACAAAATTTTAATCTTAGTCAAATTTTAATTACTTGTGAAACAAAATTGAATTAAATGCCATACTAAACACAATAAACCTTAGAAATTTAAATAAAGCCAATTAAATTTATTAATAAATACTGGAATTTAAATTAGGGTGTTACATACCCTACCCCCTTAAAGAAATCTCGTCCCGAGATTTAGCTGGACTGGCTAGCAAAGAGATCTGGATATGCCTTCATCAGCTCATCTTCTCGCTCCCAAGTAGCCTCAGCTTCACTGTGGTGACTCCACTGAACTCTGCACATCTTGATGCGCTTGTTCCGAGTAACCCTCTCTGATGTTTCCAGAATCTTCACCGGATGCTCGGTATAAGTCAGATCTTCCTGGACATCTACTCCATCCAGTGGTGCCTGCTCCTCGGGTACTCGCAGACATCTCTTCAGCTGAGATATATGGAAGACATCATGAACTCCTGAGAGGCTGAGAGGTAACTCCAGGCGATAAGCAACTTCGCCTTTCTGCTCTAGCACCTTGAATGGCCCCACATACCGAGGTGCTAACTTCCCTTTGACATTAAACCTGCGGATTCTTCTCATCGGAGACACCTTCAGATACACATAATCACCGACACTGAAAGTCAGGTCTCTCCGTTTGCCATCAGCATAGCTCTTCTGCCTGCTCTGTGCAATCCTCAGATTTTCTCGCACAGACTGAACCATCTGCTCTGCATCATCTATGATCTCAGGGCCAAAGAGCTGCTTCTCACCAATCTGATCCCAATAGAGAGGAGTCCTGCACTTTCTGCCATACAATGCCTCAAAGGGAGACTTCTTCAGACTGGCCTGATAGCTGTTGTTATATGAGAACTCAGCATATGACAGGCACTTATCCCAACTAGTACCATACTGAATAGCACAAGCTCTCAGCATATCCTCCAACACTTGGTTGGTTCTCTCTGTCTGTCCATCTGTCTGAGGGTGATAAGCCGTACTGAAGCGCAGCTTCGTATCCAAAGAATCATGAAGCTGCTCCCAGAACCGAGAAGTAAACTGAGACCCTCTGTCAGATATAATCTTCTTGGGCACACCATGCAAGCAGACAATCCGAGAGATGTACAACTCTGCAAGTCTAGCACCGGAGTAAGTAGTGTTCACTGGAATGAAGTGAGCAACCTTCGTCAATCGATCCACTACTACCCAAATGGAGTTGTACCCTTTTTGAGTACGAGGCAATCCAACAATGAAGTCCATAGTGATTTCCTCCCATTTCCACTCTGGAATCTTCAGAGGCTGTAACAGACCTGCTGGCCTCTGATGCTCAGCCTTGACACGCTGACAGGTGTCACAAATAGCCACGTACTCTGCCACTGAACGCTTCATCCCATACCACCAGAAACGTTCCTTCAGATCATAATACATCTTCGTGCTGCCCGGATGGATAGAGTATGCTGTATCATGGGCCTCACTCAGAATCAACTTCCGAAGATCCCTCACATCTGGCACACAGATCCGGTTCTTGTACCACAAGGTACCCTGATCATCCTCTCTGAAATGAGGAGCCTTGCCCTTTCTGAG
This sequence comes from Panicum virgatum, assembly GCF_016808335.1. Classification (NCBI taxonomy): domain Eukaryota; kingdom Viridiplantae; phylum Streptophyta; class Magnoliopsida; order Poales; family Poaceae; genus Panicum; species Panicum virgatum. The sequence goes on along the minus strand of NC_053150.1, from coordinate 25,865,454 downwards.
CAACTCACAAATCTCCTGCAGCATCTCATCATCTTTCTGATGCTGTCTGATCTCTGACTCTAGAGTCGGTACTGCCTCAAATGCTGCGCTGGAAGTATGATGCAAGAAGCCCAGACTCAACTGCTCGAACTCCTCGCATAACTCTGGAGGCATCTGGAAAGCCACGGCCATGTTGACATAACTTCTTCTGCTCAGAGCATCTGCTACAACATTGGCCTTGCCCGGATGATAGTGAATCTCCAGGTCATAGTCCTTGACTAACTCTAGCCATCTTCTCTGCCGCATGTTCAGCTCATTCTGCGTGAAAATGTACTTGAGGCTCTTGTGATCAGTGTAGATATCACACCGCTGCCCATACAAGTAATGCCTCCAAATCTTCAGAGCATGCACAACTGCAGCTAACTCAAGATCATGAGTGGGATAGTTCAGCTCATGCCGACGTAACTGCCGTGAAGCATAAGCAATCACTCTGCCCTCCTGCATCAAAACACACCCAAGACCATCCTTCGAAGCATCACAATATACCGTGAACCTCTTCGTCTGGTCTGGCAGAGTCAGGACTGGCGCCGTAGTCAACCTCTTCTTCAGCTCATCAAAGGCCCTCTGACGCTCATCAGTCCATCCGAAAGCCACATTCTTCTCTAGCAAAGAAGTCAAAGGCTTCGCGATCTTGGAGAAATTCTCAATGAACCTCCGATAATATCCTGCTAAGCCCAAGAAAGACCTGACTTCCTTTACTGTCTGCGGTGTCTCCCACTCTAGCACATCCTTCACCTTACTCGGATCAACAGCAATGCCTCCCTGAGAGATAACATGACCGAGGAATGGAACCTCGTCAATCCAGAACTCGCACTTGCTGAACTTGGCATACAACTGATGCTCTCTCAATCTCTGCAATACGAGTCTCAAATGCTCCTCATGCTCTTCTTCTGTCTTGGAGAAGATCAGAATATCATCAATAAAGATCACCACGAAGACATCCAGATAATCCATGAAGACCATGTTCATCAGGTGCATGAAGAAAGCCGGGGCATTAGTCAAGCCGAAGGACATGACTGTATACTCATATAGCCCGTACTTGCAGGTGAATGCCGTCTTCGGAATATCCCCAGGACGGATCCTCAGCTGAAAATAACCCGAACGAAGATCAATCTTCGAGAATATACGAGCACCTCGAAGCAAATCGAAGAGATCCTCAATACGGGGCAGTGGATGCTTGTTCTTGATAGTGACTGCATTCAGCTCCCGATAATCCACACACATCCTCTTCGAGCCATCCTTCTTATCTACCAGCAGTAATGGAAAAGCCCAAGGAGAGAAGCTGCAACGGATATAGCCCTTGGCTAGCAACTCATCAATAGTCTTCTTAACTTCTTCATGCTCTATAGGTGCCATACGGTAGGGCCGCTTTGCAATAGGAGCTGTGCCAGGCAAGAGATCAATACAAAACTCAATGGCGCGTTCAGGCGGCATACCTGGCAGATTATCCGGGAATTCAGACACCACGCGAATACCGTCCGTGGGTCTAGCCTCCATCTGATGAAGAAATCCCGAAGGCTCTACTGCACTGATAACAACCTCTTGGCCACTGGAAGCTGATAGCAAGACTGTCCTCTGAGCACAATCTATCCGAACTCCCCATTTGGCCAGAGTCTCCATTCCCAGAATGACATCAATGCCCTTGGTGTCTAGCACCATCAGATCAGTACAGAACTCTACTCCCCTCAAAGAAACACTGACTCTCGGGCAGTAAGTGTGAGACCTCAACTGTCCTCCCGGTGAAGATACTAACAGGCACCTCTTTAATGTGCTAGTATGAATACCATGATGCTCGACAAAAGACTGAGTAATGAAGGAATGCGTAGCACCAGTATCAAAAAGCACTGTAGCTGGATATGAATTAACCATGAACGTACCAATAACCACGTTGGGAGCCTCGGCCGCTGACTCGGCCGTCACGTGGTTCACCCTGCCCTGAAGTGGCGCCCTGGGCTGAGCTGGGCGCCCCTGCTGTCCCGCCTGCGCCTTCCGGGGGCAAGCATTGGCGTAGTGCCCCGGCTGGCCGCAGTGAAAGCAGGTGCGAGGAGGTCCCTGAGCCTGCTGTCCGGTAGGAGCTGCCGGACGTGGAGCCTGCGGTGCCGGTGGAGCCGGTGGAGCACGAGCCGGAGGTGCCGGTAACCTCTGGCCCTGCCCCGCCTGCTGCTGCTGTCGAGGCGGGTACTGCTGTGGTGGCCTCTGCTGGTACTGCTGAGGAGGCCGGTACTGCTGCTGGTACGGCTGAGGCTGCTGGAGTAGTGGATGGGTGTTGCTGCCGGAAGCAACGGGGACAATCTTCCTCTTCTTGTCCTCCATCTCCAGGTGCTTGCGCTCAGTGTTGAGTGCGCTGTCAACCAGATGGTTGAAGTCGTCGAAGCGGAGGTTGAGCAGCGCGTACTGGAGGTAGTCCTCAAGACCCTCCATGAAGTGCTCCTGCTTCTTGCGGTCATCCGCAACATCGGCAGGGGCGTAGCGAGCCAGCTGAAGAAAACGATCACGATACTCCGTGACCGACATAGTCCCCTGAAGTGACAAAGACAGATAGATATCGAAAGTTTAACTCAAGATTCATAAGGATAGAACAAAGGGCATTAGCTCAAAAGAAACCGCTGAATGATTATATCTAAGATTACCTGCTTCAGTGCAAGGAACTCCTTCTGTTTCATCTTCATAACGCCCGCGGGGACGTTGTGGCTGCGGAAACGCTCCCTGAACTGGAGCCAAGTGAGAGACTCGTGGTCATGAACTGGGTGGGACTCCCACCAGTCCAAAGCTGCCCCTCGCAGCTGTCCTGCTGCGTACAGAACTCTCTCCCGATCATCGCACTGGGCGATGTCCAGCTGACGCTCCACTGCACGGAGCCAGTCGTCAGCCTGAAGAGGGTCGGACGTGTGAGAAAACGTCGGCGGGTGACCCCTCAGGAACTCAGCACGCCTGTCGCGAGGCTGCGGCGGTGGAGGAGGCGGAGGCTGAGTGTGAGCCTGCTGAAGAGCCTGAACGGTGTTGTTCAGGGTGGCCATCATCTGCATTTGGAGCTGGAAGTACTGCTCCGGAGTCAAAGGCGGCGGCATCGGGATCCCGGTACCCTGGTTGTTCTGACCCTGCTGCTGGCCAGAACCGGAACCGTGCTCCTGGTGTTCACCATCTGATTTGAACAAAAAATTTCACGAGTAAGGATATAGCAGGAATAAATTCAGATGGATATGATAACTCTTTGCGGAAAAAGACTCAGCCATGATAAAGTAGACAGGATAGAGTTGACTGTTTTACCCCCAACGATCTAACTCATTTTATTAATTAGTTAACTTTAACATCAGAGTGATTTTCTTTAAACAAATTTAAGCTACTAAGCTATGCAATCATTCAAAAATCCAAATCAACCATGTAGCATAATAACAAGCAGACAATTTTCACGACTTAGCCGAGTTTAACAAAAGACTCGACTAACACAACGCGTCGCAGAGCGTGCTATCGTATTATTATAAAAGGGTCACCTAGCTAATACTCATGGTGGTCAGATGACTGATTCAGGCCAAAATCTACGAAACTATTCTTCAGAGAGAGAAATCAAGGCAAGAAGGGTAAAAGTCAAAGAAGTCAAGGGGTATAATAGTAAAATGATTTCAGCAGGCAAGGATTAGTGAGAAGAAGTCCTAAAACTCGACCAGTTCTATCTAGGCTTCGTCCTACAGTCGATACGGCTCTGATACCACTCTGTAACACCCGGTTTATAAAAGAACATAAACCGAGCAATCATATACGTGCCAGGATCAAGTCACACGTATATACAACAGAATGAACAGTATATCACAGCACATATCACGAATAAGACATAATAAAACGAATACGAATGTTATTTATTACAATAATGACAAAATGTCTGATACAGCGGAAGCGAAGTACAAAATACGATAAAGCTCTCCGAAGCTGAAGCAGGGCGCCACAGGGACGTCGACTGGGAGACGAACACCTAGAAGTCCTCGTAGTCCTGGTAGCGCTGGACGAACTCCCTCGTGTCGGCAGGAACTGAGCAGCAGTAGCGTAGCCAAGAGGAAAAAGTAGAGAAGAGGCAAGAGTGAGTACACAACTTGTACTCAACAAGTATAACACAAACTATGAGGCTCTAGGCTGGCTGACTCAACTGCATTAGCTTTTAAGTGTTGGCAAAATTTTATTAAAACTATTTACTACGAGTTGATGAATTACCATTAACCCAGTTGCATAGTGATTAGTCAAATTTAATCATGATACTACTGAGAACCAAAACCAAGCCACCTAGGTAACCCCGAGAAGCACCTCCCTCGTCGGAAGGAGATAACTCCACTAATCAAAAGGAGGATCTGGGCCGCTCATAACCGTGAGCACGGCTAGTATACCAGTTTTACACTCTGCAGAGGTTGCACATCTTTACCCACAAGTCGTGAGCTACGCTAGAGGTTCATCACACTTCCTTAGGTGAGATGACTAGCGACTCACTACGAGGCCGTTACAAAGAATCTCGTTGGTAAGGCGTAACCGCGAGAGTTAGGTCAGCGACGATGGGGCCCACCTCCGGGGGTACAAGCACAGGAGCGCAATCCAAGCACAGACTAAGCCGGAGGAGCAGGGACCATTGAAGCTTACTACTCTTGCCCCGCAGGTAAGTTACCCCAAACCAAAAAGACCTAATTAGTAAGCCAAGTCTATCCCATTCTAGCCTTGTGGTAGCGCTGTTGTCCCAGGTTGTCGCTCTATGAACCGGTCCTTATGGAGAGTGGCCAACCAAGCACTAAGCACCGTGCTGGCCCCCTAAACCATGTTTCTACAAAAACATCTTTTAACGAGACGTGAGCCACTCATCCACACAGAGGGCCACTCTCAGAATTAAGTTCAAGTAAACCATTAATCAATTTAATTAAAAAGGACCAAAGTGTGTTATAGCGCAGCAACCTAGCACAACTAACCAAAATGCAACCCAAAGGTATATTTAAAGGATATAAACTGGCTAGGAAATCCTTAAAGGCATACAGTATTAAAATGCAGTATGAAAATGTATTTAAAAGTGATGGGTTGTTCATGTTATACTTGCCTTCCTCGTACTGCTCCTGCTGCTGCTCAAAGTGCTCGGAAGAAGGCTGCTCCTGGTACTGGTACTGGGGCTCCTCAGATGGATCAACGTCTACTCACGAACACATGGCCAAAACAATGCACAATAATAAGCATACAAGCCAACACAAACAAAAACTAAGAAACAATACATCAATACATAAAAACAGCACACAAAACTACTCTAGAACTATTCTACGCGTTACAACGATCGCGTGGATATAAAGAACGCTAAAAACGGAGCTAAAACGCATAAACTAGGCCTAAAACAAGGTTCAGGGGCTTATTTGTAAGAAAAACTAAGTTCCAGGGGGTTTTCTGCAAAAACCGAGGGCTAAAACGTAAATAAACATTAAACTCAGGGGCTAGCGCATAAAAACTCAAGGGCTGGACTGCGGGCGCTATTTCTAAAGAGATCAGGGGTTAAAACGTAAAAGTAAGGACAGATTTGTAAATACTTTTCAACCGAGTTGGACGGCGGGTTGATTCTGATAAAACTCAGGGGGTCTTTAACAAAAGAGCCAGGCCGAAGGGGTACGTTTTAATCTGGGCGGTTGGTTTTGGATCTAGTGGTTCAGATCTGATGGAAACTCGATCTAATCTCACGCGTCCATCTCGGATCGGATGGCCAGGGTTTAAAGGGGGCGACGGCGGCGGCACTGGTCGCCGGGAAATCTTTCCCGCGGCGGCGCCTCGCCGGAGACGCCCAATCCGGCGTTCCCGTGGCCGGTTTGGACAGCGGCTTGGCCTTGGGGCTTGTACGTGGCATGCGTAGTCCACTGGGCTCCGAGCGGGGCTCGACAGGGGTTCTACCGTGCTGCCGAGGACCCGCCGCGGCGAAGCAGTGGCGTGTGCGGTGGTGGAGCTCCGGCGCACGGCGTTCCAGTCACCGGAGTGTCCTATGTGCCACAATTCTAGCGCGAACAGAGAGAGGAAGACGGGCTGGTGCTCACCGTGCAAGGAACCGGGATGGAGAGGTGTCGCAGGGAAGCCGTCGACGAGGTTGCGCAGCGGAGGTGGGGCGGAGCTCGCGGAGGAGTCGATGCAGGGCGTCTCCGGTCCTGCTGGTCCCTCGATCTGGTTCGGGCGTGGCCTGTGAAGGTTTACCACGGGTCAGGGCAAGCTAAGGGCCACCGGCGGCGAGGAATCACGGTGGCGGACAAGTTTACCCAGGGCGGCGTCCGGGCAAAATTCCGCCGCTGCAGGGACTGGGGTTGGGGAAAGAGACCTCGGGGAGACTCCTGGAATCGAGGCGAAGCTTCTTCGGCGGTCGGTGAAGGCTTGGAGGCGGTGGAGCGGCGGTGCACGGCGGTGCAGGGGCTCGGCGCGGCGGAGCTGTGCGAGCGGGCGGAGCTAGGGCTTCGTGCGGCGGCTGTGAAGGGGAGGGCGGATGCTGGGGGGTCCCCTGGGGCCAATTATAGGCCGGCGGTGATCCTGGGCCTCCGTGCGGTTGGGCGCGGGCGAGATCTCCGGCGGGGAGATCGGCTTTGCTGGCGCGCTAGAGAAGGAAGGGGGCGGGGAAGGGGATGACGGGCGGGCCCGGGGGCTCAGCGGGGGCGACGCGCGCGCGGGCGGGGAGATCGGCTGACGTGCGGGGTCCAGTCGGCAGACAGGTGAGAGCGGGGTGAGGTGGACTCCGGCGCGCGCGTTTGGGCCGGAGCGAGCGCGGGGCATGCCGGGGGAACGGGCTGGGCAGGTGGCGCGCGAGTTGGGCCCGCGGGGAGGTGGGCCGCGGGGTCAGGCTGGGTCGGGCTGTGTAACACCCGGTTTATAAAAGAACATAAACCGAGCAATCATATACGTGCCAGGATCAAGTCACACGTATATACAACAGAATGAACAGTATATCATAGCACATATCACGTAAAAAGATATAATAAAGCGAATACGAATGTTATTTATTACAATAATGACAAAATGTCTGATACAGCGGAAGCGAAGTACAAAATACTATAAAAGCTCTCCGAAGCTGAAGCAGGGCGCCACAGGGACGTCAACTGGGAGACGAAGCACCTAGAAGTCCTCGTAGTCCTGGTAGCGCTGGACGAAATCCCTCGTGTCGGCAGGAACTGAGCAGCAGTAGCGTAACCAAGAGGAAAAAGTAGAGAAGAGGCAAGAGTGAGTACACAACTTGTACTCAACAAGTATAACACAAACTATGAGGCTCTAGGCTGGCTGACTCAACTGCATTAGCTTTTAAGTGTTGGCAAAATTTTATTAAAGCTATTTACTACGAGTTGATGAATTACCATTAACCCAGTTACATAGTAATTAATCAGATTTAATCATACTACTACTGAGAACCAAACCACGACCAAGCCACCAAAGAAAACCCCGAGAAGCACCTCCCTCGTCGGAAGGAGATAACTTCACTAATCAAAAGGAGGATCTGGGCCGCTCATAACCGTGAGCACGGCTAGTATACCAGTTTTACACTCTGCAGAGGTTGCACATCTTTACCCACAAGTCGTGAGCTACGCCAGTTGTTCATCACACTTCCTTAGGTGAGATGGCCAGCGACTCACTACGAGGCCTTTAAAAAGAATCTCGTTGGTAAGGCGTAACCGCGAGAGTTAGATCGGCGACGATGGGGCCCACCTCCGGGGGTACAAGCACAGGAGCGCAATCCAAGCACAGACCAAGCCGGAGGAGCAGGGACCATTGAAGCTTACTACTCTTGCCCCGCAGGTAAGTTACTCCAAACCAAAAAGATCTAGTTATTACGCCAAGTCTATCCCATTCTAGCCTTGTGGTAGCGCTGTTGTCCCAGGTTGTCGCTCTATGAACCGGTCCTTATGGAGAGTGGCCAACCAGGCAGTAAGCACCGTGCTGGCCCCCTAAACCATGTTTCTAAAAAAAAACATCTTTTAACGAGAAGTGAGACACTCAAGCCACACAGAGTGCCACTCTCAGAATTAAATTCAAGTAAACCATTAATCAAATTAATTAAAAAGGACCAGTGTGTGTTATAGCGCAGCAACCTAGCACAACTAACCAAAATGCAACCCAAAGGTATATATAAAGGATATAAAGTGGCTAGGAAATCCTTATAAGCATACAGTATTAAAATGCAGTATGAAATTGTAATTAAAGTGATAGGTTGTTCATGTTATACTTGCCTTCCTCGTACTGCTCCTGCTGCTGCTCAAAGTGCTCAGAAGACGGCTGCTCCTGGTACTGGTACTGAGGCTCCTCAGATGGATCAACGTCTACTCACGAACACATGGCCAAAACAATGCACGAAAATAAGCATACAAACAAACATTAACAAAAACTAAGAAACAGTACATCAATACCTGAAAACAGCACACTAAACTAGTCTAATACTGTTCTACGCGTTGCAACGATCGCGTGGATATAAAGAACGCTAAAAACGGAGCTAAAACGCATTTTCTGGGCTAAAAACAAGTTCTAGGGGCTTATTTGTAATAAAACTGAAGTTCCAGGGGTTTTTCTGCTAAAACCGAGGGCTGAAACGTAAATAAACATTAATTCTGGGGTCTAACTTGCAAAAAGAACTAACCTGGACGGCGGGTTCAAAATCTACAAAGCTCAGGGGCTAAAGTGTTAAATTATGGGCCTGACTGTAATTACTTTTGAAAGGCATAGGACTGCGGGTTGATTACTCAGAACTCGGGGGGCTCTTTAGCAAAAGGGTAAAGCCGAACCGGTATCTACGCTTATGGGCCGTTAGATCGGAATCGGGTGGTTTGGATCTAAACGCGGGGCGATCTAATCCCAGCCACAGCAAACGGATCCGACGGCCAGGACGGCTCGGTCGCGTGGGGGCGGCGCGGCTCGCCGGGAACGCAAGCACCGCGGCGGTGCATCGTCGGAGAAGTCCGAATCCGGCCTTCCCGGGGTGGACTCGAGCGGGGCTTGGGTCTAGAAGCAACTATGAGGCATGCGTAGGACACTGGGGTGCTCAGGCGAGAGGATTCGGGGCTCGGGACGTGGGTGCGGCGGCGCAGGCGGCGAACCTCGCCGGGGCGCGGCGTGCAGGGTCCTCGGGAGCGGACTAAGGGCTAACCAACGAGCGTAACAAGTTCAGGGGGATTCACTGGTGCTCACCGAGGTGCGGGTCGGCCGGAGCTGCAGTGCTGAAAGGGCGGCGGCGATGACCGGCGATAGCGCAAGATCGGTTTCGCGGAGGGGGTTCGGTGCGGCGGTCCTCCTAGCGTCTGGATCCCACGGGTGGGCTCCTGGAGTTCCTGCGAACGCGTGCAGAGGGTCAGAAGGGCTCTAAGATGGTCGGCGGCGAGCAATTGCTCGAAGAACTGATCAACTGCGGCGGCGGGTCCGTGGCGAAATCCGGCGCGGCGAGGAACGAGAGCGGGAAAAACGGACCTTGGGAGCTTCTTGAAGTCAAGGTGGAGCAGCTGCGGGGTTCTCGAAGGTCTAGAAGGCGGCGGGGTAGCACGGCCGCGGCGGAGCGGGGAACTCTGCCCCGGCGGAGCAAAGGGAGCGTGACGCAGGGGTGTGGTGGCGGCGGTGGCGTTGCGAGACGGGACGCAGGGAGCCGCAGCGTCAATTAAAGGAGGCGGACGGGGTTTGGGCGTGCGTGCTCCCTGATGGAAGGTCGGCGACGATCGCGGGCGCATCGCGGTGAAAGTGGATCTCGAGCAACTGTCCAGCGTGATCTCGGCTCCGGTGTTGAAACTTCTGGAAGGCGGGACGGGGTGCGTGGAGGCTGGCCGGTGGGTCTGCAAGGTTGGAGCGGTCCACTGGGCAGCGGAGAAGCGGCGCGGGCGAAGTGGAGCAGCGCATCCCGGCGCGGGGCAGACGAGGGAAGGGGACGGTTCTGCCCCGTGGGCCCGAGCTGTCAGCGGCGGAGTGGGAGAAAGCGTTACGCGGGCTGGCGCGCGGGATCGGGCCGGGGACGCTAGGCGGAGGCAGGCCGCGGGGCGGACCGGGTCGCGAGCTGGGCCGTGTGGTGCGGGTGGAAGCGGCCCAAGCGGGGAAGAGGCTGGATCGGAAGAAGGAGGGGAGTGGGCCGCGGCAAGGGATGGGCTGGACTGGGCTTTCTAGGGAAAGCGGGCCGGGGAAGAGGATTGGACTGGGCTGAGGTGGGTTTGGGCTGGGTTTCTAGATTTGGGTTTGGGTCTTATTCTTTTCTATTTCTAAACCAAACAAAGTTTGAATTCAAAGTTGAGTTTGAATTCAAACCACACTCAAATAGAATTATGCACCAGCATGAATGCAACAAAAATTTAAACCTATGATAAATTTTAATTAATTAAGGAACAAAAATTAGATTAAATGCCAACTAAACACAATAAACCTTAGAAAATTTAACTAAAGCCAATTAATTTATTGATAAATACTGAAATTTAAATTAGGGTGTTACAGACCCTACCCCCTTAAAGAAATCTCGTCCCCGAGATTTAGCTGGGCTGGCTAGCAAAGAGATCTGGGTATGTCTTCTTCAACTCATCTTCTCGCTCCCATGTAGCCTCAGCTTCACTGTGGTGACTCCACTGAACTCTGCACATCTTGATGCGCTTGTTCCGAGTAACCCTCTCGGATGTTTCCAGAATCTTCACCGGATGCTCAGTATAAGTCAGATCCTCCTGGACATCGACTCCATCAAGGGGTGCCTGCTCCTCGGGTACTCGCAGACACCTCTTCAGCTGAGATATATGGAAGACATCATGAACTCCTGAGAGACTGAGAGGTAACTCCAGGCGATAAGCAACTTCGCCTTTCCGCTCTAGCACCTTGAATGGCCCCACATAACGAGGTGCTAACTTCCCTTTGACATTAAATCTACGGATTCCTCTCATCGGAGACACCTTCAGATACACATAATCACCGACACTGAAAGTCAGGTCTCTCCGTTTGCCATCTGCATAGCTCTTCTGTCTGCTCTGTGCAATCCTCAGATTTTCCCGCACAGCCTGAACCATCTGCTCTGCATCATCTATGATCTCAGGGCCAAAGAGCTGCTTCTCACCGATCTGATCCCAATAGAGAGGAGTCCTGCATTTTCTGCCATACAATGCCTCAAAGGGAGACTTCTTCAGACTGGCCTGATAGCTGTTGTTATATGAGAACTCAGCAAATGACAGGCACTTATCCCAACTAGTACCATACTGGATAGCACAAGCTCTCAGCATATCCTCCAACACTTGGTTGGTCCTCTCTGTCTGCCCATCTGTCTGAGGGTGATAAGCCGTACTGAAGCGCAGCTTCGTATCCAACGAATCATGAAGCTGCTCCCAGAACCGAGAAGTGAACTGAGACCCTCTGTCAGATATGATCTTCTTCGGCACACCATGCAAACAGACAATCCGAGAGATGTACAACTCTGCAAGTCTAGCACCGGAGTAAGTAGTGTTCACTGGAATGAAGTGAGCAACTTTCGTCAGTCGATCCACTACTACCCAAATGGAGTTGTACCCTTTCTGAGTACGAGGCAAACCAACAATGAAGTCCATAGTGATTTCCTCCCATTTCCACTCTGGAATCTTCAAAGGCTGCAATAGACCTGCTGGCCTCTGATGCTCAGCCTTGACACGCTGACAGGTGTCACAAATAGCCACGTACTCTGCCACTGAACGCTTCATCCCATACCACCAGAAACGTTCCTTCAGATCATAATACATCTTAGTGCTGCCCGGATGAATAGAATAAGCTGTATCATGGGCCTCACTCAGAATCAACTTCCGGAGATCATGCACATCTGGCACACAGATCCGGTTCTTGTACCACAAGGTACCCTGATCATCTTCTCTGAAATGTGGGGCCTTGCCCTTCTTGAGCAACTCACGAATCTCCTGCAGCTTCTCATCATCTTTCTGATGCTGCCTGATCTCTGACTCTAGAGTCGGTACTGCCTCAAACGCTGCACTGGAAGTATGATGCAAGAAACCCAGACTCAACTGCTCGAACTCCTCGCATAACTCTGGAGGCATCTGGAAAGCCACGGCCATGTTGACATAACTTCTTCTGCTCAGAGCATCTGCTACAACATTGGCCTTGCCCGGATGATAGTGAATCTCCAGATCATAGTCCTTGACCAACTCTAGCCATCTTCTCTGCCGCATGTTCAGCTCATTCTGCGTGAAAATGTACTTGAGGCTCTTGTGATCAGTGTAGATATCACACCGCTGCCCATACAAGTAATGCCTCCAAATCTTCAGAGCATGCACAACTGCGGCTAACTCAAGATCATGAGTAGGATAATTCAGCTCATGCCGGCGTAGCTGCCGTGAAGCATAAGCTATCACTCTGCCCTCCTGCATCAGAACACACCCAAGACCATCCTTCGAAGCATCACAATATACCGTGAACCTCTTCGTCTGGTCTGGCAGAGTCAGGACTGGCGCCGTAGTCAACCTTTTCTTCAGCTCATCAAAGGCCATCTGACGCTCATCAGTCCATACAAAAGCCACATTCTTCTCTAACAAGGAAGTCAAAGGCTTCGCGATCTTGGAGAAATTCTCAATGAACCTCTGATAATATCCAGCTAAGCCCAAGAAAGATCTGACTTCCTTTACTGTCTGCGGTGTCTCCCACTCGAGCACATCCTTCACCTTGCTCGGATCAACCGCAATGCCTCCCTGAGAGATAACATGACCGAGGAATGGAACCTCGTCAATCCAGAACTCGCACTTGCTGAACTTGGCATACAACTGATGCTCTCTCAGTCTCTGCAATACGAGTCTCAGATGCTCCTCATGCTCTTCTTCTGTCTTGGAGAAGATCAGAATATCATCAATGAAAATCACCACGAAGACATCCAGATAATCCATGAAAACCATGTTCATCAGATGCATGAAGAAAGCCGGGGCATTAGTCAAGCCGAAGGACATGACTGTATACTCATATAGCCCGTACTTGCAGGTGAATGCCGTCTTCGGAATATCCCCAGGACGGATCCTCAGCTGAAAATAACCCGAACGAAGATCAATCTTCGAGAATATACGAGCACCTCGAAGCAGATCGAAGAGATCCTCAATACGGGGCAGCGGATGCTTGTTCTTGATGGTGACTGCATTCAGCTCCCGATAATCCACACACATCCTCTTCGAGCCATCCTTCTTATCTACCAGCAACAATGGAAAAGCCCAAGGAGAGAAGCTGCGACGGATATAGCCCTTGGCTAGCAACTCATCAATAGTTTTCTTGACCTCTTCATGCTCTATAGGTGCCATACGGTAGGGCCTCTTTGCAATAGGGGCTGTGCCAGGCAAGAGATCAATACAAAACTCAATGGCGCGTTCAGGCGGCATACCTGGCAGATCATCCGGAAAGACATCCGGGAATTCAGACACCACGCGAATACCGTCCGTGGGTCTAGCCTCCATCTGATGAAGAAATCCAGAGGGCTCTACTGCACTGATAACAACCTCTTGGCCACTGGATGCTGATAACAAGACTGTCCTCTGAGCACAATCTATACGAACTCCCCATTTGGCCAGAGTTTCCATTCCCAGAATGACATCAATGCCCTTGGTGTCTAGCACCATCAGATCAGTACAGAACTCTACTCCCCTCAAAGAAACACTGACTCTCGGGCAGTAAGTGTGAGACCTCAACTGTCCTCCCGGTGAAGATACTAACAGGCACCTCTTTAATGTGCTAGTATGAATACCATGATGCTCGACAAAAGACTGAGTAATGAAGGAATGCGTAGCACCAGTATCAAAAAGCACTGTAGCTGGATATGAATTAACCATGAACGTACCAATAACCACGTTGGGAGCCTCGGCCGCTGACTCGGCCGTCACGTGGTTCACTCTGCCCTGAGGTGGCGCCCTGGGCTGAGCTGGGCGCCCCTGCGGTCCCGCCTGCGCCTTCCGGGGGCAAGCGTTGGCGTAGTGCCCCGGCTGGCCGCAGTGAAAGCAGGTGCGAGGAGGTCCCTGAGCCTGCTGTCCGGTAGGAGTTGCCGGACGTGGAGCCTGCGGTGCCGGTGGAGCTGGTGGAGCACGAGCCGGAGGTGCCGGTAACCTCGGGCCCTGACCTGCCTGCTGCTGTCGAGGCGGGTACTGCTGCGGTGGCCTCTGCTGGTACTGCTGAGGAGGCCGGTACTGAGGCTGGTACTGCTGGGGCTGCTGGAGTCGTGGGCGAGTGTTGCTGCCGGTAGCAACGGGGACAACCTTCCTCTTCTTGTCCTCCATCTCCAGGTACTTACGCTCAGTGTTGAGCGCACTGTCAACCAGATGGTTGAAGTCGTCGAAGCGGAGGTTGAGCAGCGCGTACTGGAGGTAGTCCTCAAGACCCTCCATGAAGTGCTCCTGCTTCTTGCGGTCATCCGCAACCTCGGCAGGGGCGTAGCGTGCCAGTTGAAGAAAACGATCACGATACTCCGTGACCGACATAGTCCCCTGAATTCACAAAGACAGATGGATATCGGAAGATTAACTCAAGATTCATAAGGATAGAACAAGGGGCATAAGCTCAAAAGAAAACGCTGAATGATTATACTTAGGATTACCTGCTTCAGTGCAAGGAACTCCTTCTGCTTCATCTTCATAACGCCCGCGGGGACGTTGTGGCTGCGGAAACGCTCCCTGAACTGGAGCCAAGTGAGAGACTCGCGGTCATGGACCGGGTGGGACTCCCACCAGTCCAAAGCTGCACCTCGCAACTGTCCTGCTGCGTACAAGACGCGCTCACGGTCATCGCACTGGGCGATGTCCAGCTGACGCTCCACTGCACGGAGCCAGTCGTCGGCCTGAAGAGGGTCGGACGTGTGAGAAAACGTCGGTGGGTGACCCCTCAGGAACTCAGCACGCCTGTCGCGAGGCTGCGGCGGTGGAGGAGGCGGAGGCTGAGTGTGAGCGTGCTGAAGAGCCTGAACGGTGTTGTTCAGGGTAGCCATCATCTGCATCTGGAGCTGGAAGTACTGCTCCGGAGTCAAAGGCGGAGGCATCGGGATCCCAGTACCCTGGTTGTTCTGACCCTGCTGCTGGCCAGAACCGGAACCGGTGCTCCTGGTGTTCACCATCTGATTTGAACAAAAGATTTCACGAGTAAGGATATTGCAAGAATAAATTCAGATGGATATGATAACTCTTTGCGGAAAAAGACTCAGCCATGATAAAGTAGACAGGATAGAGTTGACTGTTTTACCCCCAACGATCTAACTCATTTTATTAATTAGTTAACTTTAACATCTGAGTGATTTTCTTTAAACAAATTTAAACTACTAAGCTATGCAATCATTCAAAAATCCAAATCAAACATGTAGCATAATAACAAGCAGACAATTTTCACGACTTAGCCGAGTTTAGCAAAAGACTCGACTAACACAACGCGTCGCGGAACGTGCTATCGTATTATTATAAAAAGGTCACCTAGCTATGCTCATGGTGGTCAGATGACTGATTCAGGCCAAAAACTACGAAAACTATTCTTCAGAGAGAAAAATCAAGGCAGAAGGGTAAAAGGTCAAAGAAGTCAAGGGGTATAATAGTAAAATAGTTTCAGCAGACAAGGATTGGTGAGAAGAAGTCCTAAAACTCGACCAGTTCTATCTAGGCTTCGTCCTACAGTCGATATGGCTCTGATACCACTCTGTAACACCCGGTTTATAAAAGAACATAAACCGAGCAATCATATACGTGCCAGGATCAAGTCACACGTATATACAACAGAATGAACAGTATATCATAGCACATATCACGTAAAAAGATATAATAAAGCGAATACGAATGTTATTTATTACAATAATGACAAAATGTCTGATACAGCGGAAGCGAAGTACAAAATACTATAAAAGCTCTCCGAAGCTGAAGCAGGGCGCCACAGGGACGTCAACTGGGAGACGAAGCACCTAGAAGTCCTCGTAGTCCTGGTAGCGCTGGACGAAATCCCTCGTGTCGGCAGGAACTGAGCAGCAGTAGCGTAACCAAGAGGAAAAAGTAGAGAAGAGGCAAGAGTGAGTACACAACTTGTACTCAACAAGTATAACACAAACTATGAGGCTCTAGGCTGGCTGACTCAACTGCATTAGCTTTTAAGTGTTGGCAAAATTTTATTAAAGCTATTTACTACGAGTTGATGAATTACCATTAACCCAGTTACATAGTAATTAATCAGATTTAATCATACTACTACTGAGAACCAAACCACGACCAAGCCACCAAAGAAAACCCCGAGAAGCACCTCCCTCGTCGGAAGGAGATAACTTCACTAATCAAAAGGAGGATCTGGGCCGCTCATAACCGTGAGCACGGCTAGTATACCAGTTTTACACTCTGCAGAGGTTGCACATCTTTACCCACAAGTCGTGAGCTACGCCAGTTGTTCATCACACTTCCTTAGGTGAGATGGCCAGCGACTCACTACGAGGCCTTTAAAAAGAATCTCGTTGGTAAGGCGTAACCGCGAGAGTTAGATCGGCGACGATGGGGCCCACCTCCGGGGGTACAAGCACAGGAGCGCAATCCAAGCACAGACCAAGCCGGAGGAGCAGGGACCATTGAAGCTTACTACTCTTGCCCCGCAGGTAAGTTACTCCAAACCAAAAAGATCTAGTTATTACGCCAAGTCTATCCCATTCTAGCCTTGTGGTAGCGCTGTTGTCCCAGGTTGTCGCTCTATGAACCGGTCCTTATGGAGAGTGGCCAACCAGGCAGTAAGCACCGTGCTGGCCCCCTAAACCATGTTTCTAAAAAAAAACATCTTTTAACGAGAAGTGAGACACTCAAGCCACACAGAGTGCCACTCTCAGAATTAAATTCAAGTAAACCATTAATCAAATTAATTAAAAAGGACCAGTGTGTGTTATAGCGCAGCAACCTAGCACAACTAACCAAAATGCAACCCAAAGGTATATATAAAGGATATAAAGTGGCTAGGAAATCCTTATAAGCATACAGTATTAAAATGCAGTATGAAATTGTAATTAAAGTGATAGGTTGTTCATGTTATACTTGCCTTCCTCGTACTGCTCCTGCTGCTGCTCAAAGTGCTCAGAAGACGGCTGCTCCTGGTACTGGTACTGAGGCTCCTCAGATGGATCAACGTCTACTCACGAACACATGGCCAAAACAATGCACGAAAATAAGCATACAAACAAACATTAACAAAAACTAAGAAACAGTACATCAATACCTAAAAACAGCACACTAAACTAGTCTAATACTGTTCTACGCGTTGCAACGATCGCGTGGATATAAAGAACGCTAAAAACGGAGCTAAAACGCATTTTCTGGGCTAAAAACAAGTTCTAGGGGCTTATTTGTAATAAAACTGAAGTTCCAGGGGTTTTTCTGCTAAAACCGAGGGCTGAAACGTAAATAAACATTAATTCTGGGGTCTAACTTGCAAAAAGAACTAACCTGGACGGCGGGTTCAAAATCTACAAAGCTCAGGGGCTAAAGTGTTAAATTATGGGCCTGACTGTAATTACTTTTGAAAGGCATAGGACTGCGGGTTGATTACTCAGAACTCGGGGGGCTCTTTAGCAAAAGGGTAAAGCCGAACCGGTATCTACGCTTATGGGCCGTTAGATCGGAATCGGGTGGTTTGGATCTAAACGCGGGGCGATCTAATCCCAGCCACAGGAAACGGATCCGACGGCCAGGACGGCTCGGTCGCGTGGGGGCGGCGCGGCTCGCCGGGAACGCAAGCACCGCGGCGGCGCATCGTCGGAGAAGTCCGAATCCGGCCTTCCCGGGGTGGACTCGAGCGGGGCTTGGGTCTAGAAGCAACTATGAGGCATGCGTAGGACACTGGGGTGCTCAGGCGAGAGGATTCGGGGCTCGGGACGTGGGTGCGGCGGCGCAGGCGGCGAACCTCGCCGGGGCGCGGCGTGCAGGGTCCTCGGGAGCGGACTAAGGGCTAACCAACGAGCGTAACAAGTTCAGGGGGATTCACTGGTGCTCACCGAGGTGCGGGTCGGCCGGAGCTGCAGTGCTGAAAGGGCGGCGGCGATGACCGGCGATAGCGCAAGATCGGTTTCGCGGAGGGGGTTCGGTGCGGCGGTCCTCCTAGCGTCTGGATCCCACGGGTGGGCTCCTGGAGTTCCTGCGAATGCGTGCAGAGGGTCAGAAGGGCTCTAAGATGGTCGGCGGCGAGCAATTGCTCGAAGAACTGATCAACTGCGGCGGCGGGTCCGTGGCGAAATCCGGCGCGGCGAGGAACGAGAGCGGGAAAAACGGACCTTGGGAGCTTCTTGAAGTCAAGGTGGAGCAGCTGCGGGGTTCTCGAAGGTCTAGAAGGCGGCGGGGTAGCACGGCCGCGGCGGAGCGGGGAACTCTGCCCCGGCGGAGCAAAGGGAGCGTGACGCAGGGGTGTGGTGGCGGCGGTGGCGTTGCGAGACGGGACGCAGGGAGCCGCAGCGTCAATTAAAGGAGGCGGACGGGGTTTGGGCGTGCGTGCTCCCTGATGGAAGGTCGGCGACGATCGCGGGCGCATCGCGGTGAAAGTGGATCTCGAGCAACTGTCCAGCGTGATCTCGGCTCCGGTGTTGAAACTTCTGGAAGGCGGGACGGGGTGCGTGGAGGCTGGCCGGTGGGTCTGCAAGGTTGGAGCGGTCCACTGGGCAGCGGAGAAGCGGCGCGGGCGAAGTGGAGCAGCGCATCCCGGCGCGGGGCAGACGAGGGAAGGGGACGGTTCTGCCCCGTGGGCCCGAGCTGTCAGCGGCGGAGTGGGAGAAAGCGTTACGCGGGCTGGCGCGCGGGATCGGGCCGGGGACGCTAGGCGGAGGCAGGCCGCGGGGCGGACCGGGTCGCGAGCTGGGCCGTGTGGTGCGGGTGGAAGCGGCCCAAGCGGGGAAGAGGCTGGATCGGAAGAAGGAGGGGAGTGGGCCGCGGCAAGGGATGGGCTGGACTGGGCTTTCTAGGGAAAGCGGGCCGGGGAAGAGGATTGGACTGGGCTGAGGTGGGTTTGGGCTGGGTTTCTAGATTTGGGTTTGGGTCTTATTCTTTTCTATTTCTAAACCAAACAAAGTTTGAATTCAAAGTTGAGTTTGAATTCAAACCACACTCAAATAGAATTATGCACCAGCATGAATGCAACAAAAATTTAAACCTATGATAAATTTTAATTAATTAAGGAACAAAAATTAGATTAAATGCCAACTAAACACAATAAACCTTAGAAAATTTAACTAAAGCCAATTAATTTATTGATAAATACTGAAATTTAAATTAGGGTGTTACAGGCTGAGAGGGTTTTGGGTTTTCTGGGTTTGGGCTCCTTTTTCTACTCCCTTTCCCTTTCTATTCTATTTCCTCTCTTTTCTATTCCTAATTCAAACAAAGTTTGAATTCAAATTCACATTTGAATTCAACCCACACTCAAATAAAAGTATGCACCAGCATGAATGCAACACAAAATTTTAAACTTAGTCAAATTTTAATTACTTGTGAAACAAAATTGAATTAAATGCCATACTAAACACAATAAACCTTAGAAATTTAAATAAAGCCAATTAAATTTATTAATAAATGCTGGAATTTAAATTAGGGTGTTACACCAGTTGTTCATCACACTTCCTTAGGTGAGATGACTAGCGACTCACTACGAGGCCTTTACAAAGAAACTCGTTGGTAGGGAGTAACCGCGAGGGTGGATCGGCGACTAAGGAGCAGGTCTAGTGGGCGTCAAGACACGAAGCACAGACGAGGCCACTCAGCACGAGGGCCATAGAAGCTTACCGCCCCTGCCCCGCAGGTAAGCTACTCCAAACCAAAAAGATCTAATTATTACGCCAAGTCTATCCCATTCTAGCCTTGTGGTAGCGCTGTTGTCCCAGGTTGTCGCTCTATGAACCGGTCCTTATGGAGAGTGGCCAACCAAGCACTAAGCACCATGCTGGCCCCCTAAACCATGTTTCTACCAAAAACCATATTTTAACGAGACGTGAGCCACTCAAGCACGAAGCACAGAGGGCCACTCTCAGAATTAAGTTCAAGTAAACCATTATTCAAATTAATTAAAAAGGACCAGAGAGTGTTATAGCGCAGCAACCTAGCACAACTAACCAAAATGCAACCCAAAGGATATATATATAAAGGATATAAAGTGGCTAGGAAATCCTTATAGGCATACAGTATTAAATGCAGTATGAAAAATGTATTTAAAGTGATAGGTTGTTCATGTTACACTTGCCTTCCTCGTACTGCTCTGGCTGCTGCTCAAACTGCTCCAAAGACGGCGGCTCCGGGTACTGGTACTGGGGCTCCTCAGATGGATCAACGTCTACTCACGAACACATGGCCAAAACAATGCACAATAATAAGCATACAAGCAAACACTAACAAAATCTAAGAAACAGTACATCAATTCATAAGAACAGCACACTAAACTAGTCTAAACTATTCTACGCGTTACAACGATCGCGTGGATATAAAGAACGCTAAAAACGGAGCTAAAACGCATAAACTAGGCCTAAAACAAGGTTCAGGGGCTTATCTGTGAGAAAAACTAAGTACCAGGGGGTTTTCTGCAAAAACCGAGGGCCTAAATGTAATTAAACTAAAACTCTGGGGTCTAATTCACAAAAACAACAGACCTGGACGGCGGGTTCTAATTTGGGAAAGCTCAGGGTTTAAAACGATAAATTCTGGGCTTAACTGGGAATACTTTTACACTATTGTGGACTGCGGGTTGAATTCCAAAAAGTGCAGGGGCTTTTTAGCAAAACGTATAGGCCGAACCGGTATCTACGCACGTGGGCCTTTGGATCTTGATCTAGTGGATCAGATTTGTTGGGCTTTAGATCTAATCATGGCCGCTGATTCCGGATCTGGCGGCCAGGAAGGTTTGGACGCGCGGGCGGCGGCGGAGCTCGCCGGAACTCACTGTTCCGCGGCGGCGCGCTAAGGGGTCGCCGGATTTCGCCAAATCTGGCACTCTGGCGGTCAATGTGACTCGGATTTGGGTCTAGGGTGGACTTCGCGATACGCGTAATCCACCTAGAGCCTTAGCGTGGTTCTGCAGGGTTTGGGGCAGCGTGCGCAACGGCGGGGGCGGACCGGCGTGGCGGCGGAACGACGGCGAGCGCCATTCGGCCTCGGAAAGGGCTACGGGCCTAGATTTCCAGCGCAAAAGAAAAAGGGGTGTCGTGATGCTCACCGAGCACTAGGACCAGGCGGAGGTGTGACGCAGCGGCGCCGGCGGTGAGGACTTGCGGCGGAGGAGGGGCGGAGCTCACGGTCCTGATGCGGTGGTGGTCCTCCGGTCCCTGGGCCCCTCGATTCGGTGCGAGGTCGGGCTGTGGAGGTGAACAGAGGGTCATGGCGGGGCGAAACAGGCCGACGGCATGAAATCGCGGTGGCGGAAGTACTCACCGGCGGCAGCGGAAGGGAGGCGCACGCGGAGGGGCCGGAGAAGGGCACCTCGGGGATTCTGGATCCGATGGCTGGACGCAGTGGCTTCGGGCGGTGCTGGTGAACTAGGTAGCGCGACCAGAGAGGCACGGCGGTGGGGGAATTGAGGCGGCGGGGCACCTCTGCTCGCCGGGGCGATGGCGGTGGTACCGCACTAGGGTTTGAGGGTGGTCGCGAATGGGAGGATGAAGGCGCAGAGGTCACGGGCGGTACTTATAGGGCGGCGGCAGCGTCTTGGCGTGCGCGCCCGGGATGGAAGGCCGGCGCGATTCGCGGCAGGGATCACGGCTCTGCCGTTGCGCGAGCGCGGCGCGGGGTAGACGAAGCTGACCAGCGGGCCCGGCTGGTCAGCGAGGGGAGGACGATGCGCAGTGCGGGGGTACTGGGCCGCGCGCGCGAGTGGGGAGGCGTGCGGCGCTGGGGTCAGTGCAGTGGAAGTTGGGCTGTGGAAGTGGGCCGCGCGGTGAAGAGAAGCGGCCACGCGCTTGGGCCGAGCGGACAGAGCGGAGCAGGCCGTGGTTGAGGGAGAAAGGAGCAGGCCGAACTGGGCCGCGGGGAAAGGGTGGGCCGGACGGGCTGGAGCTGCTGGGTTGGGTTTGGGTTTCCTATTGGGTTTCTATTTTCCTTTTCTATTTCCTATTCTTCTCCTTTCTAAATCTAATTCAAACAAAGTTTGAATTCAAATATGAATTTGAATTCAAACCACACTCAAATAAAAGTATGCACCAGCATGACTGCAACAAAAATTTTTAAACCTATGATAAAATTTTAATTACTTATAGAACAAAAATTGAATTAAATGCCATACTAAACACAATAAACCTTAGAAATTTAAATAAAGCCAATTAAATTTATTATTAAATGCTGGAATTTAAATTAGGGTGTTACACCTCACGCCTCCCTGACCCACCTCTCGGCTTCGTAGATCGACCCCGAGCCTAACCGTGGGATCCAGACGCCCGGAGCACCCTGCAACATCCCCGTCCTCGAGCTCCATCCCTGCGCCACGCCTCCATCCAATCCAGTGCACGGTGAGCACCCTCCCGAGCCCTTGATCCTTCTGCGCTAGCTTGTAGGCCCTGACGCACGCCCAAGGTCTCAGAATGCCGGCACGCCGGTGTAGTGCCGCCGCCGCACCGTGAGCTCGCTGTGGCGAGCACCCTGCAGTGCTGCGCAGCCCCGCGTAAGCCCCGCACGGGCTTGCTCTTGCTTCGTAGAGACTCCACGAGTCCCTTGCACCCAGGTTCCCGCACTGGGACGGCCTGCATGCCACGTGCCGGCGAGCTTCGCCGCGCAGACCCGCCGCCGCAGCTGCCAGCGCCGCCACGGACCTCCTCGAGCCCAGCCAAGGCCGCCAGTGGATTACACATGCCATGGCGGTGCTCCACGACCAAAACCCAGCTCGAATTGACCCCTGGAGCGCCGGATTGACCAACTCCGGCGATCCCCCACCGCGGGAATTGGTTTCCCGGCGAGCCGCGCCGCCGCCGGTGATTGGAATCGATCCGATCCGCCCGATCAGTAATCAACGTGCAGGATTAGATCTCGGTCCAATCAAACCTGAGCCCTCAGGTCTCGATCCAATGGATCAGATCTGAAGATACCCCTTCGGCTTGGCAATCTTTCTAAAGAGTCCCTGGCTTTTCCCTGAATCAACCCGCGGTCCAGCTGTGTTTAAAAATATTTCCAGATCGGCCCAGAACTTTGCACGGACCCCCCTGAGCTTCTTGGATTCAGAACCCGCCATCCACCCTTGGCAGTTTTGCGCGCTAACCCCTGTAACTATGGTTTAATTACATGTAGGTCCTTGGTTTTTGCACAGAACCCCTAGAACTTTCAGTTTTCTCACAGTTTAGGCCCTAGACCTTGTTTTAGCTCTAGATTTCACGTTCTAGCTCCGTTTTAGGTGTTCTTTATGTCCACGCAATCGTTGTAACGCATAGACTAGTTCTAGCTTAGTTTTGTTGTACTGTTTTTTTAGTGTTTGCTCTTGTTTGCATGTATGTTTATGTTGTTGCCTTGTATCTGGCCATGTGTTCGTGAGTAGACATTGAGCTACCGGAGGAGCCCCAGTACCAGTACCCGGAGCAGCCACCACCTTCTGAGCAGTTTGAGCAGCAGGAGCAGTTTGAGGAAGGCAAGTATAACATGAACACCACCTATCACCTTTAAATACATTTTCATACTGCATTTTAATATTGTATGCCTATAAGGACTTTCCTAGCCACTTTATATCCTTTATATATCCCTTGGGTTGCATTTTGGTTAGTTGTGCTAGGTGCCATGCTATAACACACTTGGTCCTTTTTAATTAATTTGATTAATAGTATATGCAACTTAATTCTGGGAGTGGCCCTCTGTGATCTGTGCTTGAGTGGCTCACATCTCGTTAAAAATTGGTTTTTGCTAGAAACATGGTTTAGGGGGCCAGCACGGTGCTTAGTGCTGGGTTGGCCACTCTCCATAAGGACCGGTTCATAGAGAGACAACCTGGGACAACGGCGCTACCACAAGACTGGAATGGGATGGTCTTGGCTTACTAATTAGGTCTTTTTGGTTTGGAGTAACTTACCGACGGGGCAAGGGTGGTAAGCTTCTATGGCCCTCGTACTGAGTGGCCTCATCTGTTCTTCTGTGTCTTGATGCCCACTAAACCTGCTCCATAGTCGCCGATCCAACCCTCGCTGTCACTCCTTACCAACGAGATTCTTTGTAACAGCCTCGTAGTGAGTTTGCTAGTCATTGCTCATATGGTTCAAACCACACACAAGCCATTGTTCTACAATTTTTTCTACAATTGGTATCAAGGGCTTTAAAATGAGCATTGAAATGTCATCCAAGCAAGCTAAGTAGTTTCTAACTTTTCAAATTGTTATCAATTTCATATTCTTGCAATTCATCTTGCTTGCTTTGGTTGTGTTGTCATCAATCACCAAAAAGGGGGAGATTGTAGCGAAAATGGCCTCTCATGCCATATTTCAATATAATGTTTTGGCGATTGATGACACACACAACACTTGGACTAAAGTGATTGTTATGATGACTATTCTCAGGCTTTTAGGTTCAAGTGAAGACAAAGAGAAGAGAGGCGTAGCAAGGCCCGAAGAGCCGCCCCTTCGGGGGCTCCGCTACGGGGGGCCCTGAAAGCTCTTCGATCCAAGGGACAAGGATTGAGGCATTTTGCTATCATCGGTTAAACCGACGTAGGGCAAAATGAACTCACCAGTGCAATCACAGAGAAGGTCTGCGAGCTAGGGTTTTACACCGGATTAACCGACACTAAAGAAATTGCATACGTCGGTGCATTGACAGATGAAGACAGAGGAAATTCTATACACCGGTTAAACCGACGATTAGATATTGGTGAACGTCGGAGCAGTTGTCCAGAGAGTTAGTTTTTCAGCAACTACACTCACCGGTTAAACCGACGCTGCATCGGTTGATTACGTCGTTCGATTGAGGTAGCCGTTGAAGTATAATGGCTAGTTGGAAAATGCACTCACAGGTTAAACCGGTGATGACAAAAATGGGAGCATCGGTTTAACCGGTGATAGCACTTTTTGTCAGCCTTTTTCCAACGACTAGTTTGGGGTGTGTGGGCTATATATATGCCACCCCACGACTCATTTGAGAGTGTTGGAGACCATACAAGCATACAAGAGTAAAAGATCATCTCCAACCATCCTAGAGCTTCATTGTACATCATATAGGCTTAAGCACACTTGTGAGAGTGCTTAGTGCTTGTAATAGGGATTAGTTCTTGCGAGAGCTCCCTTGAGATAAGTCTTGCTGCAGCAAGCAACTTGTGATCCGTCATGTGACCCTCCGTCTTGGTGTGGAGTGGCAACGACACTTTGTGCGGGGGAAGAGGAGGCCCCCTCCTTTGTGGAGAAGCTTCGTAGTGGATTTCGGCCGGGTGACCGAAAGAGACGGTGGCGGTGCACGAGACTTAGTGTCTTGTGGGCACTTGCCTTTGCTTGCCGGCATCGCCTTGGTGGCGTAGTGTAAGACGTGATCGGAAGAGCCTCGGTGTCCCGTGGACGTAGGCGTTTGTGCCGAACCACGTTACATGACCGTGTCTACTCGGGAGTTTGCATCCCTCTTGCACTTACCTCTTTACTTATCGTATTACGCTTTCGCATTTACTCTATCTTGCATGCCTTTACCTTCCTAGTTAGTTTGATTAGGATTGGCTATAGGTTGCAACTTTTTAGGGGAAAGTAGAGAGTAGCATAGATAAACCTTAGTCATAACTAGCATGTGTAGGATGTGCTAGGTTTATCTTATGCAAGTAGTTTGAGCCCTAGGACAAAAAGCGATTAGCGACCCTATTCACCCCCTCCCCCTCTAGGGTCAGACACCCCGGTGATCCTTACAATTGGTATCAGAGCTTGGTCTCACACCTCTTACGAGGATTAACCAATTCTTTTGGTAAATTTGTGAGAAAGCTCGTAAGAGACCCGTCGACTTCACCGTCGAGTGAGTATTATGTCCGGGGAAGGGATGAGTAACAATAGGGCTCCGTTTTTCGATGGCACGAGTTTTCCACGATGGAAAGTGCTTATGCAAGCACATCTCTAAGCCAGTGGGCTTGATGTTTGGCGTGTCACCGAAGTAGGCATGAAAAATGAGAATAAGGCCGAGAGACAATATGATGCCATTGCAAAATCAATTCTATTGTCTTCTCTATGTGATAGTGTGTTTAATTGTGTTTTTGCTAATGAAAATGCTCATAAGCTATGGAAGCAAATTGTCGAGAATCATGAGGGCACAAAGGATGTTGCCAATCAAAAATATCATATTCTCGACGATGAGCTTAGTAGCTTTAAGCAACTTCAAAATGAAAATGCTCATGACATGTACTCACGATTAAATACTCTTGTCAATGAAATTAATGCCTTAGGTCTCAATCAAGTGAAAGATGAAGAAATCAATCGCAAGATTCTCCGAAGCCTTCGCAAGCCCGATTATGACATCATCAACACACTCTTGCAAAAGGAAGACTTGGTCAAGCTTACACCCAATCAAGTCATCAATCAAATCATTGCCCATGAATATAGTATGGGGATGACAAAGAAGAAAGAGAAAGAGTCCACCTCCTCTTCAAGCAAAAAGAGTCTCGCCGCCAAGCACTCATGCAAGCACCAACCAAGGCGACAAGACTCATCAAGCTCAAGTGAACAAGAAGAAGAGGATGAGGAAGATAGTGATGATGAATCAAGTTCAAGTGATGAAGAATATCCAAAGATCGTGCTATACCATCACCGCAAGATTGCCGAGCATGTACATGAGCTCTATGAGCTTGGGTACAAAATACTCATTAGAGGAAGTGCGGTTGGGATGGAGAAGATGGCGAAGAAAAAGAACGAGTCAAGAGCCCAAGCTCTCTCCGCCATCCACAAGCCCAAGAAAAGTGGTGAAAGCTCAAGTCACAAGAAAAATTACAAGAGCTCCACCACCCATCGCTCTCGGAGATTATCACCACCACCCATGTGTCTTATGGCACTAGGTAATAATGATGTAAGTGATGACTCCTCTAATGATGAATCCGATGTTGAAACCAATGAAATTTGTGAGATGATGACACTTCTCCATAATCAACAAGAATATCTCACTAAACAAAATGAAGAAATCAAAGCTCTCAAGAGAAAAGAAAAACTTCATGCTTCATTTGTCTCAAGATATGAGAACTTGCTAAACAAATTCAATTTGTTAGACAATGAGCATAAAGAACTTAAAATGAAATATGAGAGTCTTGAGTCTAAAAGTGAATCATCATCGGATAAATCTTTTCCTTGCAATATTCCTTGTGCTATCTCTTTTGACAAGGTAGATGCGTCTACCTCTTGTGATCTAACCCCTTGCAATGAGAATGTGATTGTAGAAACATGTGATGATCTCATTGCTAAGGAAAATGGTGAGCTTAAACAAGAGGTAGAAAGGCTAATGACGGACTTGAGGCAGCTCAAAGGAAAGTACACTCAAGAGCAAGTCCAACCTTCTCAAGATAACACCTCCGCGGGCGTGAAGAAGCTTGAGAAGGGAGAAACCGTGACTTGCTTCAAGTGTTGCAAAGAAGGCCACAAGTCCTACCAATGCAAAGAAAAAGAGGGCAAGGCAAAGGGCAAAGAAAATGGCAAGCCCAAGAACTTGAACAAGAACAAGAAGGCTAAGGAGATCAAGAGAAACACATTTCCATACTTGAAGGCGTCCTACATGTACACCAAGCCCACCCACAAGAACAAGCAAAAGAGCAACCACTACATACTTGAAAAGAAGAAGAATGGCAAGGTGGTGGCTCATGTCATGGGGTGGAGAACATATGGATGGAACCGACCTATTTGGGTGCCCAAGGATATTATTCATACCATGGATGGCTCTCAAAAGGTTTGGGTTCCTAAGACTTAGGCACCAAACAAGTGCAACGGGGGATTTGGATGCTTAGCTTACAAGTTAAAGTGAAGGTTCAAGCCAAAACAAGCTAAGCTCACAACTTGGACATTTGTTACCCAAGTCTCCCATAAGATAATGGTAGCTAGATTTCAATTCAAGCATCATGTAGCTCCATTGCTTTTGCTAGGATGTTTGCTTGTTTTGCATCTCCTAGTGTTATATATGGTGGGTTGCTTGTGCCATGACTCTAATCCATAAGTAACCTACATGGTTTGATAAGTGTGTAGAAAGCTACACAAGATTACCTTTCATGGTACACGGACTTCATGAGGTATGTATTTCATATGTGTACCATGAACACAAGCTATAGGGTAAACTTCCCAATTGTGTCAAAATCAATGTGCATACATTTGCTTGGTGTTTCAAACACTAAATGCACACATTTAGGGGGAGTTCACTTTATAGCTTGTGATTTTGAGACTAATGTGTTTGCTAGTTTATCTTTTGTAGTCTCACGTGGAGTTAACACTCTAAGAGAATGTTATTCATGATCAATGTGAACAAACAACTCTATAAGAGTGATTAGATAATTTGTGCTTTCATGCATTTTGAGCCATGCTTTATTGAACTTAAATACTCATATCTAAGTTCATAGGCTATGTGCTCATACATTTGCATAACCTTGGTGTACCAAGTACTCTTCTTTCAAAGACTTTCAAATTGGTTGCAAGTCACTTTCAATTGGTACATGCAAGGTAAACTAAGTTGTTCCCCCGGAGGTATGCTAGGTTCTAAACTCATTCAAATTGGTATAATTGTCAATTTCTTATCCTTTTTAGAGCTACCTCCGTGCATGATATGATCTAAGCTTTCTAGTTATAACATCTAGTTGTGCACTTGATTTTCACATTATCATTTTATGCACATACTTGTGGAAAGCTTAGCTCATGTCATGCTAGTTTCGTGATTTTGTGATCCACCATAGTAAATTCTTAATTGGTATCTTCATTGATATCATACAAGGATCATGAGTCATGGAACTAACTCCCTAGGCTACTAATCTTCTTTCGAGCTATATTGTTTTGCAAGACCTTTTTAGGAGAAATACCTAAGTGAATCAAGTCATGAGGGAGAATCAAAGAGGGAATCATGGTTTTAGGGGGAGGCCAAGCCATCATTGGATGGTGGTAAGCATCCAAGTCATGGGGAATTTGGAGGCTTGACAAGGTTTGGGATGCATGAGTAGGGATGCATCATGCAAAGATGAAGTAAAGCCAAGTTATGGATTAAAGATTAATGACCCAAATTCCCCTCCCCCTACATACGAGGTAATGAGCAAGGTAAAAGGATGATCTCAATTCATTTTGATATCCTTCATGCATCATTGTAGCTCAATGCCTCTCTAGGATTGCATGATCTTATCGTTACAATTGGTATTTACAATTGGTATGCTTTCCTAGAAATATCATATGGTAGGTTGTTTTGGTACTAACTTCTTATCTAGTGCAATCTACATGGGCAAAAAACCGTTGCTTCTCCATGACACATATTTTCGAAAGAAAATACCAAAGTCTACAATCGGTATCAATCCTATTTTTTTGGTATTCATTTGGTGTCATGTTTTCAAGTTGTAGAGTTTGATCCCCATTATGTGAATTACAAATGCATATATTTGTTTAAAGTGATTCAAACACTAATGCACACATTTAGGGGGAGCTAACTCTATAGCTTGTGTTTTTGTGACTAACATGCTTTACAAGTGCTATTTGTTGTAATCACACCCCCTTAGTTCATTTGGTAATACACTCAATCCTTTGATATCAAGATGATGCACATTGCAATTAACCCTACATTTGGTATCAATTGATCAAGAAAGATTGGACAAGGGAAGAAGAAGACCAAGCCATAACTCCCAAAGGTTAAAGAGATAAATGGTATTGGGAGGCATGGCTAGTTAAAACACCTCTCACCCAGCTAATTCTTTTTGCTACTAATGCTCTTTGTTGCTAGTGGTTATAAAGCTTTTAGGTGTTTGATGATAAAGGGGGAGAAATGTACCCTAAAAGCAAGCAAATGATGCCATTAGCAAGGGGGAGGAATGGAAAATGCAATGCAAAAGGATGCATGGTGATAGGGGGAGGTACTTAGTCAATGTGGGGGAGAAGTGCAATTTGATGATCCCATGGACTAAGGTACAAAAAATTTTCATTGCTCATATGGTTCAAACCACACACAAGCCATTGTTCTACAATTTTTTCTACAATTGGTATCAAGGGCTTTTAAAATGAGCATTGAAATGTCATCCAAGCAAGCTAAGTAGTTTCTAACTTTTCAAATTGTTATCAATTTCATATTCTTGCCATTCATCTTGCTTGCTTTGGTTGTGTTGTCATCAATCACCAAAAAGGGGGAGATTGTAGCGAAAATGGCCTCTCATGCCATATTTCAATATAATGTTTTGGCGATTGATGACACACACAACACTTGGACTAATGTGATTGTTAAGATGACTATTCTCAGGCTTTTAGGTTCAAGTGAAGACAAAGAGAAGAGAGGCGTAGCAAGGCCCGAAGGGCCGCCCCTACGGGGGCTTCGCTACGGGGGGGCCTGAAAGCTCTTCGGTCCAAGGGACAAGGATTGAGGCATTTTGCTATCATCGGTTAAACCGACGTAGGGCAAAATGAACTCACCGGTGCAATCACAGAGAAGGTCTGCGGGCTAGGGTTTTACACCGGATTAACCGACGCTAAAGAAATTGCATACGTCGGTGCATTGACAGATGAAGACAGAGGAAATTCTATACACCGGTTAAACCGACGATTAGATATTGGTGAACGTCGGTGCAGTTGTCTAGAGAGTTAGTTTTTCAGCAACTACACTCACCGGTTAAACCGACGCTGCATCGGTTGATTACGTCGTTCGATTGAGGTAGCCGTTGAAGTATAATGGCTAGTTGGAAAATGCACTCACAGGTTAAACCGGTGATGACAAAAATGGGAGCATCGGTTTAACCGGTGATAGCACTTTTTGTCAGCCTTTTTCCAACGACTAGTTTGGGGTGTGTGGGCTATATATATGCCACCCCACGACTCATTTGAGAGTGTTGGAGACCATACAAGCATACAAGAGTAAAAGATCATCTCCAACCATCCTAGAGCTTCATTGTACATCATATAGGCTTAAGCACACTTGTGAGAGTGCTTAGTGCTTGTAATAGGGATTAGTTCTTGCGAGAGCTCCCTTGAGATAAGTCTTGCTGTAGCAAGCAACTTGTGATCCGTCGTGTGACCCTCCGTCTTGGTGTGGAGTGGCAACGACACTTTGTGCGGGGGAAGAGGAGGCCCCCTCTTTTGTGGAGAAGCTCCGTAGTGGATTTCGGCTGGGTGACCGAAAGAGACAGTGGCGGTGCACGAGACTTAGTGTCTTGTGGGCACTTGCCTTTGCTTGCCGGCATCGCCTTGGTGGCGTAGTGCAAGACGTGATTGGAAGAGCCTCAGTGTCCCGTGGACGTAGGCGTTTGTGCCGAACCACGTTACATGACCGTGTCTACACGAGAGTTTGCATCCCTCTTGCACTTACCTCTTTACTTATCGTATTACGCTTTCGCATTTACTCTATCTTGCATGCCTTTACCTTCCTAGTTAGTTTGATTAGGATTGGCTATAGGTTGCAACTTTTTAGGGGTAAGTAGAGAGTAGCATAGATAAACCTTAGTCATAACTAGCATGTGTAGGACGTGTTAGGTTTATCTTATGCAAGTAGTTTGAGCCCTAGGACAAAAAGCGATTAGCGACCCTATTCACCCCCTCCCCCTCTAGGGTCGGACACCCTGGTGATCCTTACAGTGGGGTTATCTTCCTTTGATTAGGGGGGTTCCCCGGGTGGTTTGGATTGGTTCTCAGTAGTTCATAATTTAATTTTGATTAATTACTATGTAACTGGGGTATGGTAACTCATCAACTTGTAGTAAATATGTAACACCCGGTTTATAAAAGGACATAAACCGAGCAATCATATACGTGCCAGGATCAAGTCACACGTATATACAACAGAATGAACAGTATATCACAGCACATATCACGTAAAAAGATATAATAAAGCGAGTACGAATGTTATTTATTACATTAATGACAAAATGTCTGATACAGCGGAAGCGTAAAACATATACGTAAACTCTCGACGAAGCTGGGCACCACAGGGATGTTGACTGGGAGACGACCACCTAGAAGTTCTCATACTCCTGGTAGCTCCGGGTGAACTCCCTCGCGTCGGCAGGAACTGAGCAGCAGGAGAGTGTCCCCAAAAGAACAAGAGGAAAAAGTGTAGAGGAGGCAAGGGTGAGTACACAACTCGTACTCAACAAGTATAACACAAACTATGAGGCTCTAAGGTTGGCTGACTTAACTGCATTAGCTTTTAATTGTGGCACAATTTTATTAAAGCTAATTACTACAAGTTGATGATTTACCATAACCCAGTTACATAGTAATTAATCAAAATTAACCAAGAACTACTGAGAACCAAACTGAAACCACCAAGGTAACCCCACTAATCAAAAGGAGGATCTAGGCCACTCACGACCGTGAGCACGGCTAGTTTACTAGTTTTACACTCTGCAGAGGTTGCACATCTTTACCCACAAGTCGTGAGCTACGCTAGTTGTTCATCACACTTCCGTAGGTGAGATGGCTAGCAAGCACACTACGAGGCCTTTACAAAGAATCTCATTGGTAAGGAGTAACCGCGAGGGTGGATCGGCGACTATGGAGCAGGTCTAGTGGGTGTCAAGACACAGGTGCACAGACCAAGCACAGACGAGGCCACTCAGTACGAAGGCCATAGAAGCTTACCTCACCTGCCCCACAGGTAAGTTACTCCAAACCAAAAAGACCTAATTATTACGCCAAGACCGTCCCATTCCAGTCTTGTGGTTGCGCGGTTGTCCTAGGTTGTCGCTCTAATGACGTACGGTCCTTATGGAGAGTAGCTAGCACAAAACACAGTGCGAGCCCCCTAAACCAAGTTTCTAGAAAAACCAATTTTTAACAAGACGTGAGCCACTCAAACGGGCCACTCCCAGAATTAAGTTGCATATACCATTAATCAAATTAATTAAAAAGGACCAAGTGTGTTATAGCACGGCAACCGAGCACAACTAACCAAAATGTAGCCCAAGAGATATATAAAAGGATATAAAGTGGCTAGGAAAGTCCTTATAGGCATACAATATTAAAATGCAGTATGAAAATGTAATTAAAAGTGATAGGTGGTGTTCATGTTATACTTGCCTTCCTCAAACTGCTCCTGCTGCTCAAACTGCTCAGAAGGTGGTGGCTGCTCCGGGTACTGGTACTGGGACTCCTCCGGTAGCTCAACGTCTGCTCACGAACACATGGCCAAAAACAAGGCAATAACATAAACATACATGCAAACCAAGGCTAACACTAAGAAACAGTACAACAATAAATAAAAACAGCAAACAAAACTGGTCTAGAACTATTCTACGCGTTACAACGATTGCGTGGACATAAAGAACACCTAAAACGGAGCTAGAATGCGAAAACTAGGCTTAAAACAAGATCTAGGGGCTTTTCTGCAAGAAATACTAAATTTCCAGGGGTTTTCTGCAAAAACCAGGGACCTATACGTAATTAACGGTTAGATCTAGGGTCTAACACGTAAAACTGACCGGCCAGGACTGCGGGTTCTATTTTTAAAAAGGTCAGGGGCCTAATCGTTAAAACCAGACTAAACTGTAATTATTTCTGAACTGCCTAGGACCGCGGGTTGAATACCGAAAAGGACAGGGACTCTTTAGCAAGAATCCAAGTGCTGACCGGTATGCCGGGCGATTGACTCGGCTTGGGATGCACGCGGGCTGTTGGATGGAGATCTCGCGGCCCAGAAAGCTCGGTCGAGGGACAGTGGCGGTGCGGGCGTGCGGGTCGACGGCGTGCAGTGCCGCGGCGGCGCAGGGCGGCGCTGGTCGCCGTGGCTTGCTATCGTGGCCGGGATCGGCCACCAGGGCCAGCCTATGGTATGATTCTGGCTTGGTGGAGCAAGCGCCACTTGCTAAATGCTAACACGGGCTCGATACAGGGCTGCAGTGGAGGGATTGGGCGCGCCACGGCGGCGCGGCCATTGCGCTCCGGTGAGGTTGGGCAAGGACGGTAGGGGTACAGGAGGAAAGAGGTTTACAAGCCGAAAAGGGTCCTTACCTTCCCGTTAAGCTCCTGCGATGCACGAGTTTAGCGCTGAAGGCTTGCAGCGGTGCCGGCGTCGGACTCCGGCGGCGGCGTGGAACTGAGCTTGGGGGCGAGGTCAAGGAAGAGTGGCTCCGGACTCCTGGATCACACGAGGAGCTTCGACGTCGGGCTGTGAGGCCAGTGATCGGGTCAGTGAGGTCAAAGCGCCGGCGGTGGGGCGGAATTGCAGTGGCGGATCCACTTACCGGCGGCGGGCCTTGGCGAGAATTCCCACACGTGCAGGGGTTGGGGTCGGCGACTGTGAGCTCGGAGGCACTCCTGGCCTCCGGGCGGAGCTCTTCCTATAGCTTGCGGTGGCAGAGGTGACTTCGAGCTTTAGAAACGCGGCGACGCAGGGCTGTGGCGGTGGAGCAAGGTAGAGGTGCTAGGGTTCGCGGCGGCTGCGGGATGGGAGGCAGGGAAGGCCCGAGGTGGCGTTTAAAGGGAGGAGCTAGGGATTTTGGGCGTGCGTGCCGCGGATTTGGAAGCCAGCGAGGATCGCGGCGAGGAAGGCTCGGCGCGGGGAAAACGGATCGAGCCGTTGCTCCACGTGATTCCGGGCTCGGGTGAGGATGCTTCTAGAAGACTGGGTGAGCACTGGGCGGCTGGTTGGTGGGCTCGTGGAGGTCGGACGGTCCACGGGGCAGCGGGTCGCGCGGCGCTGCGATCCAGCGGGCAGCGGAGCTCGGGGAGGAAGAAAGGAAAGGAGGGAGATGGCTGACTAGTGGGGTCACATCGTCAGAGAGGGGGGGACGCGTGTGCTGGCGGGGACGCATTTCGCGGGGAGACAAGCGTCCTGCTGGGCCGAAGCGGCTTAACTGGGCCGAGCGCTGAACGCGGGCCAAGGTGTGGAGCGGGGTGCTGGGCCGAGTGAGAGGGAAATGAGCAGGCTGGGATGGATTGGCTGTTGGGTTGGGTTTTTCCTTTGGGCTGGTTTGGGTCATCTCCTTTTCTTCCTCTTTTCTTTGTCAAACAACACTCAACCTATTTGAATTCAAATTCAAATTTGAATTCAACCCTAACACTCAACCAAATAAAATAATGCACCAGCATGAATGCAACAAACATTTTTATCCTAGAAAAGTTTTTAATTACTTGTGAAACAAATTTAAATGCAAGACTAAGCATAAT
Source organism: Panicum virgatum (assembly GCF_016808335.1). NCBI lineage: Eukaryota > Viridiplantae > Streptophyta > Magnoliopsida > Poales > Poaceae > Panicum > Panicum virgatum. The sequence goes on along the minus strand of NC_053150.1, from coordinate 25,830,278 downwards.
AAACCGTAGAAAATAAATAAAGCCAAATAAATTTATTAATAAAGCTGAAATTTAAATTAGGGTGTTACAAACCCTACCCCCTTATAGGAATCTCGTCCCCGAGATTCAGCTGGACTGGCTAGCAAAGAGATCTGGATATGTCTTCCTCAGCTCATCTTCTCGCTCTCATGTAGCCTCAGCTTCATTGTGATGACTCCACTTAACTCTGCACATCTTGATATGCTTGTTCCGTGTTACCCTCTCTGATGTCTCCAGAATCTTCACCGGATGCTCAATATAGGTCAGATCTTCCTGCACATCTAACCCATCCAGTGGTTCCTGCTCCTCAGGTGCTCGCAGACATTTCTTCAACTGAGAAATATGGAAGACATCAAGCACTCCGGAGAGATCAGTTGGCAACTCTAGGTGATAAGTAACTTCGCCTTTCCTCTCCAGCACCCTGAATGGACCAACGTACCTTGGTGCTAATTTCCCTTTTATATTAAACCTGTGGATTCCCCGCATTGGTGACACCTTTAAGTACACATAATCGTTCACCTTAAAGGTCAGGTCCCACCGTTTGCCATCTGCATAGCTCTTCTGCCTAGTCTGTGCAATCCTCCGATTTTCCCGCACAGTCTGTACCATCTGCTCTGCATCTTCTATAATGTCAGGGCCAAAGAGCTGCTTCTCACCAATCTGATCCCAATAAAGGGGAGTCCTGCACTTTCTTCCATACAATGCCTCAAAGGGGGACTTCTTCAGACTGGCCTGGTAGCTGTTGTTGTAGGAAAACTCAGCATACGACAGGCACTTATCCCAACTGGTACCATACTGAATAGCATAAGCTCTCAGCATATCCTCCAACACTTGGTTGGTTCTCTCTGTCTGCCCATCTGTCTGAGGATGATAGGCGGTACTGAAGCGTAGCTTTGTATCCAACGAATCATGGAGCTGCTCCCAGAACCGTGAAGTGAACTGCGATACTCTGTCAGATATGATCTTCTTTGGCACACCATGCAAACAGACAATCCGGGAGATGTACAACTCTGCAAGTTTAGCACCGGAGTAAGTAGTGTTCACCGGAATGAAGTGAGCAACCTTCGTCAAACGGTCCACTACTACCCATATAGAGTTGTACCCCTGCTGAGTACGAGGCAATCCCACTATGAAATCCATAGTGATCTCCTCCCATTTCCACTCGGGAATCTTCAACGGCTACAACAAACCGGCTGGCCTCTGATGCTCTGCCTTCACACGCTGACATGTGTCGCAGATGGCCACATAGTCGACGACTGAACGCTTCATCCCGGGCCACCAGAAATGCTCCTTAAGATCATAGTACATCTTAGTACTGCCCGGATGAATAGAGTAAGCCGTATCATGAGCCTCACTCAGAATCAACTTCCTGAGATCATTCCCCTCTGGCACACAAATCCGGTTCTTGTACCACAAAGTACCCTGATCATCCTCTCTGAAATGAGGTGCCTTGCCTTTCTTGAGCAACTCACAAATCTCCTGCAGCTTCTCATCTTCCTTCTGATGCTGCTGGATCTCTGCCTCTAGAGTGGGCTCTGCCTCGAATGCTGCACTCGAAGTATGATGCAAGAAACCCAGACTCAACTGCTCAAACTCCTCACATAACTCTGGAGGCATCTAGAAAGCAACGGCCATGTTGACATAGCGTCACCTGCTCAGAGCATCTGCCACAACATTGGCCTTACCCGAATGATAGTGAATCTCCAGGTCATAGTCCTTGACCAGCTCTAACCATCTCCTCTGCCGCATGTTCAGCTCATTCTGCATGAAAATATATTTGAGGCTCTTGTGATTAGTGTAGATATCACACTGCTACCCATACAAGTAATGCCTCCAAATCTTCAGAGCATGCACAACTGCGGCTAACTCAAGATCATGAGTGGGATAGTTCAGCTCATGCCGACATAACTGCCATGAAGCATAGGCAATCACTCTGCCCTCCTGCATCAGAACACAACCAAGACCATCCTTCAAAGCATCACAGTACACCGTGAACCTCTTGGTCTAGTCTGGCAGAGTAAGGACTGGCGTCGTAGTCAACCTCTTCTTCAGCTCATCAAATGCCATCTGACGCTCATCAGTCCATATGAACGCTGCATTCTTCTCTAGCAAAGAAGTCAAGGGCTTCGCGATCTTGGAGAAATTCTCAATGAACCTCCGATAATATCCTGCTAAGCCCAAGAATGACCGGACTTCCTTCACCATCTGCGGTGTCTCCCACTCGAGCACATCCTTCACCTTGCTCGGATCAACTGCAATACCTCCCTTGGTGATGATATGACCGAGGAATGGAACCTCGTCAATCCAGAACTCGCACTTGCTGAACTTAGCATACAGCTGATGCTCCCTCAATCTCTGCAACACGAGTTTCAGATGAACTTCATGCTCTGCCTCTGACTTGGAAAAGATCAGAATATCATCAATGAAGATCACCACGAAGACATCCAGATAATCCATGAAAACCATGTTCATCAAGTGCATGAAGAAAGCCGGGGCATTAGTCAAGCCGAAAGACATGACTGTGTACTCATACAGCCCGTACTTGCAGGTGAATGCCGTCTTCGGAATATCCTCAGGACGGATACTCAGCTGAAAGTAGCCCGAACGTAGATCAATCTTCGAGAATACACGAGCACCTCGAAGCAGATCAAACAGATCCTCAATACGGGGTAGTGGTAACTGCGTTCAGCTCCCGATAATCGGCACACATTCTCTTCGAGCCATCCTTCTTATCTACTAGCAACAATGGAAAAGCCCAAGGAGAAAAGCTGCGACGGATATAGCCCATGGCTAACAACTCATCAATAGTCTTCTTGACTTCCTCATGCTCTATAGGTGCCATGCGGTAGGGCCGCTTTGCAATAGGAGCAGTGCCAGGCAAGAGATCAATAGAAAACTCGATGTCGCGTTCAGGCAGCATACCTTGCAGATCATCCGGAAAGACATCCGGGAATTCAGACACCACGCGAATACCATCCGTGGGTCTATCCTCCATCTGATGAAGAAATCCAGAATTCTCCATAGCACTAACTGTCACCTCTTGGCCATCAGATGCTGACAAGTGAACTGTCTGCTGAGCACAATCAATACGGACGCCCCATATGGTAAGGGTCTCCATGCCCAAAATCACATCTATCCCCGAGGAATCAATGACGATCAAACCAGTGCGGAACTCTACCCCCGTTATGACCATACTAACTCTGGAGCATATAGAGCATGTGTGTATCTGGCCCCCAGGTGAGGTAACTACCATAGCTGTCCTCATACAAGAAACTGGTATACCATGCTTCTCGGCAAATGACTTGGAAATGAAAGAATGAGTAGCACCGGTATCGAAAAGCACTGTAGCTGGATGAGAGTTGACCATGAATGTACCAATAACCACGTTAGGAGTCTCGGCCGCTGACTCAACCGTCATGTGGTTCACCCGACCCTGTGCTGGCGCCCTGGGCTGAGCTGGGCGCCCCTGCTGTCCCGCCTGCGCCTTCCGGGGGTAAGAGTTGGCGTAGTGCCCCGGCTGGCCGCAGTGATAGCACGCGCATGGAAGTGTTGGAGCCTGCTGTCCGGCAGGAGGAGCTGCCTGCTGTGGAGCCTGAGGTGCTGGCGGAGCTGGTGGAGCAGCACGAGCCGGAGGTGCCTGTAACCTCGGGCCCTGGCCTACTTGCTGCTGCTGTCGAGACGGGTACTGCTGCGGCCACTGCTGGTACTGCTGGGGCGGCCGGTACTGCTGCTTCTGGTTCTGCTGGGGGGGCTAGATGCGAGGACGGGTGTTGCTGCCGGAAGCAACGGGAGTGATCTTCCTCTTCTTGTCCTCCATCTCCTGGTGCTTGAGCTCTGTGTTGAGCGCGCTGTCAACCAGATGGTTGAAGTCATCGAAGCAGAGGTTCAGCAGCGCGTACTAGATGTAGTCCTCGAGACCCTCCATGAAGTTCTCCTGCTTGTCGCGGTCATCCGCGACCTCGGCAGGGGCGTAGCGAGCGAGCTGAAGGAAATGATCACGATACTCCGTGACCGTCATAGTTCCCTGAAGTGAAAAGGATAGATGTATGACGAATGATTAGCTCATGCTTCAGAAAGATAGAACAAGGGGGATACTAGCTCAAAAGGAAATGCTGAATGATTATATCTGAGTTTACCTGCTTAAGTGCAAGGAACTCCTTCTTCTTCGTCTTCATAACGCCCGCGGGGACGTTGTGGTTGCGGAACCACTCTCGTAACTGGATCCAGGTGAAAGCCTCGCGGTCCCGAACTCGGTGGGACTCCCACTAGTCCAAAGCTGCACCTCGCAGCTGTCCTGCTGCGTACAAGACACGCTCCCGATCATCGCACTGGGCGATGTCCAACTGTCGATCCACTGCACGGAGCCAGTCATCTGCTTGAAGTGGGTCAGACGTGTGGGAGAACGTCGGCGGGTGACCCCTCAGAAACTCCGCACGCCTGTCGCGGGGCTACTGTGGTGGAGGCGGAGGCGGCGGCTGAGCGTGGACCTGCTGCTGTGCCTGAACGGTGTTGTTCAGGGTGGCCATCATCTGCATCTGGAGCTGGAAGAACTGCTCCGGTGTCAAGGGTGGAGGCATCGGCATCCCGGCACCCTGCTTGTTCTGCCCCAGCTGCTGGTTAGAACCGCGCCTGGTGTTCACCATCTGATTTGAACAAAAGATGTATGAGCAAGGATATTGCAGAAATAATTTCAGACGGATATGATATCTTTGGCAAGGAAGACTTAGGCATAATAAAGTAGACAGGATGGAGTGGACGGTTCTACTCCCAACGTTCTAACTTGTTTTATTAATTAATTAACCTAAGACTGATTTTTATTAAACAAATTTAACTACTAAGCTATGCAATCAACCAAAGATCCAAATCAAACATGTAGCATAATAACAAGCATTCAAAAGTTCATACTTTAGTCGAGTTTAACACACAACTCGACTAACACAACGCGTCGCAGAACGTTCTATTGTGCTATTATAAAGGGGTCATTTAGCTTACACTTATGATGGTCGGTCGACTTACTTCTGGCCAAAATCTACGGAAACTAATTCTATAGAGAGAAATCAAGGCAAGACGAGTAAAAATCTTGAAATTTCAAGGAATATAATAGCAAAATAGTTTCAGCAGACAAGGCTAGAGAGAAGAAGACCTAAAACTCGACTAGTTCTATCTAGACTTTCGTCCTACAGTCGATATAGCTCTGATATAACTATGTAACACCCGGTTTATAAAAGGACATAAACCGAGCAATCATATACGTGCCAGGATCAAGTCACACGTATATACAACAGAATGAACAGTATATCACAGCACATATCACATAAAAAGATATAATAAAGCGAGTACGAATGTTATTTATTACATTAATGACAAAATGTCTGATATAGCGGAAGCGTAAAACATATATGTAAACTCTCGATGAAGCTGGGCACCACAGGGACGTCGACTGGGAAGCGACCGCCTAAAAGTCCTCGTACTCCTGGTAGCTCCGGGTGAACTCCCTCGCGTTGGCAGGAACTGAGCAGCAGTAGAGTATCTGTAACACCCTAATTTAAATTCCAGCATTTAATAATAAATTTAATTAGCTTTATTTAATTTTCTAAGGATCTTTGTGTTAGTCTTGCATTTAATCTAATTTTGTTTCACAAGGAATTAAATTTTTTCTAGGATAAATATGTTTGTGCATTCATGCTGGAGCATCTCTTTTATTTGGTTGAGTGTACAGGGTTTGAATTCAAATTTGGTTTTGAATTCAATTAGAATTTGAGTGGTTTGTATTAGAATTAGAATAGAGAAGTGAAAAGGAAAGCAGACCCCAAACCCAACAGCAGCCCAACCCACGACCTGGGCCCAGCCTCGGTCCATCCCAGCGCCCCGGCCCAACCCTCGCGGCCTAGTAGGCAGCCCAGCTCCCGGCTCGCTAGACCGCAGCCCGACTCCGCGCGCGGGTCGCCCTCCCCTCGCTGACGCGCTGGCCCCACGAGTCAGACGTTTCTTCCCCGTTGTGACGGCCGCTCGCGCATCTCCGCTCCGCAGCACCGCGAACCGCTGCCCCGTGGGCTACCCCGACGTCCCTCGTGGCCCACTGGTCAGCCGTACTTGCGCCCTACCCTTCTAGAAGTGTCAACCCCGAGGCCAAGATCACGCAAATCGGTTGCTCGAGATCCGCCTTTGCCGCGCTATGCCCGCGATCCTCGCCGGACTTACTTCTGGGAGCACACACACCTGAATCCACGGCCCTGCCTTTATTTGGCCCCCCCCGCGTATCTCATATGCACTCCACCTTCCATTCCCCGCCACCCAGAGCCCGAGATCCACCCCGCCGCTCTGCTCCGCCGCGCCGACCTCCCTGCGCCGCCACAGACCGGCCACGCCACCGCCTCCCAGGCCCTGCACCGCACCGCAAGAGAACCGCCGTGCCCCCAGGGAGCTCCCCAAGATCTTTGCCCCGGAGACCAGGCCCCACCTCGCCGGAATTCGCGCCCGAATCGCTCAACGGTGAGTTGCGCCGCCGGCTTGATTTTCACGCCGCCGGCGTTTCTCGTGCCTCGCTGACCCCGGCCTTGCGTCACAGAGCCGCCACGCGTCTACCCAAGGAATCCAGGCGCCTGGAGGAGCCCTGCGCCGCCCAGACCACGAACGCCGCCCCATCTCCGCCGCCGGTCGAAGTCGTCGAGCCTCTACGCTGCAAGTCCGTCCACCCTGCGCCCTCCGTGAGCCACGTCTCGGTCTATTCTATCTTTTGGCGCTAGTTCTTGGTGATCCGTAGCCCTAGCGTCCCCAGAACCCCGTTCGCCAGCGATGCTCCGCCATGCCCGCCCGCTGTCGCTGGTGCGCGCGCCGCCTCAGACCTTCCTGTGACTCGCTAGAGCCACCAGTGAATTATGCACGCCGCACTCATTCTTCTGCACCAAATCGCAGCCTAAACAAGCCGTTGTAGCCCTTAGAACACTTCCTCCGGCGCTGCTCCGCTGCGGAGCAGAGCTCCGGCGACGGCGCCGCCGCGTCCCGAGCGCCCAATTGCCCCGCACCGCCCGATCTTTGATGGACGCGCAAGATTAGATCGCATCTCCATTAGATCTGAACCGCTAGATCTCGATCCAACGTCCCATACTCGTAGATAACGGTTCGTCCTGGGTTTTTTGTTAAAGAGACCCTGAGGTTTTCTTTATTCAACCCGCAGTCCTAGTGTTTTGAAAAATAATTCTAACCAGGCCCAGTTTTTAACGCTTTAGCCCCCGAGTTTTGTAGATTTCGAACCCGCCGTCCTGCACTTGTTCTTTTACGAGTTAGACCCCAGAGTTATAGTTTAATTACATTTTAGTCCTCGGTTTTGCCCAGAAACCCCCTAAAACTCCAGTTTTCTTACGAATAGGTCCCTGGAGCTTGTTTTTAGCCTAGATTATGCGTTTTAGCTCCGTTTTAAGCGTTCTTTATGTCCACGCGATCGTTGTAACACGTAGAATAGTTTTAGACTAGTTTAGTGTGCTGTTTTTATGTATTGATGTACTGTTACTTAGTTTTTATTAGTGTTTGCTTGTATGCTTATTGTGTGTCTTGCTTTTGGCCATGTGTACGTGAGTAGACGCTGATCCATCTGAGGAGCCCCAGTACCAGTACCCGGAGCAGCCGTCTTCAGAGCCGTTTGAGCAGCAGGAACAGTTTGAGGAAGGCAAGTATAACATGAACACCACCTATCACTTTAAATACAACTTCATACTGCATTTTAATACTGTATGCCTATAAGGACTTTCCTAGCCACTTTATATCCTTTATATATCCTTTGGGTTGCATTTTGGTTAGTTGTGCTAGGTGACGCGCTATAACACATAATGGTCCTTTTTAATTAACTTGATTAATGGTATATGCAACTTAATTCTGAGAGTGGCCCTCTGTGTGGCTTGAGTGGCTCACGTCTCGTTAAAATTGGTTTTGTTAGAAACATGGTTTAGGGGGCCAGCACGGTGCTTACTGCCTGGTTGGCCACTCTCCATAAGGACCGGTTCATAGAGCGACAACCTGGGACAACAGCGCTACCACAAGACTGGAATGGGACGGTCTTGGCTTACTAATTAGGTCATTTTGGTTCAGGAGTAACTTACCGACGGGGCAAGAGGGGAGTCGAGCTTCAATGGTTCCCAGGCTACGAGTCTTGGTCTGCGTACCTCTCGAGGTGGGTACCATCGTTGCATTGCCTGAATCCTTAGCGGTTACACCTTACCAACGTGTCCTTTGTAACGGCCTCGTAGTGAGTTTGCTAGTCATCTCACCTAAGGAAGTGTGATGAACAACTAGCGTAGCTCACGACTTGTGGGTAAAGATGTGCAACCTCTGCAGAGTGTAAAACTAGTATACTAGCCATGCTCAATGTCATGAGCGGCCCAGATCCTCCTTTTGATTAGTGGAGTTATCTCCTTCCGACGAGGGGGTGCCTCTCGGGGTTACCTTGGTGGTTTCGGTTTGGTTCTCAGTAGTTTTATAATTTAATTCTGATTAATTACTATGTAACTGGGTTTATGGTAATTCATCAACTTGTAGTAAATAGCTTTAATAAAATTTTGCCAAGACTTAAAAGCTAATGCAGTCAGTCAGCCAACCTTAGAGCCTCATAGTTTGTGTTATACTTGTTGAGTACAAGTTGTGTACTCACTCTTGCCTACTCTACTCATTTTCCTCTTGGGGATACTCTACTGCTGCTCAGTTTCTGCCGACGCGAGGGAGTTCGCTTAGCGCTACCAGGACTACGAGGACTTCTAGGCGTTTCGTCTCCCAGTCAATGTCCCTGTGGCGCCCTGCTCAGCTTCCGACGAGATTTATCGTTTATGTATTACGCTTCCGCATACTCTGTACCAGACTTTTGTCATTAATATAATAAATAACATTCGTATTCGCTTTATTATATCTTTTTACGTGATATGTGCTATGATATACTGTTCATTCTGTTGTATATACGTGTGACTTGATCCTGGCACGTATATGATTGCTCGGTTTATGTCCTTTTGTAAACCGGGTGTTACAGAGTGGTATCAGAGCCGTATCGACTGTAGGACGAAAGCCTAGATAGAACTGGTCGAGTTTTAAGTCTTCTTCTCTCTCAGTCTTGTCTGCTGAAACTATTTTGCTATTATATTCCTTGAAATTCCAAGATTCTTACTCGTCTTGCCTTGAATTCTCTCTATAGAATAGCCTCTGTAGATTCTGGCCTGGAGTAAGTCGTCTGACCATCATAGGTATAAGCTAAATGACCCCTTTATAATAATACGATAGTACGTTCTGCGACGCGTTGTGTTAGTCGAGTCGTGTGTTAAACTCAGCTAAGTTGTGAAATTTGTATGCTTGTTATTATGCTACATGTTTGATTTGGATTTTTGGTTGATTGCATAGCTTAGTAGTTAAATTTGTTTAATGAAAATCAGTTTTAAGTTAAAGTAAATTAATTAATAAAATGAGTTAGAACATTGGGGGTAAAACCGTCCACTCTATCCTGTCTACTTTATCATGCCTAAGTCTTCCTTGCAGAAAGATATCATGTCCATCTAAATTATTCCTGCAATATTTTTGCTCATACATCTTTTATTCAAATCATATGGTGAACACCAGGAGCACCGGTTCCGGTTCTGGCCAGCAGCAGGGTCAGAACAACCAGGGTACCGGGATGGCGATGCCTCCACCCTTGACTCCGGAGCAGTTCTTTCAGCTCCAGATGCAGATGATGGCCACCCTGAACAACACTGTTCAGGCACTGCAGCAGATCCACGCTCAGCCGCCGCCTCCTCCACCGCTGCAGACCCGCGACAGGCGTGCTGAGTTCCTGAGGGGTCACCCGCCGACGTTCTCTCACACGTCCGACCCTCTCCAGGCAGACGACTGGCTCCGTGCAGTGGAGCGCCAGCTGGACATCGCCCAGTGCGATGATCGGGAGCGAGTCTTGTACGAAGCAGGACAGCTGCGAGGTGCAGCTTTGGACTGGTGGGAGTCCCACGCAGTTCAGGACTGCGAGGCTTTCACCTGAATACAGTTTCGGGAGCGGTTCCGCAGCCACAACGTCCCCGCGGGCGTTATGAAGATGAAGCAGAAGGAGTTCCTTGCGCTGAAGCAGGTAATCTCGGATATAATCATTCAGCATTTTCCTTTTGAGCTAATACCCCCTTGTTCTATCTTTCTGAATCATGAATTAATCCTTCGATATATATATCTGTCTTTTTCACTTCAGGGGACTATGACAGTCACGGAGTATCGTGATCATTTTCTGTAGCTTGCTCGCTACGCCACTGCCGAGGTTGCGGATGACCGCAAGAAGCAGGAGCATTTCATGGAGGGCCTTGAGGACTACCTCCAGTACGCACTGCTCAACCTCCGATTCGACGACTTCAACCATCTGGTTGACCGCGCGCTCAACACGGAGCCCAATTACCTGGAGATGGAGGACAAGAAGAGGAAGATTGTTCCCGTTGCTTCCGGCAGCAACAGTACCGGCCTCCCCAGCAGAGGCCGCAGCAGTACCCGCCTCGACAGCAGCAGCAGGCAGGTCAGGGCCTGAGGTTACCGGCACCTCCGGCTCGTGCTGCTCCACCAGCTCCGCCAGCACCTCAGGCTCCACGGCAGGCAGCTCTTCCTGCCGAACAGCAGGCTCCAGCACCTCCTCGCGTGTGCTATCACTGCGGCCAGCCGGGGCACTACGCCAACACTTGCCCCCGGAAGGCGCAGGCAGGATAGCAGGGTCGCCCAGCTCAGCCCAGGGCGCCAGCACAGGGCAGAGTGAACCACGTGACGGCCGAGTCAGCGGCCGAGGCTCCTAACGTGGTTATTGGTATGTTCATGGTCAACTCCCATCCAGCTACAGTGCTTTTCGATATTGGTGCTACTCATTCATTCATCACCAAGTCATATGTTGAGGAGCATAGTTTCTTTACCACTTCATTAAGGAAGTGTCTGCTAGTCTCTTCACCGGGAGGGGAGTTGAGATCCCATATTGTTTGCCCCCGAGTTAGTGTAGCCATAAGGGGGGCAACGTTCAGTGCTGATCTGAGGGTGCTAGACACCAAGGGTATCGATGTGATTCTGGGAATGGATACTCTTGCCAAGTGGGGAGTCAAAATTGATTGTGCTCATCGGGCAGTTCACCTGACAGCATCTGATGGCCAAGAGGTGACAGTCAGTGCTTCAGAGCCCTCGGGATTTCTTCATCAGATGGAGGCTAGACCCACGGATGGTATTCGCGTGGTGTCTGAATTCCCGGATGTCTTTCCGGATGATTTGCCAGGTATGCCGCCTGAACGCGACATCGAGTTTTCTATTGATCTCTTGCCTGGCACTGCTCCTATTGCAAAGCGGCCCTACCGCATGGCACCTATAGAGCATGAGGAAGTTAAGAAGACTATTGATGAGTTGCTAGCCAAGGGCTATATCCATCGCAGCTTCTCTCCTTGGGCTTTTCCATTGTTGCTAGTAGATAAGAAGGATGGCTCGAAGAGAATGTGTGTCGATTATCGGGAGCTGAATGCAGTTACTATCAAGAACAAGCATCCACTGCCCCGTATTAAGGATCTCTTTGATTTGCTTCAAGGTGCTCGTATATTCTCGAAGATTTATCTGCGTTCGGGTTATTTTCAGCTGAGGATCCATCCTAGGGATATTCCGAAGACGGCATTCACTTGCAAGTATGGGCTATATGAGTACACGGTCATGTCCTTCGGCTTGACTAATGCCCCGGCTTTCTTCATGCACTTGATGAACATGGTTTTCATGGATTATCTGGATGTCTTCGTGGTGATCTTCATCGATGATATTCTGATCTTCTCCAAGACAGAGGAAGAGCATGAAGAGCATCTGAGGCTCGTGTTGCAGAGATTGAGGGAGCACCAGCTGTATGCTAAGTTCAGCAAGTGCGAGTTCTGGATTGACGAGGTTCCATTCCTCGGTCATATCATCACCAAGGGAGGTATTGCAGTTGATCCGAGTAAGGTGAAGGATGTACTCGAGTGGGAGACACCGCAGATGGTGAAGGAAGTCCGGTCATTCTTAGGCTTGGCAGGATATTATCGGAGGTTCATTGAGAATTTCTCCAAGATCGCAAAGTCTTTGACTTCCTTGCTAGAGAAGAATACGACATTTATATGGACTGATGAGCGCCATATGGCCTTTGATGAGCTGAAGAAGAGGTTGACTACGGCGCCAGTCCTTACTCTGCCAGACCAGAGCAAGAGGTTCACGGTGTATTGTGATGCTTTGAAGGATGGTCTTGGTTGTGTTCTGATGCAGGCGGGCAGAGTGATTGCTTACGCTTCACGGCAGTTACGTCGGCATGAGCTGAATTTTCCTACTGATGACCTTAAGTTAGCCGCAGTTGTGCATGCTCTGAAGATTTGGAGGCATTACTTGTATGGGCAGCAGTGTGATATCTACACTGATCACAAGAGCCTCAAGTATATTTTCACGCAGAATGAGCTGAACATACGGCAGAGGAGATGGTTAGAGTTGGTCAAGGACTATGACCTGGAGATTCACTATCATCCGGGTAAGACCAATGTCGTGGCAGATTCTCTGAGCAGAAGAAGCTATGTCAACATGGCTGTTGCTTTCCAGATGCCTCAGGGGTTATGTGAGGAGTTCGAGCAGTTGAGTCTGGGCTTCTTGCATCATACCTCCAGTGCAGCGTTTCCGGCAGTACCCACTCTAGAGGCAGAGATCAGGCAGCATCAGAAGGAAGATGAGAAGCTTCAGGAGATCCGTGAGTTGCTCAAGAAGGGCAAGGCTCCCCATTTCAAAGAAGATGATCAGGGTACCTTGTGGTACAAGAATCGGATCTGTGTGCCAGATGTGAAGGATCTCCGGAAGTTGATTCTGAGTGAGGCCCATGATACAGCTTACTCTATTCATCCGGGCAGCACGAAGATGTACTATGTTCTGAAGGAACGTTTCTGGTGGTATGGTATGAAGCGTTCAGTGGCAGAGTACGTGGCCATTTGTGACACCTGTCAGCGTGTCAAGGCTGAGCATCAGAGGCCAGCAGGTCTATTACAGCCTTTGAAGATTCCAGAGTGGAAATGGGAGGAAATCACTATGGACTTCATTGTTGGATTGCCTCGTACTCAGAAAGGGTACAACTCTATATGGGTAGTAGTGGATCGATTGACGAAGGTTGCTCACTTCATTCCAGTGAACACTACTTACTCCGGTGCTAAACTTGCAGAGTTGTACATCTCTTGGATTGTCTGTTTGCATGATGTGCCCAAGAAGATTATATCTGACAGAGGATCTCAGTTCACTTCACGGTTTTGGGAGCAACTTCAAGATTCTTTGGATACGAAGCTACATTTCAGTACCGCCTATCATCCTCAGACAGATGGGCAGACAGAGAGAACCAACCAAGTGTTGGAGGATATGCTGAGAGCCTATGCTATTCAGTATGGTACTAGTTGGGATAAGTGCCTGTCGTATGTTGAGTTTTCATACAACAACAGCTATCAGGCCAGTCTGAAGAAGTCCCCCTTCGAGGCATTGTATGGCAGAAAATGTAGGACTCCTCTCTATTGGGATCAGATTGGTGAGAAGCAGCTCTTTGGCCCTGATATTATAGAAGATGCAGAGCAGATGGTACAAGTTGTGCGGGGAAATCTGAGGATTGCATAGAGTAGGCAAAAGAGCTATGCAGATGGCAAACGGAGAGACCTGACTTTCAGTGTTGGTGATCATGTATACCTAAAGGTGTCCCCGATGAGGAATCCGCAGATTCAACGTCAAGGGGAAGCTAGCACCTCGGTATATTGGTCCATTCAAGGTGCTAGAAAGGAAAGGCGAAGTCGCTTATCGCCTGGAGTTGCCTACCAGTCTCTCTGGAGTGCATGATGTCTTCCATATTTCTCAGCTGAAGAAGTGTCTGCGAGTACCTGAGGAGCAGGCACCACTTGATGGATTAGATGTGCAGGAAGATCTGACCTATACTGAGCATCCGGTGAAGATTCTGGAGACATCAGAGAGGGTTACACAGAACAAGCGCATCAAGATGTGCAGAGTTCAGTGGAGTCATCACAGTGAAGCTGAGGCTACATGGGAGCGAGAAGATGAGCTGAGGAAGACATATCCAGATCTCTTTGCTAACCAGTCCAGCTGAATCTCGGGGACGAGATTCCTATAAGGGGGTAGGGTCTGTAACACCCTAATTTAAATTTCAGCATTTTATAATAAATTTAATTAGCTTTATTTAATTTTCTAGTATTTAATTTGCTTAGCCTTGGATTTATAATTTATTTTCGCTTCATAAAGTAATTAAAATTTATCTTAGGTTCAACTTATTTGTGCATTCATGCTGGTGCATGGTTTTCATTTTGTTTGAGTGCTAGGGTTTTGAATTCAAATCTAAATTTGAATTCAAATAGTTTTGAGTTGAGAGGAAAAAGAAAAGAGGAAGAAAAGGAGAAGAAACAAACCAGCCCAGCAGCCCGAGCTCAGCCCACGAACCCCTTTCCTTTTCCCTGGCCCAACCAAGCGCGCGGCCCGTTTCCCTCTTCCCCGCGGCCCAGTCAGCCTAGCGCGCCCCCGTTTCCTTCCCGCGTGGCCGCTTCCCCGCTCGGCCCGCTTAGCCCAACAAGCCAGCACCCACAGCCTAGCCGCTCCCCGCGTCGCTCGCTCGCCCGCTCAGCCCGCGTCACGCGTGCGTCGCCCTTTCCCCGCTGACAGCCCATCCCCGCTCGTTAGCCCCGTCTCCCTCCTCCCCGTGTCCTCCGCTCGCGCAACAGAAACTGGCCGAGATCCCCGGCCATGATCCCCGCCGGCCTTTCCTTCCTGGCTGCCCGCCGAGATCCCCGCGTTGTCCTCTTTAAACGCCCCCGGCCACCCTTTGCACCGCACTTGCACAACTCCGCAGCCCCAGCCCGAGATCCAGTGCCCCCGCTTGCCTCGCCGGCGCAGATCTCCCTGCGCCGCCGCGGCCACACCGCTCCGCCACACCCCAGCCCCACCGGAGCCGCGCAGCAGCCTCACCTCGACTCCAGGAGCATCACCGAGGCCACTGTCCCCGATCCGAAGCCCTGCATGAGCCGGATTCCGCCCCGAAGCCATCACCGCCGGTGAGTCCGCTCCCGGGCAATTGCTCGCCGCCGGCGAACCTCACACCTCCCTGACCCACCTCTTGGCTTCACAGATCGACCCCGAGCCTGACCGTGGGATCCAGACGCCCGGAGCGCCCTGCAACATCCACGTCCTCGAGCTCCGTTCCTGCGCCGCCACCGGAGCACGACGCCGACGACCCTGCGCCATGCCTCCATCCAATCCAGTGCACAGTGAGCACCCTCCTGAGCCCCTGATACTTCTGCGCTAGCTTGTAGGCCCTGACCCACGCCCTAGGTCTCAGAACGCCGGCACGCCAGTGCAGTGCTGCCTCTGCACCGCGAGCTCGCCGTGGCGAGCACCCTGCAGCACTGCGCAGCCCCGCGCAAGCCCCGCACTGGCTTGATCTTGCTTCGCAGAGGCTCCACGAGTCTCTTGCACCCAGGTTCCCGCACTGGGACGGCTTGCATGCCACGCGCCGGCGAGCTTCACCGCGCAGACCCGCCGCCGTAGTTGCCAGCGCCGCCACGGACCTCCTCGAGCCCAGCCAAGGCCGCCAGTGGATTACACATGCCATGGCGGTGCTCCACGGCCAAAACCCGGCTAGAATTGAGCCCTGGAGTGCCGGATTGGCCAACTCCGGCGATCCCCCGCCGCGGGAATTGGTTTCCCTGTGGCGGAACCACCCAAAACTACTAGGCTCGGGTGCACTGATCTTTGTTGCTAAGCAACTCTGACCCAATTTGGCACTGACCGGTAGTTCCTCGAGTGAAGCCTCGATAAAAGCCACGCTATTCCAGGATCAGCAGACAACACTCACACGAAGGTGAGCCCAGAGATTACAACACAGAACATTTCATACATCTCAGAGTGATTGCAGCGGAAAGGAAATTTATTACAAACCAAGTTCAGAGTAAAGAAGTACTACAGAGTTCCAACTACTCATATTATTCATGTCTCATTGTCCGACGGAAGCATTAAAAGATAACTAGCGAAATACATGACGCATCGATAAGCCCGTACGAAAGCGTCACTCAGCAGGAGGGTGGTCAGCACCAGCTGAAGGGCCATCCCACTCAACAGACCAACCCGAAGGCAAGGTACACGGCCAAGTAAGACTTGCAAACAGATCTTCGAAGTTAGTACCTGAAAAACAGTGCCACAAGCAAGGCTGAGTATACTAATACTCAGCAAGACTGACCCGTCACCGGATATAACATAGTCCGATAACTAGACATGCAAGGCTTTTGGTTGGTGGGGTTTGTTTTGCCAAAAACGCCACTAAATGTTGATCCTTATTTTCAGATTTAATTAGCCATCTTCTAGTTGGATTAACCATTCTAAGATTGCATCTAACTCTACACAAACATAGTCGAGCAACCATTTAATCAACCAGCAGTATTATCATCATCATGTTCCACTTGTTACTCTGTGTGACCGAAAACATTAAGCAATCTCATGCCGTGAGAAGCAGACGATTCTGAATCGAATTTCAACCTGGCCAGGGGAACCTAGACCACACGCATGGGGATCGACTTCGCTCCCGCCCACGCTACAGTTCCCCTTTCTTTTCAGTCCGTGGATCCGGGTCACCCTCCCCGACTACAGAGCCCGACGTCTCTGCACCCGTACGTCCGGACAAAAATAAAACCTACTTCTACCAAGAGGGTGAAGGGTCGTTCCACTCGCCGGTCCAATCAGGTACTTAAGCTTACCGATTACCATATTTCTCGGCATGTGGCTAGTACTTTCAAATGCTTAACGAAATGAGCCACACACCGCGACCTTAACCATTTTTGACTACACCAGCGGGGTATCACAACTACACAACCCCGCCCGTTGTCCTTATATTTCAGCAGGAATTAAAGTCAGTAAAATTCCTATTTGCTCGCGAGAGGCAGGAAACCCCTCGACTTCTACCGTACCTAATTAGCATGGCAACTAGTCGATAAAAGATACGGGTATCAAACATAGGTACCTAGGGATCCTGCATCTAAGGTTTTCGATCAACGCCTAGAAAACTTAATGCAGAAATAAACTTATTACAACACATTATAAATAGCTGGATGAATAATAACTCAGAAAATAGTGGAATTATGCACCGGGGCTTGCCTTCTTGGGCACTGTCTGGCAGAAAAACCTCTAGGGTTTGGCCCAGGTCTTGAGATAAGTTAGTACAGTTCAAATTAACCTCTTGATCAACACGAGAGTCCGCGGGCACCAATTCGTAGTCACCGTCCGCGAGATTAACCGTTTCTATATGCAATGCAAGATTATGAGTTATTCCTGAATAACGATTTCTTTCCTTCACGATAAAGTTGTAGTTCAACAAAAGTTAATTCAGTGATGATCTCAATATTTCATTTCATGGGCAGTCATTTATAGAGTAGTAAACACAACTATGTTTCTTTATGAATGAGTGTGGGTTTGTTTTTCATTTTCAATATTAAAACATAGCATGCTTTCACTATTTCATAACAACAAATATACTCATGAGCTAGTGATGAAAAATTAAAGTAACACAGATCCAAACTTTAGCATCTATGGTATAAATCTCAGCATCTAACCATAAGGCAATTACCATAACTATTCATCTAAGTAGATTACTCTACAAATTTTACGGGAGCATCTACAAAGCATCTACTCAGTACTGTAATTTATCCAGATTTTATTCACTTATGCAACAGAGGTGACAAAAAGAACAGATTTAGGAAGCTTTTAACTAAGATTAATTCTATAGAGAGTTATACTAGGGATATGGTTCTCAAATTTTTACCAGAGCCTAGGCATGAGCTGAACCTACTCCAGAAAAATTATCAAGCTTTATACCCACCAGATAAATTAGTTATGCATTTAAATTAACAAGGGTTAGCATAATTTTTCCAAAGTTCATTTGATCAGTACTGTAGGTGAACTTTTTGTTATAGCTATAACATACTCTAAAAAAGAACATGTCCAAAAATCATAATCAGATATAGTGTAGTTTACTCAGAACAAAAATGGTAAATCTAGCCATGAGATGCTAAGCATGATTTTTAACTAAAGAAAAACTCAGTAACTTTTGCTCAAAATTTTTAGGCAGGATCACAGAACTAAAGTGAGTTTTCAGAAACAAATATTGATTTTTCTGAGCATAAGAACTATATATGAAGAATTAAGTTGATTAAACAAGCATAAATCATGGTATATAGTAAATGAACTCTAATAAATCTGAAATTTATGTATTAACAGGGTTCCAGTTACATATGCATGCAGCAGAAATTCCAGTGCAAGTTCATGTATATATTTTCCAGTATTAAATCGAGAAAGCTAACAACAGATTAGAGAATCTTGATTGTTCCAACATGATAACTATTTTGGTTGGGTGCTATCTTTTTACTGTGAGCTTAATATTCCATTAGTGATAACATATTCAAAAATCAATGTCATTTGTTGAGTAGAACTTCCTGAACATGCATAGGTTGATTTTCTTATTCTTTTTCCTAGATTAAATTTGGTAGAGTTTCTGCAGATTTTACTGTTACAAAACTTGTAGATCTTGACACAAGGATTCCATATCAGTTGAGTTTGCATTTTTACGATTTTTCTGTGATTTGTTTTGCATTTTAGAAGTTCACTGACATACACTGGATTAATTACTATGTAACTAGGGTATGGTAACTTATCAACTTGTAGTAAATAGCTTTAATAAAATTTTGCCAAGATTAAAAGCTAATGTAGTTCAGTCAGCCAACCTTAGAGCCTCATAGTTTGTGTTATACTTGTTGAGTACAAGTTGTGTACTCACACTTGCCTTCTCTACTCTTTTTCCTCTTGTTCTTTGTGGGGATACTCTACTGCTGCTCAGCTCCTGCCGACGCGAGGGAGTTCACCCAGAGCTACCAGGAGTACGAGGACTTCTAGGCATTCGTCTCCCAGTCAACGTCCCTGTGGCGCCCAGCTTCCGAGTTTCGTACTTGTTTTACGCTTCCGCATACTCTGTATTAGACATTTTGTCATTAATGTAATAAATAACATTCGTACTCGCTTTATTATATCTTTTTACATGATATGTGCTGTGATATATTGTTCATTCTGTTGTATATATGTGTGACTTGATCCTGGCACGTATATGATTGCTCGGTTTATGTCCTTTTATAAACCGGGTGTTACAAGGATCCCCTTCTTGAACAATTGGACTGGTTTTTTACTTCAAATAATTGGACCCTGGATTTCCCAAACTCCCTAGTGCTCCCAATGGCCAAATTAACTTCAGACCATGTACCTTGGAAAATTTTCATTGGCACATGCATTCCTAAATCAAATATCTTTAGATTTGAGAATTTCTAGCCCCAACACTCGGGTTTTTTAGAAACAGCTCAGGAAGGTTGGACAGCACAAGTCAGGAATAGAAAAGATGCAGCTACTGTCCTTGCTGGTAAACTGAAAAACACACAGCAAAAGCTAAAAGCCTGGAGCAGACAACTTTCCAATTTGGCACATCACATCATGTTGTGTAACAAAGTCATTTTCTACCTAGATGCAACAGAAGATTGTAGACCTCTCTTCCTCCCTGAATGGAATCTAAGAGTGATAGTTAAAAGGAATCTCTAAAACCTTCTTAGATACAGAAACATCTACTGGAGAGAAAGGTCTACTACCAACAAAGTCAAATTGGGAGATGAAAATACAAAGTTCTTTCATGCCATGGCCACTATCTCTTATAGAAGAAATACTATTTCACAGTTAAGGGATGACAATGATAACTAGGTTATAGATCATCATGGAAAAGCTGTCCTCCTTTATGTGGCTTTCAAAAATAGAATGGGAGTCTCTCTACAACCTCAAATGCACTTTGATTTGGATAGTCTCATTCAGCCTTTAGTTGATCTTGAGTCTCTGGTGCTGCCTTTTACAACAGAAGAGATTGACCACATTGTTAAATGCCTTCCAACTGACAAAGCCCCTGGACTTGACGGTTTTAATAGCATGTTTATCAAAAAAATGCTGGCCAATGATCAAGGAGGACTTCTATAGGCTGTGCAGAGATTTTTTTGACTGTAATGAAAATTTGGAAAGCATCAATTCTTCCTTCATCACCCTAGTCCCCAAAGTGAATAAGCCAGAGACTGTTAATGACTTTAGACCCATTTCACTCTTGAATTGCAGCATCAAACTGTTGACAAAAATCTTGGCAGATAGATTACAACAAGTCATTCTTCAGCTATTGCACGAAAATCAGTATGGCTTTATTAGAAACAAGACAATTCAAGACTGCATAGCTTGGTGCTTTGAATACATCCACCAATGCTAGCAAAGCAAGAAAGAGATCATCATTCTTAAGCTGGATTTTGCTAAAGCTTTTGACACCATTGAGCATGATGTAATTTTTCAAATCATGAGACATTTAGGTTTCCCTGACAGATGGCTGCAATGGATCACCTTGCTCTTTAATTCTGGATATTCGTCCATTCTTTTGAATGGAGTCCCAGGAAAACAGTTCAAATGCAAGAGAGGGGTTAGACAAGGAGATCCTTTATCTCCTCTACTCTTTGTCCTGGCTGCAGAACTCCTCCAGTATGTTGTAAATGAAGCAAAGCTAAATGGGTCGCTCTCCATACCCATCCCCTACTGCAATGATGATTTCTCTATTGTCCAGTATGCTGATGACACCTTCCTCATTTTGGAAGCTGACTTGCCTCAGATTATGAACTTGAAGAATTTACTTGCCCTCTTCTCAGTCTCAATAGGTTTGCAAGTCAATTACCATAAATCTTCTATGGTACATGTGAATGTTTCTGACAGCAAGATGCAAGATTTAGAAGCAGCCTTTGGTTGTCAAATTGCCTCTATGCCTTTCACCTACTTAGGATTACCAATGGGAACCACAAAGCCAAGGTTAGAGGATCTTACACCACTGATGGATCGAATAGAGAGAAAGCTAGTTTCCTGCTCCAATTTTCTCTCTTATTCTGGGAGATTACAGATGATCAACTCAGCTATCATGCCAATCACAACTTATGCTATGTGTTCAATTAAATTACCTGTTGGGGTAATTGATAACATAGACAGAGTCAGAAAACAATGCTTATGGAGAGGGAGTGATGCTACAAAAAAAGGAGGCAACCTAGTGGCCTGGTCAACAGTTCAGAAACCTAAGCTCAAGGGAGGACTTGGGGTCATTAATCTCAGGCTCCAGAATGAAGCACTTCTACTGAAATAGCTTCATAAGTTCTATGCCAAAAAAGACATCCCATGGGTGCATCTTATTTGGTTCAAATACTATTCAACAAAAGTTCCCCATGCCTCAAGGGAAGTAGGTTCTTTCTGGTGGAAAGATATCTTGAGATTAAACATTCTATAAAGAGGGATAGCGAGATGTACAGTGGGTGAAGGGCGAACTGTTACTTTCTGGGGGGATCTCTGGTCAGACTCTATCTTGGAAAATGATTTCCCTGTCCTCTTTTCTTTTGCGAAAAACAAAAATGCCTCTGTTCATGAAGTCTTGAATGCTCAGGACCTGGACTCCCTGTTCTATTTGCCTCTCTCACTGCCTGCCTGGGAAGAAATGTTACACTTGCAGCAATTTCTGATTACCATGCCTTACAGGGAAGACTCCCCAGATGAATGGACTTTGATCTAGGGCAACCAGATGTACACCTCTCGATTGTATTACAACTATGTCTACGAGAATTTGCAGGTCTCAAGAATTTACAAGGTACTATGGAGCTCTAAATGCACCCAAAGAATCAAATTTTTTACTTGGCTGTTGCTAGTGGATAGACTGAATACAAAGGCTATGCTACTCAGAAGACATTTTAATGTTCAACCAAATGCACATTGTGTTATGTGCCATACCTCTTCAGAAGAAGACAGTAACCATCTGTTCTTTACCTGCCCTTTTGCTGCCTCTTGCTGGAACTCACTTGGTATTCAGTGGTCCATAGCTCCATCCATCAGTGATAGAATACTTTTGGATATACAAAACCACACCTTACCCCTCTTTATGGAAATCTTCATGGTAGCTGCTTGGGAGCTATGGAATTTGAGGAACTTGAAGATTTTTGATAATGGCAGAGCAACCAGACGCTTATGGCTGCATAATTTCAAAGCACAGGCTCATCTCCAGCTCTTGAGAGTTAGAGAAATAGATAAACCAGCAATGGAACAATGGCTAGACACACTTGTATCATCTTTTTGTTGTAAATTCCCCACCCCCCCTCTCTCTCTCTCTTGTAAGTAATCTCTGTACTCTCTTTATTTTAATGCAATTGCTGTGGGGAACTCCCCCATAGTTTCCGTCAAAAAAAAGGGATCCCACAGATCAAAGGGAGCAACTAAGCAAGTAACTTAAGTAAAAAGTAAACTAGCGAGAAACTAAAGATAAGCGACGAAAACTTGCTCGATTATAAGATTCCCCCAAGGTGGGTACAAGATGGGGTAAGGTCGATAGAACTCGACTCCGCCCCTTCAGCCCGGCTTTCGCCAAAGCTCTCACCTCACACTCTCCCTATTCTACTAAGGATGAAACTGAAATTGTGAGGCACTCAAGCTCCCAAGGTGTGTGTTACAAGTGAGGTGGGGAGGGTCCTATTTATAGTGTGCCAAGGTCGGTTCTCGACGGTTATTTCAGGTAGCGCCAGTTGTAAGCAGTTGTAGAGGCGGTGCTTGATCTTCACACGAAAGCTGAGCACTAGAGGCTGCAGAGTGGGGCCGGGTGGCCTGGCCTAGGCCGGCCGGCCTGGCCCTACCTCCACGTGGAACCGCCTTTCCGTGGGACGGTCCTGATCTCCTCTGGGTGTCGGTTCTTTATGCGGTTTGATCAACCGACCTCATCTTGGGCTGGGCGGTCTCCTTGAGGCCGAGCGGCCTACCTCTGGCGGCCTCTTGGTGCTCTGTTGCACCATCACGCTCCTCTCTGACCATGGATCAATCCTGGATAGGGAATATGTAGCATACTTGATCATGGCACAGGTTGGCTTCTCTTTTGAATTTGGGTCCAAGCCTTCCGGGTCCAAGTTGTGTATTTCTGGGTTCAACCCGTTGAAATGGCTTGAATTCTCTCTCTATGTGACTTTGGTAAGTTTCATGCCAAGATTCCACCGAAAGTATGCCGGTCGGCCGGATTCGGGCCTTCCGGTCCAAACAACGTCCATTTTGGGTCAAATTTGGATATGTTGTTCTCGAGGTCAAATAAACACCAAAACTTGTGGAACTCATTAGTAATAATGGTTATGGCATGTTTAGGGCTTATATTTCATGAAATCGGGCGGAGTGTTGGTGGCGAAAATCATCGATATGGACCGCCAACACACCCCCATAGCCAGACTTTGCTCGCCCCGAGCAATAAGGTCGAGAAAAGAGTGAAGACTGGTTTCATGAACTCAAACTATGAATAAGAGTTATTTCTTAGTTTTCTTTGCATACCTTGGATTCCAGGTGGTTAACATCTTCACTTCTGTCTATTGATCCTTAGAACTTGTCACCAAGAATCAATGCAAGTCTTTCTTCTCAGAGCTTGGAGGGTTTTCAAATTTTTGAAATAGGGCAAACCCTACGATGCTCATGGTGTATGATTCTCTCAAGGCGAAGCCTTTTTCTCTCTTTTGTAAGTCAACAAAGGTATATGCTCATCTTTTCCATTTATTTTGCAACCTCAAACAAAGTGTCTCTAAGTAGCAATGCCATTCAAATACTTTGGCCATGTGCATGTGTAAACAGCGACACTTATCCATCATCTATACTTTTGCTCTTATCATCTTCCCCTCTCTCTTTTTTTTAAGCAAGGATCCATGAGCATGATTGTGACACCTCAGGTGTCTATCATAATAGAACATAGCATAATGTGTGAAATTTATGTTTGTTTGATTTTGTGAGGAGTTTAAATATGCAAAGTTAGGGGTATTTATGTAATTTTAGAAAATTACAAGCCCCTTTTTGCAAAAGTTCTGACTTAGGGAGTAATTTCAACTTTGTTATGGGCTTTATTGCAAATATGCTAGAAATAATTATTTTAGTAGCATTGTTGCATTTTCGCCCAAAAAAATTATTATTTTGCTATCAAAAGTATTTTTTCCTTAATGGAATAAAGTTATTTTGGATTTTTTTTTGAAAATATTTTAAAATCCTTTGATCTAGTGAAAATTTGCAAAACATGAAAGTTGTAGATCTTGAAAAGTTTTCAGATAGCTCCCTGAACTTTTTTGAAATTTCAAAACCACCCCTGCCTTCCTTCTTCTTCCTCCTCTCCCTGGAAAACAGAGGCGCCGCCTCCTCGCCGTGGTTTGCCCCACCGCCGCTGTTCCTCGCCCCCAGGCTTACCGCGCCGCCTCGGGGTACTACCTTGCTGCCTCCACGCACTGAAGTGTCCCTCCCCGCCACCACCCAAGTCGCCCTGCTGGCCTTTTGCATGCTTGCCACACCACCGCGCCTTGCCATCTCGCCGGCCACCCGCTGGAGCGCTAGCACTACCGCTGTCTCCAGCCCACAACTCGGAGGAGCTCATTCCCTTCCCATGCATACTCATCTTCCCTCCTTTAGGCTATAAAAGCCCGACCGGCCTTAACCTTGGAATCCCACACCTACACCGCCGCCCTACCGCCATTGATGCCCGAGCTTTGAGCTCGTCGTGGACCCGCCCCTCCTCCCTTGTTCTGCATAACTCGAGTAACCCCCAAGCTTGTCCTTGCCTCAGTGAAACTTCCCAGCCCGGCCACCCCCTCCATACCTTGCCGGAGCGCCGTCACCGTGGCTCAGTCCGCCGCCGGCCGCCGGAGCACGCGGAGCCGCAGCTACAGCCCAAACCGACCTCAATCCCAGGCACCCAGAGGTTTGCCTCGAGCTACTGAATCTCCCTGACCATTCCACTCTCACCGCCGGCCACCTCCCTGCCAGAATCGCCCCCGCCGACGAGCTCCCCTTGGCCGCACCTTGCCTCTCCGCCGACGACATACTACCGGACACCCTCAGCCCCCTTCGAAGCCATCAATAGGTCCGTCGTGACATCCTTTTCCTGTTCCCCCACCTCTGGCTCGCCGCCTACGACCCACACCACCAGGATCGGCTGGCCTTCCCCTCCCCTATTCGTCTTTCTTGGTCCAGGGACCCGATTGCAAAGGAATTAAACCTTCCAGGGTCCTTTCTGCAAGAAATAATCTTTTCTTTTCCTTGTGAACTTTGAAAAATCCTAGAAAATTATAGAAAAATAAAAAAAAAATGCAAAATTAATTTTGTAGTTTTCCTTATAAATAGCTTTTTAAGATGGTGCTGTAAGTTTGCTTTGAAACCTTGTGTGATTAAATTTAAAAATAGGATTAGTTCTTAGATCTTTTAAATTTATATCTTTTATTTTGGAGCCATGTTTTAAAGAGCTTTGAACCATGTGACCTTCGAAGCATGACAAACTTTTCAAAAAATTTCAAAACACATTAGTGGACTTAACTCATGCTTTTAAAATTTTCTTCTATATATATTGCTTATTTTTTTTAAAAGATCTATTTAAAAGATCTTCTTGTGGTTCCTTTTGAAATAAATCCCCCGTTTGACTTCAAACCATGTTTCTTAGTGTAGATAGTTTTGTTATTTTATGGAGTTCCTTGTGTCCACTTTTACTCCATAAATGACTGCCCAATAGATAGAAAGTGAATGGTTGTTTTCTTGATTTGAGTTTTATTGGATAACAACTTTTTAGTGAAGAAAAGCTATACTCAAGCACTTCACTAATTTACATCTACTGCATTGCATATAGAAATAACATCGTTAGCCGACGGAACATACGAGCTCATTCAGGAACCAGACGGGGATTTCTCTAAAGCTCGGGCTAATATTGTTGAATTAACTGAAGCCTTGAACTCTGATTCGGAAGACCCAAAGTTCATAAACTTTATTGACACCAATACAGGCAAGCCCCGGTGTATAATCCTATTATTTTATGCAACTTACCACTATTTATTTGTGCATTTAAGTTATTGGGGTTGAATGAAAACCTAGATGCATAATCTTAGGTACCTATTGTTTGAACACTAGATTTGAGTCCGAAATAGATGCCCTGCTAATAGGACTGGTAAAAGTCGGGTGATTTCCTGTCACTCGCGAGATTTATAGGAGTTGATTGTTTACTTTATGCAATCACTATAAGGACCATGAACGGATTTGGTCAACATCTTCATTTGAAATTCGTTTGTGTTGATAAAATTTGCTAAGGCCGTAGTGTGTGGTGATCGGGGTTAAGCGTTTGAAAGTACTAGCCACATGCCATGAATTATGGGTAAGTGGCAAGCCTAGTAACTCCTCGGCCCGGCAAGTGGACATACATGCCACTCTCTCTTAGGGATAGGATGAATAAAATGGAATAGGTAGCACTACACTGCGACTATGAGGGACGAGGTTGGTGCCCTATAGTCAGGGAGAGTGGTCATGTCCATGAACCGGAATGTGAAGCCAACGGTTGCTTGGGAGTGACCCAACGGTGCTCCAAGCGGGTGTGTTAGGTTTACCTTGCAAGGATTGAAATTCGGTTCAAACTGTTCCGCCGCTCACGGATATTGAGACTGCTTAATCTCTTTGTCACATAGAGTAAGAAGTGGAACAATGATGATACTAAATTTTGTTGGATGCAAATAATTCTTCTCTACCATGTTTGTATAGATAGGTGCAAACCTAGAAAGGTTAATGAAACTAAAACCTGAAAGCTAAAACTTGAAATTAAGGACCTACTCTTAGTTGCTTTTCAGCAAAAGAAACCCCATAGCTTTCACAAACCTTGCATGTCTAGTTATAGGGCTGTTATATACCCTTAGACGGGTCAGTCTTGCTGAGTATTAGTATAGTCAGTCTTGCTTGTGACCTTAATTTCATGAATAACTTTGGAAGACCCAAACACTAGTTTAACTTGGCCTAGTGTTTTATCTCCTGGCTGGTCTATGGAGTGGGAACCATCCACGACCAGCAATAACTCGGCTGAATGATGTCATGCTTGGGCTTATCATGACATCAACCTTACGACGTATGTATAGATGTGTTTTCTTTTCAGCTGCAGAACTTCTTGGCTACACTTAGTTGCTGTAGAACCTTTTTAAAGTTCCTTTTAGTTAAGCTAGAGCTTTAACTTTCTAGCCTTACTCTGATGTAAAGTATACCCTTATCTCTGTGATGTAAAATATTATGGGATTGTTGTATCTCTGACTCGCCTTTGCACGGGATGTATACTTGTGTTACGATCCGATATTCAAGTGGTTTCATCGGGATTTTACCCGACATACCAATGATTATACCGGTTGAGGTGCTTTTAGATGTTTAGTGCACTCAAACTAGTGTAATTCAAACTAGTTCTGCCACAATGATGACTCACTTTACTTGTTTTCTTTTTGTTTCAGGGGGATGACGGGCTTTTGTATGATTGACCATGACAGATAGTGATTGGTGTCGTGTACGTGTATGGTCAAAGTAAAAAAAAAATGTGCATAGCACAACTCGAGAGGCAATAAGTTTGAACAAGCTCAAAATGTGCAAGATAACTATGTGGAATCATAGAAAACACTCTCATGGATATATGTGGTATTGATGGTGATTGAGCATAGGGGAGTTGCCATGATTTTTGCTTTCAAAATAAATACCTCCAAGTCAATAAACAAAAGATCTGCTGATCCTAACAAAGTTAAGTTCCAAAGGCACACAAATACTTGCATGAGAAATAAAACTTAGGCACATATTTATTTTCATGAAATGATTTCACCTTTCTCTAAGTTCTTGTTCAAATTTTAGTTTATATTAAACCAGGCAAAATTTGAACTGATCTTTTAGAGAAGTGAGCTATAGGAGTTGCAAACCTGCAGCACGAGAAAAATCTCGGCATTTCACTGATAGTGGGGCCGGGCGGCCTAATCTTTCATAGTTTTGCAAATGGCCTATTGCAATGTGTCCATTGTGCTGCATATGTCACAATTCCGTTGGGTGTTGCAGCAGATCGGAGAATTGGTATGCCGGCCGGCCTAGATTTGGCCTCCTGGTCTTTTCTGAAGCAAAATTCCCTCAACTTTTTCTGGTGCTCTCCATTCATTGTGTGTGCTGTAGATTCATGGATACTTCGCAGAATGTGAGAACAGGGGTGTGGTTGGCACACAAGTGTGTCCCAACCACAAACATGACATGGGGGAAGCTTAAACTTTATTCAATTCAAAAAATTTCTGAAAACAAACTAAGATGCTGGAGAAGGGAAACAGAGTGAAGAAAACAAAATAGCACCTACACCTAATCTACTTATTCTATCTTCCCTATATAGATCTAGTCCCTCGGGTCGGGGGCTCGGTAGAGCTCCTCGTTCCCGGTAGCCTTTGCAAGGCGTTTGATCTTCGAACAAACGGCCTTGCGCAGCGTATCCACCTTGTCGTCCAGATCCATCTGGTCGATCTCAGGCTCCTCCACCCGCTCATCCATGTTGTTGAGCTGGAGTTTAAGAGCAGCGAGCTGCTCGCGGAGTGCGGTGATGTTGTCCTTCTCCTCCTCGTCGTTGTCTGTGTAGGCGTGCATTGCAATGCCATGGACATGATCTTGGCTCGAGAACTGGTGGGCGAGATTTGGGATTGCAGGAAAGGAGTGGAATGGCAAGCACTACTACAATTCTGGATTTTGCGAGGCACTTGAAAAAGGCCTCTGAGGCGTTCGTTTCCTATTAACTGAGGCGGTTACGAAAAAACACCTCAGTTAATTGATTAACTGAGGCAGATGTTTTAAAATAAACGCCTCTATTAATAACAATTAACCGAGGCGGTTATTTTAAGGTGTCCGCCTTAGTTAATCGATTAGCTGAGGCGTTTACGCGATAAAGTCCGCCTCAGAAAAAACAGGCCCAGCCCGTTGGCCCAAAAAGCCCAATAGCAGACACACATATATATAGATAGAGTTAGTGTTTAGATTCATTTCTCTCCCTCGCCCTCTCTCTCCAGTCTCCACCCGCGTCGGGCCCATCAGATAGAGACACTGTGCCCGCCGCCCCCCTCTCTCTCTATGACTCGGTCTTTCCCCTTGTTCCTCCGCGGCATCGGGAAGTGGCGGCTGCGCTCGGGGCGAAGCAGAAGATAAGGCTCCAGAACCCCTCATGGCGGCCTTCAGCACCACCGCCGCGCTGGCGTCGCCGACTCCGTGCCGGCCCTCCGCCCTCGCCGCGCGTCTGCCGGCGGCTCGGTGGGTGCCTCTCCGCTGCTCGACGTCGGCCCTGGGCCTCGGGCGTTCTCGACGGGGTTCAGCCGCACTCCGGGTGAGGCCTTCCTGGCATTCCTTTACCCTATGATTCTCGTAGCCTTCCCAACGAATTAATTAGTGTCTACTGTGTCTGATAGCGAATGAAATCAATCATTGA
Organism: Panicum virgatum; assembly: GCF_016808335.1. NCBI lineage: Eukaryota > Viridiplantae > Streptophyta > Magnoliopsida > Poales > Poaceae > Panicum > Panicum virgatum. The sequence goes on along the minus strand of NC_053150.1, from coordinate 25,800,883 downwards.
TTTAGACAAAATGTATCATAGATAGCAGATCTTCGCGCACGGAGGGATGAGGCCCAGGCAGGCAGCTGCCGCGCGCGGAGGGCGGAGGGCGGAGGCCGGCGGCTGTGGCGTGCACAGGCCGTGGCCGGTGGACGGCACGCAGATCCGTCCCATCCCCGCGTCTCCCTGGTAGATCTGCGACCGGGAAGGCCTCGGAGCGACGGCGGCGTGCAGAGGGCTAGGCCGGCGGCGCGCAGTGGCGCGCAGAGGGCCAGGCCGCCGGCGAACGGCACGTAAGGGGCTGGCCGGCGGCGGGCGGCGCACAGATCCGCGATGAGCTCGCGCGGGCCCATGATGGGCTCGCCGGGCCTGTGGCGGGTTTTTCTTTTTTTTATTTTTTTATTTGATTAACTGAGGCATGCACAAAAACGCCTCTGAAAATGTTGTATTTACAGTGACTATAGCTCTGAGGCGTTTCCAAAAAACGCCCCTGAAAATAAAAAATGCATGCCTCTGAAAATAAAAAATGTAGTAGTGAAGGAGGAAGAGGCCTCCCGACTTAAATCAACTCCGATCGGAGCAGCTCCTCCAGAAGTGGAACGTTCACCTGATGAGGAGCGTTGCCGTGCAACGGCTCTCCAAAACGAGTCTGGGGGAGGCCGGGCGACCTAGATAGGGCCGGGCGGCCTGGGCAAAGGCCGGGCAGCCCTGGCAAGGCCGGCCGGTCCCACACTCTGAAGTGTGGGCCCCGGTCTTCAGACAGGTGCTCTCTCATCAAGCGTAGGCCTCAATTCTTGGGGTGGTTTTCTCGGGGGTAGAAAGGGAAGAAAAGAATAGAATAGAGAAGGGTTCTACCCTATGATAAGCCGGTTTCAGGTCTGCCGAAGACCATAGACGAGATTTTTTTTCATATCTCGGAAAGCTCAAAGATGTCTACTTCCTCGAGTTCCGGCATTTCTTGTTCTAGGAACACTTTTAGTCTTTGGCCATTGACCTTGAAGATGTTCCCGTCACCATCTAGGAGGGTAACCGCGCCGTGATCGGTGGCGTCAAGCACTAAGTAAGGGCTTTCCCACTTACTTCTAAGCTTACCATTACCAAACAATCGAATACGGGAGTTAAAGAGGAGTACCTTATCCCCTACCTTAAATTGCTTGATCTTGATTCGCTTATCGTGCCAACGTTTTGTACGCTCCTTATATAACTTGGAGCTATGGTACGCTTTTCCCCTCCACTCATCTAATTTAGCTAATTGGATATGTCTCTTTGTCTCTTAATTCCAGCTGATTGGAGGTCCATATTCCACCTCTTGATTGCCCAATGGGACTTGAATTCTAGCTCAACTGGAAGATGGCAGGTTTTGCTGTAAACCAGTTGGTAAGGAGTCATCCCTATCGGAGTCTTATAAGCTGTCCGATATGCCCAAAGTGCCTCGGGTAATTTGCTCTTCCATCCCTTCCCCCATGGCATTTACGGTCTTTTGCAGAATGTTCTTGATTTGCTTGTTAGATGTTTTTGCCTGACCACTTGTTTGGGGATGGTATGGAGTAGCAACCCGGTGATCTACTCCAAGTTCACTGAGGCACTTCTTAAAGGTTTTATCGATGAAGTGTGAGCCTCCATCGCTAATCATGACTCGTGGAACTCCAAAGCGTGGGAATATTGTTTCTCAGAAACATTCTTTTGGAGCTCCTTGAGTCGGCCGCAACACAAAGAAGTGCTTCTACCCACTTGGACACGTAGTCCACAGCCACCAAGATGTATTCACATTGCTCTGACATAGGGAAGGGACCCATGAAGTCAACTCCCCATACGTCGAAGATTTCCACTTGAAGATTGCTCTTCAAGGGCATAGCATCTCGGGAATTGATGTTCCCATGCTTCTGACATCTTGGGCAATGCCGAAAAATTCTTTGGCGTCTCCATACATGTTTGGCCAAAAGAATCCACTCTGCAAACTTTTGCATGGGTACGAAATGCTCCATAATGTCCTCCACAAGACGAGGAGTGACAACACTCAAGAATTTTCCGGGTCTCACAAAGTGGGACACAGCGGCGAAGCAGACCATTAGCACAGACCTTGAACAGATAGGGATCATCCCAAAGGTGGAATCTGCTGAGGTGAATTAGCCTCTTCTTGTCTTCTCCTGGTGGTATGTATCCGGTGACCATAAAGTTCACTAGGTTAGCGTACCATGGACTAGATGCAGTGACCTTCAGGAGAGTATCATCTCTCAAATAATCGTTGATCGGAAGGTCTGATCCTTGGATTAGCATCCGAGAGAGATGATCAGCCACACAATTATCTGCTCCTTTCTTATCCCTGATTTCAAGATCGAACTCTTGAAGCAGCAGAATCCAACGGATGACTCGTGGCTTAGCGTCCTTCTTGGTGAGTAGGTACTTAAGCACAGTGTGATCTGTGTACACTATCACTTTAGCACCAACCAAGTAGGATCTGAACTTGTCCATGGCAAAAACCAGGGCAAAAAGTTCCTTCTCTGTTGTGGCGTAGTTGAGCTGGGGGTCGGTCAAGGTCTTACTGGCATTGGATATGGCGTAGTGCTGCTTATCCTTGCACCGACGGCATAGTCACTAGCGTCGCACATGATCTCGAAAGGAAGGCTACAATCGGGGGGTTGTATGATGGGTGCAGTGACGAGTGCCTTCTTGAGGGTATAGAAGGCTAGGAGGCAATCGTCATCGAAGTTGAAAGGGGCATCCTTGGCAAGGAGATTTGTCAAGGGTCGGCCTATATAGGAAAAATCCTTGATGAATCTCCGGTAAAAGCCAGCATGGCCCAGGAAACTTCTCACCCCTTTGACATTCGTCAGGGGTGGGAATTGCTCGATCACCTCTATCTTTGCCCGATCCACTTCAATCCCTTGTTTGGACACTCTATGTCCGAGGACAATCCCCTCTCTAACCATGAAATGTCACTTTTCCCAATTAAGGACCAAGTGCATGTCTTACATCTCTTGAGAAGTTTATCTAAGTTCTCAAGGAATTCGTCAAAATTCTTTCCATAGACCGAGAAATCATCCATGAAGACTTGCATGATGTTCTCCATCAAGTCAGAGAAGATCGCCATCATACACCGCTGAAAAGAAGCGGGTGCGTTGCAGAGACCAAATGACATTTGCCGGTAGGCGAACGTGCCGTACGGGCAAGTGAAGGTAGTCATATTCTGGTCATTAGGATGGATAGGGGTCTAATGATAACTAGAATAGCCATCGAGGTAATAGAAATAGGAATGCTTGGCCAGTCATTCAAGCATCTCGTCAATGAAGGGCAGTGGGAAGTGATCTTTCTGGGTAGCTTTGTTAAGCATCCAGTAATCGATACCCATTCGCCAACCAGTAACGGTCCTCTGAGGTATGAGCTCATTTCTCTCATTCTGGACCACTGTCATGCCTCCCTTCTTTGGGACTACTTGAACTGGGCTAACCCATTCACTATCTTGCACGGGGTATATGATACCTGCATGCAGTAACTTTAGAACCTCCTTCTTGACTACCTCCCTCATCTCATCGTTAAGCCGTCGCTGGTGCTCTCTCGACGGCCTATGGTCCGGTTCCATAGGGATGCGATGGGTGCATAGATTGGGGCTAATCCCCTTCAAGTCCTGCAGAGAGTACCCGATGACGGATCGGTGCTTTTCCAGGACTATAATGAGCCGCCGAGTCTCACTCTCTATCAGCTTATCGCTGATGACAACTGGCGTGGCTCTGTTGTTGTGAAGAAAATCATACTTCAATCCAGGAGGCAGCGGCTTCAGCTTTGGGAGACAAGGTTGTTGTGGCTCCTCTTCGTCCAGCTTACTCTTGCCGTCCGGTTCCAGCTCCTGGGTGAAATGAGTGGCAACATCATTGAGGGAGGGTTGAGTTAGCCCTTCCTGGATGGTGCACACAGCCTCTCCGAGTGGGTCTTGCTCCGGTCTAGCTTTCGCAATGGTGTTGCAAGAACGCACTAGGCTGACCGGGATAATTTCTCTGCCAACCTTAACCTCGAGCATGGCTCGGTCTCTGTTGGGGTTGGCGAGAGGCTCTATTGGCCTTCCGACTAAGAGAAACTCTACACCTTCAGGAATATCGAAGATGCGGAAGTCTAGGTAGACCCTGTTGGTTTCCATTATAAAGGGAACAACTCAGAGAATACCTTGACATTCCACGATCTGGCTGTCGATCCACTTCAGGTGCTTACAAGACAAGGTCAGGGGCTGCTCGGGTGAGATGTGGTCTACCAGAGCTCTGGACATCACGTTCACCCCGACCTTTGGGTCGTAAAAGGCCTCTTGTGATCGATAGGCATCCCCAATAGCACAGAAGAGAAGTCTGGTATTACGGTAGATCTGGATGATACTACCACAGGATTCCGCTTCTTCTGTCCATTCCTGGCTCATAATCGTAGAAAGACCCTCGATCTGCAGGGTGGCTTCGTGAATGAACACCTCGGATTGTGAGCAAATGCACTTATGTTCCTTCGGCATGTTTGAAATATGACCGAGTTCAATGTACTCCTCTTCCAAGAAGAGGTCAGGTACGAACATTGCCAAATCTTCAAGGAGTGGCTCATGTTCTGAGGACTTGGATGGTTCGGTGATTTCCTCTATGTGTGGTGGAGGTGGAGAGGAAACAATAGAAAGGATGTGGAGTGGCTGCCTTTCGGTGGGCGGAACTTCTGGCTCAGGAGGATCGTCAAAGATGTCTGTGTACTGAGTAGAGTTAAGGACCTTCTCTAGGATGGTCCTTACTTCAGCCACCGTCTTATACATGACAGATCCCTCGGAAGCGAGGTTTAAGAAACACTCGCTTTCCCGGTTGAGGCCGTAGATGAAGTGTTGCATCAACATCTCCTCATCAATTTCGTGAGGGCGACCAGAGGTTGCGAGATGCATAAATTGTGCCCACGCTGCCCCAAGTGATTCATTGTTGACTTGCTCAAAAGTGAGCAGTTGGATGTGACGCGAGATCACTTTGGGGACAGGGAAAAAGAACAGACAAAACTCGTCCTTCAGCTGAATCCAATCTCCTCCAACTCTCACTGCAGTCTGGTAGTACTAGGTTTTCACTCTTTCCGTCAGAGAGAACAGGAACAGCTTCCACTGCAGGGTGTCCTTGTTCATTCCGGGTATGATGAGGAGAGAACAATTCTCCTCAAATTCTCGCAAGTGAGCATAGGGGCATTCGTCTCTTCTACCAGAGAAGGTTGATGCACGAACCATGGCTACGAGACTGTGACGGATCTCGTAACCATCAGATAGAATGGGATGGCAGGATGGAGGCGGTTCCATATACTCACGATATGGATCTGTCGGATAACTAGGAGGAAACTCCATGTGGAAAGGTGGATGGGTGGATGGATAAGTGTACAGCTGAAAAGCTCTAGTACTAGTGTTGCTACCGTTCCCTAGCAACGGCGCCAGAAAGCTTGTTGGCACTCCTTAGCCTAACGAATTACTACGCAAACGCACAGAGACCGATTATAGCTTTCACCAGGTGAGTAAGCCTGGGATATCGAATCCAAGGAACGATAGCTTCGACTAGTGGTCTGAAGCGATTCAGCCAGACCCGCTAAGGAGCAGAGGTATGAGGGTAGAGGGCTTATCTCTAGATAGAATCCTAATTACTAAGATAACTTGAAAAGCTACTAACTTGATCTGCTTCGGCGGCCTAAGTGAAGGGCTCAGAAAGGGATGAGAGGGGGCACAACATACCTTCGGCAACTACTACTATGAAAGCACCCGAACGTGGTGGACTACTAGGGACGGACAAGACTGTCACCACTTGCCGCCTACCACTGCGGTACCGTGGGGTGGAACACAACCCGAGGTAACAACCAACCCTAAGCACCATGCCTAAACTATCGAGTCACTGACTTCTACTAAGGATGAAACTGAAATTGTGAGGCACTCAAGCTCCCATGGTGTGTGTTACAAGTGAGGTGAGGGGGTCCTATTTATAGTGTGCCAAGGTCGGTTCTCGACGGTTATTTTAGGTAGCGCCGGTTGTAAGCAGTTGTAGAGGCGGTGCTTGATCTTCACATGAAAGCTAAGCACCAGAGGCTGAAGAGTGGGGCCGGGCGGCCTGGCCCTGCCTCCACGTGGCACCTCCTTTCCGTGGGACGGTCCTGATCTCCTCTGGGCGTCGGTTCTTCAGGCGGTTTGATCAACTGACCTCATCTTGAGCCGAGCACCTCCTTGGGTCCTGGCGGCCTACCTCTGGCAGCCTCTCGGTCCTCCGTTGCACCATCACGATCCTCTCTGACCATGGATCAATCCTGGATAGGGTATATGTTGCATACTTGATCATGGCACAGGTTGGCTTCTCTTTTGAATATGGGTCCAAGCCTTCCGGGTCCAAGTTGTGTATTTCTGGGTTCAACCCATTGAAATGGCTTGAATTCTCCCTCTATGTGACTTTGGTAAGTTTCATGCCAAGATTCCACCGAAAGTATGCCGGTCGACCGGATTTGGGCCTTCCGGTCCAAACAGCATCCGTTTTGGGTCAAATTTGGATGTGTTGTTTCTGAGGTCAAATAAACACCAAAACTTATGGAACTCATTAGTAATAATGGTTATGGCATGGTTAGGGCCTATATTTCATGAAATCAGGCGGAGCGTTGGAGGCGAAAATCATCGATATCGACCGCCAACACCGGGCTCAGCCCATAACCCTTGCTCCTCGCTATCTTCATGAATTAGAAACAATTCCCTCTTGTTCTGAAACTGGAATTTCATGGTTTTTCTCATGATACGAAGCCTGATTTTCCCTGTTCCGACATCAATTCTGGCATTTGCAGCTCACAGGAATGGTCACCCAAGTATGAGCGGAATCTCAAGATCTCCCTCCATATCAAGGACTACAAAGTCTGTGAGTATGAAAGTGTTCTTGACTTTTACCAAGAGGTTCTCCATGACTCCCTCGGGATACCTCACGGTAGAGTCTGCCAGCTATACACACATAGTGGTAGGGGAAAGTGCCGGATAGCTGAGCTTTTCGAATGTTACATTGGGCATGATGTTGACACTTGCTCCAAGGTCGCACAGAGCGTGATCGAAGTCGCAATCAAAGATCGAGCAACTGATCACTGGGGTTCCGGCATCCTCTCGTATTGTGGCTACTAGTTTGCCCCACGCGCTCCTTCTTGGTCGTGTGAGCTTTTCTGCATAGCTGGTGAATGGTGTTCTGCTAGGTGGCTTCTCCCACTTAGCAGATACGACGTTAACGCTCTCTAGAGTAGATTCGGGTTGCCCCAAAATCTTTCCTAATCAGAAACATGGGTAGCAGCGCCAGCTGAGCCAATTGAGTTTCAATCATCATGTTGAAACTCAGCTGGTTCTTGATGGCAGTGGTGTTGTCGGTCGAAACCCACCGGCGAGCAGCGACGGGCAACACGAAGAGCCGGGAGGTCGCCGGGGCGCTGGCAGGCACTGCTCCCTCGTCGACGGCCCGCAATTCCGTCACGCGCCTGGAAAATGTGTGGAAAGCCGGGCGTGCCACCTGACCTATACCCGATCATGAGGGTGCGAACGTGCTCCAAACAGTTTCCTGCATACAAAGACACGTGTAAATGTAAGTCCGAGCCGTGGTCGGCTCCCCAGGACGACTCTTGCATCGGCTTTGAAGAGCCGATCGAGTCCCGGTGTCAGATTGGATCTATTGCATCCAGATATTGATGAATAAAGCAAATAAATATAAAGCTGCTTCAATTAAATCTAATTGATCTAATCCACGATGGTAACAGCTTCACTGCTAGATCGGAACATCCTACACGTGACTAGGCCTAATGAACATAACAGACAACTAAACCACAACCCAAAACAGAGGCCTAAGAACTAGCAAGAGCCGATTCCCGGAACAATCCCTATCAAGGCTAAGATAAAGCATCTATTACTCCACCGGATCATCCAATCCGTTTGCAAGGCCAAATCTAGCAGATATTACGCCAACTCTTAAGATAAGAGCAAACCATAACAGATCAGATCTACTAGACATAAAACAAGCACGGTGTTGCCTCTATGCAACTAATTCTATGCGACAAGAACTAGCATGAGATTGAAACGTGACTGCACAGAGACAACATGATATTCGTAGATGATAAGCAACGAAGCACAACAGATCTACTAAAAGCCATGCTACGAACATCAAGATAACTAGTACTACTCGCCATCAAAAACGCTTCAGTACGAGTAATACCAAGGTAAAAGCAAGAACAATACTGCCCTGATCGCAAGGAGCGATCAGGGCAGCATGGCACTTACTTGGATGAAACCCTAGGATTAGGGGTGGCGATGCGCCAAGAGTTGTTGTTTGCGAGACGTGATGACGCCCTCCTTTACGAATAACAAAGGATACATATTTATAGTCCGGAGACATGGGAAACAATCTAAACTAATCTTGTCCCGATCGGACTCTATCTCTAATCTTAAACTAAATCTAAGGATACATGGCCCATGTGGCCTAGATGCTCACGCAGGAGCCGATTTACAAGTGTTCTTAGTCTTCTGATTTAAACCCATCTTGCTTTCGGCCCATAAATTAATCCTGTTAATTTACGGCGATAACACATGCCCCCCTGGTTTTGGCAATGATAGTTCCAAAACCAATCTGTCGCTTCATCTTCCCGTTAATGCTCACTAAACACACTGCAACCACCAAGGAAGACGCAACGTCTCTGCAACTGGCTCCTCGTAGAACGTGAAAACTGCCGATCTGTCTTCCATCTTTTCACTATTTAATCTCACCCGAATCGGCTCTTTTCCATAGCAAACTCCTTCTCCTTCTCAAAGCCAGTAGCACAGAAAACCCCAATCCTCCAGCACCAGTAATGGCGATCTCTTCCTCCTCCGACTCCAACTCCTTCGGAGACTCTTCTTCTTCCTACTCTCCTTCTTCTTCCCCCCTCCCTGCTTCTTCCATGGACTCCATTCCGGAGAGTCGGGAGCCGACGCCGGAGTGGGACCCGACCGCAGCGTACGAAGCGCTGGCTCCTCTGCACTGGGATGCAGAGGAGTTCGACTTCGGGGTCGTCTCCGAGGAGGACGAGCCCGAAACTGAAGGAGAAGACCTCCGGCTCCTGTTTCAGGAGGAGTCAGAGAGCGGCGAGGAAGAAGACCCTCCTTCTTCGGACGGAGTCAACTCCTCTTCGGAAGAGGAGATCGACTCCGCCTCCGATGACGACGAGCCGATGGGCGGAAAGCCCTTCCGGTTCCTCGGGTCCTCCGAGGAGGACAGCGAGGAAGAGAAAAGTGGCGGCGACGACGAGGGCTGGAGCGACTTCGGGTCCGAAGGCGGCAGCAGCACCTTCAGCAGCGACGACGACAGTGACGATGGCAGCAGTGACGGCAACAGCGGGGATGTGCCGGCCCGAAGCCCCAAGCGCCGTAGGTACTAGGTACCTACAAGCAGTAGTAGTAGGTAGCATCGTAGGGGTAGGATCATAAAGCCGAAGGATTAATTCCTTGTAATGAACTTTCCATTAATGAAATCAGTTTCCTTTCAATTCCATGTGTCTGATATTTACTTTCCAAAAAGCCGATGGCAATGCATCAGTCTTCTATAAATATCCAAGAGCCGACGGAATTCAAACTAAAAACAATCAGCACAAGAGTAGAGTATTCCTTCCACCTTGAACTCGACAAACTCTTGAAACCGAGCATAATTCAAAAACCAAGCTCCACAAATTCGAGCAAAAATCCTCCAAGCAGTCGGAATTCGAATCAGAGCCTGCAGCAATCAAACCCTAAGACAACGAATCTGAACCATGGCAGATTCTGCAACTCAGACGACAAACTCTGCAATCGATGATGCGGCAATCTACGGCCTGAAGGTAATATTCGGCCCAATCCTTTAGTTTTCTTCAGCTTACCAAGCTTCTGAAACTGAAACTCTAAACTTGACACCATATGCATACTTCTGAACTTCTGAACTTCAGGTGTCAGACATCCTTTTGCCGCATCCATTCAACCCAAAATCTTTCTGTCCTGGCCCACAAACCCATGAAAATCCCACAGATTTGATCTCTTGTGAAGCAAATAGGATTCCTTTTGTGAGTCAAAACATCGATCTGAACCTCTGGGCCGACTACTTAAGAGCCTGGCCTAATCCCCCTGAGAGTTGGATTACATGGTACAACAGAGTAGCAAAAGCTCACATGCCCCTATGGCAAGATTTGAACATAGCCGATGCACTTAGTTTATCACTGTCTCCACTTGACAAAGATGAAAATCTTCTAAAAACCATCGGCTACTTCTGGTCTGATGCCCTGAATTGTTTCCTCTTTGGTCATGGACCCATGACCATTACTCTGCTTGATGTTACCATGATCACTGGCCTAGATATTAATTCTCCTAATCCTGCTGCTCACAAAATGGCAGAAGTCCCCTTCAAGCTCTCTTCCAAAGTTAACTGCACAAACTGGGGCACTTACATGAGTCAGCACATGAAAACAAAAGGTCCAGTGACTGAGAAGGAACACACAGCCTTCTTAAATCTTTGGCTAGAGCACTTCATCTTCTGTGGTCCTTCTTTAGCTCCAACTAAGAATTATCTTCCCTTGTCCTTTCACCTGGCCCATGGCAATCGCACCGGCCTAGGTAAACTTTTCCTTGGAGAAACCTACAGATATCTCCATTTGATGACATCTAACTTGCTTAACCAAAAGAAACTGAGAACTGGAGGCCCTTGGTGGTTTATTCAGTTGTGGGCACAACTGTACTTTCAGCACCATATCCCAAACTTCCAAGGCCTGACAAAGAACTCTTTCCCTGATGAGAGTGGCAAACCAATTAGATGTACTAGCTACAGTCAAACTTTGTTCAGCCTTCCTGGCAGTAAATGGAACTCAACAGATGCAGCAAATTGGTTCAGAGTCTTCTACAAAGGACTAGATAATCCTCTCTACTTCCCATTTACTGAATCTGAATCCTTTGAGAACCCAACTGCCTTCAGAGTAGATAACTTTGCTGATGACGACAGCACTCGGCATCTATATTCTCTGATGATTCGACCTGGCTTCCTCCCTGTTGGCATCAGCACCTCTAATAGAATTATCAAGCCAGGTTATGAATCTTACCAACCAGCAATAGCAGCTCGGCAATTTGGCCTAGGACAGGCCCCTCCCCACTTAAATATTCACCACTTGGTGGAGAGCAGAGCCGATCTGCCTGACGGTCTCACCAGTTCAAGATGCTACAATATGTTTGATGACCTCCACATCCCAATACCAGCCGATCTGTCCTTTACCTCCTCATCAATCGGCTTTGATACTTGGTGGAACATGTGGAAAACTCATGTCTTCAGAAAAGCTCTAGGTCCTCGACTGCAGCAAATCGATCCTGAATACGTAATCCCCGAGGAAGAGGTACTGAATTTATGCACTTTATTCCCTCCAAACTCTCTATTCCTTTCTCTTGGATAATCCCGCTTTCTTTGTTAACAGCAACAAGATGGTCCAGAACCTATGACCAGCAACGGGGAGCCATTCCACTTTCTTCCAACTGCTCCTAATGTACTCTTCTGCAAAGAATCACCACCAATGAAGAAAGTGATAATGTCTGTTCAGCCAGACTTACTTCAGTCGGCTTCCAAGCGAAGACAAACTTCTGCAAGCGTTGCCTCCCGAGTCTTGACCAAGAAAAGGAAAATGATCACGAGGCGAGTGATCAAGAAACCAGCACCAACTTCCCCGAGTCCATCAGAGTCTAGTACCAACCAGGTAACTCATTTCTCTGAAACTTCTTCTTTATCTCATACATGTGTACTCTGGTTGACTGTAATTCTATTTTCAGGACGCAGCTAAAGAAATCCCCAATGCAGAAAGCCTGGATCAACATGAGCTAGCCGCAACCCCTGATGCACTGATGGATGCAAACGAAGAACAAGCCGATACGGTCAATGTTCTCGATGTCAACACAAGCTCTAACAGGACGATTGCTCCTGAATCGCCCAACACTTCTTCAGAACAGGTAGCATTACAAAACAAATTCTGAATCAGCCGATAGCCCCATAAATGTATCTTGCTCTAACTCCAGATATGTCCATAGGATTTTGACATTTCAGGTTTACTTTCCTTTGACCCAGCATCAATGGGTCTAACTCTCCCTGGAGTAGAAACATCATCTTTACAGCAATCGGCTAACTTGGCACACCAGCTTCAACTCATCAAGGATCTACTATCTGCTCCGATCACTGCTCTGGTTGATGATTCCAGCAAGATAAAGAACATCTTCGAGCAAATAGAAACCCAACTCCCGGAGCCGTTGCAAATTAAGCTCTGGCCAGCCAGCAACCTTCCATTCTTTCGGATAGAAGTGAATAAAGCACAACAACGAATGGAAGCACGTCGCTCTCAAGCTTCTCTGAAAGCTGACATTACCCAAAAGTGCAAGGCCCTCAACCAGAAGAAGGCAACTCTAGATACCAAAGCTGACGTGTCTGCCAACAAGAAGCGACTCGACCTCCTGAAGAAAGAACTGGCAGAACTCGAAGAAAAGGTCCGTACCACCAAGAAGCTCATCCAGGCTGAAGAAACTTCCATCGCAAACTCCGAACAAGAGACCCAGGAAATAACCAAGCAGATTCAAGCAGAGTTTGCAGAGATAAGCACCTTGAGTCGGCAGATAGTAACAGGCGATGACAAGGATGACGAAGCAATCATAGCATGAGCAGACGCCGTCTGTATAGAAGCCATCCATGTCATAGAAGAATTCCTGAACTAGTAGATAGGCTCAAGATACAATTAGTACTGCCTGTTAACCTGAAACTTGTAACTATTTTAAAAACATCTTAAGTCGATGGTTACGCATCGGCTGTTTCGTTCCTCATATATCTTTTTTTTACCGGCCAACTCAACGTGTTGGCCTATCTCTTTTTTTTTCTTTTTTTTCTTTTTTTTACTGGCCAACTCAACATGTTGGCCTATCTCTTTCTTTTCTCTCTTTTTTTTTACTACTAGCCAACTCAACGTGTTGGCCTATCATGATTTTTTTTTTCGCGGCCAACTCAACGTGTTGGCCTATTACACTGCAGCCAGATGGATCTCATCGGCTTTTCGTTACTCGCCTTCCCACATGCTCGGGAAATACTTCTTGAGATGTTGGCCATTCACAGCAACAGGAAACTTGACGCCGTCCAATTCCTCGAGCATGTATGCATTCCCAGACAAGACCTGATCAACCTTGTACGGACCATGCCAAGTTGGAGACCATTTACCAAACTTTTTATCTTTAGTTCCTAATGGCAATACTGCCTCCCAAACCAAGTCTCCAACCTAGAAATCCTTAGGCCTGACCTTCTTGTTGTATGCACGAGCAACTTTAGCCTTATTTTCTTTGATCTTCTCCAGCGACCAAAGCCTTAGTTCTGTCAGGTCCTCCACATTATCGTTCATTAAGGCTGCATACTGTTCAGCGGATAAATCATTATGAAACTCGACATGCCTTGATCCGGCCGTGATCTCCCATGGTAACACAGCGTCTTTGCCGTAAACTAGATGGTACGGCGATGTCTTGGTGGATCCATGACATGAAATATGATATGCCCACAAAGCTTCTGACAACACCTCATGCCAGCGCCTAGGATATTCATCAATCTTTCTCTTTATGAGCTTGATGAGGCTCTGGTTGGATGCTTTAGCCTGTCCATTAGCTTGGGCATAATATGGAGATGATCTGATCAGCTTAATTCCCATGTCGTCGGCAAACTTTCTGAACTCCTCCGATATGAAGACCGATCCTCCATCGGTCGTAATAGTTTGAGGAATTCCAAATCTATGGATGATGTGCTCTTTGACAAAGCAGATCACATCTCTTGACACTACTGACCTCATGGGTACTGCCTCCACCCACTTTGTGAAATAATCAGTGGCAGCTAAGACCCATTGGTGACCCTTGCTAGACGATGGGTTGATCTGACCAATCATATCCATGCCCCAACCTCTGAATGGCCACGGCTTGATGATAGGATTCATTACTGATGCTGGCACTATCTGAATTTTGCCAAACCTCTGACATGCCTAACATCCTTTATAATATTTGAAACAATCTTCAAGCATGGTAGGCCAATAATATCCCAATCGCCTAATCAGCCACTTCATCTTATGAGCCGATTGATGAGTACCGCAAGCTCCTTCATGAACCTCATGCAAGAGCCTATTTGACTCTGAAGGTCCCAGACATTTAAGCAGTAGTCCTTCTAAGGTCCTGTAGAACATGTCATCCCCTATCAGAACATACTTCATGGCCTTGAGTCTTATCCTTCTGGGTGCCCCCCCGAGCCGAATCCTTCAAGTAATTGAAGATATCGGCTCTCCAGTCTCCGGGTTCTAGAAACTGAACCTCCACGTCAACTCCATCGGCTGCTTCCCTGTACCCGGAAGCCATCTGTGCCAAATCATTGGCTTCATTGTTCAGAATTCTGCGTATCCAGTGAAAATTGATGTACCTGAATTGCGACATCAACTCACGGCACTGCATCCATATTGGGAAAAGAGCCTCGCTCCCGCATCTATATTCTTCCGTGAGCTGAGAGATCACCAGCTTTGAATCTCCAAAAATTTCCACCGCTTCTGCACCAGCTTCAAGGAGCAGTTCCATCCCTTTGCGAACGGCTTCATATTCCACCAAATTATTTGTGCATGGGGCAGTCATTCTGATGGAAAAGGAGTAAGTCGCTCCACGAGGCGAGACCAGCAGAATTCCCACACCGCACCCATCATCACAAGCTGATCCGTCGAAGAACATAGCCCAAGCACGAACAAATAGTGCAGAAATATCCATGCTGATCCTGTCTGCAACAAGATCCGCCAGTGCCTGCCCTTTGATTGCTTTTGCAGGCTGATACCGAATATCGAACTCTGACAATGCAAACATCCATTTTCCCAGCCGGCCTTTCAGGACAGGAGCCGACAGCATGTGCTTTATGACATCCGATTTGCATATGACAATTGTTTCCGCCGAGAGCAAAATATGGCGAAGCTTTGTACATGTAAAGTATAAGCAAAGACAAAACTTCTCGATTTCAGGATACCTGGTCTCGGCGTCTAACATGCGCCTGCTGAGGTAGAAAGCCACCCTCTCCTGGCCGTCGTGCTTCTGGATCAACACCGAAGCAATAGAAGTGTCACCCACGGATAGGTACACGTAGAACGGCCTATCTTGCTGAGGAGGAACCAACAATGGAGGCTTGGACAAATATTCCATGATTTCATCGAAAGCTTGCTGCTGTTCTGCCCCCCAGCGAAACTCATCATCGGATTTGATCTTTACTAAACCCATGAACGGCTCAATGCGCCCAGACAGATTAGAAATAAATCATCTGACAAAATTAATTTTATCGATAAGCCTCTGTAACTCTTTCTTTGTAGTAGGTGGCTTCATCGTCTTCACAGCTTCTTGACTTTTCAGGCCGATCTCGATTCCCCGTTCATGCACCAAGAATCCCAAAAATTGACCGGCCGATACTGCAAAGGCGCACTTCTTTGGGTTCATTTTGAGCCCAAACCTTCGAGTCCGTTCCAGAACTTGACGTAGATCTCCTAGATGCCCCCAGCTAATTTGGACTTGACCACAACATCATCAATATAAATCTCTACCAACTTGCCGATGAGATCATGAAAAATGTAATTCATGGCACGTTGGTACGTTGCACCGGCATTTTTCAGTCCAAAGGTCATCACCAAATATTCGAACAAGCCGACCGCACCTGGTACTCTGAACGCAGTTTTGTTCACGTCTTCTGGGGCCATGAATATCTGGTTGTAACCGGCAT
This sequence comes from Panicum virgatum, assembly GCF_016808335.1. Lineage (NCBI taxonomy): Eukaryota > Viridiplantae > Streptophyta > Magnoliopsida > Poales > Poaceae > Panicum > Panicum virgatum. The sequence goes on along the minus strand of NC_053150.1, from coordinate 25,785,134 downwards.
TACCGTCCATAAAACTCATCATCTTGTGGCCGGCAGCTGCGTTGATCAATGTCTCTGCAACAGGCATTGGGTATTCGTCTTTTGGCGTCGCTCTGTTGAGATCTCTAAAATCGACGCAGACACGCCATCGGCCATCCTTCTTTTGTACCAGTACCACGCTACAGATCCATTCTGCATACCGGCATGGCCTGATGAACCCAGCATCCAACATCTTCTCCACCTCTTTCTTGACTTCTTCTAGGACTTCGGCCTTCATCTGACGTGCTCGTTGCTGAAACGGCCGAAACCCTTTCTTGAGTGGGAGCCGATGCTCGACGATGCTTCTATCCAGACCGGGCATCTCAGTGTAGTCCCATGCAAAGCAGTTCCGGTACTCTTTCAGTAGTGCAATCATCTCCTCTCGCAAGGCCGGATCCAACTTCTTGCTGATAAATGTCGGCCGTGGCTTATCCCCAGGACCGATGTCAACCTCTTCCAAGTCATCAGCTGACATGAACCCGTATCCGAGTTTGCCATCATCTGAAAAATCAGCGGCGAATCCAAGCGAGTCTTTGTTATCCACAAGATCAGTGGCAAACACAGGGAGATGATAGGAAAAATTATTTGGCCAACCGCGTGGGCTGGCCGCTTCTACACCTCCATTATCATTCGAAACCCAATAGTCGATAAGTGGCCAACTGCCAGAGCAGGCCATCGTGTGTACATGATGTAACAATTCCGAACCCAAACAAGATTTTTCTATTTTTTGGGGCCGATCGCTGGGATCGGCCTCTCTATTTCTATTACATCCCGTAGCATGCCAGGATGTGTCTACTCTGTGAGGCCAGTGGATAAGACCAGCCTCAGTCCGTTTTTTGTCGCCTCGATCCGATCACAGTCTTCCAGGGCGATGCCTGAGATCGGCTCTTGCCCATCTGCGTCCCAGGCATTCATATCTGCGAGTGAGACTTCGCTGGAATCGTCTGCATGGACCACTTCTACTTCATCGCCATCCCATTGGACCAGATACTAATGCATTGTGGAAGGGATATAGCAGTTGGCATGAATCCAGTCCCTCCCAAGCAGTACTGTGTATGTACTCTTGCTGTTGACGATGAAGAACGATGTTGGCATAGTCTTGCGACCCACTTTCAGCTCCACATTTAGGACCCCCATCGCCTCTGATGGTTGTCCATTGAATTCATTAAGCATCACATTGGTCTTGATCAGATCGGCAGAAGAGCGACCCAATCGGCGCAGCACAGAGTATGGCATCAGGTTGACTGCAGCACCAGTGTCGACCAACATCCTGTTCACAGGCTTGCCATTGATGAAGCCCTTGAGATATAATCCCTTCAGGTGCTTGTAGCTTTTCTCCTTGGGCTTCTCAAAGATGATCGGCTGCGGGCCCAGATCCAGCTGTGCGATAGCCGATTCTTCCGGTTGGGGTGCCCAAAACTCCGACGGGAGTACGAACACCATGTTCACATCAGCCGATGGCTTCTCATCGGCTTTTGTCTACTTGGGGCGCCACTCTTTTCTTGAAGGGCGCCTCTCCTCCCTTTGCGGTCGCCTGACCTGCTCCGCGAGATCCGGACGCGCTTTCCTTAGCACATCGAGGTACTTTGCTTCTGCCTCTTCCAGATTGTGCAAGCGCTGTACTCTGCGCTTCTGCGACCGATTAAGCCCGTCAGGACACCACCGTGGGCGATGGTACCTGTCTTCTTCTTCTTCTTGCTCGGAATCACCCCTGGTTGGCCTCTTCATACGGTCATCATGATGTGTTCCGGGCCCCAAGCGCCGGAACACTGATGTCTTGTCCTGCTGGTGTCCTCGAGGCCTACACTCCAAGCAATAATCTATAGTAGGCAATTGGCTCATGCCGGAATTCCAACAGTACCTGAAGAACGGGCAATGCCAGTGGTCGCGTATAGCCTGGCGTCTCCCCAATGTCCTTCCTGAGCGGTGCTCATACTTGTCTTCTTCCGATTCATATCGGCGTCGCAATTGGTACTAGTACTGGTATTCTTCCAGAAGCCGATTAGAAGCTGGAAGCTGATTGCGGATGTGACGCACCTGCTCTTCAGTCACATGCCGTTGTTCCAGCTCACGTTCATCCTGCGGCCGTTTGCCAGAAGCGGCCTCTCTCCTCTGCTTGTCATGGCGGCGCATGGGTCCCACCATGTTGATCTGGAATGCCATGTCCTGGCCCTCGGATCCGAAAGCTGACAGCTCCACCACGTTAGTTTGCGGGAAGGGCTTGGTGTCAACCTTCATCGTGTGTTGAGCCAGGATTAATCGGCCTTGCTCGATAGCCGATTGTATCTGACGACGTAGCTCCTTGCACTCATCCGTGGAATTAGTGAACGAGTGGTGCCATTTGCAGTACAGTCTTCCCTTCAGCTCTTGGGCCATCGGCAACTTGTGATTCTCTGGGAGCTTCAGCTGTTTTTCTTTGAGGAGCAGATTAAATATCTGTTCCGCCTTGGTCACGTCAAAGTCGAAGCCCTTCACAAGTCCCTGCTGTTTGACCCACTTGCACGGGACAGGGTTTGGCCCCCGGGTCCACTCTGCCACGGCTACTTCTTGCTCCTCGCCAGAGTCGTCGGATTCTTCCGCTTGCGCCATGTTTACATGGCGCTTGACTTGTCCTGGTACAGCTTAGGATGGTAATGCTCGTATCCTATAAGCTTCTGCACCAGGTGCGCCAGAGACGTGAACTCCAACTGAAAAGCCGCATCCTTGATCGGCTTAGCAAGTCCCAGGACAGCCAGATCGACTGCCTCCTTCTCTGTGATGCGCGACGAGTAGCATCGGTTCTTGACCTCCCTGAAACGCTGTATGTATTCTGAGACAGTCTCTCCTCGCTTCTGCCTAACTTGGGCGAGGTCGGCAATTCCAGCTTCAGCAGCCTCCGAATGGTACTGGGTATGGAATTGATCTTCAAGCTGCCTCCAAGTTTGGATCGAATCCGGAGCCAGTGATGCATACCATCCAAAAGCTGGGCCTGTAAGGGATTGGCCGAAGAACCGGACCCTCAATGGATCCGATAATGAGATAATCCCAAGCTGCGTTAAGTATCGGCTCACGTGCTTGATGGAGCTAGCTCCTTCTGACCCATTGAATTTGGTGAACTCAGGGAGCCGATACTTGGGTGGCAGTGGGATCAAGTCATAGTCGCTGGGATACGGCTTGGAATAGCCGATCGCTTTCCTCTTGGGCAGGATGCCAAACTGGTCTCTCAGTATTGCGCTGACCTGCTCCACGCTAAGAACTCCTGGGGCCGATGGCTCAGCACTCGGCCCAGTAGCGTACTTTGCCAGCCACGCTTGTTTTTCTGCGTCTGCTCCAAAAGCTCCTGGGTTCACCATCTGCACCGAGTGTGCTGGACTGATGCTATCAGGAATGTAGGCGCACATGTAGCCGTGCGGAATCTCCTTGGGTGGCTCGGTGAGGAACTGGCCTTCTCCAGGATCACCGCCGATCTTGTGGACGACGTAGATCGGCGAGCTCTGTGGTCTGGGAGCTGCAAATGAGAATGGCAGTTGTGGCCTAGAATGCAGTGCAGCTTCCTCTGTGTGACTCCCCAGGGTTGGCCCCGATGGAGAGTACTGGTTCTTGATTATCTCCTGGATGACGCGATGCGCCATGCGCTCGAGTTCGTTCATCAGGCTCTGAGAGTGCCGATGAAGCGCATGAGCCACCATGTAGTTCATCTCCTGACGCAGGGCTCTGGTGCACTCTTCAGATGGTACAGACAGATCTACATTGTCAAGAGCGCCTTCTGGTGAGAACCCCTTCCACCTGATGCCATGGTTGCGAGTCTTCTCAAAAGAGCTGATTAGATCGGCTTCCAGCAGAACTTTGATCTCATCATACTTCTTCTTGTGTTCAGGAGGAAGCTCTTCATATGTGACGGGCTTGGGAGCGGGTTCTTGATCTTGAGCTCCAGTCATCGTTGCAGTGGATGTTTTTGCCGAGAGTGGTCCCACCAGGCGTGCCAGAATGTGTTGTCGGTCGAAACCCACCGGCGAGCAGCGACGGGCAACACGAAGAGCCGGGAGGTCGCCGGGGCGCTGGCAGGCACTGCTCCCTCGTCGACGGCCCGCAATTCCGTCACGCGCCCGGAGAATGTGTGGAAAGCCGGGCATGCCACCTGACCTATACCCGATCAGGAGGGTGCGAACGTGCTCCAAACTGTTTCCTGCATACAAAGACACGTGTAAATATAAGTCCGAGCCGTGGTCGGCTCCCCGGGACGACTCTTGCATCGGCTTTGAAGAGCCGATCGAGTCCTGGTGTCAGATTGGATCTTTTGCATCCAGATATTGATGAATAAAGCAAATAAATATAAAGCTGCTTCAATTAAATCTAATTGATCTAATCCACGATGGTAACAGGTTCACTGCTAGATCGGAACATCCTACACGTGACTAGGCCTAATGAACATAACAGACAACTAAACCACAACCCAAAACAGAGGCCTAAGAACTAGCAAGAGCCGATTCCCGGAACAATCCCTATCAAGGCTAAGATAAAGCATCTATTACTCCACCGGATCATCCAATCCGTTTGTAAGGCCTAACCTAGCAGATATTACGCCAACTCTTAAGATAAGAGCAAACCATAACAGATCAGATCTACTAGACATAAAAGAAGCAGGGTGTTGCCTCTGTGCAACTAATTCTATGCGACAAGAACTAGCATGAGATTGAAACGTGACTACACAGAGACAACATGATATTCATAGATGATAAGCAACGAAGCACAACAGATCTACTAAAAGCCCTGATACCAACATGCTACGAACATCAAGATAACTAGTACTACTCGCCATCAAAACGCTTCAGTACGAGTAATACCAAGGTAAAAGCAAGAACAATACTGCCCTGGTCGCAAGGAGCGATCAGGGCAGCAATGCACTTACTTGGATGAAACCCTAGGATTAGGGGTGGCGATGCGCCGAGAGTTGTTGTTTGTGAGACGTGATGACGCCCACCTTTACGAATAACAAAGGATACATATAGTCGGAGACATGGGAAACAATCTAAACTAATCTTGTCCCGATCGGACTCTATCTCTAATCTTAAACTAAATCTAAGGATACATGGCCCATGTGGCCCAGATGCTCACGCAGGAGCCGATTTACAAGTCTTCTTAGTCTTCTGCTTTAAGCCCATCTTGCTTTCGGCCCATAAATTAATCCTGTTAATTTATGGCGATAACAAGTGGAGAAACCGTCCATCTTGGCATGGATGGTCTTCATGGATTTGTCGTTAGTGGTCAACTTCTTCTGAAGGGACTCATTGATCTTCGCTTGGCAATAGACAAGATCCCTCAAGATAGGCTGATTAGGATTGACAGAATTTGAATTCTTGTTACCTCCTTGATAATATGGGCGTGGTTGATTCCACTCCTAACCTCCTTGTGGACCAAACCTGTTTTAGTTGCCATTAAGGTACATAGCTTCTTCTTGGTTTTGGGCAGTTATCACCCGAATGTCCAACATTCCCGCAGACCTCGCATGTCATGCAAGCTTCCAAGGCTCGAAGTGTCTATATTTGAGCCTTGTCTTGGGAATAATCCTCAAACTTCGTGAGGAGGAGATCAATTTTCATAGCGAGCATGTTAGTCTCCTTGACGGAGTGCATGCCTCGCTACGTGGTTGGAGACGATCATCGCTCCAATCTTGGTTGGACACCATCTTCTCAATTAATGTTGTAGCTCGTTCAATGGTCAGCGAGAAGAAAGCTCCACCCGCAACGACATCCACACAATCACGGGACGATTGAGTCAACCCATTGTAGAAGTTCTAAAGAATGAGCCAATTGTCCATCCCATGGTGCGGACACGCAAGGATGTACTCTTGAAGTCTCTCCCAAGCTTCAGGAATTGACTCATTTGATGCCTGCTGAAAACTCGAAATTCTTCCACGAAGAGCATTGGTCTTGCCCGTCGGGAAAAACTTCGCGAGAAACGCCTTGGCACATTTGTCCCAGGTGTCCACAGCTATCTTGTTAGCATAGAACCACTACTTCGCTCTCCCTAGAAGAGAGAACGGGAATAGCCAAAGCCGGATCACATCCTGAGATACTCCATTGATAACAAAATTGCAGAGCTCCAAGAACTGCTGGAGATGAGCACTGGCATCCTCATTGTCCTTGCGACAGAAAGGGCTGGCCTGCACCATCGTAATAAGACCCATCTTGATCTCGAAATTCTCTCCTCCAGTGCTAACCTCATGTCCGATGGAGACCTAGTTAGCAGACGGAGCAGAGTAATCACAGAGTGTCTTCTGGGCCATAGCTTGAGAAGCTGATGGTGCTTGGATGACTAGTTTGGCTGCCGAGAGTGAGATTTGAGGAGGAACGACACGAGGATAAACCCTTCTCAAAGCCAAGTTTTAATATCAACAAGAGACATAAAACAAAGCCAAGTTAGCCTGTGTAACTTCAATCTATGGCTTCCCCGACAACGGCGCCAAAAATGCTTGTTGGCGCCTACCAACGCCACCACTGAGCAAGTAGCGATGACGCCTGCAGACGCCAAGGGGGTGGCAGGTATTTCATGAACCACGAATAAATCCTCAAGCGCATGGAATACAGCTATAGCATTTTACCCAGGAGTATATCGGGGTGTCATTTATATTTCCGCAGGGAAGGCGGCGAATGGAAGTACATAGGCTAGTTAATGAACTGATCTAGATTGGATATTCCATTGCATAAACAGGGGTAAGATAGAGAACATGGTAGGTGGTAGTGTGACACTGTAACACCCGGTTTATAAAAGGACATAAACCGAGCAATCATATACGTGCCAGGATCAAGTCACACGTATATACAACAGAATGAACAGTATATCACAGCACATATCACGAATAAGACATAATAAATCGAAATACGAATGTTATTTATTACATTAATGACAAATATGTCTGATACAACGGAAGCGAAGTACAAATACGAATAAAACTCTCCGAAGCTGAGCAGGGCGCCACAGGGACGTCGACTGGGAGACGAACGCCTAGAAGTCCTAGTAGTCCTGGTAGCGCTGAGCGAACTCCCTCGCGTTGGCAGGAACTGAGCAGCAGTAGCGTAACCAAGAGGAAAAAGTAGAGAAGAGGCAAGAGTGAGTACACAACCGTACTCAACAAGTATAACACAAACTATGAGGCTCTAAGGTTGGCTGACTCAACTGCATTAGCTTTTAAGTCCTGGCAAAATTTTATTACAGCTATTTACTATGAGTTGATGAATTACCATTAACCCAGTTACATAGTAACTAATCAGAATTAAATCAGAAACTACTGAGAACCAAACCGAAACCAAGCCACACGGGGAAACCTGCCTCGTCAAAGGAAGATAACCCCACTAATCAAAAGGAGGATCTCGGCCGCTCATAACCGTGAGCACGGCTAGTATACCAGTTTTACACTCTGCAGAGGTTGCACATCTTTACCCACAAGTCGTGAGCTACGCCAGTTGTTCATCACACTTCCTTAGGTGAGATGACTAGCAAACTCATTACGAGGCCTTTACAAAGAGTCTCGTTGGTAGGGAGTAACCGCGAGGGTGGATCGGCGACTATGGAGCAGGTCTAGTGGGCATCAAGACACGAAGCACAGACGAGGCCACTCAGCACGAGGGCCATAGAAGCTTACCGCCCCTGCCCCACAGGTAAGTTACTCCAAACCAAAAAGATCTAATTATTACGCCAAGTCTATCCCATTCTAGCCTTGTGGTAGCGCTGTTGTCCCAGGTTGTCGCTCTATGAACCGGTCCTTATGGAGAGTGGCCAACCAAGCACTAAGCACCGTGCTGGCCCCCTAAACCATGTTTCTACAAAAACCATCTTTTAACGAGACGTTAGCCACTCATCACAACATAGAGGGCCACTCTCAGAATTAAGTTCAAGTAAACCATTAATCAAATTAATTTAAAAAGGACCAGGCTGTGTTATAGCGCAGCAACCTAGCACAACTAACCAAAATGCAACCCAAAGGTATATATAAAGGATATAAAGTGGCTAGGAAATCCTTATAGGCATACAGTATTAAAATGCAGTATGAAATTGTATTTAAAGATGATAGGTTGTTCATGTTACACTTGCCTTCCTCGTACTGCTCCTGCTACTGCTCAAAGTGCTCAGAAGACGGCTGCTCCTGGTACTGGTACTGGGGCTCCTCAGATGGATCAACGTCTACTCACGAACACATGGCCAAAACAATGCACAAAAATAAGCATACAAGCAAACACTAACAAAAGCTAAGAAACAGTACATCAATACATAAAAACAGCAAGAAAAACTAAGGCTAAACTGTTCTACGTATTACAACGATCGCGTGGATATAAAGAACGCCTAAAACGGAGCTAAAACGCATAATCTTGGCTAAAAACAAGGTTCAGGGACCTATCTGCGAGAAAAACTAAGTTCCAGGGGGTTTTCTATCAAAACCGAGGACTAAAACATAATTAACCATTAAATCTAAGGGCTAACGTGCAAAACCTACGGCCCTGGACGGCGGGTTTGATTTCTGGAAAGCTCAGGGGGCTAGGTGTTGAAAACGGGACTAAACTGTAATTATTTTTTCAAAGGCTATGGACCGCGGGTTGATTACCAAAAAGCGCGGGGGCTCATAAGCAAAAAGGCCAGCGAACCGTTATCTTTGATTTCCAGCCGTCGGATCTGAATCGCGAGGCTCACAACAGACCGGATCGGGATCTCATCTAGGGCGTCGGTTTCGGATCGGATGGACGGAGGGGGTTTGGCGCGCGGGCGGCGGCGGGACACCGCCGGCGACGAATTCCGCGGTGGGGGATCGCCGGAGAAAGCGAAACCGGGGCTACGGTGCTCGGTTTGGACTGCGGTTTGGCCGTGGAGGTTCACCAGGGAACGCGTAATCCACTGGGGCGGCTAGCTGGGTTCGGGGGGGTTTTGCGGGGTTCGCCATGGCGCCGGGCGGCGCTAGCTCGCCGGCGAGCGGCGTTCCGGTGCTTCCAGGGGCTATGGACTACCACGCCTAGCGCCAAAAGAACCGGGGAAGGCTGCAGGTGCTCACCAGTCTTGGATTTGGTCGGAGTTGTCGCGCAGGGTGCTCGGCGGCGACGTCCGGCGGCGAGGATGGCGCGGAGCTCGGGGAGGTGGCGCTGCAGGGCGTGCTCCGGCTCCTGGAACTCGTGATCCGGTCCGCACGGGTCCTGTGAGGGTGGTCCAGGGGTCAAATCGGACGAAGGTCCATCGGCGGCGAGAAATCGTGCGGGCGGCGCGTCTTACCGGAGATGGCTTCGGGTCTAAATCCGGCCGCTGCACTGGCTGAGATCGCGAGCAGGGACCTCGAGGAGTTTCCTGGCGTCGGGGCGAAGCTCGGGCGCAGCTCCGGTGGGGCTTGGGCGCGGCGGAGCGGCGGGGCCGCGGCGGCGTAGTTCCTCTGCGTTGCGGAGCGAGGTGGTGGCGGCGCGGCTAGGGTTAGGGGTGGCGGCGCAGATGTGAGGAGATGCAGGGAGGCGCAGGGTGCTATTTGTAGGGAGGCTTGGTGATCCTAGGCGTGCGCGTCGGGGTAGAAAGACGGCGAGATCGCGACGGAGATTTCGGGCGCGGCGGTTGCGCGGGCGGGGAAGGAGGAACTGACAGGGTGGGACCGGCCTGTCGGTGACGGGTACGCGCGAGCGGTGCTGGCTGAGCGCGAGCGTCGCGCGGAGCGGGCCGAGCGAGAGGCAGAGAGCGGAAGAGTGGGCCGGTGCGCTAGGCGGGCCGGGCTGAGCGGGGAAGAGGGAGTGGGCCGCGCGGGGGATAGCGCTGGGCTGAGGGGGAGAGCTAGCTGGGCCGGGCTGGGCCGGCCGGGTTGGGTTGTTTTGGGTTTGGGTCCTATTTCCATTTCTATTTCTTTTTCTTTTGCAAACTCACACAAACTAGTTTGAATTCAAACAAATTCGAATTCAACCCACACTCAAATAATTGAAATTATGCACCAGCATATGACAGGCACTTATCCCAACTAGTACCGTACTGAATGGCACAAGCTCTCAGCATATCCTCCAACACTTTGTTGGTTCTCTCTGTCTGCCCATCTGTCTGAGGGTGATAAGCCGTACTGAAACGCAGCTTCGTATCCAACGAATCATGGAGCTGCTCCCAGAACTGAGAAGTGAACTGAGACCCTCTGTCAGATATGATCCTCTTGGGCACACCGTGTAAGCAGACAATCCGAGAGATGTACAACTCTGCAAGTCTAGCACCGGAGTAAGTAGTGTTCACTGGAATGAAGTGAGCAACCTTCGTCAGACGATCCACTACTACCCATATAGAGTTGTACCCTTTCTGAGTACGAGGCAATCCAACAATGAAGTCCATAGTGATTTCCTCCCATTTCCACTCTGGAATCTTCAAAGGCTGTAACAGACTTGCTGGCCTCTGATGCTTAGCCTTGACACGCTGACAGGTGTCACAAATAGCCACGTACTCTGCCACTGAACGCTTCATCCCATACCACCAGAAACGTTCCTTCAGATCATAGTACATCTTCGTGCTGCCCGGATGAATAGAGTAAGCTGTATCATGGGCTTCACTCAGAATCAACTTCCGGAGATCCTTCACATCTGGCACACAGATCCGGTTCTTGTACCACAAGGTACCCTGATCATCCTGTCTGAAATGTGGAGCCTTGCCCTTCTTGAGCAACTCACGGATCTCCTGCAGCTTCTCATCATCTTTCTTATGCTGCCTGATCTCTGCCTCTAGAGTCGGTACTGCCTCGAATGCTGCACTGGAAGTATGATGCAAGAAGCCCAGACTCAACTGCTCGAACACCTCGCATAACTCTGGAGGCATCTGGAAAGCCACGGCCATGTTGACATAACTTCTTCTGCTTAGAGCATCTGCTACAACATTGGCCTTGCCCGGATGATAGTGAATCTCCAGGTCATAATCCTTGACCAACTCTAACCATCTTCTCTGCCGCATGTTCAGCTCATTCTGCGTGAAAATGTACTTGAGGCTCTTGTGATCAGTGTAGATATCACAACGCTGCCCATACAAGTAGTGCCTCCAAATCTTCAGATCATGCACGACTGCGGCTAACTCAAGATCATGAGTGGGATAGTTCAGCTCATGCCGACGTAACTGCCGTGAAGCATAAGCAATCACTCTGCCCTCCTGCGTCAGAACACACCCAAGACCATCCTTCGAAGCATCACAATACGCCGTGAACCTCTTCGTCTAGTCTGGCAGAGTCAGGACTGGCGCCGTAGTCAACCTTTTCTTCAGCTCATCAAAGGCCCTCTGACGCTCATCAGTCCACACGAAAGCCACATTTTTATCCAGCAAAGAAGACAAAGGCTTCGCGATCTTGGAGAAATTCTCAATGAACCTCCGATAATATCCAGCTAAGCCCAAGAATGATCTGACTTCCTTTACTGTCTGCGGTGTCTCCCACTCTAGCACCTCCTTCACCTTTCTCGGATCAACAGCAATGCCCCCCTAAGAGATAACATGACCGAGGAATGGAACCTCGTCAATCCAGAACTCGCACTTGCTGAACTTGGCATACAACTGATGCTCTCTCAATCTCTGTAATACGAGTCTCAAATGCTCCTCATGCTCTTCTTCTGTCTTGGAGAAGATCATAATATCATCAATGAAGATCACCACGAAGACATCCAGATAATCCATGAAGACCATGTTCATCAGATGCATGAAGAAAGCCGGGGCATTAGTCAAGCCGAAGGACATGACCGTATACTCATATAGCCCGTACTTGCAGGTGAATGCCGTCTTCGGAATATCCCCAGGACGGATCCTCAGCTGAAAATAACCCGAACGAAGATCAATCTTCGAGAATATACGAGCACCTCAAAACAAATCAAAGAGATCCTCAATACGGGGCAATGGATGCTTGTTCTTGATAGTGACTGCATTCAGCTCCCGATAATCCACACACATCCTCTTCGAGCCATCCTTCTTATCTACTAGCAATAATGGAAAAGCCCAAGGAGAGAAGCTGCGACGGATATAGCCCTTGGCTAGCAACTCATCAATAGTTTCCTTGACTTCTTCATGCTCTATAGGTGCCATACGGTAGGGCCGCTTTGCAATAGGAGCTGTGCCAGGCAAGAGATCAATACAAAACTCAATGGCGCGTTTAGGCGGCATACCTGGCAGATCATCCGGAAAGACATCCGGGAATTCAGACACCACGCGAATACCATCCGTGGGTCTAGCCTCCATCTGATGAAGAAATCCAGAAGTCTCTGAAGCACTGACTGTCACCTCTTGGCCATCAGATGCTGACAAGTGAACTGTCCGCTGAGCACAATCAATACGGACTCCCCATCTGGTAAGTGTCTCCATGCCCAAAATCACATCTATCCCCGAGGAGTCAATAACTATCAAGCCAGTGCGGAATTCTACCCCCTTTATGACAATACTAACTCTGGAGCATATAGAACATGTACGTATCTGACCCCCAGGTGAGGTAACTACCATAGCTGTCCTCATACAAGAAACCGGTATACGATACTGCTCGGCAAATGACTTGGAGATGAAAGAATGAGTAGCACCGGTATCGAAAAGCACTGTAGCGGGGTGAGAGTTGACCATGAACGTACCAATAACCACGTTAGGAGCCTCGGCCGCTGACTCGGCCGTCACGTGGTTCACCCGACCCTGTGCTGGTGCCCTGGGCTGAGCTGGGCGCCCCTGCTGTCCCGCCTACGCCTTCCGGGGGCAAGTGTTGGCGTAGTGCCCCGGCTGGCCGCAGTGATAGCAGACGCGTGCAAGTGTCGAAGCCTGCTGTCCGGTAGGAGCTGCCGGACGTGGAGCCTGCGGTGCTGGCGGAGCTGGTGGAGCACGAGCCGGAGGTGCCGGTAACCTCGGGCCCTGACCTGCCTGCTGCTGCTGTCGAGGCGGGTACTGCGGCGGTGGCCTCTGCTGGTACTGCTGAGGAGGCCGGTACTGAGGCTGCTGGTACTGCTGGGGCGGCTGGAGGCAAGGACGAGTGTTGCTGCCGGAAGCAACGGGGACAATCTTCCTCTTCTTGTCCTCCATCTCCAGGTGCTTGCACTCAGTGTTGAGCGCGCTGTCAACCAGATGGTTGAAGTCATCAAAGCGGAGGTTGAGCAGCACGTACTGGAGGTAGTCCTCAAGGCCCTCCATGAAGTGCTCCTGCTTCTTGCGGTCATCCGCAACATCGGCAAGGGCGTAGCGAGCAAGCTACAGAAAGCGATCACGATACTCCGTGACCGACATAGTCCCCTGAAGTGACAAAGACAGATAGATATCGAAAGATTAACTCAAGATTCATAAGGATAGAACAAGGGGCATTAGCTCAAAAGAAACCGCGAAATGATTATATCTAAGATTACCTGCTTCAGTGCAAGGAACTCCTTCTGCTTCATCTTCATAACGCCCGCGGGGACGTTGTGGCTGCGGAACCGCTCCCGGAACTGGAGCCAAGTGAGAGCCTCGCAGTCCTGAACTGGGTGGGACTCCCACCAGTCCAAAGCTGCCCCTCGCAGCTATCCTGCTCCGTACAAGACGCGCTCATGATCATCGCACTGGGCGATGTCCAGCTGGCGCTCCACTGCACGGAGCCAGTCGTCAGCCTGAAGAGGGTCGGACGTGTGAGAAAACGTCGGCAGGTGACCCCTCAGAAACTCAGCACGCCTGTTGCGAGGCTACGGCGGTGGAGGGGACGGAGGCTGAGTGTGAGCATGCTGAAGAGCCTGAACAGTGTTGTTCAGGGTGGCCATCATCTGCATCTGGAGCTGGAAGTACTGCTCCGGAGTCAAAGGCGGCGGCATCGGGATCCCGGTCCCCTGGGTGTTCTGACCCTGGTTGTTCTGCCCCTGCTGGTCAGAACCACGCCTGGTGTTCACCATCTGATTTTGGACAAAAGATTTCACGAGTAAGGATATTGCAGGAATAAATTCAGATGGATATGTTAACTCTTTGCGGAAAAAGACTCAGCCATGATAAAGTAGACAGGATAGAGTGGACTGTTTTACCCCCAACAATCTAACTCATTTTATTAATTAGTTAACTTTACCATGAGAGTAATTTTCTCTAAACAAATTTTAAGCTACTAAGCTATGCAATCATTCAAAAATCCAAAACAAACATGTAGCATAATAACAAGCAGACAATTTTCACGACTTAGCCGAGTTTAACATACGACTCGACTAACACAACGCGTCGCAGAACATACTACCGTATTATTATAAAAGGGTCACCTAGCTTTCTCATGGTGGTCAGATGACTGATTCGGGCCAAAATCTACGGAAACTATTCTTCAGAGAGAGAAATCAAGGCAAGATGGGTAAAAGTCATAGAAGTCAAGGGGTGCAATAGTAAAATAGTTTCAGCAGACAAGGATTGGAGAGAAGAAGTCCTAAAACTCGACCAGTTCTATCTAGGCTTCGTCCTACAGTCGATACGGCTTTGAGGCAAGGCGGCGGCTAGGGTTGGCGCGGCGGATTGTGGGTGGATGGGGGTGCAGGGGAGCCGTGGGGGCCAATTAAAGGCCGGCGGGGATCCTGGGGAGGCGTGCCCAGGGGATGGTTGCATGCGGGATCAGCGGCGGTCATTGCGCGAGCGCGTCGCGGGGAAAGCGGATCACAGCACGGTCGTTGCTCGATCCCGGGGTTCGGGTGGGCAAGGTTCTGGAGGAGGGGCTCCGGTGAGGCTGGCTAACTGGCCCTGCGGGATCCGGGAGGCCCACGGAGCAGCGAGGAAGCGGGCGGAGCAGAGGAACTCGGGCGCGAGGTGGAAGAAGGAAGGTGGAGGAAGGGGCGCTGACGGGTGGGGCCGCTCGGTCAGTGGCGGAGCAGGCGAACGCGGTGCGGGCGAGCAGCGCCGACAGATGGGCCCGGGGGCGCAGGGAGAAAGGAAGGGGCGACGCGCGCTGCGGAGCATGGCGTGCAAGGCTGGGCTCAGGGGAGGGAACGGGCCCGCGCTGGGCTGGTGTGGGCCGTTGGGCCGCGGTGTGCTGGGTTGAGGCTGTGGGGTTTTTGGGCTGGGCTAGCGCTAGGGTTTGGGCTCCTTTTCTATTTCTTCTTCTCTTCTATTTCTAATTCAAACCAACTATTTGAATTCAAACAAAACTTTGAATTCCACAACCTTATGCACACAAGCAAAATAAATGCTCCAGCATGAATGCAACAACAAAATTATCCCTATGATAAATTTTAACTACCTAAGGAACAAAATTTGAGATTAAATGCAAGTCTAACACAATAAACCTTAGAAAATTAAATAAAGCCAATTAAATTTATTATAAAATGCTGGAATTTAAATTAGGGTGTTACACCAACTGTTGGGGATTGGGCTTGTCTGGGCCTCCTTTTGTCCAAAAGATGTGACATGGCTTGTCTTAGCTGGGTTTGGCTTGGTTCTTGGACTAGACTTGGTCCATTTGAGCCTGAATCTGTGCTCTGATTTTATCTATGATTTCCTGTCGGGACAAAGTGTGCTTGCAACCTGCATATTAGCTCAAAAACACATCTTGCATATTTCTAGAGGTAAAGTGTGATTTAGGGATTTATTTGAATAAATATGCATGTAAGGAATGCAAACTTTCTTGATTTTCTATCAAGTTGACGCCTAGAAATGGTCGTCAGTGAGTGTCAACAGTAAGCTCAACATCTTGTGTCTAGAAGATATACCTTACTAATTCCTCATCCCAAATTCCTCGCTTTTGATCAATAAGTTCATCGACCCGCACTAGGAGATTGTTCCTTGGAGGAGTTATCGGTCTCCTGGTCCACTCTCGAGGTAGCCAGGGATCCTCCCATATCCTGCTTCTACTCCCATCTCCAACACGCCATATAATTCCTCTTTTCAACACTTCCAAACCTTTTAGGATACTCCTCCATGTGTATGACATATTGTTACATGTGGTCGCTGATAGAATATCACCATTCGGGAAATATTTGGCTCCCAAAATATGGGAAAACAATGAGTTTGGGTCCTACACAAACCTCCAACCTTGTTTGCGCAGCATCGCCAAGTTGAAAGCGTGTATGTTGTTTACATTTCTTAGCGCAATGACTAGAAACGGGCGTGTCCCTAGCAATGGCGCCAGAAATGCCGTGTTGGTATGTCTAAATGTTTATAAAAAGATCCGCGAGGTTGTGTAAATAAATTTACTAGTTACATAACCATGACTTTATGAAATAAGGTGCAGACTACTAATTATGCAGGGGTAAGTGATAAATAAGGATAATCAGGGGCAATGTGACACACAGAACAGCCAACTCCCATGAATAAAGAATAAGCAAGCACACCTAAGGTTAGTGGGAGTGTAGGCACAGATCCTAGTATACTATTCATGTTAGCAAATAAGTTATGTCAGCCACATGCTTAGAGCTGCAGGTGCCGTGAAATTAGGGACATCGGGGAGAATGACCCGCGCTGGAGAACATCCAGTCCCATTTCATCTTTGCATGAACTCCTACACGATACCCGAACGTCGGGGAGTACGCTAACCGAGAAGCAGCTTCCCAGTGGACCGACAGGGCTGTCACCACCTGCGGTCTACCCCAGTCAAACAGTGGAGCACCATCATATCCGAGGGATCCCACATACCCGGGCACCATGCCCGCATATGAGTTCACTACCTTAGCACCCCCGAGTCCCCCACCCTTCGGATGGACAGGTAAGATGCTAAGGTAAGCCCGGAAGCACAACGAACCGATATCCTTACCCAGATCATCTGGTCTAAGCAAGCAACTAGTATAACTTGATAAAGCATAGATCAAGGCTAAGCATGATAAGAACATAGCAAGATAACCAAGAACGAACTCAGAATGAATAGCATAACGAGAGTCAGAATACAAAGCCATACCATAGGCCAAGGATTGCTCGCTGACCCCGAGGACAACTGGATTCGCTAAGCAGATGAAGTACTAGCCTAGCTCCACTATCCTAAGGAGTACAAGCCACAAGAGAGTGTGAGAGAGAGGCCTTCAAGTGGTGTGTGTGGTGAGTGGTATGAGAGGCCCCTTATATAGCTTGTGGAGGTCGGTTCCCGCCATCTTCATACATGGAAACATGCCAAACTACCATCAGGAGGATCAGAACCGCCTTCCCGCCAAAATGCATTTGGACGGGCTTCAGGGGGGGTTCGGCCTCTACCCACCATCCTTCTCTGGTACACTTCCTAGTGGGCCCTGGTGTTGGTACATGGGTGCCGGGGCTTCGTTAGTCGGTTTGGTCTGTCAGGTGGGCCTCTTTTGCATGTGTTACGTAGGACGCGATCTTCTGCCACTTTGTCTGCGTATTCTTCGTGTTTTCTTCTTATTCCGGACTTGTGCTCCTAAAAACATAAATCTTCGAAAACAACTGTGGAGCTAGGTTAGTGATACAAATATGCGAGTAAGAGGTATGGTTTTTCTTCTTTTATGAGCATAGTTGACGGTCATATTTCACACTTAACGATCGTCAACACACCCCCAAGCTAGCCTTTTGCTCGTCCCGAGCAAAACAAGGCGCTCGTTGTTGATCAGGAGTTGCTACGATGTTGAATTTCCAACTTATACTTAGGCACAAGCAAATGCTTCTTACCTTGATTTTGAATAAGTTGACCTTTGTTTTTACTCTTACCTTACTTCTGTGGAGCTTATAGCTTCACCTCAACTTTGGCGGTTGAGAGTCAGAAAGGTATCATAGAGTGCTCATATTTATTTCTCCTTAGTTCAACCGTCAATCCGGAGGTTTTGTAAGTTTTTTTAAAGAAAATTATAAAGTTCCTCGGATGATCTCTCGGATCGCTCACTTTGTATGATTCCTTACCAAGGCTTTTATTGTGCCTTTCTTCCTCAACCTATCTCTAATGGCTATTTTTTGTGGAGCTATAGGTATGGAGGATTTGAAGGCATACCTGCTTCTCATGTTTTGTTAAGTCAAAGACCAGATCCAAAGGAGAAACAAGTCATAAACCTTGATCAAGATGTGCAAGTGTGTGGATATTTTTGGTGGATGGTGTATGAACTCCTTTGTATGCACCATCTCTCTTTTTCTTTCTTTTTGGATAAGGGGCTATCTCTTCTTTTTTTCTCTTTTTTAACATGCCTAAGTATGTGGCATACCTTCTTTGGGTATGCATCTTTTTATTTTTCTTTTTGCATAGCCCCATATCCTTGATATGTTTTCGAGAGAGAGGTGTCATATATGGACTTGAAGTTTTATTTTGAGGATGGATGGATGTTTGCTTACTTCTAGTGTAGAAGTATAGAATGTGGTGGAAATGTGTACGTGATCTTGATCATGGGAGTATGAAATGAATCTCACTAAGGGTCACAATAATTTGACAAAGCTCAATGAGATAGCAAGTTGCATATGTGGAAGGTTTTGCAATCAAAACAACATATGGCTTTGGATAGGAATTTCATATCATCGAGAAACTTTATATTTTTGTGTTTTCAAAATTAAATACTCCGGATATCAAGCATCACGTAAGAGAAGATCATAGCAACTCTACTTAACTATATCATAGCTCACAACAACTTAGATTTGGATCATGCTTTTTGCTACCCACAAGTTTCAAGTTTAAGGTTTGAACTTTTAAGCCAACGAACCCAAAACTAGATTGAGCATAAAGTTGCAACTAAGCATATGAAGGAACATAACAGAGCAAGTATTCATCATCTCAACAAGGAAAACTCACACCATGCTTACTACACATATTAAAGAAATATTTTTGGTGTTTTCTAAGTTTTGCAAAAAAAATTTTGTTTTTAGTTATGTAAATTTTTATGGATTTTTTTTATTTTGCAAATTTTTATGGTTTTCATGCAGGGTTATGAAAGCAGTAAAGATAAATGATACAAGTTACCTCTCGTGGGGGTCCTCCCCCAAGCTAGCTTCAGGCTCACTATGGCTGATCGGGGTTGAAACCTGTCTAGCAGCAGTAAGTCCTCCACTCCTCATGTCGCCGCAACTGCAACTGCTCCATGTCGTGGAGTCTCTCGCTAGTGTGACGCTAGCATGCTTGGGATGTATCGATGTGTTGGTGCAGCATCTCTTGTATGTTGTCGCTCTGCACCCGCAGCTCACCTAGCTGCTGGGTGATGGCACCGAAACCTCGGGATGAGGCTGTCCATCTGATGAGGTTTGGGGCTCCACTGGAGCTGGAACTGGTGGACCGGCGGCCTGGTGCCTGCCGTGCCCACTCCTCAGTGCCAGCACTGTGCCATGATGCACCACCGGCCTCGTGCTGATGTGAGTGTTGTGGCTGCGGAGGCGGTGGTGTCGGTTCTGCTTCCCTTCTGGTCCTGCTTCTTGTCATCCTGCCAGGTAAACCAGAAGATCTATGCCTACGAGCTCCTTCTCGTGGAACGAGAGGGATGGTTAGCGAATGGCAATTATACAAATGGAACTCTGCATTTGGCAGCGGAATCTCATTTGTAAAGCCCAAGTAAAAGAAGATCAAAGAGTCATTCGGGCCTTTCTTGAGTGTGTGACCTTGGATCAAATAAGCCTCGTCGATATACTCATAGTCGCCCTCAATGAAAGGAATAAAATTCCCCTCTAAGGCACCGATACGTGTAGCGATGCGAGTAATCAAAGAAGTACACTCAATAGGACCCATCATCTTGAAATTTAAAAGCCATTGTTTAACCAAAGCTTGCGCGGGGGAGATTTTGATCTTGTTGACCATGGCATATAGAATGAGCAACTCGTCGTTGCGCACGGGTCGGACATCATCTCTTGGAAAGAGAGTGATGGTTAACCATCTGTGCATCAACTGAAGAGTTGGGTTATGAATATCGTTGCACCGAGGTGCAAACTTGCCATGGACAACTTGACCCGAAATCTGGCCCCAAAATTCATAACGATTAAAACCGCGGCAAGCTCGCTCAAGAGAAATTGGCCAGCGTTTGTTGAAATCCAGGTGGCCAGCAAAAGTTTTCCAAGAAAGCAAATACTCTTTCCCGAAAAGTCAAAAATAAACCATGTTTTCCACCTCCCGAAGAGTGCAAAGAAATTGGATGGTGAGGAGTCCAGAACCATACTCCTCAACGGGGACGAAGTTATCCCATCCAATTGTATGCCAAACGTTAGAGAAGTCTTCATACACACCTGTTTTGATGAGGAGGTCTAGATCGAATGCTCGGGTGTGGACGAAGCTTCGGTTCTTGAGGATGGCGCAACCTTGGCGTTTACGATCATCTCGCAAGTCGAGGTAGGGCGCATCTCTTGCGTCAATCTCTATGGCCTCGGCTTATGGTTCGGCTTGCATCTCTTCATATTGTTCTTCTTCCTCATAGTCTATCGTGCTTGGTGTAGGCGTAGGTTCGGGTGTGTATGAGCTTGAACCACCCCGAGAATGGGAAGAACTTCCACCCGTCATCTTCTTGAATGCGCCGGAGACATTTCGCCCTAAGACTTCCATGATGGAAAAAAACACATGCAACTCGAAACGGGTTACGTTAGTGAAACCGAAATGAATGTTCTTACCCGCGAGTTGCTCCTTTTTTCTTGCAGCAAAGAAATGAGAGAGAGAGGCTTCTTGAAATCAAATTTGAGCAAAAATCCAATGAAAACCTGAGAGCAAAGTTTAAGAGAGTTTGAGAGGGAGTGAGTGAATGAGAGTTGAGTGTGAGAGCTCAACACCCACCTCTCGGCCTCTATTTAAAGAGCAGCAGCCGGGGCACAACGGCTAGAAGATGGCCACAACGGCTAGTAGCCAGTGGAAAAAGCTGACAGGGAAATGCTGACAGGTGGGGTCGGCCGACCCTAGGGTTCGGCCGGCCCCCCCGTGGGGCCCCTGGCTGACATCCAGGGCCCAAGTGTTCCCCAACGGCTCTATGTTTTGAAAACTTGGGTGCCCGGCCAAACTTTGTCTCGAAAGATGTTCAATATTATTTTTCAAAGGATTTTCACGTTTGGAAATATTTTTGGATTTTTGTGAAAAACAAAAAAAGTGCTAGAAAATTTTCTAGCATTCATGAGTGTTTGAAAACTTAAATATGTAGTGGGAAAATTGAAAAAGTCAAGAAAAGCAAAATGGTGGAAAATAAATATGAGATACGTACCAATTTACCTTCGGTAAGGGCTCGTCGTTTTGAGTCTGACGAGCGGGACCTTTCTCCTGCTTTGATTACCATTGTTTGGCTCGTCCTAGAGAATTTGACGAGGATGAACTTGCGACCTCGCGCCACATCTTTTTGGCACGTCTTCTCTTTGATTGTGTGGTCGTAGGTCTTGGTAATTGGGATTCTGGTCCATCCCAAAGTGCCTGCCCTTCGTCATCCTACTGGTTCAGGATGCACTGCTCTTCCCTGTTCTTGAATCTAAAGAACATGTCCTCCTTTCTGACGCGAAAGTGGATTTCTCCTCTTCCCACATCGATCCTTGTTCTGGCGGCTCTCAGGAATGGTCGCCCAAGAATGAGCTCAATTCCGAGGTCGCCTTCTATATCCATAACCAAGAAAAGTCTGCAAGGACGAAGGAGTCTCGCACGCGGACCAAGACGTTCTTGGCTATCCCTTCGGGATACCAAATTGTAGGGTCTGCGAGCTGCACACACATATATGTTGGGGAGAGAGTAGGGTATAAGAGTTTCTCGTATATTACCATGGGCATAATGTTGACACTGACCCCCACGTCGCAGAGCGCGTGCTCATAGTATTGATCGAAGATTGAGCAGCTGATCATGGGGATCCCTGGATCTTCTTGAATTGCTGCTACCAGGCCATCCCAAGTGTCATTCTTCGGGGGATTGTACTTGCCTGCATGGTTAGTGCGGAAGTCTGCCGGGGAGGGTTGCCCCACCTGATAGACACCATATTTGCAGCTTCAACGGGAGATTCGGGTTGCCCCGGAATCTTCCCGGACTCACAAACAGGAACAGTAGCAGCGATTTGTGTAGGTTATGTTTCTATCATTTTGTTGAAACTTAGTTGATTTGTGAGAGCAGAAGAAAGAGTTTCAACCTTAGCATTTATACTTTCCAAGATTTTATCGTTGGCAGCAAGCTTTTTATTTAAAGATTTGTTTATTTTAGCTCGGCTAAAAACTAGATCTCTCGAGGAGGGTTGGTTGGAATTAAAATTCGAATTGAAATTTGAGTTGAAATTGTTACCTCCTCCTTGGAACGGTGGGCGTGCTTGACCCCACCCCTGGCCTCCTTGTGGACAGAACCCGGTGTTGTTATTGTTGATGTAGGTTGCGTCTTCATGGGTCTCGGGGCAATCATTCCCCGAGTGTCCACCGTCACCACAAACCTTGCACATTGAGTACGAGTTCATGGCATGAACGGGAACGAGCATCTGTTGCCGGTTCCCTTCATCAATTTTCTTCAGTAGGAGGTCCAGCTTGGCGGTGAGCATATCCGTCTCCTTGACGGTATGCATTCCGCCCTTTGTTCTGGGCTGGGAACACTCCTTGTTACAGCCCTGACTGGAGACTATCTTTTCAATTAAGGCCGTGGCCTTGGCAATTGTCAGGTCCAGATAGGCTCCTCCAGTAGCGGCATCGAGATGGGCTCCGAATGTTGTCATTAGCCCATTATAGAAGCTTTGAAGCACGAGCCACTCATCCATCACGTGATGAGGACAGTCGAGTATATATTCTTGGAGTCTCTCCCATGCTTCTGGGATGGATTCCATCTCTGTCTGCTGGAAACTTGAAATTCTTCCACGCAAGGCATTTGTTTTGCCTAACGGGAAGAATTTGGCGAGGAACGCCTTGGAACATTTGTCCCATGTGCTGACGGCTTCCTTGTTCTAATAAAACCACGGTTCGCCTTCCCCAAGAGGGAGAAAGGAAACAGGCGGAGCCTGATGGCGTCAGCCATAACGCCCCGTATGGTCACGGTCTTGCATAACTCCAGAAAGTTCTGAAGATGGGCGTTGGCGTCCTCATTTGGCTTGCCACAGAATGGGCTAGCCTGCATCATGTTAATGAGGCTGGACTTAGATTTACTCCTTTTAAGGTGACTTAGATCTTGTATTTGGGTAAGTCACCGACGTGGACCGTTGGATCCCGTCGAGGATCGATCTGTGTCTCTTGTTTTGTTTTTGTTTTGTTTTAGTATTACTAGGGAAGATGTACGTGTTAATTTTTCTTCCATGAAGCAATGATGTTATTTATTTTCTTTCCACAAATAATACACACCTTTCTTTTCCTTCCATAAAACAATGGTGTCAATTAATATCCTTCCAAAACCATCAATCAACGATGCCATTTATTTTTCTTCTAAAAATAATACACATCTTTCTTTTTCTTCCATAAATAATGATGTCAATTATTATCCTTTCAAAATAAAAAATGATGTGAATTATGGGTTAATGTATGTGCGAAGGAAAGTATATGTATACTAAAGGAAAGTAATACGTTAATACACTTCTTTCTTTTCCTTCCATAAACAATGATACCAATTATTATCCTTCCAAAAGAAAAAATGATGTGAATTATGGGTCAATGAATATGCAAAGAAAAGTATGTTTGTGCTAAATAAAGTAATATGTGGGTACAAGAGGTGGGTATAGGAAATTGTTGGTGTAAAAAGTAATAGCATTTTGGTGGAAAACATTGACGAAATCAATCCCCCCCTCCCTTTCGTCAAACCTTTTGGCCTCACAAGTGCGGCCCCCGTGAGGGGTACAGTGGGCCTAATCTTGGTGAGAATTGTTCTCAATTGTTTCAACTTTTATAGTATAGATAGATTTTTGTTTTATTTTGTTTTTTATCTTGTTTTTGTGTCTAGTGTTACAAGTGACTTACGGAAATGCAATATCTAAATCACCTGATGAGGAGACAAATCCCTAAAAATTAGAGTCCTAAAATACTGATTTTAGGACCTGGCCAAAAATTATTGGGAGGAAAAATAGCTCATTCTCCAATAGTTTCCAAAAATTAGTTCCCAAAAAAGTTTAATTGCTGCCACATCATCCATATGCGGGTCCATCGTTTTATCTTATTCTCATGACTAGTGCATGCGGGTCCATATGCGGGTCCATCGCGCGCGGACCTGAAAAACGGCCATCACATTTGTGGAACAATCTAGGTATCAATCCGGTTATTAGAAGCCTGGTTAACAGATGGAGCAGGTAACGATGGCTGGTGACATGCTATGTGCAAAGACAATTGGAAGAGCATAGTACATAAGAAATTAAGCATGAAGTACAGAGTCATTCTGAGGTAGTTTTATCTGTCACACATTTTACAATACTAAGGGAACAACGAAAATTAAGGGATTAGCTGGACGCATTAGATGTACAGAAAACAGCTATAATGAACACCGATAGCGGCAAAAGGAGAAGATGGATAATAGAGCAGCCGCGGTGGCGCAGTTCAAAATCTAGGGATTCTTCAGGTGCTGGAGACTGCAATTATTTGACGGGCCCAAAGGCTCATCTCGAAGGTGTTCCTGAAGGTGTAGATGTGTTTGGAAAAATTTAGTTTCAGGAAAAAGATAATATTGTAACAAACTATTGTGGGCACGCAATTTATGGAAAGATAATATTGTACCACTATTTACTAAATGCCAGTGAATAGATCGTCGATGGGTATGTTCCCCGCCGAAAACTATGTGACTGTTGAAGTAAAAATGCAAAGAGATTAGGCGGATCATAGAGGGCTCAATGTCAAAGGACAAGGGTAACTTTACCTTAGTTGCTTGTGCGACCAGATGTACTCTAACCTAACCATGGTACCCTTTTCAGAAGCCGTTGCTAGGTACATGCCATACGAAGAAAAAACCATTGCAGCTAATGGAGCCTGACGGGCATGTATCTGTCGGCCAGTAACACGAATAGTGAGAAGATAGAAAGGGAAGAAAATGCAGCAGTTAACTTCACACTGCAAGAGTTCTTATTGAAAGAGTAGGATATGGGCATATAATTGGGAGAGTTGAGGATGCAAGCTTATAATTGGATAGCCTCAACCCTCCAAATCAAGTGTTTTCTTTTAGAAGAAAATATGGTTACAAGGAACCACAAATCCACAATAAGCATGACACCGAGTTGACTGTTCTACTCTTAAACTGATAAATAACGTTCTTCTGAATTAGGAGCAAATGCACATAGACCTGATTATAAACATAATATTAGCAGCAAATACGGCAAGTAGGAACAAAATTAAAAGCTTTTGACTTAGCCTTTTCAATTACCTTCCTTATCAGATGGAAGTCGACTCCGCAGATACATCAATAATGCAGTTGTTGGTCCAGAAACCAATGATGGCAGGAGGCCGTTTGTTTATCCAGCCTTAAAAACACCTACTCATCAGGAGGAACTCATGGTCCAGTCCAACCCCTTTCATGCCTTTAATTTGCCTGCAGCATCTTCATGTTTGTTCTGTGGTAAGTACAAACAAATCTGATGGCCGTCTTATTCTGATCATGCAGTGCCTATATTGTCATCAGTGATGCTCCTTGCTGCCTGTAAACAACAAGGATCCAATGCCATGGCAGTTGGTCAAGGTGGTTTCAGAGAATTTCATTCTAGTTTGTGAATCAGAAAGGAACCTCTCTTGAACCATGATCGCCGGCTGGCTCGCCGGATGTGCTGCTCGTGGTTCTGCAGGAACTCGTCGATGCGCCATGGCTGCGACAGCAGCGGCCCTGAGAAGTCCACCCTGTCCACCTTCCCCTTGTACTTCTGAAAAAGCAATCACCGTTCCTGTAAGGAACATGGCCCCATTTGGCCATTGTTTGTGATTTTAGAAATTATGTGACAACATAATCAATGAGACTAATAAGTTTGTCAAGTGAATCATATTAGGTCCCAAGGATGAATACAAAGCCCTAGTAAAACAAGAATCAAAGAAAGAACTCACAGAAATGCTGAATTGGTTGAAGTTTCACATGAAATAGTAGCACCAGTTAAACTGATGTATTAAATTGGTACCCAAAAATTGATCTAATGACATGAACTTCTGGATATCATTGTATAGATTTTAATAAGCTTTCCATAGAGTCCAAATCATCAAAATTGAAGTTCGGAGCAAAAAGTTATGACCAAAACATGAGAAAACTGATTTCTGTGTGGCACCGGTTACACCGGTGCTCTATCACCGGTTACACCAGTGCTCAAACTTTGGTCAAATGAGATGATCTTCAGCAGAATCTTGTAGAGAATTTCATAAGATTTCCATAGAGTACAAGATCATCGAAATCAGAGTTCGGAGTAAAGAGTTATGACTAAAATACGAAGCACTGTGAAAGCTGATTTTTGGAAGCACCGGTTCAACCGATGATCACCGGTTGCTTAAACTTTGGTCAAATGAGATTGTCTTCAGCAGAATCTTGTAGAGCATTTCACAAGATTTCCATACAGTACAAGATCATCGAAATCGGAGTTCGGAGTAAAGAGTTATGACCAAAATACGAAGCACTGTGAAGCTGATTTCTATAGCACCGGTTAGATCGGTGCTAACAAAAAAAAAAGCACCGGTGCAATCACTGTACTATTGACCAGAGAGCATCTTTTTGGGTCCAGAAAGTTCCTTTAGAACTGGTTAGACCGACGCTATCACCGGATACACCTGTGGTACCATATTTCAGCTGCAGAACTTGTCAGAAAGGGCCAACGACTAGTTCAAGCTATTAGTGACCGGTTAGACCGGTAATAGGCACCGGTTAGAACGGTGCTTACGCAGAAATGCTCCCAACGGCTACTTCAAGTTTGTGGGATATATATATATGGTTTCCCCCGGCCATTTTGGAGTTACTGGAGTTCCTAGAAGTCATATTCACACTCAAGAACACCTCCAAGCCATCTAAGAGCATAGTGATCAAATCTTTAGTCCTTAGCACAACTTTGTGAGTGTTAGTGCTAGGTTAGTGTGACACCTTATGTGTCTGCACAGTAGAATTATATTTATTTTATGCATCATATGCTTAATTGCTTGAACAAGGGTCTTATTTAAAAAAATAATAAGGTTAATTGTGTAAATATGATTTGATGCAAGGACCTTCCTATAATTTAATTTGAAAAAGATGGGTGAATATTGCTTTTGTGGAGGGTTTCTTTGTAAAATTTAGTGTAATCATTAAATGGCAGGAAATTTTACTTTTCAGTCTAAAATTAAGGTGAATTCATTTTGGAAAAGACAAAAGTCCATTAAATTCAAAATCCTTTCTGTGTTTTCAAAATAACCTTTCAACCTATGGTCAAATCAAATTTTGCACAACATCAAAGTTGTAGATCTTGAAAAGTTGAACAACTTTCATGTTGGGCACTTTTTTATTTGAGCCCTAGTTTAGGAGTTATTTTTGTTTTACAGTACGACCCCTAAACTTTTCTGAAATTGCAAACAGGTCCAGCCTGTGTCTTCCTCCTCTCTCCCTCTCTGCTTCCTCTGCCGCCGGAGCAGAGCGGCGCCGCCCGCCGCTGAGGGAGGGCCGCAGGCCACCTCCTGCTCACCGTGGCCTTCCACGCGTCGTGCCCGGGCTCCTCGCCGCCCTTTTCCCCTCGCGCTGGACCTCCCTCGCTCCTGCCATGCACCCCCGAGGCCCCAGTCGGCCGCCACCTCGCCGCCGCCGTGGCAAGCTCGGGGAAGAGCCCCGGCTTCCCTTCTCTCGTGCGCTTCAGCACCAGGAGAACCCCCGCATTCCAATCCCCTCCCTCTCTCGCCACTTCCTCGCCCCAAATCTCCAGAACGCTGCCACCGCCCGCCCGAACGCCGGCGAGCTCGAGCTCACCATCGCCCCGCTCCTCCACGGCCGCTCCGCCCGTGCAGACCCCACCCCTAGCTCCACCTTGCTCTCGCGCAGCTCCCAGAATAGGCCATCCCATTTCTTCGCCGCCGGAAAGCCGCCGCCGCGGCGCAGAGCCGCCGCCGGCCATCCTCCTCCGCGGACCCGCCTCCTCCGGCCATGTCCCGTCGAGCCAAGCACACCTACAGGTGCGGCTCAGCCCCCTCATGCTTTTCCCCACCCTAGCCCTCGCCGCCGACGACCAACCTCGCCGGAATCGGCGGTCAAAACCCCTCCCTCTACTCTGACTCCGGCCAAGGGCCTTTCTGCTAGAATTCAAAAACTTCCAGAGGTTAAACTGAGAAATATACATGAACTCTAGAATTCAAATCAGTGAACTTTGAAAATGCCTAGAAATTCGTAGAAAAATCAGAAAAATACAAATCCAAATGTTTTGAATCCTTGTTACAAGACCTACAAGTTTTGTTACATACACATCTTCAGTTTTGGTCTGCATGTTAATCCAAGAAAAAGAATAGAATAAATAGGCTTTAATTGTTCTAGGAGTTGTACTCAGTAACTTCACGTGGATTTTGGCTAGAATGTGTCTTGCAGTGTTACTAGTACCTGGTAATAATTTGAACCCTTTTTGACATCTTTAACTAGGTCAAAGTTTCAAAATTCGTAGATCTACTAGTTTTGCTAATGTATTTATGCTGGTAGAAATATTAAAGTTCTGAGTGTAAAACTTTTTCCATGCATGCATGTCACTAAAACCTTGTTGTTTGGGAAATTTTAGATCTGTTTAGCTATATATTTGATTTAATACTTGTTAAGTAGGCTTTAATTATAATAAATAGTTTCCTTGCTTATAAAAATTTGATAATATTTTTGAAACTCTATTTTGGTCATATGTTCATGTCTGTAAAATTTAGGATCCAGAAACGTTATAGAACTTTCTGTACTAATTAGTTTTGCCATATGTGGTTTAATTTTGTCAAAATTATTACTTCTGTTTTATGCCTAGATAAATTCTGAAAAATTTACAGTAGATGCGGTATCTTTGTATCGATATCCTGTTAAATTTATAGCATCTAATTTGCTCTAGTTTAGTATGTAGAATTTAATCTTTTTCTAGGTGCTGTCTGAGTAAATGTTTTATTCTGAATAATTGGCTGCATGAAATGGTATGAAATTTACAAGATAGATTTCTCTCTGTGCTTCCTGTTTGAAGTAATTTTTCTGAATTAAAATGCTGGTTGTGTACTGAGTTACTTAATTCTTAGCAAACCATGATTTACATGCTATGTGAACTAACTAAAACTTACTTTGTGAAGATAATCAAGTTGTCTTGTGAGGTTAATCATGTTGTTTTGTGTAGTAAGACATGTTAAATAACTACTCTATAAACGATTGCCCATATGCTAAGATATATTTGATAATTGTTAGACTGCCACTTTATCGCGAAGTGTGTATGTGGTAATACCGTTTCTTGCATCACATATAGATACGACTGTTCTAGCTGACGGGACGTACGAGCTGATCCCGGAGTCCAAAGGAGGTGATCAAGAAGCCCAGGTGAACGCCGCTACACTGACTGAAGACCCGGGCCAAAGTCCGGAAGAGCCCAAGGCTGATCTAGCTAGTGCCTACAACGAAGGTGTAACACCCGGTTTATAAAAGAACATAAACCGAGCAATCATATACGTGCCAGGATCAAGTCACACGTATATACAACAGAATGAACAGTATATCATAGCACATATCACGTAAAAAGACATAATAAAGCGAAATACGAATGTTATTTATTACATTAATGACATAAATGTCTGATACAGCGGAAGCGAAGTACAAGTACGATAAAAACTCTCCGAAGCTGAGCAGGGCGCCATAGGGACGTCGACTGGGAGACGAACGCCTAGAAGTCCTCGTAGTCCTGGTAGCGCTGAACGAACTCCCTCGTGTCGGCAGGAACTGAGCAGCAGTAGCGTATCCAAGAGAAAAAAGTAGAGAAGAGGCAAGAGTGAGTACACAACTTGTACTCAACAAGTATAACACAAACTATGAGGCTCTAAGGTTGGCTGACTCAACTGCATTAGCTTTTAAGTGTTGGCAAAATTTTATTAAAGCTATTTACTACGAGATGATGAATTACCATTAACCCAGTTACATAGTAATTAGTCAAATTTACTCATGATACTACTGAGAACCAAACCGAAACCAAGCCACCATGGTAACCCCGAGAGCCACCTCCCTCGTCGGAAGGAGACAACCCCACTAATCAAAAGGAGGATCTGGGCCGCTCATAACCGTGAGCACGGCTAGTATACCAGTTTTACACTCTGCAGAGGTTGCACATCTTTACCCACAAGTCGTGAGCTACGCTAGAGGTTCATCACACTTCCTTAGGTGAGATGACTAGCGACTCACTACGAGGCCGTTACAAAGAATCTCGTTGGTAAGGCGTAACCGCGAAGAGTTAGATCAGCGACGATGGGGCCCACCTCTGGGGGTACAAGCACAGGAGCGCAATCCAAGCACAGACCAAGCCGGAGGAGCAGGGACCATTGAAGCTTACTACTCTTGCCCCGCAGGTAAGTTACTCCAAACCAAAAAGACCTAATTAGTAAGCCAAGTCTATCCCATTCTAGCCTTGTGGTAGCGCTGTTGTCCCAGGTTGTCGCTCTATGAACCGGTCCTTATGGAGATTGGCCAACCAAGCACTAAGCACCGTGCCGGCACCCTAAACCATGTTTCTACAAAAACCATCTTTTAACGAGACGTGAGCCACTCAAGCCACACAGAGTGCCACTCTCAGAATTAAGTTCAAGTAAACCATTAATCAAATTAATTAAAAAGGACCAGAGTGTGTTATAGCGCAGCAACCTAGCACAACTACCCAAAATGCAACCCAAAGGTATATATAAAGGATATAAAGTAGCTAGGAAAGTCTTTATAGGCATACAGTATTAAAATGCAGTATGAAATTGTATTTAAAAGTGATAGGTTGTTCATGAGCGCAGCAGCACCGCCTCGCCGCCCGGTGTCTCCCCGAGCGTGCTGCCCTCGACCTCTAGCCTGCAGCGCCGGAATTTTTGACTTGAACCTCCGCCGCCGGTGAGCTGATCTCCAAGCATTTCCTCGCCTCCGGTGGGTTCCCGACCCCCCTGACCGCCGTATCTTCCGTTACCTGCAGCGGCGCAGAGATCCCCTTGCGCGGCGGAGCAGAGCGAGGGCGGCGGCTAGGGTTGTGGGTGGATGGGGGTGCAGGGGGGCCGTGGGGGTTCCTATTTATAGGGCGGCGGCCCAACATAGGCGTGCGTGCCCGGGCGGGGAATCACGGCGAGATTCCCGGCCGGGAGTTGCACTGCGCGGGGGAGACGGAGCTGCCATGCAGGGCCCATGGGTCAGCGGCGGGGCGGGGCGGGGAGCGCGTGCGGGCCGGGCGTGAGAGGGGGGGTCTGACGAGCGGGGCCCAGTGGCAGGCGGTTAGAGCGGGCGAGCGCGCTGAGATAGCGGCCTGGGCGCGCGGGGGTGCGAAGCGGGCCCGGTCGCGTGCGGTTGGGCCGGTGACGTGCTAGGTGCTGGCAGGCCGAGCGGGGGTTTGCGCAGGCCGCGAGGAGAGAGAAGGGGCTGGGCCTAGCGGGGTGTTTGGGCCACGGGTTTGGACGCTGGGCTGCTGTGCCCCGCGGGCTGGGCTGAGGGAGGAGTGGGTTTGGGCTGGGGTTTTGGGTTTTCTTTTCCATTTCTTCTTCTCTTCTATTTCTAATTCAAACAAAATTTGAATTCAAATACAAATTTGAATTCAAACCACACTCAAATAAAAAATATGCACCAGCATGAATGCAACACAAAAATTAAACCTATGATAAATTTTAATTACTTATAGAACAAAAATTTAGGTTAAATGCAATACTAACACAATAAACCTTATAAAATTAAATAAAGCCCATTAAATTTATTATAAAATGCTGAAATTTAAATTAGGGTGTTACAGACCCTACCCCCTTAAAAAATCTCGTCCCCGAGATTTAGCTGGGCTGGCTAGCAAAGAGATCTGGATATGTCTTCTTTAGCTCGTCTTCTCGCTCCCATGTAGCCTCAGCTTCACTGTGGTGACTCCACTGAACTCTGCACATCTTAATGCGCTTGTTCCGAGTAACCCTTTCTGATGTCTCCAGAATCTTCACCGGATGCTCAATATAAGTCAGATCTTCCTGCACATCTACTCCATCCAGTGGTGCCTGCTCCTCGGGTACTCGCAAACACCTCTTCAGCTGAGATATATGGAAGACATCATGAACTCCTGAGAGGCTGAGAGGTAACTCCAGGCGATAAGCAACTTCGCCTTTCCGCTCTAGCACCTTGAATGGCCCCACATACCGAGGTGCTAACTTCCCCTTGACATTGAATCTGCGGATTCCTCTCATCGGAGACACCTTCAGATACACATAATCACCGACACTGAAGGTCAGATCTCTCCGTTTGCCATCAGCATAGCTCTTCTGTCTGCTCTGTGCAATCCTCAGATTTTCTCGCACAGCCTGAACCATCTGCTCTGCATCATCTATGATCTCAGGGCCAAAGAGCTGCTTCTCACCAATCTGATCCCAATAGAGAGGAGTCCTGCATTTTCTGCCATATAATGCCTCGAAGGGGGACTTCTTCAGACTGGCCTGGTAGCTGTTGTTGTATGAGAACTCAGCATATGACATGCACTTATCCCAACTAGTACCGTACTGAATGGCACAAGCTCTCAGCATATCCTCCAACACTTGGTTGGTTCTCTCTGTCTGCCCATCTGTCTGAGGGTGATAAGCCGTACTGAAGCGTAGCTTCGTATCCAGCGAATCATGGAGCTGCTCCCAGAATTGAGAAGTGAACTGAGACCCTCTGTCAGATATGATCTTCTTGGGCACACCATGTAAGCAGACAATCCGAGAGATGTACAACTCTGCCAGTCTAGCACCGGGGTAAGTAGTGTTCACCGGAATGAAGTGAGCAACCTTAGTCAATCGATCCACTACTACCCATATGGAGTTGTACCCTTTCTGAGTATGAGGCAATCCAACAATGAAGTCCATAGTGATTTCCTCCCATTTCCACTCTGGAATCTTCAAAGGCTGTAACAGACCTGCTGGCCTCTGATGCTCAGCCTTGACACGCTGACAGGTGTCACAAATAGCCACATACTCTGCCACTGAACGCTTCATCCCATACCACCAGAAACGTTCCTTCAGATCATAATACATCTTCGTGCTGCCCGGATGAATAGAGTAAGGTGTATCATGGGCCTCACTCAGAATCAACTTCCGGAGATCCTTCACATCTAGCACACAGATCCGGTTCTTGTACCACAAAGTACCCTGATCATCCTCTCTGAAATGAGGAGCCTTGCCCTTCTTAAGCAACTCACGAATCTCCTGCAGCTTCTCATCATCTTTCTGATGCTGCCTGATCTCTGACTCTAGAGTCGGTATTGCCTCAAACGCTGCACTCGAAGTATGATGCAAGAAGCCCAGACTCAACTGCTCGAACTCCTCACATAACTCTGGAGGCATCTGGAAAGCCACGGCCATGTTGACATAACTTCTTCTGCTCAAAGCATCTGCTACAACATTGGCCTTGCCCGGATGATAGTGAATCTCCAGGTCATAATCCTTGACTAACTCTAGCCATCTTCACTGCCGCATGTTCAGCTCATTCTGCGTGAAAATATACTTGAGGCTCTTGTGATCAGTGTAGATATCACACCGCTGCCTATACAAGTAATGCCTCCAAATCTTCAGAGCATGCACAACTACGGCCAACTCAAGATCATGAGTGGGGTAGTTCAGCTCATGCCGACGTAGCTGCCGTGAAGCATAAGCTATCACTCTGCCCTCCTGCATCAGAACACACCCAAGACCATCCTTCGAAGCATCACAATATACCGTGAACCTCTTGGTCTGGTCTGGCAGAGTCAGGACTGGCGCCGTAGTCAACCTTTTCTTCAGCTCATCAAAGGCCCTCTGACGCTCATCAGTCCACACGAAAGCCATATTTTTCTCCAGCAAAGAAGTCAAAGGCTTCGCGATCTTGGAGAAATTCTCAATGAACCTCCGATAATATCCAGCTAAGCCCAAGAATGACCTGACTTCCTTGACTGTCTGCAGTGTCTCCCACTCTAGTACATCCTTCACCTTGCTCGGATCAACAGCAATGCCTCCCTGAGAGATAACATGACCGAGGAATGGAACCTCGTCAATCCAGAACTCGCACTTGCTAAACTTGGCATACAACTGATGTTCTCTCAATCTCTGCAACACGAGTCTCAGATGCTCCTCATGCTCTTCTTCTGTCTTGGAGAAGATCAGAATATCATCAATGAAAATCACCACAAAGACATCCAGATAATCCATGAAGACCATGTTCATCAGATGCATGAAGAAAGCCGGGGCATTAGTCAAGCCGAAGGACATGACCGTATACTCATATAGCCCGTACTTGCAGGTGAATGCCGTCTTCGGAATATCCCCAGGATGGATCCTCAGCTGAAAATATCCCGAACGAAGATCAATCTTCGAGAATATACGAGCACCTCGAAGCAAATCAAAGAGATCCTCAATACGGGGCAGTGGATGCTTGTTCTGGATAGTAACTGCATTCAGCTCCCGATAATCGACACACATCCTCTTCGAGCCATCCTTCTTATCTACCAGCAATAATGGAAAAGCCCAAGGAGAGAAGCTGCGACGGATATAGCCCTTGGCTAGCAACTCATCAATAGTCTTCTTAACTTCTTCATGCTCTATAGGTGCCATACGGTAGGGCCGCTTTGCAATAGGAGCTGTGCCAGGCAAGAGATCAATACAAAACTCAATGGCGCGTTCAGGCGGCATACCTGGCAGGTCATCCGGAAAGACATCCGGGAATTCAGACACTACGCGAATACCATCCGTGGGTCTAGCCTCCATCTGATGAAGAAATCCAGAAGGCTCCACTGCACTGATAACAACCTCTTGGCCACTGGAAGTTGATAGCAAGACTTTCGTCTGAGCACAATCTATCCGGACTCCCCACTTGGCCAGAGTCTCCATTCCCAGAATGACATCAATGGCCTTGGTGTCTAGCACCATCAGATCAGTACAGAACTCCACTCCCCTCAAGGAAACACTGACTCTCGGGCAGTAAGTGTGAGACCTCAACTGTCCTCCCGGTGAAGATACTAACAGGCACCTCTTTAATGTGCTAGTATGAATACCATGATGCTCGACAAAAGACTGAGTAATGAAGGAATGCGTAGCACCAGTATCGAAAAGCACTGTAGCTGGATATGAATTAACCATGAACGTACCAATAACCATGTTGGGAGCCTCGGCCGCTGACTCGGCCGTCACGTGGTTCACCCGACCTTGTGCTGGCGCCCTGGGCTGAGCTGGGCGCCCCTGCTGTCCCGCATGCGCCTTCTGGGGGCAAGCGTTGGCGTAGTGCCCCGGCTGGTCGTAGTGAAAGCAGACGCGAGGGGGTCCCTGAGCCTGCTGTCCGGTAGGAGCTGCCGGACGTGGAACCTGCGGTGCCGGTGGAGCGGGTGGAGCACGAGCCGGAGGTGCCGGTAACCTCGGGCCCTGACCTGCCTGCTGCTGTCGAGGCGGGTACTGCTGCGGGGGCCGGTACTGAGACTGCTAGTACTGCTGAGGCTGCTGGAGGCGAGGACGAGTGTTGCTGCCGGAAGCAACGGGGACAATCTTCCTCTTCTTGTCCTCCATCTCCAGGTGCTTGCGCTCAGTGTTGAGCGCGCTGTCAACCAGATGGTTGAAGTCGTCGAAGCGAAGGTTGAGCAGCGCGTACTGGAGGTAGTCCTCAAGACCCTCCATGAAGTGCTCCTGCTTTTTGCGGTCATCCGCAACATCAGCAGGGGCGTAGCGAGCAAGCTGCAGAAAGCGATCACGATACTCCGTGACCGACATAGTCCCCTGAAGTGACAAAGACAGATAGATATCGAAAGATTAACTCAAGATTCATAAGGATAGAACAAGGGGCATTAGCTCAAAAGAAACCGCTGAATGATTATATTTAAGGTTACCTGCTTCAGTGCAAGGAACTCCTTCTGCTTCATCTTCATAACGCCCGCGGGGACGTTGTGGCTGCGGAAACGCTCCCTGAACTGGAGCCAAGTGAGAGACTCGCGGTCATGAACTGGGTGGGACTCCCACCAGTCCAAAGCTGCCCCTCACAGCTGTCCTGCTGCGTACAGAACTCTCTCCCGATCATCGCACTGGGCGATGTCCAACTGACGCTCCACTGCACGGAGCCAGTCGTCAGCCTGAAGAGGGTCGGACGTGTGAGAAAACGTCGGTGGGTGACCCCTCAGGAACTCAGCACGCCTGTCGTGAGGCTGCGGCGGTGGAGGAGGCGGAGGCTGAGTGTGAGCCTGCTGAAGAGCCTGAACACTGTTGTTCAGGGTGGCCATCATCTGCATCTGGAGCTGGAAGTACTGCCCCGGAGTCAAGGGCGGAGGCATCGGGATCCCGGTCCCCTGGGTGTTCTGACCCTGGTTGTTCTGCCCCTGCTAGTCAGAACCACGCCTAGTGTTCACCATCTGATTTTGGACAAAAGATTTCACGAGTAAGGATATTGCAAGAATAAATTCAGATGGATATGATAACTCTTTGCGGAAAAAGACTCAGACATGATAAAGTAGACAGGATAGAGTGGACTGTTTTACCCCCAACGATCTAACTCATTTTATTAATTAGTTAACTTTAACATGAGAGTGATTTTCTTTAAACAAATTTAAACCACTAAGCTATGCAATCATTCAAAAATCCAAATCAAACATGTAGCATAATAACAAGCAGACAATTTTCACAACTTAGCCGAGTTTAACATACGACTCGACTAACACAACGCGTCGCGGATCGTGCTATCGTATTATTATAAAGGTTCACCTAGCTATTACTCATGGTGGTCAGATGACTGATTCGGGCCAAAATCTACGGAAACTATTCTTCAGAGAGAGAAATCAAGACAAGATGAGTAAAAGTCATAGAAGTCAAGGGGTATAATAGTAAAATAATTTCAGCAGGCAAGGATTGGAGAGAAGAAGTCCTATAACTCGACCAGTTCTATCTAGGCTTCGTCCTACAGTCGATACGGCTCTGATACCACTCTGTAACACCCGGTTTATAAAAGAACATAAACCGAGCAATCATATACGTGCCAGGATCAAGTCACACGTATATACAATAGAATGAATAGTATATCATAGCACATATCACGTAAAATGACATAATAAAGCGAATACGAATGTTATTTATTACATTAATGACAAAATGTCTGATACAGCGGAAGCGAAGTACAAAATACGATAAAAACTCTCCGAAGCTGAGCAGGGCGCCATAGGGACGTCGACTGGGAGACGAACGCCTAGAAGTCCTCGTAGTCCTGGTAGCGCTGAACGAACTCCCTCGTGTCAGCAGGAACTGAGCAGCAGTAGCGTAGCCAAGAGGAAAAAGTAGAGAAGAGGCAAGAGTGAGTACACAACTTGTACTCAACAAGTATAACACAAACTATGAGGCTCTAAGGTTGGCTGACTCAACTGCCTTAGCTTTTAAGTGTTGGCAAAATTTTATTAAAGCTATTTACTACGAGTTGATGAATTACCATTAACCCAGTTACATAGTAATTAATCAGAATTAAACATGTTACTACTGAGAACCAAGCGACAACCAAACCAAGGTAACCCCGAGAGCCACCTCCCTCGTCGGAAGGAGACAACCCCACTAATCAAAAGGAGGATCTGGGCCGCTCATAACCGTGAGCACGGCTAGTATACCAGTTTTACACTCTGCAGAGGTTGCACATCTTTACCCACAAGTCGTGAGCTACGCTAGAGGTTCATCACACTTCCTTAGGTGAGATGACTAGCGACTCACTACGAGGCTGTTACAAAGAATCTCGTTGGTAAGGCGTAACCGCGAAGAGTTAGATCAGCGACGATGGGGCCCACCTCCGGGGGTACAAGCACAGGAGCGCAATCCAAGCACAGACCAAGCCGGAGGAGCAGGGACCATTGAAGCTTACTACTCTTGCCCCGCAGGTAAGTTACTCCAAACCAAAAAGACCTAATTAGTAAGCCAAGTCTATCCCATTCTAGCCTTGTGGTAGCGCTGTTGTCCCAGGTTGTCGCTCTATGAACCGGTCCTTATGGAGAGTGACCAACCAAGCACTAAGCACCGTGCCGGCCCCCTAAACCATGTTTCTACAAAAACCATTTTTAAATGAGAAGTGAGCCACTCAAGCCACACAGAGTGCCACTCAAGCCACACAGAGTGCCACTCTCAGAATTAAGTTCAAGTAAACCATTAATCAAATTAATTAAAAAGGAGCAGAGTGTGTTATAGTGCAGCAACCTAGCACAACTAACCAAATGCAACCCAAAGGGATATATAAAGGATATAAAGTGGCTAGGACAGTCCTTATAGGCATACAGAATTAAATGCAGTATGAAATTGTATTTAAAGATGATAGGTTGTTCATGTTATACTTGCCTTCCTCGTACTGCTCCTGCTGCTGCTCAAAGTGCTCAGAAGACGGCTGCTCCGGGTACTGGTACTGGGGCTCCTCCGATAGCTCGACGTCTACTCACGAACACATGGCCAAAACGAGGCACAACAATAAGCATACAAGCAAACACTAATAAAAACTAAGAAACAATACATCAATACATAAAAACAGCACACTAAACTAGTCTAAAACTATTCTACGCGTTACAACGATCGTGTGGATATAAAGAACGCTAAAAACGGAGCTAAAACGCATAAACTAGGCCTAAAACAAGGTTCAGGGGGTTATTTGAAATAAAAACAGGGTTCCAGGGGCTTTTCTGCTAAAACCGAGGGCCTAAACGTAATTAAACTAAAGCTTCAGGGTCTAACTCGCAAAAACTTCAAACCTGGATTGCGGGTTGTATTTTAAAGAAACCCAGGGGGCTACGCGTTAAAACCAGGACTTAAATCTAATTATTTTTGAACTCAGGTGGACCACGGGTTGATTAAAGAAAACTCCAGGGTCTCTTTAACAAAAATGCCAGGGCGAACCGGTACTTTTGCATCTGGGCGCTTGGATCTAGATCTGATGGCCTGGATCTAAACGGCTTGGGTTCTAATCTCGGCCGTCCATCCGATATTGGGCGGCCAGGGCGGTTCGGGCGCGTGGGGGGGGGGGCGCTACCGCCGGCGACTCTGTTCGTGGCGGCGCGGCGCTAGGCTCGCCGGAGTTCGCCGTATACGGCATTCCGGGGGTTAATCCGACCGGGGTTTGGCTCTGGGGCGGTCAGTGCGATACGCGTAAACCACCTGAGGGGTTAACGGGGTTCGGGAAAGGCCGGAGCGTGGATGGCAAATGCTGTGGCGGCTCTGCGCCATGGCGAGACTCGCCGGCGCGGACCGCAACGGCGGCCAGGGGCCAGCTATGAACTACGGGCTGAACTAGCTAGCGCAAAAGTAAGATAGGGCCGGGATAGTGCTCACCGAAGCTTGAAATCAAGCAAGGAGGACGCGGAGGGGTGTTGTCGTCGATGGCGACGCTGACCGGCGGCGAGGCGGGAACAGAGCTCGTGGACGAGGCTGCAGCAGGGGTGCTCCGGCTTCTAGATCCCACGCAAAGCTTCAGCATTGATCTGCGGTGATGTTCCAGGGGTCAGGGAGGCTTCAGGAGCCGCCGGCGGCGAGAAATCGGGCGGCGGAGGTTACCTGCAGCGGTGCAGAGATCCCCTTGCGCGGCGGAGCAGAGCGAGGGCGGCGGCTAGGGTTGTGGGTGGATGGGCGTGCAGGGGGGCAGTGGGGGTTCCTATTTATAGGGCGGCGGCCCAACATAGGCGTGCGTGCCCGGGCGGGGAATCACGGCGAGATTCCCGGCCGGGAGTTGCGCTGCGCGGGGCAGACGGAGCTGCCATGCGGGGCCCACGGGTCAGCGGCGGGGCGGGGAGCTCGTGCGGGCCGGGCGTGAGAGGGGGGGTCTGACGAGCGGGGCCCGGTGGCAGGCGGGTGAGCGGGATAGGCTGGACGCATTCGCGGGCTGATTTAGCGGGGAGAGAGAGACGGGGTTGGGCTCGCGGCTCTGGGCCGGACGCGGGGAGCGGAGGGGAGCTGGGCCTGGGTCGAGGGTTGGGCTGCTGGGCTAGTTTGAGTTGGGTTTGGATTAGAGCTGTATCGACTGTAGGACAAAGCCTAGATAGAACTGGTCGAGTTTTAGAACTTCTTCTCTCCAATCCTTGCCTGCTGAAACTATTTTACTATTATACCCCTTGACTTCTATGACTTTTACCCGTCTTGCCTTGATTTCTCTCTCTGAAGAATAGTTTTCGTAGATTTGGCCTGAATCAGTCATCTGACCACCATGAGTATTAGCTAGGTGAACCTTTATAATAATACGATAGCACGCTCTGCGACGCGTCGTGTTAGTTGAGTTGTATGTTAAACTCGGCTAAGTCGTGAAAATTGTCTGCTTGTTATTATGCAAATGCATGAATGCAACACCAAAAATTAAACCTATGATAAATTTTAATTACATAAGGAACAAAAATTAGATTAAGTGCCATTCTAAACACAATAAACCTTAGAAATTTAAATGAAGCCAATTAAATTTATTATTAAATGCTGGAATTTAAACTAGGGTGTTACAGAAGGCAAGCTCCGGACATAAACCCAGTATTTCAAATTATGCACTTTATATACTACTTACTTGTGCATTTACATTTCTTAGGATTTGAATTGAAACCCTAGACGCATGATCCTAGGAACCTATGTACTGAACACTAGACTTGAGTTCGAGTAATTGCTATGCTTTTAGGACCGGTAAAAGTCAAGTGATTGCCTGTCACTCGCGAGTTTAATAGGAGTTGCTTATTTTCTTTTATCTGCAATCACTACAAGGACGTCGGACGAGGTCATGTTCGATATCATGACCTTGGGTGTGACCTCGTCTGTGTTGATGAATTCTGCTAAGGTCGCGGTGTGTGGTAGCGGTGGTTAAGTGTTTGAACGTACTAGCCACATGCCGTAAATATGGTACGCGGTAAGCCTAGTAGCTGATCGGACCAGTGAGTGGATATACCTTTCACTCTCTCTTAGAGATAGGTTTTTATTTATGTTTATGTTGCGCAACACCACGGGTGCAGGGAGGAAGTTGGTGCCCTGTAGTCGGGGAGAGTGACCCTATCCACAAGCCAGAATGAAAGGTCAACGGTTGTTTGGGAACGACTCGACGGTGTTCCAAACGTGTGTGTTAGGTTTACCTTGCAAGGTTGAAAAATCCGATTCGAATTGACCGTCTCTCGCGGATATTGAGACTACTTGATCCCTTTGCCACACAAAGTAATAAGAGTAATTTTATTATGATCAATCTTGATGTTTGACTAAAATTCTACCATGGTTGATTAGAATTAGTTGCTTACATAGAATGGTTAATCAACTAGAATATTGAAAGTTAAAATGTGAAATTAAGGACCTACTCTTTGTTGCTTTTCAGCAAAAGGAAAACCAGAGCCTTACAGAACCCTGCATAGTCTAGCTAAGTGGACTAAGTATATCTGTCGACGGTTAAGTCTTGCTGAGTATTAGTATACTCAGCCTTGCTGTTGAATCCTGTTTCAGATATGTGTTTTGAGGACCAGACCGCTAGTCTGACTTGGCCCTGCTCTTTGCCCTCTGGCTGGTCCGTAGAGTGGGACCCGTCTCCGGCCGGCAATGACCCCGACGAGTGATACCTTGCTTGGGCTAGCTTGGTATCCTTTTGCGACGTGTTGTAGCCGTCGTGTTTTCTTTCCGCTGTTTAAACTCTGAACTTTAAACTTATGTTTTGTATAATGTTTTACTGAGTTTGGACCTGTAATAATACTTTGAACTTGTTGTAATAACTACTATGCCTGTGTTGTAAGATATATGGTTGTAATATCTCTGGACTCGCCTTCGTGCGGGGTATGCTTGTTCGATCCAAGATCCGGTGGTTGTATCGGGACGTTACCCGACAGACCAAGAATTGTTCCGTTTGAAGTGCGTTTGAGTCGGTGTTGCCTTTATGGTGATGGCCAGCGCACTTGAGCCGGGATAATTCAGGTGGTTCTACCACAGTTAGCTCTTAATTGAGTGAGAGAGCAAGGTGTTGTGCCTTGTGCTGTGGTTCTAGAGTGAACCAACACTGTATCTCGGTGCGCCGGCCCCTTGGAGCATTGGTGACTCGCCGGCACGTCAACGACCCTCCGACTTAGTGTGGTGCGGCGTCGACATCCTTGTGCGGGGGACATGGAGACCCCCACCCTTCTTAGTGAAGCTCCTTAGTGGAAATCGGGATCAAGGTGACTGTGGTGACTCGGTGTCCCCGGGAGAGACTTGATTGCCGAGAAGCAATACTCTTTGTGAGTGCTTCAACAACGTGGATGTAGGTGTTCCTTTGTGGCTAACAGAACCACGAGATAAATCCTCGTGTCAAAGAGTTTGCTTCTTCTCATCCCTCTTTTAAGCTTCCGCATTTACGTATAGCAATCTTTGTGTGCCTTTACTTTCATAGAGTAGTTTCTTAATAGGATTGGCTACAGGTTACTAAATTCTTTTTGGGATGGGAGTTTCACACTAGAAGAATCGTAGTTGCACATTTAGATAGCACGTTTTAGTTTAAGTTTTGTGCAAACTAGTTGGAGCCATAGGTTAAGGTTTTAAATTGCCTAATTCACCCCCACCCCGTCTTAGGCTAGAGAATCCGATCATTTTCAATTGGTATCAGAGCCGGGACTTATTTCTTTCACAAAGAAAGCCAATTTCATTGGTAATTTGTGCTTACCGTCTCATTTGATCGGTTAGGCTTCACCACCTAGTGAGTTAGCTCTTTAGGGAAGGGATGGATCCCTTTAGAATTGCTCCACGGTTAGTTGGCACGGGCTTCCAATATTGGAAGGTTTTAATTCAAGCCCATCTCCAAGCAATGGGCCTAAATGTTTGGAGAGTAGTTAGTTAAGGAACTAAAAGCAATAGTCAACAAGAGAGACAATATGACGCCACCGCCAAAAGCATAATCTTGTCATATCTAAATGACAATGTGTTCAATCGTGTTTATTCTTGTGAAAATACTCATAAACTATGGAAGACTATCATTGAGAATCATGAAGACACAGATAATGTAGCCAATGAAAGATATCATGTTCTCATTGATAGGCTTAGTAGTTTTAAGCAACTTGATGATGAAAATGCCGAATCTATGTACTCACGATTGAATACTCTTGTGAATGAGATCAATTCTTTAGGTGTGAAGCAAATTGATGATATGGAGCTCATTCGCAAGATCCTTCACTCACTACGGAGGCCGGATTATGATTTGGTGATCACGTTTCTTTATGAGAAAGAGCTCAATACATTGACACCAAATCAAGTCCTCAACAAGGTGATCACCCATGAGCTACGCCATGATATCAAGTCAAGAGCACCACCTCCTTCACCAACACATAGTGCACTTGCATGCATGCAAGCAAGTCAAGAAGTTGAAGTAGATGGCCATCAAAGGTAGCTCAAGTGAAGAGGAAGAGGAGGATGCAAGAAGCACCTCAAATGATGAAAAAGAGCCAATGAACCCCGACCTCTACAAGCAAGTAAAAAAGATGAACAAATGCTTGAAGAAAATCAACTCAATGGGGTACATAATCTTCCTCAAAGATGGGCATCACCACCAACATATGAAGGTTGAGAAGAGGTTTAAGAAGATGCAACAAAAGAAGGAGAAGAAGCCCAAACATAAATCATTTGTCATTTTTGGAGAATTGGTTAGTGGTGGTGAAGAATCAAGTGCAAGCTCAAGTGATGAATCAAATAAGAAATTCATAACCCGCACCAACAAAGGGTCATCATCAAACACTGACCTTATGGCCCAAGGTATGGAAAGTGATTTAAGTGATGATGACTCCGATTCTCCTTTATATGATGAGTTTCTTGACTTAATACATGAGCACCAAAAAGTAATTAAAAGACAATCTAAAAAATGTAGTGCTCTCAATGATTTTAATGCTACTCTTGCCACAACTTATGATGATTTTTTGTGCAAATTCCAATTGCTTGGCAAGGAGCATAAAGAGCTCAAATTAAAAATTGAGAGTATTACAAAAATTAATGACTCTTTGGAAACTAAGCAATCTACCCCTAGTACAAACTCAATTTCTAAGGTAGATGCTTCAACTTCTTGCTTTGATTTAATTGATGAATCTAACCCTTGCAATGAGAAATACTTTGAGGATGTTATTATAGAATCATGTGACGATCACATTGCAAAGGAGAATAATGAGCTCAAGCAAGAAGTTGAAAGGCTCATGAAGGACATAGCAAGATTGAAGGGCAAGAGCATTGTCCAACCTTCTCAAGATAACAGTGAAGCATGATGAAGAAGCTTGAGAAGGGGTCCACCGTGACTTTCTCTAAATGCCATCAAGAAGGCCACAAGTCCAACAAGTGCCCTCAACGAAAGAAGAAGCTTTCGGATGAGAAGAACAAAAAGAAGCTTACAATCAAGAGTTCTCTCATTTACACCAAGCCCAAGCGAAGGAACAAGAGCCATAGCACCTCCTATGTGATCAAAAAGATGGCAAATGGCAATGTGGTTGCTCACAAGGTTCGGAAGCAAGAAAGGAGTTGGAATCACTCCATTTGGGTGCCCAAAGAAATCATCACCAATATGAAGGGGCCTCAAATGGTATGGGTTCCAAAGGAAACTTGAAGCCCAAGAATGGCTTCGGGGGATTTGGAG
The DNA here is from genome assembly GCF_016808335.1 of Panicum virgatum. Taxonomy (NCBI): domain Eukaryota; kingdom Viridiplantae; phylum Streptophyta; class Magnoliopsida; order Poales; family Poaceae; genus Panicum; species Panicum virgatum. The sequence goes on along the minus strand of NC_053150.1, from coordinate 25,740,751 downwards.
GCTTGGCTAACTAAAAGATAAAGGATTCAAGCTAAAAGAAGCCAAGCTCGCATCTTGGACATTTGTTGCCCAAGTCCCCTATAAGGTAATGGTAGCTAGATTTCAATTAAATCATCATGTAGCTCCATTGCCCTTACTAGGTTGTTTGCATTGCATCGCCTAGTGCTATATATAGTGGGTTGCTTGTGTCATGATCTAACTCATGAGCAACCTACATGGTTTGATAAGTGTGTAGAAAGCTACACAAGGTTACCTTTCATGGTACATGGACTTCATGAGGTATGCATTTCATTTGTGTACCATGAGCACAACCTGTAGGGTAAACTTTCCACTGTTGTTAAAAACAATGTGCATACATTTGATTAGTGATTCAAACACTAAATGCACACATTTAGGGGGAGCTCATCCTATGGTTTGTGATTTTGGAAACTAACATATTTACAAGTTTATCTTTTGTAGTCTCTTTCCAGAGTTAACACTCTAAGAGAATGTTGTTTACTCTCAATGTGAATTAACTATTCTACAAAAGTGATTAGATAAAATAGTGCGCTTTCATGCATATTGAGTCATGATCTATTGAACTTAAATTTTCATATCTAAGTTCATAGACTATATGCTCATACATTTTCTCACCTTGGTGTACCAAGTGTTCTTCACTTCAAGACTTTCAAATTGGTATATGCAAGGTAACTACATCCCCCGGAGATATGCATGGTCTAAAACTCCTTAATTTGGTATCTTTGTCAATTCTTTATTATTATAGAGCTACCTCCGTGCATGATATGATCTAAGCTTTCTCATTCAAATGTCTAGTTGTGCACTTGATTTTCACATTGTCATTTTGTGCACACACTTTGTGGAAAGCTTAGCTCATCTCATGCTAGTTTTGTGATTTTATGATCCACCTTAGTAATTGCTCAATTGGTATCTTCATTGATAGCATACAATTAGATCATGATTCATGGAACTAACTCCCTAGACTACTAACTTTTTCCTTTGAGCTATATTATTTTGCAAGGCCTTTTTAAATGATTTGATTATAAAGGGGGAGAAGTTTGGATCAAACCAAGGTAAATATGGATAAAAGTAAGTGGCTTTGATAATGGGGGAGAAACGAAGCAAGTGATCAAAGCAAATGATCACAACATGATTAATGAAGTAGCAAATATGGGGAGAAACAAAGGGGGGATGATGGATTTAGGGGGAGGCCATGCCAACATTGAATAATAGTAAGCATCCAAGCAAGTGTAAGTAGTCCAAATTGTCAATTTTTGCAAAATTTATGCTTGCTTTGATTGTGTTGTCATCAATCACCAAAAAGGGGAGATTGTAAGAAACATGGCCCCATTAGGCCATTGTTTGTGATTTTGGTGATTGTATGACAACATAATCAATGAGACTAATAAGTTTGTCAAGTGAATCATATTAGGTCCCAAGGATGAATACAAAGCCCTAGCAAAACAAGAATCAAAGAAAGAACTCACAGAAATGCTGAATTGGTTGAAGTTTCACATGAAATAGTAGCACCGGTTAAACTGATGTATTAAATTGGTGCCCAAAAATTGATCTAATGACATGAACTTCTGGATATCATTGTATAGATTTTCATAAGCTTTCCATAGAGTCCAAGATCATCAAAATCGGAGTTCAGAGCAAAAAGTTATGACCAAAACACGAGAAAATTGATTTCTGTGTGGCACCAGTTATACCGGTGCTCAAATTTTGGTCAAATGAGATGACCTTCAGCAGAATCTTATGGAGAATTTTACAAGCTTTCCATAGATTACAAGATCATCGTAATCGGAGTTCGGAGTAAAGAGTTATGACCGAAATACCAAGCACTGTGAAAGCTGATTTTTGGAAGCACTGGTTCAACCGATGATCACCGGTTACACTGGTGGTCAAACTTTGGTCAAACGAGATTATCTTCACTAGAATTTTGTAGAGCATTTCACAAGCTTTATATAGAGTACAAGATCATTGAAATCAGAGTTCAGAGTAAAGAGTTATGACCAAAATACGAAGCACTGTGAAGCTGATTTCTGTAGCACCGGTTAGACCGGAGCTACAAAAAAAAAAGCACCAGTGCAATCACTGTACTATTGACCAGAGAGCATGTTTTTGGGTCCAAAAAGTTTTTTAGCACCAGTTAGACCGACGCTATCACCGGATACACTAGTGATACCATATTTCAGCTACATAACTTGTCAGAAAAGGTACTATTGACCAGAGAGCATGTTTTTGGGTCCAGAAAGTTTTTTAGCACCAGTTAGACCGACGCTATCACCGGATACACTAGTGATACCATATTTCAGCTGCATAACTTGTCAGAAAAGACCAACGGCTAGTTCAAGCTATTAATGACCGGTTAGACCGGTGACTAGGCACCGGTTAGAACAGTGCTTAAGCAGAAATGCTCCCAACGGCTACTTCAAGTTTGTGGGCTATGTATATGGCTTCCCCCGGCCATTTTGGAGTTGCTGTAGTTTCTAGAAGTCACATTCACACCCAAGAACACCTCCAAGCCATCCAAGAGCATAGTGATCAAATCTTTAGTCCTTAGCACAACTTTGTGAGTGTTAGTGCTAGGTTAGCTCTTAATTGAGTGAGAGAACAAGGTGTTGTGCCTTGTGCAGTGGTTCTAGAGTGAACCAACATTGTATCTCGGTGTGTCGGCCCCTTGGAGCATTGGTAGCTCGCCGGCACGTCAACGACCCTCCGACTTGGTGTGGAGCGGCGTCGACATCTTTGTATGGGGGGAGTGGAGACCCCACCCTTCTTGGTGAAATCCTTAGTGGAAATCGGGATCAAGGTGACTGTGGTGACTTGGTGTCCCCAGGAGCGACTTGATTGCTGAGAAGCAATACTCTTTGTGAGTGCTTCAACTACGTGGATGTAGGTGTGCCTTTGTGGCTAACCGAACCACGGGATAAATCCTCATGTCAAAGAGTTTGCTTCCTCTGATCCCATCTTTAAGCTTCCACATTTACGTATTGCAATCTTTGTGTGCCTTTACTTTCATAGAGTAGTTTCTTGATATGATTGGCTATAGTTTGTTAAACTCTTTTTGGGATGAGAGTTTCACACTAGAAGAACTGTAGTTGCACATTTAGATAGCACGTTTTAGTTTTAGTTTTGTGCAAATTAGTTGGAGCCATAGATTAAGGTTTTAAGTTACCTAATTCACCCCTCCCCTCTTAGACTAGAGCATCCGATCACTTTCAGTTCCCAAATCACGCATCTGAGAAACAAAATTACTAAAGTAAAAGAGACTGTCAAAATTCAGAACACAACACTGAATATGAAATGCTTTTGCATAGTGAGAGTAAGACCTTCCCGTTCTTTGAGCTGCTTGGTGCCCAGCGTCCGTCTGAACCTGCTGTTGTTATAAGCTTCGGAGGTGCTGAAGGCGTCAGCAACCTATGCCCACTGCTTGATTGTCTCCTGCTTCTCCACCTTGTATGGTGCTGTGGCGGTGGTGGCCGCCACCGCCGTTCTCGCGGCATGTCCTCTGGCATTGTTGTTGTCGCTTGCCCCTTTGGAGCCGCTCATCTTCATCACCGTGGCCGCCGCCGTGGCGTCGGGCCCGGGCTTCTTGGCCCAGGCGAAGCCGGTGGACTCAGCAAGATGCACGGGGCTGGAGAGTGGAAGGCGGTCCGCGATCCGGGGTGCCTCCTTGAAGCTGTTGGACACGGTCCTAGCGTATGGCGCTGCGTCGCCGCCGCCGCCGTCGGCGTCACCGTGCCCGTGCCGCTTGCTGATCGCCGGCACGGGCTCCAAGTCCACGAACAGCCGCTACTTGCCGCCGCGCCGCCATCGGCGGCCACAGCAGGCAGCAATTTCTGCACACATCAGGTAAGCTCTGAACAGAAGAGAAACACACAGGGCGGGCGATGTCGTGTGGCATTGCGCCTCGGCGTGCACGTGGCTCTGGTTCGTGTCCTGCAGCTGCATGCTCTTGTGCCCCCTCGACGGCCGCCTCGCCGTCTCGTCGGCGTGGCTCTGGGCGTTGCTCCTCCTCCTAGAATCTTCCCAGAACTTGGCGTCCATCTCCTTGTTGGGCGCGTACTTGGGCAACCCCGCCGGGTTGCACGCGTACGGCGCCGTCGTGAAGTACTCGGCCGGCAGGGTCGAGGGAGAGGAGCGAGGCGAGGAGGTGGAACACGTGGTCGGGCATGCAGCCAGCGAAGGCTTTGCTGAGGTGGCTCGGGTATGGGTGCTGCGGCCGGACCACGTGCCGTGCTCGTCGCCCGTGCGAGCTCCGCCGCCTGACATTTGAGGCCCCTCGCCGTGCGCAGATCCAACCCTATGCACAGGCCGTGCAGGCCGGCCCCGCCGCCGCCGCGCAGACTGCTAGACAGGCAGAGTAGAGGGGGTGGTGGCTTTTATTCACTACAGCCGGCAAACAGGACGACCTTGCCGCCGCCCGCAGGCCGGCCCCGCCATCGCCGCGCAGCAGGATGCCGCACTGGAGGAGGAGGAGGAGCACGTCGCCCGGCAGCAACACCGAGAACAACACGCCAAGGCGGCCCTGCAGCAATGCCAATTCCTCCACAGCCATGTGCCGCGCTCGTCGCCAATGGACCACGTGCCTCGCTCGCCGCCCGTGGAAGCTCCGCCGGCCGGCGTTGGAGGCCCTTGGCCGTACGCAGATCCGGCTCTGCGCACAGGCCGCGCAGGCCGACCTCGTCGCCGCCGCGCAGACCGCGCAAGCCGTGCGGCCGTCCTTCGTGCGCGGACCCGGCTCGGCCAAGGAAGGGGGGAGGGAGGTCGGAGCTCGGGCTGCCGGATCCGGACGCTGCCGCCGTATGCACCATCGAGACAAGGAGAAAGGAGGAAAGGTAAATCCGGAACCGCTGCTCGCGAGGAGCAAAGGAACGCCACCGACAGCAAGGAGGCGGGGCAGCGGGGGTTTGGACGGAGGACCACAGCAGCGCTGGAATGTTGGTGGCCAAGGTTGCCCGATGGACGGAGCAGGGAGCAACCAAGCAAGAAGATGGAGTGGGGAAATGATTGGAGCAGCCAGCAATGAAGGTCATGGGTAGGCGCTAGATGTGGGAACGGCAAGAAACTCGAGCGGAGAGAAGGCGGCCGTGTGAAAGGCCGACCAAGGAGACGGCACAACCGCGTCAGGTGTGGACGCGTGACGCCGGCACGCACAGGCGATGGGAGGAGCAGGTGTGAACGGTTGACACCGGGACGGGCACGCGGTGGGAGAAGGCCCCCATGACGCTTGCATCATAGATCATGGAAGGAATATCGGACAGCCAGAAGATTTCTTGCCGACATGGATAGCGCCAACGGTGCCACAGCACTTGTGCTTTAAGCCTTTAACATATAGAAATTGCACCTCTCGCCTCTCTCTCCCCTCCGTTCCCAGGCAGGCCACCGCTGCCCTTTCTCTCATCTTTTCTTTGTTTTCCATCAAATCAGCAATAGCTGCATCTGTCTGTCCTCCGAACTTGGCCAAACATCTTCATACTTCATTCTCTCAACCGAAGCACCATCGGCAGCTAGCAGCTTAAGCATACTGCTCAGTCCTCATCGATCCTTATTCCTCTTTGTACCGCTTCCAAATCAAAGCAGCTCCTCTGAATTACTTCCAATCAAAGTAGCTCGTGCTCCTCCCTCCCTCTATTCTTCTATCCGCCGAATCAAAACAGGCAGCCAGTCGCAGAGCAAGTCAAGAACCCCTCTTCCGCACCAGTCGTTGTCTACCTGCGAGCCATGGCAGCGACGCCAGCATTGCCCGTAGAGGGCGGATGGCCCTTTTGCCGGCGTCACCCCTAGAGCCTTGTGCGTCTGGAGGAGGATGGAAGGGGAGAAGTGAAAATGGCGCGTATGGATGACATCACGCGGAATCACAGATGGAAGAAAACCAATGGCCGCCGCAGAGGAAGCAACGGTCGAGGTAGGCGGCGGCGAGCGCAGTGAAGCCCAGCTGCGCCGCGCCGTGGCACGCCCAGCCAACTGCAGCCTCACGCCGCGCCACGCCGCTATACCCGTCCTCCTCCCCCTCGGCTGCGAGCACCACCCCCTCGTTGGCCTTGTGCCCTCGTCAAGCGCCACCGGACACCGCTCCGCAGCGTCTTCACTAGGCTCCTCGTGGTAAAGGTCGAGGTGCTCCTCGGGGCAGTAGAGGGGATTGAACAGCGCAGCGAAGGCCTCCATGGCGAATCGCCTAAAGAGCGCCAGGAAGAAGCTCGTGAGAAAAAAAAAACACGACGCGGGAAGGGCGATCGGGAGGAGCGTATTTTTACCTATTGGGGAGGGAGATTTAGCAATTGTTAGAAGACGAGGAACTAGTATAGAAAGTTATTGGAGAGAGTTTTTTTCTTTTCTAAAAAAATAAAAATAGGGAAGTGAGATTCGGGAACTCTTGGAGATGCATTTAGCCAATATCTTGTTGCAGCATCTGGAGTTGGGAAGAAAAGGTTAAAACCCCATTAGTGGGCCGCGTCCATGGGCCGCGAGAGTCATGAATTCTAGCACTGCGCAAGAAGTTTTTTTTTGAAAGAAGCACTGCGCAAGAAGTAAAGGCCCACCATTGCACCCAAGGAGGAAGAATAAGACCGACCCACTGTTTGTTAAGGTCAGTTTAACGAGGGATCCCGATTATCGACCCTCCGACGGGGCACACCGTGGCAGCAGCTTCATGGCCGCCGGCGGTCCCTCCGCCGCGGACACAAGCGACGCCCCGGCCACCTTCTCCTCTGCAACTCCGTACCCCGACCGCCTCCGCGAAGCACTCGACGGTCGTACTATACATCGATCTCGCAGACCATATGCTGCTTCCCCCAACCCTCTAAACGAACCCCCCCCCTGAAATGTACGCCTCCGCCGCAGGAATGCAAATCCGGCGTCTCCGATGCTTTGGAAGCCGCCTCTTTAACCGTCTCTGAGATTGTTGACGCCGCCGCCGCCATGAGTGCTGAGGCCGATGACGGGAGGGGCGACGGCGATGGCGACGCCGCGGCGGCGGCGGCCAGGGTCTCCGAGGAGATGCTCCGCGAGGTGCACGAGTTCCTCTCTCGTCCGTCTTCGAACCAGGTCGGCACCGTTCCTCTTTGAAGCAGTGTATCATATTGTGGTTTTTTGGGGGAGAACGGTTGGTGATTGGCATGCTGATTTCGTTGCTTTGTTGTGAGAACAGATGGCAATTGACGCGCTCTCGCTTGTGCTCCCCAAACATGTGGCCAAGCTTGGAGTTCAAACGGGGGGATGATGGGACCTTGCTGCTGCTATCCTCAGGTTCTTCGTGACGAATTGCAGTCCGAGGGACATGCTCTCCATCCTCTGTGAGGTGATTACGCTTTGATTTGTTTTTGAAAAGTTCTGGCTGTTGGTTAACTGTCATGTAATGATACTGATAGGATGTCCCTTCACACATGGAAGCTTGAGCTTGATAATGCTTGCAAGCTTGACTACATTTGCTGATATGAAATTGCTCCACCCTCAGATTGCAGTTTGTGGGGTGGGGGTATTAGGATGACTGAACTTGTAATGTTAGATGTGGGATAGCAAGTGTATAAACATGGCTCCTTTGTGTTAGATGTGGGATAGCGATAATGTTATACATGGCTCCTTTGATGTACTTCTATGTGTGCATTGACTGGCAAAGGCTATAACTGATGCCCATTTGGCCTCTAAAATGCCTGATATAGTTTCTTACCATCAAATAGATCTGGATGGATTAGTCTTCAACATTTAACTGATGTTGTCTTTGCCCAGATTTGTGTAATGCAAATGGTTTAGCATCAAATGGCAGACCCAGGATCTGAATCTGGGGTATGCCTAGACAAAATTTTTAGTTTGCAAGTACGATAAAAAAAATTGATAACACAGCTACAAAATTCTCTAGCAATGCAGTATACAAGTATAAAATATGAAAAATTCACATTCTAACATACTAATGGACTATGGATACACCAATTGACGAATTAATTACTCAAGCTACACTTCATAGCAGGAATTACTTGGCTATAAGCTGCTCTAAATTTCTCAATGGAGTAATACAAGTCTACATACTTCTCTAGAGGAGCATTGCTGAGTGAGGTGATAAATGCTATTGCATGTTTGCAAGGAATACCAGAAACTTGCCATTGCGTGCAATAACATGCCCTCTCATTTGGGGACTGTCTAAGCCCCTAGGTGATCCTATAGCCTGTCTAAGCATTTGCATGAACCAGATCCAGTTCTCATTTGTTTCAGAATCAAAGACACCAAAAACAAACTGCGAATAACCAATTATGTCCATCAACAGCTGAAGCACTAGCTAATTGCCCCTTGAACTTGCCGGCCAAGAAAGTGCTATCTATTGCTAAGTACGGCCTGCAACCACTAAGGAATCCCTCAATGCATGGTTTCAAGGCAAAGAAGAATCTCCTATATCTGTTGCTCGTCTATTGTGACAACGTCAGTGCTGTCTATATGATAGCCAACCCTGTTTGTCGATGACGAACGAAGCACATCAAGATTGACATTCACTTCCTCCGCGAGAAGGTGGCTTTGGAACAAGTTCGTGTTCTACATGTGCCTTCTTCGCATCAGTTTGCTGACATAGGGTCTTCCTATATAGTTGTTTACTGAGATTGGATCCAGTCTTGGTGTCTGTCAGGCTCCCCTTGCGACTGCGGGCGGGTGTTAGGTATATAGGTGTTGTATATGTATTACTTGCACCCCAAGCCTATACGGCCTATATAATGAAAGGTCACCCCCCTCCCCTCCTAGGGTATGTGGTGTTTCTCCAATTCTCTACGCCCCGATCTAGGGTTTCGGGTGGCAAACAAAGCACGAGACGGGGGTAACGAGCACCAGCCTTTCCTCTTCTATAACAAGGGGCATTTCCGTCCATTCGTGTAAAAATTGACAAGCTACACTCAAATGTTAACGGAACATGCTACTAGACTTGACAGCAATGAAAGTTTGAAGTAGTGTCAAATAGGGAATTTTCAACTTTCGAGGGTCAAGGAAGGAATTAGTAACTTTAGTAGTGTAAAATAAGGAATTTTCTCTATATGTACCGTGCATTGCCTAGTTTCCTTTATTTTTAAAACTAATTTTGTCAGGTTATTTCAATGGTGCCCTCATATTAGAGATTCGACATCTTACAAGCTCTTCTAAACAATAGCATGTCGCCGTCCTTGGTAAGGACACTATTTGTTCTCTAACACTAAGTTCAAGTGGATACATTCTTTATGTTTTGGTTACTTCCATGATGCCTATAATCTATTGAAGGACAAAACAAATTTAAAAATATTGTGAGACTTATCGTAACCCTTTCTGATCGACAGTGTGCTAGGAATGACAGAAACAATATCTTTGAAAATTTCTGCTTCTCTTTTAACTTCATCAATAAAATTCTGGCTTTTGCTTACTGTTCAGACCGCAATTCTCCTAGATCTAGTGAGGGATGAAGTTTTGAGAGAGAGTCGTCAAGCTGAAAACAATTGTGCTGAATCTGATGGATTGCCACCTTGGGCTTCTCATGCACTTGAGTTAGTCGAGCTGATTTTGAGGCCTCCACAAGGTGGCCCTCCTTGCCTTCCTGATCACAGTGAACAGGTACATTTCCTTTTACTGGTCTACTAATGTGCTTTAAATAATGGTTGCTTGTGTATAAGAAAAGGAGTTAAGAATAAATCCCTTTGACTAAATAGTCATTTTCCCTCTTAATCTAAAAGGACGGGATTTGATCCCAGTCAAACAACCCTTTAAATGCTGCACAGATATAATTGGTTGGCCTCTTTGATTGCTCGTGCTTGAGTAGTTGGGGGTTCAAAATCAGCAGTTTTGCTTAGTTTCATGGTTAAAATAGTTAGGGAGATTTTATCTTAAATTACCCTGCTAGTGAAGTGGATCAAAGCCAATGTGCATATGTTTCCCTTTTTCTACTCCATTCGTACTGCATTGGGATGTATGCTATAATATTTTGATTTTGAAGACATCGTGTTGCAAACCGCTAGGGGCACGAAATCCATGTTACTGAGCTAAAATATGCTATTTCAGTGACCAGATTGATCTTTGTCCATAGTGGACAAGACTGCAAGCACTTAAAACTGCTGCCAGTGCATTTTGTCCTGAAAGGAAAAAAAAAATTGCAGGGACGATAAGACATGTATTTGAACATCTGGATAAAGCTGTGCTGTGCTATTGGTTCTGCAGTTCTATTAGTTATATATTTCTCAAAGAATTATGAAACCTTGCATGTGGTCGAGCAAGGTGGTCTTCTGGTGCTATATTTTGGCCACTGTTTGATTGCTGTGGTGTGGGCTCAGTGGTTCATTTTGGAGTGCTCTGCTATTGTAAATGTATACTTGTCTGCCAATATGATATTTCACAATTTCCTATTTGTATGCAGGTAATATCAGCTCTGAACTTGCTTAGATTTATTTTGATAATAGATTCAAGAGGTAACATCCAATCCAAACCTTAATGTTAATAATTTATCTTCAAGTATTGATAAATTTGTCACAACCTTGGCATGTTATGCTTATATTGCATCCACTACATTTCAGCTCATGCAGCAAATACCATTTAGTTATTATATGCTTCAGATTTTTTCCATTTTTATGTCAATGTAAACTTCTTATTTTTGTGATTCTCAATTACGCATTCTGGTTTCATTTTCAATGCCAAGTTTTGGAGTCTTTTACCTGTATGCCATTACGAAAGATGGTTTTTACCTATGTGCCACTAAAAAATTCACTGGCAACTACATGCTATCGGCCAAACTTTTTTTGCCCTCCATGCCATTCCGTCGACCTTCCATCCAATTTTCTCCCCTGACATGTGGGCCTGGACCGTGGAAATGTGCAAAATACTCCCCTCTCTGCCTGTGCCTGTACACTATTGTGCTGGTGCCCGTCGTGCTGCCTCCCCTGCCGCGCCACCCCAGACGCGCTGCCTCCCCTGCCACGATGCGCCACCGTCCGCCTCGCCCTGCAGCGCCATGCCACCGCCTGCCTCCCCCTGCAGTGCCGTGCCACCGCCAGCTCGCCCTGCAGTGTGCGCCGCCCACCTTACCCTGCTGCCAGGAGCTAGCTATACTATGCTCGTTGATCTACTTACCACTAGCTAGCAGTACCAATTGCAATGCATAGAGGTTACGGTCATCAGATAGATTCATGCAATTACTAGCTAGCCACACCCACAACGGATTGGAGCAGTCAGGAGCAGATCGGGGAGAGCACGAGGCCGTTCTCGTTGCACTCCCAGCAGCGAACCACCACCGTGGTCCATCGCCTGTGGCCCGCTTGGTTGTCGAGCACGGGCACGGCCAGTCGAAGCAAGGTAGAAAGCTCGTGCCGCCGCATCCGTCGCAGCTGTAGGTGCCTAATCTGGGTAGGCCCTCCAGCAGCAGCGCCAGCAGACCCTGTTCGTCCAGGTGCAACACCTCCGCGCCGCGGACGTGGCGGCCCCGCAGGAATAGCCTGGGGAGCGAGCGGGCAGCGGGTGCGAGCAGCTACCGGAGCTCCTCCCTAAAGCCCCAGTCCATGGAGACGTCGCCCTACCTCAAGGCGACGCCGTGGGCCTGGAGCGCCGCGCGGACGGTGTTGCAGGCCTCTGCGGACGGCGGTGCGGCGCTGCAGGGGAGGCAATGCGGCAGGGGAGGCAGCGCGGCGGGCACTGGCACAATAGTGCACATGGACGGGGAGAGACGGTATTTTGTACATTTCACTATCCGGGCCCACATGTCAGGGCAGCTAACGGTGAAAACTGGATGGAAGGTCGACGGAATGGTATGGAGGGCAAAGATAGTTCGGCCGATGGCATGTAGGTGCTAGCGAACTTTTGAGTGGTACACAAGTAAAGACCATCTTTCATAATGGTATATAGGTTAAAAACTCCTAAGTTTTGGTAGATGCTTACCACGTTGCTTTCCAAAGATGTGTCCAATCAGCAAAATCATTGCATCTTGCAAGTTCGTATTTTGTTTAACAAATGTCAAACCAACAGCTTGGTCCAGCATAGGTTCTTATTCCAAAGTTTTAATTCTTGCACGTACTTGTTATTTATGCATAAATATATATACGTAAAATTCAGCTACTATGTTGCGGACACATGCAGTACGGGTCGCAAATAGGGTGTGAAATCAATTATAAAGCTTCACAGTTTTTCACAGTGAGTCATTTGTGAATTGTGTGTTTGATCATCTTGTTTTTCTTCTTTTTTGGTCAGGACCAAGATCAGGGAAATTCTTCCAGAAAGAAACTTTACACAAGGTGCATTCGGAGTGGCTGATCCCATTAAGACCAATTGTCTCGGGAATTCTGTCAGAAAACGAAAGGGATGATAGTGAGCTTGCAAATCAGATCTTGTGCTCGTTAAATCCTTTTCAATTAGTGTTGTACCGCTGCATAGAGTTGGCGGAGGACAAGATGAAGGGTTGCTAACGTTTTCAGCTCACTCTTTCCATGCGGTACTAACCTCTGTGTATTGAGTAGGTGGTGACAAGATAGAAATATCTTGCGGATTCAAACTCCATCGTTTTATCTTGTGGTCTCGGGCATTCTTCAGTTCCCTTGCTAGTATGGTTTTCTTTGAGAAGTTTAGGAAGAAATTTCCTATTTGATACTAGCAAAATGACTAATTCCTTCCTCGACCCTTGAAAGTTCAAACTTCTAACTTTCATTCCCAAAATAGATGGTATTGCCGGCTAGGCTTTTGTAGCTTAGATCAACATAGCAATATTTTTCAAAGGACATGAGGATTTTGCATTTTTTTAGATAAATATGCAGGCATGAATGTTAATTCTCATAATTTTCTGAGCAAATTGACACTTAAATTGGATCTGTAGCGACCGTCAACACATACCTAAAATCTATACCATCATAGATGGTTTAGTATGATCATATACTTCATGTACATGTTCTTCGTTGGATCAGACTTGTCCTACAACATGAGATACATACGTGAGAGTAGCTACATGTGTGTAGAATGAATTTTCCGTATACATATTGAGTTTAAAATTTAAACTTGGGGAGTGAATAGAGAACATGCTGGCATGAAAAGAAATTAAGAGTGTTACATGGTTATTGGTTAGGAATATTTAATATGAAACTGATCCTAATGATTATTGTATAAATATAATCCTAAAAATTTTCTAAAGTATTTTTTAACATAAAATGTCACGTTAAAAGTTATCTCGTAAATGTACACAGAAAATAATCCCCTAAAGAGTTGGACAATTGATAGCTTAAGCAAGTAAATTGAACGTTAATTTTATTGGAGGTTAACAGGACAGTGAATTGGTAAGGATATTAAAATAAATTTTTTTCTCTACTTACACCTTTTTGGTATCGAATTGGACCTAAAAAGAAAACAGAAATGCTAGGGATCAAGGGTCCGATGGATCGGATGCTCTTCCCCACCATTCATTCCAGACAGCGGGATAGTGGCGCCAGCGGCGAGCCCCAGCCGATGGTGACGTGAGACAGCGTGTGAGGTCGGCGGCGGCAAGCCTGCGCGGGCGGCCGTGAGCTTCGAGCCGGCAAGCTCCGGGCCATGCCAAGCAGCTCCGGGCGGCTGCTGGGTGGGGCGCAGGCAGTGAGGGGTCGGGCCGCCGCTCCCCCTCGCCTTCCTTTGCCTCAGTCGCTACTTCACTGCTCGGGTAAGCCGTGCTGGCCGCTGGAGGAGCTTCAGGCGGCAGCCATGGCAGACAGCCCTGGAGGTTGAAGAGGAGTGAAGGCTGTGGCGAGCACTAGTTGGTCATGTTGTAATAGGTATTTTATGACGTTGAAGTAGATACTTCTGAAATGTTGCATGTGCTTCATGTAGATGTTGCAAAAGTAGATCTATATGTTGAGTTGTTGTATTTGTTGCAAGTGTTTTATCTAGATTGCAAGTATTTATCTGGATGTTACGTCTTCAATGAGAAATTTGAATGTTCCATGCAACATAAAACATATGTTGCGGCGTGTTTTTTCCTTATCCGGCTGAAAACTTTTTTCAACATTTTTTTGATGTTGCAAATGGTGGGTTTTTATATTGCAGATGTTTTCGTTCTGTGTTGCGACGTTATTATTTGATGTTGCGTTGGACAGAGAAATTTATATGATTAGTTTGAGTACTCGGTAAGATTCTTGTTGTGAAATCTATCCACCCAAGTTTGAGTACTATACTCAGCACAGTTGCTCGTAGGGTGTGTTGATAGTTGTATTGATAGGATAAGACTATGCGTGCGTTTGTGAGTGTGTGCGGTGTTTCCCAAAAAGAAAGAAAACTACTACTTCAAAGTTAAGCCAACCCAAGGCATCACGCTGGGCCGCTGACCACTAGTTCCCAAATGATTCGCGCGCGTCGGTGGAGCCGTTAACGATGCGATCAGCTTTCCCCGGAGACGACTCTGTGGCGATCCCGTTGGCGACTGAGATCCCGTCGCCAGCCTAGGCCGCAACACCGGCTACCTGGACCTGCAACACCGGCGATCACTGTGATCCCAGTGCCCACGCCCCACCTATCGAGACCCACTCGGCGGCGGCCACCGCACATCGACGGTTAGCCGCTCCGGCGCCATCGACCAAAAAAAATTTCGTTCCCACTAGGGCTACGCCCCCTTAGGAACCCTAGTTTCGGGATCGCTTTGTGCATGTTGTATTCGCTTTGAAGGCACACATATCTTTTGTGTCCTCTCCGATCTCTAGCTATGGTCGGATGTGGAGATGGAATCCGGGACAACCGGAGGCTGCGGTTGCTGACCTGCTGAAGAATCTGAACTTGACGGCAGAGGAGAAGGAGGTCGCAGCGTTTCAGCGATGAAGAAGACGACAGTGGAACCCCAGCTACGGCCTACGGAATGGGCGCTGGTCGGCAAAGTTCTGTCGCCCTCACGGTGCATGCTAATGCCGTCCATGGCGCGATGAAACCGGCTTGGGGAAACCCGCGTGGTTTGAAGATTAGATCGATCGGGATGAAGGGTGAAAACCTATTTGTGGCTGAGTTTGGCTTTAAGCAAGACATGCTACCGTAGGGAAGCACGCAGTGATCCTACGTGAGTATGAGGAGGACCTCAAGCCATCGGAAATCAGATTTCATCGAATGGAAATTTGGGTTCGCATTTTGGACCTTCTGTTGGGATGGATGAATCAGAAACGTGGCTCGCGAGCGATGGGTCTGATCGGAGAGGTGAAGAGGCTGGATGTTGATTCTCATGGGAAGGCTAGCGGCCCATACCTGAGAGCTCGTGTAGCCATTGACGTCGAAAAACCCTTGAGACGGGGGGGTGCTGCTAGAGACAAAGAGAGACGGGGCGCCTGAATGGTTTGCCATCGAATATGAGAAGCTATTGTTCTTTTGCCTGTCTTGCGGTGTCATGGGACACTCCCATCTGGAATGTGACAAACCTGTCGTTCGCAAGGAGGACGGCAAGCTGCCTTATGATGTTAAGCTTAGGGTTTTTGATCCCAACAAGAAGAAGTTGCAAAGCTTCTCGAAGGCGGCTGCTGAGGCATACGGAAGCGGATCATTGTGGACCTCAAAACAGTCGCGAGGATCGGCGACTAGATCGGGTGATGGACCTTCTGAGAATTTGAAAAGAACTTCGGTGTTTGAGGAGGAAGAAGTTACCTCACCACATAAAGTCAATCCGAGCTCTGAAAAGAGGGTGGCACTCGCCGCCACTAACGTGAGTCGGCTACTCTTTCAGGCTCGGAAGGAAGAAGGACAAAAGAAACAAATGAAGAGGAAGTCTAAGGTGTCAAGCTCGCATACGACGCCGGACCTCAATCTTCCGGTTGGTGATGAGACATCCTTAGTTCCAAGGGGCCTTGTGTCCACACGGGTGAACCAGATTGATGGTGAGGCGGATGGAGCGGGTACTGTGACTTCGGATGAGTTGACGAAGAAGCAAAAAAGGTCTAATACTCAAACAAAAGGAGGATCGGCGGCAGCTGCGGGTGGTAGTCCCCGCCGGGCACAATGAATTGTCTGAGTGTGAACTGTCGGTGCTGTGGGCAGCTCGAGGCAGTTCAGAAGCTCCGCCATCTGGTGGAGACATTCAAGCCCGCGATGGTTTTCTTAATGGAGACAAGGATGTCGGAGGCGCGAGCACTTGGTCTACAGCAAGTGCTTGGTTTTCCAAATGGGAGTGTAGTGGGGTCTGAGGGCCAAAGTGGTGGCCTAGCTCTTTTCTGGAGACGAGATGTTACCATTGCCATTCAGAGCAATTCGCGGTCACATATTGATGTTATCCTCTCCTGTGATGTCGTGGCTGTTCGGCAATGGCGGTTCACTGGGTTCTATGGTGCACCTCGTCGGGAACGGAGGAAAAATAGAAGGTATCTACTGAAATGGCTCCGGGCATAGCTTTACTTGCCATGGTTGTGTTCGGAGATTTCAACGAGGTGCTTCTAGCTGTGGAACATTTTGGAAATAATGTGCAGGAGTCGTAGCAGATGGCAGGCTTCCAACAGGCTGTGACAGAATGTGGCTTGGTAGACCTTGGTTTTACTTGGCTTCCCTATACGTGGGACAACCAGCGGGATGATGAAAGAAATGTCAAGGTTCGGTTGGACCGGAGCTTTGACGACTAAAAGTTTATGGACCTCCTCAATGAGACATCGGTTAAACATATTCCGTTAACTTATTCTGACCATTCAGCGTTGATCATTGAGGTGAAAGTGCCAGAGAATAGAGTTTTTAGAAGAAGACGCAAGAAACGCCCTTTCAGATATGAGCACATGTGGCAGAGGCACGACTCCTCTGTTTACTTTGTGAACCAAGCATGGGATCCTGGGACTGGTGCCTGTGATCTATTGTCAATTGCCTCTTCCTTATCCGCTTTAATCATTATTAAGCACATGGGATAGGGATGTGTTTGGCTCAGCGAAGAAAAAACTACTTTATCTACGAGAGCAGTTGGAGGTAGAGCGAGGCCAAACGTTATATAGAGGACCAATGGCCAGAGAAAAGGTGCTAATGGCCGATCTGTCAGAGATCTTGGCAAGAGAAGAGGCTATGGAAAAACAGAGGGCTCGTGTGAATTGGTTACTGGACGGTGATAAGAATACAACATTCTTTCAGGCTAAGGCGAAAGCAAGAGCACGAATGAATCGTATTCAATCGCTTGCAAGGCCAGACGGAACGAGATCCTCAGAGCAGGAGGTTATGGAGCAATGGACCGCTGAGTTTTATCAGAACCTATTCACTGCCCAAGAGCAGCTTGAACCTGACCTGGTATGTCAAAATGTGCCTAGGAAGGTGTTAGACCAAATGTGCGAGCTTCTAGTTCGACCTTTTACAGAAGAAGAGGTACGTAATGCATTGTTCCAGATGAAACCACGCAAAGCACCAGGCACCGATGGTTTCACTGCTAGTTTTTTTTTCCCAGAAACATTGGGTGCTGTTGAAACGGAATGTTTGTGAGGCAGTTCTTGGATTCTTGAATTGGGGAGTGATGCCAGAGAAAATTAATAAAACTGTTTTGGTGCTCATTCCGAAGGTGGCAAATCCACAAACTATCTCAGTTTAGGTTGATCTCCTTGTGCAACGTTATCTACAAAATCTGCTCGAAAACATTGGCGAACAGACTTTGGTTGGAGCTGGATGACATAATATCAGAGGAGCAAAGTGCCTTTGTTCCTAGGAGACTTGTCACAAATAATGTATTAATTTCTTATGAATGTATTCACTACTTGAGGAACAAAAAAGGAAAATCTGGATCTTGTGCTATCAAGCTGGATATGATGAAAGCGTATGACCGCGTGGGATGGAGATATATGCATGACATCATGTTGGCATTGGGTTTCCCTCCAGGCTGGTGTAATCTGGTGATGAAATGTTTGTAATTGGTGACTTTCTCAGTGAGAGTGAATGGTGCCCTTTCACCATCATTTAGGCCGACAAGGGGAATCGGCCATGGTGACCCTATTTCCCCATATTTGTTCCTGCTTTGCTCTGAAGGCCTGACATGCATGCTCAAGGTGAGAGTACATCTCACGCGGAGTTCGGGTCAGTTTACATTCCCCATGGATTTCACATCTCCTTTTTGCTGATGATTGCTTGATTTTTACCCAAGCGTCTAAACGGGGTGCGGAGAGGATTGCGCTCGGTATGTATAACATAGGGACAGGACAACTTGTGAATAAACAGAAATCAGCAGTGTTCTTCAGTGAGAACTGTGATGGTGTGAAAAGGTAGGAGGTGCATGATGCGCTGCAAATATCCACTGAAGCTTTGGGGGAGAAATAGCTAGGCTTGCCTACATCAGTTGGGCGAGTTGTGGATGGCACTTTCAATTATGTTATGATCGAATTTGAAATTTTGTCAATGGGTGGGGAGAGAACTTCCTAAGCTGTGCAGGAAGGGAGGTGCTGATTAAATCAAATGCCCAGTCAGTACCCACTTATCCTATGAGCTGCTTCAAGATCCCTTCTAATATATGTCAGAAAATGCGGACTTATATTTCAAATTATTGGTGGGGAAGTTCCATTGATAATCACAAGATCCACTGGCTTAAATGGGAGAAGCTATCTCAGCCAAAAGCTGATGGAGGAATGAGATTTTGAGATATGGCAGATAGCGGCCAATCCTCCTAACTGCGCGCAGGCCGGGCTTAGAGCACGTGAAACGCTCTATTTAATAAAGCAATGCTAAGAAAACAAGGATGGCGCCTCATGACTCGCCCTGACTCACTTTTTGCAAGGGTAATCAAAGGTAAATATTATCCTAACAGCTCATGTCAACGACCAAGAAAAGGAGAAGCTCGGAAACATGGAGAGCGATGCTGTATGGGAGTGAGGCCCTGGAAATGGGACTGATCAAGAGGATTGGTCTAGGGGATAGACTCAACATCTGGGAGGACAAATGGATTACAGGCCTTGAGTCCTTTAAACCAACTGTCAGGTTGGACTCGGCACGGGTTGAGCGTGTAGAGGAGCTTTTTATTCCAGGGACTCGAGATTGGGATGAGCAACTGGTTCGGTCCTCCTTCATCTATCGGGATGCAGCAGAAATTTTGAAAATTAGGCCGGGGGTCAAGCTGTAGGAAGATTTAGATGCCTGTGCTTATGAAAGAATTGGTGTCTACTTGGTTCGATCCTGCTACCGAGCGCTAAAGAAAGAGCAAGACAACAAGATTGAGGTTAGTGATAACTCGGTTGCGGCGTCAGATGGAAGTTTTTGGTGGAAAAAAGTGTGGGGACTCAAAATACCGCCTAAAATCAGAGTTTTTTGGTGGAGGGCAATGCATGGTTTTCTTCCAACAAAGCAAGAACTCAAAAGAAGACATGTTTCTAAAGATCATTGTGAGACGTGTGGAGTATCGGGTGAGGATTTATACTACATCGCGATATCATGCACTTACGCGATTCGGTTCTGGGAAGCTTGTACGAGAGATCACTGGGTGCAAGCTACCATCGCTTCATCCAGTGACATGGACAAGGGACTTGTTGGCTGCGGATATGTGCTCACAGGAGGAGGAAGCTCTCATAATTTGTGGCGTCTGGTCCCTTTGGTCTGGGCAGAATGCACGACGGCATGGAAGAACAAGTTGGAATCCTGGTGCTGCGGTGAGACATATTGCCGACATGGTCCAGGAACTCGTCTGCCTGGATTCTAAGGGAGAGCCATCGCCAAGGGTGCCGGGTAAGTGGATGCGTCCGCAAGAACTGTGGGTGAAAGTTAACTCCGATGCTTCCTTCGTACCTCCCTCGAGGATAGGAGCAGGTAGAGTTGTCATTAGAAATTTAGATGATTGACTTCTGTCGGTGGCAGCAAGAAGATATGAGCATGTTCCTGATGCTCTAACAGGGGAAGCCCTGGCAGCACGAGATGGCCTGAGGCTAGTTGCAGAACAAGGCCATGAAAATGTTATCCTGGAGGTTGATAATCTTTCCCTGGTTAAATGTGATAGAACCGCAAATTAAACGGCTTAATTAAGTGTAACCACCATTATTTGAGCACATCAGACGCATTAGCTTAATTAAGTATAACTTGACAGTATGTTTCAAACCCACAAGCCGATCGAAACATCACTAGTAGTCTCGCATAACGGCGAGCGCAGACGGTACCAGCATGATACAATTTTATAAAATAAATATCAATATAAATATTTACAAAACAGCTTAAATTTAGAATTTACATACAATAGAATAAATGACAGCAGCGGAAGAGAATATACCCTAAGAGAAAGAAATTTGATTGAGAACCAAAAAAACAAAACGACAACTACAAAAACAGAAGGACGTCACATCGAGCCCACCGATGCTAATCCTGGTTAGCTTCTATACTTGAAATAGGGTAAACCACAAACCCTGAGCAACTAATACTCAGCAAGACTTACCCGACTATGGGTATACTTAGCCCATTATCTAGACATGCAAGACTTTTGGCTGGTGGTTTTGTTTTGCCAAAAAAGCAACTAACAGTGGATCCTTATTTTCAATAGTTTAACTCAAGATTCTATATAGATAATTCATCAACTATGATTTGCATAACTAAAGCAAACATGGTAAACATTGAATATTAATTCAGAATAATCATTTCCATATATCATTCATGTTCCATTTCATTACTAGGATGCCGTGCAGACATCAAGGTGCTCATATCCGAGAGCGACTGCCGGCGAATCGATCCGATTTAACCTTGCAAGGTGGACCTAACCAACACGGCACATATTTGCCCCGTCGGACTATACGAGCCAACCATTCTCCACCCTGCCTCGAACTACAGAACCGCCCCACCTACATATAGTCAGCCGAGCCCTACCAGAGACCACCAAAAATAAACATATGCATCCCAATTCTCCGCGGCCACTCGACTGCCCTAAGGGGTGGTGATGAAGTTCTGTACTTTCGAAGTGAGGCAGTACTAGGCTCACCAGTTTCGACTACCTTCTACTCCCAGCATGCGGTTAGTACAGTTCAAACTCGATCAGCAGGGCCAGACAATGAATGGTCCTTAACCGACACAGACGGGGCTAGGATACTCAGGAACCCTATCTTGCTGCCATATCCTACATCTCATCATCATTCCCCGTCCGGTCTCCATTTTCCTTTATTCCATATTGCATTCCATATCTCATATATTGAAATATAAAGACATCTATATCTCGTGAGTAACAGGAAGTTACTTGACTTCTATCCTATAACTCGCGAGTGACAGAAAATCACTCGACTTCTACCGATACCTATTAAGCATAGCAGTGTTATCGACCTACACATACTAGTATAAGACCAAGGGAACCTAGGGATCATGCAGCTAAGGTTCCAGGCAATTTCTAAAAATGTAATGCACAAGTAATAACCATATAATAATTCATAATTTAAAATAGTAGGTTATGCACCGGGCTTGCCTGGGATAACACTAAATTAGTGTTAATATTATCAAGGCCTTGGGCCCTTCCGACCTTGGGCCGGGTCTTCGGTTGTGCCAGCTGGTTCTTCTCTCTTCAGGACAAGTCCTCCAAACAACGTCTTGTGGTTCAGTTCGGTTCCGTAAACACGTGCTTCACATCCACATTTTGCACATCTAGCGTATCTAATGAAATGCAATAACACAGATGTATAAATGCAAGGATGATGCATCAAAAAGACAAAGCAAGCTTAAAAGGAAAGCGGGTCAACGCTGCACTAGGAGAGTTCATTCAATTTATTTTTAGCCTAAAGTGTTTCCTTTAAACAAAAACTACTAAACTCGTTTAGGAAGGCTAGGCATGTATACAAAAGCAAAAGAGAGTACTAAAGGACTTCATTTAACTGACTCATAGAACCCTCTAGTTTAATTTGAGATAACCCGGAGACTCTCGGTTCCAAATCGGAATACCCGGACACAAAATCCGGAGTATCCGAAATAGCATGCCCGGAATATCCGGATACAATTCTGGAGTATCCGGGTTCCTAAACTTTTCGACAAGCCTATAAAGTTACCTACAATTTTCTTATTATTGTCAAAGCATGATTCAAACCCTAAACGAGCTAAACAATGCCATCTTCCATGTCGGTTTAGAATGGGCGCAAAGCAACACATAGCTTTTATTATTTCCATAGCTCGTAAACTATCAAGCCTAAAATCCTAAAATTTTACCAGGCATCAACTATCTCTTGAGTAACATGGCATAAAAATCTCACATTTATTCTAGCACTAAAACTGCAGTTATGAAAAAGATAAGACAGACTATCATAAAAAAACTAACCTATATATTTCTATTTTTAAAGCAAAAATTCTCTACTAACACACATCATATTATGACTCCACTGCACAGAAAACATTATCAAACAACACATTTCATGACTCTATCTTGCAGAGCATAAAAATATGAATCTAATAGAACTAATTTGGCAATTTTACAATTTTTCTACTATTTACTATGAATTTTACAAGAAACTAAAACTGGAAATTAACTCAAAACCGGAACCTCCGGGTTCAAAACCAGCAGTTCCGGATTTGGGGCAAAAACAGGGGACAGAATAGGGGAGGGCGGCGCTGGCCGGCCAGATTCCGGTGGCGGCAGTCACCAGAGGCGAGGGAGAAGAGGGGGAGGAGCAAGGGGGCGACGAGAGCAACCTTCTGGGGGTCTTGGTTGGGCTCGGGGATGGCCGGAGTGGCTCGCCGGTGATACTGTAGCGGCGGCGGCAGTGGCTAGCGGCGGCGGTGGCGCTCCGGTGAGGAAGGGCGGCGGGAAAGAGGTCGAGGAGGATGAGGAGCCCACCACGAACCCATTTTGGGGGTCGATTTGAATGGAGGATGGCCAGAGAAGCGGATCGACGAGAGGGGATAGAGCTCGGGTCGTGCTCTAATTGAGCCGACGGTAGGGCTAGTGATTCCGGCCGGGGTAGGGCATGGTCGAGCTTAGGGAGAGGCTGTAGAGGTGAGGGACGAGGTTGAGGAGGCTTTCGTGAGAGGAATCGATGGATGGTGGCCGGAGACGGTCGGGTTGCCGGCAGAAGCAACTCTGCTCGACTCTGCTTGCTCTGTCTGAAAGAGGAGAAGAAAGGGCCGAGTAAGAGAAAAGCGGCAGGTCGGTTGAGGATAAAGATGAATGCCAATCCGGAGTATCCGGGAATTTCTGAATTATCCGGATAAATACCCGGAGATTCCGGGTTCACAATGATTTCCAACGATAAATTGAGATTGAGTCGATTTGATTTGTTTTGAAAACTGTTTCAATTATCAAAATTGAGCCATTTGGCATCCACAACTATATTTTTAGCTAAAACACACTTATTTCCATGTTCTTGAATTTTAATATAATTTGATTTCAAAAATAGCTCGAACTTTTGTTAGAAGTCATTTTGAAAGAAATTTTCTGGTCTCTTCGGTTAAATTGCTAGCAAAAATTTATCCAGTGGTTTTGCTCATGCAGGTTTTAATACTAATGATCATGTTAAGTCTGTGATTAATATTAACTATAGGTGATTAACACCTGGGGTGTTACAATCCTACCCCCTTAAAGAAATCTCGTCCCGAGTTTTAAGCGGAGAAAGGGTTAGCGACGTCTAGACTACTAACAGATTCTATAGGTAGACTTTAGGAAATTGTTATTCACAATGAAGGCATTTCTTGGAACTCTTAAGTACGTACTCTACACTTTGTGAATTCAAAGGTCTAGTTCTCTAAGGTGCTAGTCTCTAGACTAATCATTGCCAGCTGATTTTAATGTTGGTATAAACATTGCCAGCTGATTTGCTAATTCCTTGCTCGACATGGTTCTAGGAGACATAAGTTTCATAGCAACCAGACTGTCATTATCTAATTGGAGATTAATCACATCACTGTGTGAACTAATCAATTGTTTTTCCACACTAAAAAGCTCCAGGGCTTCAACTTTTGCAGCGAATAACTGTGGATAATATATGTGGGCACAATCACTATCAAAGTCGGCTGAAAAGAGGCCGGTGGACACATTCACCATCAAAGTACCAGCACATAGTAGGATTTTGCAGAGAAGAGAGGTTCTAAGTCCTGGAAAAATCAAATCCTTAATTGGGTTGTGAATCTAGATAGAAAAGACATCAAGGTGAGTTTTTCTAGACAGAAAAGACATCAAGTTGGGTTTTCCGCTCAAGGACATTCTTGCTCAAGTTGTCTACTAATCAAGTTGCATGATGCAAGACGACTATGTTACTATGCAAGTTAGTAAACCCCCATAAACTCCAACGTAAAACACCCCACTCGCATTCTTACTCCTCTAAGGGCCTACCCCCTTAAAGAACAAAAGCAGAGAAAAATGATTCCAAAGCCTGCACAAAAATAATTGGCGATGTAGTTTCACCCACACGTACTCAAGCACCAGCACGCACCCAGTGGCACAATCGCGTGGCGGCCGCACACGTGAAGCCCTAGGTCCCGTCGCGGCACTAGAGATCGTGGGGCAAATCTTCACCACATAAAAACCAATAATAACACCGCGAATAACACAAATGGATCGAAAGAGATTAAATAAGCAGAAAGCAGCAAGAAAACATGTTCAAAAGCCATATATATATAGTCAGTCAAACTACCACTAATGTTTTCCTAACCTTACATGGCCCAATGCAATGTGATGTAATGCAATTGTGCGGTTGCCATGCAACAAACGTGCGATCTTACTCATGCATGATGACTATAATGATGCATAATGACAACGATGAATGTGATCAAGTTTTTAATTTACTTATATTTATTTGAGCAAGAATGCAAGCGGATCCATCTTAGGCATATGAATCAAGACGATTAGAAATCAACGAATACAAATTGTGGAAGGAATAACAGGATACTTTTAGTCTTCAAGGATGGCCGAAATGAATTATCTTTGAGCATGAAAATGAAGGGCCTAGAGACAAGGATAAATTGTAGAGTTTGATTTAGAACCAGTACTCAAAAGAACCTATACAAATCCATGAGATCCTCAAATACTATTCCAAAATGATATTTTGATAGTGTCTCTACAGAGTTTCGGAGAGTCCGAGTTGCAGTCAGGAATAACAACATCCGGATTATCCGGACATATATCCGGAATCTCCGGGTACCCATTATTTGAATAGATTCCGAACTCAAACATGTCAATTTTTTAAAAACTTAACAACTGTTGTGCACTTTAAGTTTTAGAAAACTCGGCTCAAAAGTATTAACCATAACCTGAATTCTACTCACCGAAAAACTCTAAAATTTATCTACCACCCCGAACTACAAATTACAACTTTCTAATTGTTTAGTTGTTGCGAGAAAATGATCTTGGTGGTGAGAATTGGCCACATGCTATTAGTGCCAACTCTATGAATTTGTGAGACGTGCACAAGGTGAAAACGATTATACCAAAGTGCTAATGAAACCAAAAACATAAAAATTCAATAAGATGATGCGATGCATGCATGACCTATACGTCCTAACAAAGATAAATTTTTGCCAATCAAACTATGGCAATATACGAAGATCATTCGGTGGCATAATACGGACTCTCCCTATATATATACTAGCTGTTTGCTACGAATTATTCCTGCGTAAACGGGGTTAGTGTACGTGCAGAAAAATCACAATATGTATATTCATGACTAATAAATAGCTAGAATTTAGTTGATACTAGATACACTGCCACTTGACATAACCTACCCTATATAGGGCTTACGAACTAATCTCTCTTAATCCCTTAAGCACAAAGAAACGTAGTTTTCTAAAGCTCACTTTTAGTTTTGAAATCACCAAAATAATCACGCTAGTACCCTTCCTGGTGCATTTTAGCTCTGATACCAGCTGTGACAGAACCACCAAGTTAAACGGCTTAATTAAGTGTAACCGCCATCATTTGAACGCATCAGGCGCATTACCTTAATTAAGTGTAACTTGGCAGGTTGTTTCTAACCCACAGGCCGATTAAAACATCACCAGTAGTCTCGCATAACGGCGAGTGCAGACGGTACCAGCATGATACAACTTTACAAAATAAATATCAACATAAATATTTACAAAATAGCTTAAATTTAGAATTTACATACAATAGAATAAATGACAGCAGCGGAAGAGAATATACCCTAAGAGAAAGAAATTTTAAACAAAACAACAACTACAAAAACAAAAGGACGTCACATCGAGCCCACCGATGTTAATCCTAGTTAGCTTCTATACCTGAAATAGGGTAAACCACAAACCTGAGCAACTAATACTCAGCAAGACTTACCCGACTATGGGTATACTTAGCCCATTATCTAGACATGTAAGGCTTTTGGCTGGTGGGTTTGTTTTGCCAAAAAGCAACTAACAGTGGATCCTTATTTTCAATATTTTAGCTCAAGATTCTATATAGATAATTCATCAACTATGATTTGCATAACTAAAGCAAACATGGTAAATATTGAATATTAATTCAGAATAATCATTTCCATATTTCATTCATGTTCCATTTCATTACTACGATGCGGTGCTGCGATCAAGGTGCTCATATCCGAGAGCGACTGACGGCGAATTGATCCGATTTAACCTTTCAAGGTGGACCTAACCAACACGGCACGTATTTGCCCCGTCGGACTATACGAGCCAACCATTTCCCTCCCCGCCTCGAACTACAGAACCGCCCCACCTACATATAGTGAGCCGAGCCCTACAAGAGACAACCAAAAGTAAACATATGCATCCCAATTCTCCGCGGCCACTCGACTACCCTAAGGGGTGGTGACGAAATTATGTACTTTCGAAGTGAGGCAGTATTAGGCTTACCGGTTTCAACAACCTCCTACTCCCATTATGCGGTTAGTACAGTTCAAACTCGATCAGCAGGGCCAGACAACGAACGGTCCTTAACCGACACAGACGGGGCTAGGTCACTCAGGAACCCTGTCCTGCTGCCATACCCTACATCTCATCATCATTCCCCGTCCGGTCTCTAAACCCTTTAAACAAAAACTACTAAACTTGTTTAGGAAGGCTAGGCATGTATACAAAAGCAAAAGAGAGTGTAAGGATCACCGGGGTGTCCGACCCTAGAGGGGGAGGGGGGTGAATAGGGTCGCTAATCGCTTTTCTATCCTAGGGCTCAATCTAATTGCATAAGATAAACCTAACACGTCCTACACATGCTAGTTATGACTAAGGTTTATCTATGCTACCCTCTACTTACCCCAAAAGACTTGCAACCTATAGTCAATCCTAATCAAACTAACTAGGAAAGTAAAGGTAAGCAAGAAAGAGTAAATGCGGAAACGTAATGCGGTAAGTAAAGCGGTAAGGGAGAGGATATGCAAACTCCCGTGAAGACACCAAGACACACGATTTAACGTGGTTCGGTTAGGACACCAAAGTCCCTCCCTACGTCCACGGCCACTTGCTCACAAAGAACAAGTGTGATACCGAGTCTCTTCGCTTGATCACCGTCTTGCCACGCCTCCAAGGCTCCCGACAAGCAAAGGCTAAGTGACACCAAGTCACAAAGACGAGGTCACCGCCACCGTCTATCTCGAAGCGTCACCACGGCACCGTCTTCACTATCTTGGAGCTTTAACACCAAGTAGGGGCCTCCTTCCCCGCACAAAGTGTCGTTGCCACTCCACACCAAGTCGGAGGGTCACACGACGAGTACAAGTGTTTGCTTGCCGCAGCAAGACTTCTCTCAAGGGAGCTCTCGCAAGAACTAATCCCTAATCAAGCACTAAGCACTCTAACAAGTGTGCTTAAGCCTATATGATGTACAATGAAGCTCTATGGTGGTTGGAGATGATCTTTAGCTCTAGTATACTTCTTTGAACTCCAGCACACTCAAATGGTGCGGCCTTGGGGGTATATATAGGCAGCACAAGCAAATATAGCCGTTGGAGAAAAGCTGCCAGAAATGTGCTTAACACCGGTTAATCCGATGCTCCCCAAATCGCCATCGTCGGTTTAACCGGTGATACTGAACTGCCCACTGAAAACTAGCCGTTACGTGTACGGGCAATCAACCGACGCAATCGACCGGTGTATGTAATATTAGCGTCGGTTTAACCGGTGAGTGCAACTGTCCTCTGATCCTTGAAAAACAAACTCTCTGGACAACTGCACCGACGCCATTAACTGGTGCATCATCGGTTCATCCGATGTATGCATTTTTCTTGGTCTGCTTCTGCCATTGCACCGACGTATTCAAACTTCCTATCGTCGGTTCATCCGGTGCCAAACCCTAGCCCGCAGGCCATCTCTGTCATTGCACCGATGAGTACATTTTGCCTTACGTCGGTTTAACCGGTGATACTAAAACTCCCAGACGTGCTCAAGTCAATGCACCGACGTGTGTAGGGGCGGCCCTTCGGGCCTAGCTTCGCCTCTCTTCTCTTTGTCATCACTTGAACCTAAAAGCCTGAGTATATCATCTAAGCAAACACATTAGTTCAAGTGTTGCGTGTGTCATCAATCGCCAAAACATTATATTGAAATATGGCATGAGAGGCCATTTTCGCTACAGAGAGTACTAAAGGCTTCATTTAACTGACTCATAGAGCCCTCTAGTTTAATTTGAGATAACCCGGAGACTCTAGGTTCCAAATCGGAATACCCGGACACAAAATCCGGAGTATCCGGAATAGCATGCCTGGAATATCCGGATACAATTCCGGAGTATCCGGGTTCCTAAACTTTTCGACAAGCCTATAAAGTTACCTACAATTTTCTTATTATTGTCAAAGCATAATTCAAATCCGAAACGAGCTAAACAATGCCATCTTCCATGTCGGTTTAGAATGGGCACAAAGCAACACATAACTTTTATTATTTCCATAGCTCGTAAACTATCAAGCGTAAAATCCTAAAATTTTACCAGGCATCAACTATCTCTTGAGTAACATGGCATAAAAATCTCACATTTATTCTAGCAATAAAACTGCAGTTATGAAAAAGATAAGACAGACTATCATAAAAAAACTAACGTATATTTCTATTTTTACAGCAAAAATTCTCTACTAACACACATCATATTATGACTCCACTGCACAGAAAACATTATCAAATAACACATTTCATGACTCTATCTTACAGAGCATAAAAATATGAATCTAACAAAACTAGTTTGGCATTTTTACCATTTTTCTACTATTTGCTATGAATTTTACAAGAAACTAAAACTGGAAATTAACTCAAAACCAGAACCTCCGCGTTCAAAACCAACAGTTCCGGATTTGGGGAAAAAATAGGGGATAGAACAGGGGAGGGCGGCACGGGCCGGCTGGCCAGCCGGATTCCGGTGGCGGTGGTCACCAGAGGGGAGGGAGAAGAGGGGGAGGAGCAAGAGGGCGACGAGAGCAACCTTTTGGGGGTCTTGGTTGGGCTCGGGGATGGCCGGAGTGGCTCGCCGGCGATACAGTAGAGACGGCGGCAGTGGCTAGCGGCGGCGGTGGCGCTCTGGTGAGGGAAGGCGGCGGGGAAGAGGTCGAGGAGGATGAGGTGCCCACCACGAACCCATTTTGGGGGGTCGATTTGAACGGAGGATGGCTGGAGAAGCGGATCGACGGGAGGGGGTGGAGCTCGGGTCGTGCTCTAATGGAGCCGGCGGTAGGGCTAGGGATTCCGGCCGAGGTAGGGCATGGTCGAGCTCAGGGAGAGGCTGCAGAGGTGCGGGACGAGGTTGAGGAGGCTTTCGCGAGAGGAATCGAAGGATGGTGGCCGGAGGCGGTCGGGTTGCCGGCGGAAGCAACTCTGCTCGACTCTGCTTGCTCTGTCTGAAAGAGGAGAAGAAAGGGCCGAGTAAGAGAAAAGTGGCAGGTCGGTTGAGGATAAAGATGAATGCCAATCCGGAGTATCCGGGAATTTCCGGATTATCCGGATAAATACCCGGAGATTCCGGGTTCACAATGATTTCCAACGATAAATTGAGATTGAGTCTATTTGATTTGTTTTGAAAAGTTTTCCAATTATCAAAATTGATCCATTTGGCATCCACAACTATATTTTTAGCTAAAACACACTTATGTCCATGTTCTTGAATTTTAATATAATTTGATTTAAAAAATAGCTCGAACTTTTGTTAGAAGTCATTTTGAAAGAAATTTTCTCATCTCTTCGGTTAAATTGCTAGTAAAAATTTATCCAGTGGTTTTGCTCATGCAGGTTTTAATACTAATGATCATGTTAAGTCTGTGATTAATCTTAACTACAGGTGATTAACACCTAGAGTGTTACATTAAATTGCTGCGATCTAATGATGGTCGTCATAGCATGATTGCTAGCATTTGGCAAGAGATCCAAGAGTTATGTAGGGTTTTCAGATGTTTTAAGATTATGCATGTAAATAGGGAAGGCAACGAGGCGGCTCATGTCTGTGCGAGTCTGCCTTCGGAGTTGAACCCTGAGTTGTTCTGGTCAGACTGCTTTCTGACAAGACTTGCGGAAGTAGTTCAGACTAATTGTAACCCTGCGAATTAATAAACTCTTGTGATCTGCTCTAAAAAAAGGCATCACGTTGGCTTCAGAGAGGTAGATCTTTTCAAATCTTATGCACATGCCTAAGCCTAAGAGCATCTTCAACAGATTGTTCATCCCTCTCCTTGATACCAAAAATTTTATTCTTTTGCAATAGGAGGTGCTTCATCAGATTACTAATTCCATTGTCAATACAAAATTGTTTTTGGTGATCGCCAAAACACACCTCTCTCTTACTCAAATGTAGAGGATTCTTCTTTCTACTCTATCCTTTGAGTAATATGTTACCTACAACAAATATAAAAGATATTGCTGGTGATGGAGAGAAAAAAATATATAGAATATAAGATATAAATAATATGGCTCTGGGTGCGGGAGTTCGGACGTGTGGCCTCCCAAAGAAAAAACAACCCGGAATGCTAGGGATAGAAAGTCTAATACATCGAACTAGAACATTCGGCGCGCGATGCGCGCCCTACCATTTGAACAATCAAATATAAGTAATCATAAAGCAATAAAAACTGAGAATTGAACATGAATTCAATAAGAAACCACTAAATCTTGTAACAAGCACATCGCCATCATGTTTGTCTATCTAGCATTTGAATCATAAGTACCACAGCACATCACTATCCTAGCCATTAGGTGTTTGTCCAGCATCTCAATAATAAATATTACAACACATCCGATATCACCTATCCATCAGGTATCTGCCCGGCATCTCAATCATCAACATCACAGTACCGATGAGTTGTAAATCATAGTTTGCAACTAGTGGCGGAGCCAGGCTGAACTGCTAGGGGAGGCTGAGCAACCTTGATATAACATTTAAAGAGGCTAACCACTGTTATTTGCATGGAAGATAAGATGATAGTGCACAGAAACTCCATGGGCTGCCGGCCAGTAGGGGGGCTAGAGCCCCCCCCCCCCCCAGCACCCCCTGGCTCCGCCGCTGAATTGCAACTCCTCCGCATCACCTATCCATCAGGTGTCTGCCCGGCATCTCAATCATCAACACCACAGTACATCCAAACACCAAATTGCAGCACATACGGCCACTATAAATCTACATCCATATGCATAGCTACCAAACAACCTAGCTGGTAGCTAATCACTATGCCACAATTGCAGCGTGGAGGTCGATGCAGACTCCAGATCCCATGCATCGGACTTTTGTTGCCGGAGATGAAGACCAAACAAAAGCTGGCCGCAACTGGTAGAGACAAAATCAACATGAGCTGCAATAGTCATGCATCCTTACTTGGACTGCAAAAGGATAATAATTTAATGTCTAGCATGTGTCATGGAGATGTAGCAACAACTTCCAATTGATTTGTTACTTGAATGGTTTCTAAAAACAGGATGGAAGGTTGCAAACTAAAAAAGACCAACAAAATAGTAACACTCGATTGTTTCTCTGTCTTCTGTGTCTTCTTACTGCATTTTGTTTAAGTTATCTAGCTTGGCCACTTTGATCAGCCGAGTTTATGTGGTTATATACCTTGTCGATCTCATTTTGTTCAATTGAAAGATATCACATGTAGTCAGCTCCCAATGTTTAGTCAATACATGGTTGTGCTTGCACAAGCAAGCTAATAACGGGCAAGCAATCATCTTAGGCTGTAATGCTATCTACTCTATTCAGGTCCATCTAGGATAGCATGATTGTGGTACCTATGACAAGAATATTGAGGAGTGGACCTAGCGAGGTGAAGTTGACGTTAGGTTAAGATCTGAACTTGAGTTGAATCATGGAGCCAATGCTCGTATTTTCTCCCATCTTCAGAGTACATTTCATATGCTACTTAGTTCTTCTACTCTTTGCAAAAAAATAATCACTTCGCTGTTTACTCTCAAAGTAGGACTGGAGTCATGTGCTTGTTTTGATTTTACTTCTCATAAAAATATCACATGCAGGAGCTTGATGAAAGTAGCCAAGTACCTGTTTCTGATCAGAGGTGGCTGCACCACTGTCACTGCCACCACTGCCATCTGCAGTTTCTTCACCAGTAAATAGCTTCTTAGCAACTTTCTGGCTAGGGAATGAACGGGATCTAGAAGTACAGATATGAGTTTCGCTACAATAAATATGTCTTCTTTAAGTTAAACGTTATTTACTTGGTATGGTAGGGAAAAAAGAAAATATGCAAAATGGCTATAATTACTAAACTGTTCTACCAAAGTTTTTGAGATATTACTGGATTAAGGTATTTTGATCCTCTTCAACTTTGTAAATGTCAAAATTCATCAAAATTAATAAAACCTCCGATTGTACCCATGAATAGAAGCTGAAATTGAGATTAAAACTGATTCTTTCTATGAAACACAACATACTTCCCATAAATATAGTGCACAATCTAGGAGGCCATCAGAATTTAGAAATATTATGACAGCCAAACTGAATTCTAAATTAGCACCTGTTACTGCTATAACCTGAACATGTAGAATATTTGTCCTACAAGTCAGCTATCCAACAAAACTTTGATTAGTGCAAACCATGCTCTGCAGACCCTATTTGATTCCCAGCACCAAACTGAGGTTATCCTATTTTCTTGGCCTGTTTGATTGACCCGACACTGAAATGAAATAGGGTCTATGGAGCTGGCCTCCAACACATTACAGGAAAGCTGATCATCAATCATGATTGGTCAATATTTGGTTCACTACAACATTATGGAATCCGAATTGGTTTGACAACTGAGAACCATAAAAGTGAGAGGTCCAGCAATGCACTCACAATTTTGGTTTGGTTCATTGAAGATCAGACTACACATTGCTGAAGCAAAATAGTTCTACAAGCAAACAAGATGCCAAAAGGCATGGCCTAGTTATTCAAACATAACAACAAATGATCTCAATATGATGACTGATATTCTCATTTAACTCATGAATACACTAAATTAGGGGGAATATTAGATCACGGCCAGCCATTTTATAAAATCTAGGCGGCGGAGAGCAGGGTAACTTCATTTCAAAATCTAGGCACAAGACAAAAATCCAGGTTTTCAAAAAGAAAAAGAAACACCTATTTTGCCGATGAACTGATCAGTTCACCCAGGCACAAAACAGAGAGGTAAGTTTAATTTGTGCCCTAAATTTGTATTTCTTTCAGACTTAGCTGATGAACTGATATCTGAATTACTACCTTGATCCATTTGCCGTATAGGTGAAGGTGTGTGATCATCACTTACTAAGCCAAGTCCTGCCTCTCCTGTCAGATACGAACCAAGCCAAAGAAATGAACCGTAGCACAATGCTGAAACACTCATATTTTTTTGTCAGTTTTGTCAGAACAAGCAGAAGCGAAGGAGATGGACAGTAAATTAATAATACCATTGCGAGCAGGCGAAGGAAATAATCGCCATCTAATGGTCCAACCTAATGAGACGTAGCTGACAAAAGGAGTAGTGTTAATTCCAAAAGGCAGTCGAACAAATATTCAAATGCAGGTAAGAATACAGACTGAAGAGGATGGTTGTTTGCTCACTTGTAGAGCCAAGTGTAGGACGGCGGGTTCATCTCGTAGAGCTGATGGAGGACCGTTTGTGTGGCCTTGTAGGTGGTAGTTGATGATGTTCTGCGCATCAGAACAATGGCAACTGATGATACTTCTCTCAAATTAACCAACCCACACAACCAGAGCTAAGCGTATTGCATCATCTTCTGATAATGAGACAATGCTAAACAAATAAGATCCAACAATATAAAACAACGACTTTTCATGTTCAAAGAGAGCTACATAGAATAGAGGAGAGATTAGAGGAGGCGGGGAAGATGAGGAGAGAGGATACGGAGAGGAACCTGGGTAGCATCTCCCGCATCGTCGTTGCCGGCAATGCCCTCTCCATCTTCCGCACGCCCCTAGCGAACAACAGCACGGCGGGTGTCGGATGCCGCCAGCGAGCAGGCGATGCGCGTGCTGCGGTCCGTGGCGCGTCACGCGGCCACGCTAGCCGTGCTGCAGGAAGTGGTGCAGTCCTGGCGTCTGCTCGCGTGCTCGGGGCGAAGGCGGTGGAGCTCATGCACGCGGAGCTGGATCTCTCCCACGGTGGCGGCGGAGGCGGAGATCGTCCAGGCGGAGCCGCCGCGGTGGCGGCAGGGGAGACGCGCCGCCACAGGAGCAGAGGCCGGGACCGGCGCAGGTGGAGACGGAGGAGCACGAGCTGAGACTCGGCCGGTAGAGGCAGATGCGTCGCAGCAGGGGATCCAGGCGCACGTCTCTCTCTCGCAACCGCCAGCCATGCCACAATAGCTCCTGCCCCCGCCCGCGCGAGATCTGGTGGGCCGAGCTTGCCGAGGCCTTCAGTGCCGTGCCCGAGCCCGGCCAGGGCCTCCACGCCGGGGGGTCACCGGCTGCCGCGCCGAGCACGCCCTTGCGAGATCTAGCGCGGGAGGCCCTGCAGCCGAGCTAGGGCCGCGTGCTGGTAGAGGTGGGAGGGGGAGGCGAGGGACGGGGAGGCGGAGGCTGGGGGCCGAGCTGGGTGAGGCGGCGGGGGAGACGATGCGGCGGCGGAGGCGCGAGCGCGAGCGAGCAAGGAGAGCGGCGGCGGCGGCAGGGAGAGGAGAGAGAGAGAGAGAGAGATAGAGAGAGGTGGTAGGGTTTGGAATGGAGGAGGGGTTTCCGCAAAACGATGTGCGGGCGGTTTTTTTTAAAAACGGTAAGAATTCTCGATTTTCTCTTCTTCACAATGAAATAAATTTTACAGAGAGGATCTATATGCAAAATAATATAGCATCTTTACTGTTATGATTGGATGAGTTGGACTATTCTGTAATTTCAATAAAGAGTAAGGGGTTTTTTGCAAAACCGCCAGGGCGAGCGCTGATCAACACGTGTCCAATTTTTACCGAGAAACACAGGGAGAGAAGTAGAAGGGAGTTACTTTTAACCATTCTAATGCCCTTCCCACACTCCACATCTGCTCCGCCGCAGGCCCGTTGAAGGCCATGTGCAGGGTGAGCAGCTGCACAGGGCCTCCAAAAACTGAGGGCCCCCAAATCGATAGTGTCAAGGCCCATAGCAGCATACGAACCGTCGGCCAATGAAGCAGAGTGGCCCATTGACTCGCCCATCCTGGCTTCCTTCCACGCAGGGTCGCAGCCTCGTAGGTTTGCTTCCACGAGAACACGAATCGTCGCCGATGCTTGCTTTCCTTCGACCGATCGATGTGACCGCAGCGCTCGTCCCTCCGCTCGACGTCCGTCCGTGCCGTCGCTGGATGCCGCGCCGCTGGCCGCACCGTTACCGGCTTGCTGCGCAGCGCCGTCGCCGCGGCGCGCCATCGCTGCTCCGTTGCCGGCTCGCCGGTCGGCGGTCGCCACGCCTGCACCTGCACCGCTGGCGCTGCACGCCATCGCCGCGCGCCCGCGCCTCACTGCTGCGCCGCATTTGACATTTGAGGTGAGCACCTGGCACCAAGCTTTAAACTTTTAACCTAGTTTGCTTCCTAATTTCCAAATTCCTATCCAGTACGTATCCTAGTTTGCTTGATTAATTGATTATTCCGTTAAAAATTATGATGTTTGCAAGTTATAATCTGCAATGTGGTACATCAGTCAACAAGAATTGATTGTGACTATTTTCTTTCTTTTTGTAAAATAGGAGGCATCTGTTTAATGCTTGTTACTCAATCAGTCAATCATCATCATGTCTACAAGAAACAGGAAATATGATAGTGGTGCTGAAAAGCGTAAGAAAAAACAAAGACTAGAAGCCGCAATTCAATTCCAGAAGGGTGCTCTTGAAAGATTTATTGTTAGAGAAACTGCACATGCTAATGTGATAGAGGCTGACACTCCTGCCGCACAAGTTCTTCAAGGAGATAATGCATTAGAGTTTGATATCGAGGTTCCTGCTACAGAAATCCCTGAAGGAGGCCATGATGATGGTACTGCAAATGGGGGTGACGATGGAGATCAAGACCATGATAATGGTACTGCAAATGGGGGTGACGATGGAGATCAAGACCATGATAATGGTACTGCAAATGGGGGTGACGATGGAGATCAAGAACATGATAATGGTACTGCAAATGGGGGTGATGATGGTAATATTTCCAATCACATAAATAATTCTTTCTAGCCTGATATATTTGATCCAAGAACTTGGAATGCACTTGATTCTAAAATGATAGACATTTTGCTACAAAAGGGTCCTAAAAGAGACTTGTCTATTAAGTATGGACCTAGAGACAGATTTGGAAGAAGGTTCTCTGCATCATCATACAATAGAATTCTACCAAATAGAGAAACATGTGATAGAGAATGGCTTGTGTATAGCAAAGACCTTGACAAAGTATTCTGTTTTTGCTGTAAATTGATAAAAAAAGGGCTTGTGAGAGGTCAGTTAGCAAATGAGGGCTTTAATGACTGACTCATCTTGGCCATAGACTTAAAGAGCATGAGACTAGTAGGGAACATGTCACAAATATGACTGCATGGTATGACTTGCGTCTCATGTTCCAGAATAATCAAACAATTGATAATGTTGCTCAGCGAGAACTACAAAAAGAAAGAGAGCATTGGAGAAAAGTTTTGCAGAGGATTATTTTGATTGTTAAATATCTTGCAGAGCATAATATAGCATTTCGGGGAAGTAATAGCAGGTTGTACCAAGATCACAATGGCAATTTCTTAGGACTTGTTCAAATGTTGGCTGAATTTGACCCAGTGATCAAAGAGCATGTTGATCGCATCACCAATGATAAAATCCGTGATCATTATCTTGGTCCTTCCATCCAAAATGAGTTGATAAATTTGCTAGCTACTGCAATCATTGCAAAGGTAAAAGAAGCAAAGTATTTCTCAGTTTTACTTGACTGTACTCCTGATGCAATCCACCAAGAACAGATGTCTTTGATAATAAGGTATGTGTAGGGAAATGGGTAGGCTACGCTAGCATCACTACCGCATATACCCAAGATACTTGCGAGTAGAAGATCATAGATCGTTACCACTAGACGCGCAGTGCAGCGGAAGAAGTCGCGCGTCGATGTAGAGGAAGTAGTCGATCACGTCCCACGAACCGAGCTCCTCGTACTTGATCCCGGCAGCCGATCAGCGCAGCAGTCGCAGCAGCGCCTCCACGGAGTCCACACGTACGGAGATGAAACGCCGGGCGTCGGTGTGCTAGCACCGCACGCACGGCATGGGCGGCGGCCGAGAGAGAGAGAGAGGGGCGGTGGCTAGGAGGTGGCGCGGCTCACAGGGGTGTCGCCCCCCTAGCCCCTCCCTCGTATATATAGGGCGTACTAATGGGCTTCTATCTCATAGGCCCATTAGTAACCCTAATCCCTCTTGGATCAATATCATCTTGGGCCTTTAAACCGTATTGTGATGATGGGCTCTTGGGCATATCACCAACAATCTCCCACTTGCACTAGAGACAATCATACAGGCAAGCTTTCCAACATTCCAAACCCCTTAAGTGTGTGACCCGTTAGGTTCATGTGTAGGTGGTCGTGATCGGAAATCATTTCCGAATCACAAGTCAATAGCGGCACCTAGCTGGGCATAGTGACTCACAAATACACATAAAGATCATATCGGCCGAACCTTAGATATATTCATACACTGATCCCTTTGCCACACGATACCAGTCAAGCTCAAAGCGAGATGCGTGCCACCTTTGTGATAGCTCGACCATTCTCTCGATCTAATAGTGGATTCTATTCATAACTAACCTTTAGTCATCATGATTAACTTCTTTAATCACTTTGGCATGGCCATGCACTTTCAAATCCAACTATCTCGAGGGGCCCAGAGATATCTCTCCCATTATCTAGGAGGGGCAAATTCCATCTTGATCCGCTCACATCCCATTCCATGTTTCATGACACACATGTAAGCTACTTTTGTAACTACCCAGTCACGGAGTAGCGTTTAGCAGCCCCAAGATGCACCACTACACACAGTGAGAAACAATGGCGATCTCAGGTCTAAGGATCCAGTAGGTATAACACTCAAGAACAACTGATGGCACATACAAAATAACAATCCCAACATTGTCTTGGAGTGGGTCAATCCAACACCATATTCACCAACATGTGTCCACATCATTAATCCGATATCTCCATATCCATGATCCGTGAAACATGATAATCAATTAATGCACGTGCTAGTCTCAACGTCGTTGTTGTCCCACACAACGACATAAACTAGGGATAATTTAGAATCATATCATTGTCAACAAAGAGTTTCACGAACAAGTCACATACTTGATAATCAATGTAAAAAATAATCATCCATGGAACAAATAACAATTATTTATCATTACATAAACATACTCATGACACAAAAATCTCCCACGCACACTAGAATTACTGATGTAAGTATCTAATATCCATAGATATCATGTGCGCCTCATGCTTTGGTTGTGGGAGAGGTTTCGTCAACGGATCAGCAACGTTTGAATCCGTGTGCACCTTGCAAACCTTCACATCACCTCTCTCAACAAAGTTACGGATGAGGTGATACTTCCGCAGTATATGTCTGGACTTCTTAGTTGTTCTAGGCTCCTTTGCTAGTGCAACGGCACCACTATTATCACAATAGAGATCCACTGGACTGGACGCATTAGGAACAACACCCAAGTCAGAAACAAACTTTCTGATCCAAATAGCTTCTTTTGCAGCTTCGGAAGCTGCAATATACTCGGCCTCTGTCGTCGAATCAGCCACCGTATCTTGCTTGGAACTCTTCCAGCTCACTGCCCCACCATTGAGGCAGAAAACAAATCCGGATTGCGATTTGGAGTCATCTTTGTCTGTTTGAAAACTAGCATTGGTGTAACCCTTTACAAGGAGCTCATCTTCGCCTCCAAATATTAGGAACATATCCTTAGTTATTCTTAAGTACTTAAGGATACTCTTTACAATTGTCCAGTGAGCTTCACCGAAATCTGACTGATACCTGCTCGTAACACTTAGAGCAAAGGAAACATCTGGGCGCATGCAAAGCATAGCATACATGATCGACCCTATGGCTGAAGCATAAGGAATCGTACTCATCCTCTTTTGCTCATCAGGTGTCGTAGCACACTGACTCTTGCTTAGAGTAATGCCATGTGACATTGGCAAGAAACCTTTCTTGGAATCTTGCATATTGAACCGATTCAATATCTTGTCAATGTACGTGTCTTGGCTTAATCCAATTAGCCTTTTTGATCTATCTCTATAGATCCTAATACCCAGAATGTAAGCCGCCTCTCCTAAATCCTTCATCGAAAAACTCTTTTTCAATGAGGTTTTAACGGCTTCAAGCATTGGAATATCATTTCCGATCAATAATATGTCATCCACATATAGGACCAGAAACACAAGTGCGCTCCCACTAGCCTTTTTGTAAACACAAGGCTCATCTTCATTCTTGATGAAATCAAACCCTTTGACTACTTCATCAAAACGAATATTCCAACTCCGAGATGCTTGCTTCAATCCATAGATGGACCTCTGAAGCTTACATATTTTCCCAGCATTTTTAGGATCGACAAAACCTTCAGGCTGTGTCATATACACATCCTCACTTAGATGTCCATTAAGGAAAGCGGTTTTGACATCCATTTGCCATATCTCATAGTCATAATATGCGGCAATTGCTAGGAGAATCCGAACAGACTTTAGCATTGCGACGGGCGAAAAGGTTTCCTCATAGTCAACACCTTGAATTTGTCGGAAACCTTTCGCCACCAATCATGCCTTATAGATATGAACATTTCCATCCATGTCTAATTTTTTCTTAAAAATCCACTTACAGTCGACAGGTCTTACACTGTCAATCTGATCGACCAAGTTCCAAACTTGATTATCATGCATGGATTATAACTCGGATTCCATGGCTTCAAGCCATTTGTCGGAGTCGGGTCCCATCATTGCTTCTTTGTAGGTCAAGGGCTCATCATTTTCCATCAATAATACGTGGCGCTCCTCCGTAATAAGGAGGTTGAGCTTGTCATTCGTGGGGCTGGTGCCTCAACTATGGGTTGTGCAACATCTTGCACATCCCGTGGATCTTCAGTAGGTGCTGAAACAGTTTCGGGTGTTTCCTGAATTTCTTCAAGTTGCACCTTGCTCCCACTAAATCCTTTTGAGAGAAACTCCTTTTCTAAGAAAACACCATTGCGAGCGACAAACACTTTGCCTTCCGCCTTATTGTAAAAATAATATCCTTTGGTTTCCCTAGGATACCCCCACAAAGAAGCATTTGTCTGACTTTGGAGTGAGCTTATCTGACATCAAACGTTTGACATAAGCCTCACATCCCCAAACTTTGAGAAAAGATAATCCGGGACGCTTCCCAGTCCATATCTCATATGGTGTCTTCTCAACAGACTTACTTGGAACCCTATTCAGTGTGAACGCAGCAGTTTCAAGAGCATAACCCCAAAATGACAATGGAAGATCAGCTTGGCTCATCATGGACCTAACCATGTCCAACAAGGTTCGGTTCCTCCGCTCGGATACCCCATTCCATTGAGGCATTCCGGGCGGAGTTAGCTGCGGAATAATTCCACATTGCTTCAAATGATCACCAAATTCAAGGCTCAAATATTCTCCTCCACGATCAGATCGCAGAAATTTAATTGTCTTGCCTAATTGATTTTGTACTTCATTCTGAAATTCTTTGAACTTTTCAAATGATTCAGACTTGTGCCTCATTAAGTAGATATAGCCATATCTACTAAAGTCATCAGTGAAAGTAATAAAGTACTGAAAACCACCTCTGGCTATTGAGCTCATTGGTCCACACACATCGGTATGTACAAGTCCCAACAAGTCACTCGCCCTCTCACTCTGACCAGTGAAAGGCGCTTTGGTCATCTTTCCAAGCAAACAAGACTCACATGTGTCAAATGATTCAAAATCAAATGAGCTTAACAATCCATCTTTATGGAGTTGTTCAATGCACTTCTCATTTATATGACCTAAGCGACAATGCCAAATAAAAGTGGGATTCAAATCATTTGGTCTAAGTCTCTTAGTATTAATGTTACAGACAGATTTATCCTCAAGATCAAGAACATATAATCCATTCACCAATGGACAATGAGCATAAAAATACCATTGCAAAAAATAGAACAACGTTTGTTCTCTATTACAATCTTAAAATCACCAACTTCTTCCAAACATGAAGAAGAAATAATGTTCTTGCTCAAAGCAGGAATGCAATAACAATTATTTAATTCCAAAACTAATCCGGAGGGTAGAGACAAGTGGTAGGTGCCGACCGCCAACACCGCAACCTTTGCGCCATTGCCGACACGAACGTCCAACTCGCCTCTTGCAAATCTTCTAGTCTCACTTAGACCCTGCAACAATTTGCAAGTGTGAAGCATCGATCCAGTATCAAATACCGATGATTCACTAGAAGATAATGCAATATTTATTTCTATAACATTTATACCTGAAGTGGAAGTCTCACTTCCCTTCTTCTTCTTCTTTTCTTCCAAGTACTTCTTGCAGTTCCTAGACCAATGTCCCTTTTCATGACAGTGGAAGCATTCATCCTCAGAAGTAGGGCCAGATTTGGCCTTAGGTGCTGGCTTTAGCTTAGAGCCCGAGGACTCACCACTGGAACTCTTTTCCTTGCCTTTACCTTTGGGATTAGGAGGCGTCCAACGCTTCCTCTTTTTGTTCCCCTTCTGAATCATCATCACATGATTGGGATTCTTCTTAATGCTCTCCTCTGCTGTCTTTAGCATCCCATGCAACTCACTCAATGTTTTATCCAAGCCATTCATCTGAAAGTTCATGATAAAAGGCTCATAGCTCGCCGGGAGCGACTGGAGAATAACATCAGTAGCCAAGTCTTGGTGAAGTTCAAAACCAAGTCTGTCCAAAGTCTCAATATAACCAATCATTTTGATCACATGAGGACTGACCGGGCTACCTTCTGCCAGCTTGCACGCAAACAAGGACTTTGAGATATTGAACCTCTCAGTCCTGGATTGGTTCTGAAACATCCCACGCAGCCCCTCGATCATGGTATGAGCATCCGCACGCTCATACTGCTTCTGCAGATCAGGGGACATGGTGGCGAGCATCAGACAGCTGACATCAAGTGAGTCATTGTAGTGCTTCTCATAAGCTCTACGATCAGCAGCAGTTGCATTGTCAGGGAGATCATCAGGATATGGCTGCTCAAGAACATACTCCTTTTTCTCTTGCCTGAGCACAATTCTCAGGTTGCGGTACCAATCAATAAAGTTTGTTCCATTCAACTTTTCTTTCTCAAGAATAGAACGCAAATTGAAAGCGGAATTGTTACTGGTAGACATGATCTACAACATTAAAGTAAAGCAAGATTTCAGCACTAAGTTTATGTAAAAGACTTTCATTAACTGATTTAACAAAAGACAACCTACTATATCAAAGTCATCTTCCCTCTAATGACATATAGTGGTTCAAG
Organism: Panicum virgatum; assembly: GCF_016808335.1. NCBI lineage: Eukaryota > Viridiplantae > Streptophyta > Magnoliopsida > Poales > Poaceae > Panicum > Panicum virgatum. The sequence continues at coordinate 25,698,052 of NC_053150.1, read as the reverse complement.
ATCCATAATCACTAAAATCCTAGTGAGCTTTAGCATCACGGCTAGAAAAGTAGTGATACAGGTAAGTAACAAATTACTAATCACATCTCTATGCGACTCTTGTTTGTTGGGTGGCATCCAATGCCCCGGCCCCAACCCTATGCCTTAAAGCCCAAAATTGTTTTGATAGCTTTGTTGAGTAAACCAATACTATGCTTGTGAATGTCCGACATCCACCCTATACAAAAGTGATAGCTGAGGGTACTCTACTTTGGTAAACCTACCACACAACGATCAAAATTTATAGGTGCAGCCATTGGTAAAAGGCATCAAAAACTCAACCTTTTCCGAGGGAAGCTATTCTATCATGATTAAAGCATCCACCATATGTAAAAGCATGAAAGAATAGTATGACAGGAAAATAAACATCACAGGCATATAATCATATTATATTGTGAATAGTATGGCCTCTTGCATCACAATGGGCTCCATCGCCATGGCTCCAAGGTGACCTCCATTGCCATCCGTCCTGTCTTGTGGTGATCATCATCGCCATCGTGATTGAAGCCTCCATGAAAAGATACTAAGCCACTACATCTAATAGCTAGTGAAATAATTACATGAGGATTCAAACATCATAAGTCGACACGCAGGTCGTTATACAATAATGGTGCAACCTCAACCCGGTTGTGTTAACTTGCAACACGCAGGCCGCACAAATCATCACATACATCATCACATGACATTGAGGCCATACCATTCAAATCACACCCTACAAAAACAAGTTAGGCGTACGGCGTGTTCTACCAAAGTAGCGCTTAGGAAGCCGCTATAGCGAGAAAGCAACGGCAGGGGGGAGCCGCCCCCCGCGGGTCTCAGGGCAGCGCCCTGAAAACCTCACGGAATTACACAGATCGCATCTATGGAATCCCTATGAAAATCTCATCAGAGTGATCGCATCACCTCAAATCCGAGCCATTCATAATGCCTCAATTTTCACTAGGTCAATCACATTGACCGTGCAAACTTTGCACTTGAGAAGACTGCATCTACACATGACCTCGATCTGTTGGTTCAATCTGCTGACTATGCACACAGTTAGTCCCGATGGTGATTCCAGCCGGTAGGGACATGTCGTATGCATAACAGAGAAAGAACACAAACTAATCTTTTGTCACATGCCGCGCAATCAACTCGCTCCAGTTTTAACCCCTTATGACCAATTGATCTAATCAAACCGTGCAAAAGTAATAGATCCAATCTATTACAACAACATATCACCTATATGCAAAAGATCCAGACCAAAAACTACGCAAGATGGCTCTGGTACCACTGTAGGGAAACGGGTAGGCTACGCTAGCATCACTACCGCATATACCCAAGATACTTGCGAGTAGAAGATCATAGATCATTACCACTAGACGCGCAACGCAGCGGAAGAAGTCGCGCGTCGATGTAGAGGAAGTAGTCGATCACGTCCCACGAACCGAGCTCCTCGTACTTGATCCCGGTAGCCGATCAGCGCAGCAGTCGCAGCAGCGCCTCCACGGAGTCCACACGTACGGGGATGAAACGCCGGGCGTCGGTGTGCTAGCACCGCACGCACGGCATGGGCGGCGGCCGAGAGAGAGAGGGAGGGGCGGCGGCTAGGAGGTGGCGTGGCTCACAGGGGTGTCGCCCCCCTAGCCCCTCTGTAAGGATCGATGGACCAAGAGGGGGGGTGAATTGGGCCTTTTTCAAATTTCTAAGATAGATAAAACAACCTTAACCTATGCAATGCTAGTAAGGCTCAATTCACCAACCGGCTAAACAAAGCAAACTACACAAGCTAACAAGGATATGAAACTAAGCAAGGTAGAGCTAAGCTATGATCTCTAAGGTCAAGCACATGAAAGAATGCATGAAAGTAAGTGCTTGAAAAGAAAGAGAGTGCAAGAGACAACCGGATTTTTCCCGTGGTGTCGATGTGTTGGCACACACCCCTAAGGCCCTAATCCACGTTGTGACACTCACTAAGAGTCTTGTCACCTCCCATGTCACCGAGACTTGGGCGCTCACTAAGAGTCTCCGTTCACCATCCCGGCGTGGTGGAGCTCAAGCCACGTACAATCTTCTTCTCCGGGCTCCCACAATCCTTGGCAAGCTCCGCGAGAAACACTTCGATCACCAAGATCGTCTAGGTGCTGCCAAACACCAAGAGTAACAAGTTCCTAAGCCTTCACTTGACCTACACTCAGTTGGCCCTAGCTCAAGCACACTTGCTACACTTGCAAAGGATGAGTTCTTCAAGGTTGAAGCACAAACTAAGCACTAGATCTTCTCTCTTTTGCTCAAAGCTCTTTCTCTTCTTCTCAAGGGTGGCCTCAGGTTTTCAAGGTGTCAAAAGGCAACTGAAATGAACCAGGGGGTACCCTTATATAGAGTGGAGGAGGTCACATAGCCGTTGGAAGTTTTCTGCAGAAAAACCGTGACCACCGGAAGAACCGACGGTATAGAAAATATAGGCATCGGTTCAACCGGTCTCTCTGTGTCAAAGAAGTAGCCGTTGAAGTTCTGACACAGTATCTACGCTTGCGTCATTACACCGGTGCATGCTCCGTAGGGGCATCGGTTCAACCGGTGCTGAAGAGGTTCGCTAATCAACTCAAACAAGTGTTCTGGAACAAAGTACATCCAATGCACCGGTGCTTTGATTCTGAACCGTCGGTTCAACCGGTGCTGAAGAGAAATTGGAGTCAACCAAACATGCTCTCTGGAACAAAAGACTTTCATTGCACCGGTGCTTTGATTCTGAACCGTCGGTTCAACCGGTGCTGAAGAGATGTTGAAGTCCACCAAAACATGCTCTCTGGAACAAAGGACTTTCATTGCACCGGTGCTTTGATTCTGAACCGTCGGTTCAACCGGTGCTGAAGAGATGTTGAAGTCCACCAAAACATGCTCTCTGGAACAAAGGACTTTCATTGCACCGGTGCTTTGATTCTGAACCGTCGGTTCAACCGGTGCTTAACTTGATTTCTGCCTTCATCCAGAGAAGATAGACCGACAGGGCATCGGTCCTTCCGCCATTCATCGGATGCTCCGATGCTAGAGCATCGGTTCAACCGGTGCTGTTGATTTTCTTTGTTTTCAGCTGTTTTGACTTGGATTCGAATGTGACTTTGATTGTTTCTTCTTCCAAGAGTTGTGTTGACTTCTATTGACCATCTTTTGCTGTTTTTGAGTGAGTGTGTAATATTTCTAGGGCCAACTTAAGTTTGATCAAGCTACAAACTCATGAACCCCTCTTAATAGTGCGATCACTACAAAACTATAAAACCTATACTAACCTAAGTGTCCTTCTCAACCTTGTGACACTTAGGACTAGAAAGATCCTTAGCCTTGACAAATATAAGTTAAAAGCCGAGATCGCCTTTTTGAATGACCGAAATTGAGGGGCCTCTTTTGACATATGACCAAATGAGCGATAATGATCTATTAAGCTGCACAAACTCATTAGTCACAATAATGGTTGTCATTAATCACCGAAACATACCTTGAGTGCCTAGATGCTTACAATCTCCCCCTTTTTGGTGATTGATGACAACACAAACATAAATAACGAGAGAGCGAGAAAGATAAAGCAGGAAAAAAACACGAGCAAACCAAAAGCAGGACCAAAGAGCTCAACGGCTCAAACGAAATCCATAGATATGTCTCAAAGAGCGGCATACTCAAGCGACAAATGTACATATCCATGAATTAACACCAAATGTGATACAAAGAATCAAAGTCCTGATAACTACGAGCTCTCTCTCTAGCTCTACCCTCCCCCTAACTCTCTACCCTCCCCCTAACACCTCTCCCCCTTTGGCAACAAAGCACCGAAAAGGAAGGCGATCTAATCCTGAGCTGGAGAAGGCGGGGTCTTCCGGCTGGGTCTGGTGGAGAAACGAGCGGCGGAGTCGTCGACGTCGTCGTCCGTCCAGTCGTCGTCGACCGAAGAAGACTTCTGCTCGACCGGAGTCGTCGGAGCAGCAGAAGTAGCTGGTGTAGCGGTAGAAGCTGGCGCGGCGACTATCGTGGAGTCCGTCGGAGGAGCAGACGTGACGGGAGTCAGGTCTGGCTGAGTGGGGCGCACGACGGACGGACGGAGCACCTCGGGCTGAGAAGGAGAGTCGAACGTGAGTGACTGAGCCGAGGGGTGCTGGAGCTGGTGTAGGATCTGCTGCTGTCTATGAAACTCTGCACGCTGCTCGGCTGTCCAGACACTAGGCTGTGGAGCAGGAGCCGGGGCAGCAGTAGGAACAGGACTGGCAAACAACCCGGTCTGTAGAAGTGGTGACATCGGGAAAGATGACAAGGGTGTCTGCATGAATCCGCCAGCAGGTGGAGGAGGAGCAGTGGGGTCGAACTGGAGCTGCTGGGGTGTAGGGAGCTGAGGCTCAGGCAGTCCAGTGTGACGATACAGCTGACCGAAGCATCCCGAAAAGAATGTGAACATCTGCTGCTGAATCTGGGACTGCTGCTGTAGCTGTAGCCTCATGGCCTCCTGCTGCTGCCGAATCCCCTCAAGCACTAGAGTCTGGGCCTCCTGCTGGTGAGCCTGCTCGGCTTGCATACTCAGCTGAGCTGCAGCAAACCGATCCTGCTGATCTGATAGCCGAGTAAGAATGGCAGCAAGAGCATCAGGCTGAGTAACCTGAGCAGTGGTGACTGGAGGAGCAGGGGCTCGTGCTGCACCAGAGGATCCTGCCTCATCATCATGAGCTCCTCGAGGGACTGTAACAGTAGGAATGAAGTCCTCGTCATCCTCCGAGTCCTCTGAGTCAGTGATCAGGTAGTGTGGGAGCTGAGCCTCTGCTGCTGCTAGTGAAGCGTCCTCGGCTGCTGTCGGATCGTCTGCAATTCTGCCCTCAGCCAAGACACGCTCATCAAGAACCCGCTGTGCTCGGCGCTGGCCTCTCGAGCCACGACGACCGTCTCGAGGAGTAGCTGGTGAGTAAAAACTGAACTGTGTCCTCGAGTGCTCCAGCTCATCCATATGCTCATTCTGACTTAGCTGAGCCAGAATCCAACAGATCCAATGAGCAAACGGATGCCGACGGTGAACTGTCATGCCATCCAGAATCACATCCTCTAGCTCGCAGATAAAAAAGTCGACTAGGTCAAAGTCACGACCTGTCATGATATAAAGTAGAAGCCACTGCTGCAGAGCTGTAATCCCCTCATTGTATCCAATCCGAAATAACAGACTCTTCCTCAAAGCTAGATGGATAGAGTGTGCCATGGGAGTCAGCCTGTCCGGAGTCCTCGGTGTGCCAGGCAGGAAGGGCTACTGGAAAAGAACACTGATCTCCTCGTCAGATGGTACGTGAGACTCATGAGGACGTCGAGGAGGTACCGTGCTGCCATAAGCCTGATAGTGTAAGAAGTGTGGCTCCTCGGCAATCTGAACTCCAAGAAAGGTAGCCAGTCGTGCTCGGGTCAAACGATAGTGCCTCTCCTGGAACATGAAGTCAATAAACTGCCGGTCCTCCTCAATAAACAGAGTGGCGTAGAAGACTCGAACCCACTCTCGAATATACCTGGACCTCTCACTGAGTAGAGCAGGCAATCCAACATATCTCTCAAAGAGAGGAAGCACTGGAGTCCCACCTGTTGCTACACACATAGCTACCCAGTGGAGCATCTTGTGCTCACTAATCTTGATGTCCAACTGGCAGTAGGTGTGGTAAAAAGACTCCTGAAGCAGAGTGTAAAAACGACGATCAACTCCGACATCCCTCTGCTCGGGAAACCACTGCTCCGGGGTCACATAACGCAGTCTCTTGACCCTAGGTCCTGGAATACCCCTGAGATCGAACAACTCAACCTCGGGCAGCTCCTCACCACTGTCCTGACCCCCTGACTGTGTCTGACTGACGGTGTGCTGCTGCGGTGCATGACCTGCTCCCCTCTGTGTGCCACCACCTCGAGTCCGTGGACGTGAGCGGAACTTAGGTGTGGCCTGAGCTGTCTGAGTACGTCCTAAGCGACGTAACTGCTGCTGTGGCTCCCCCTGAGCCTGAGGATCCCTGATCCTGAGTGAGCCCTGCCTGTCAGCTGCATCTGCCACTGCCTCAGCCTGCTCTCGCTCGCGGTCCTCACGGGTGCGCTTCTTCTTTTTCTGCACAACCATCTTGCTCTTGCCCTTCTTGTCACCAGCCATCTGACATAGAGAGTCAAAACAAAGTTTTGATTTGAGCCTATGACGTGAAATCTAGTGGATAGCAGCCTTGATATCGATGACACGCTAAAGGAATTAAAAGATATCTATGTGAGCATGTGCAAAGATAAGTGACAAGATTCTTGTGTGTGTGATCAAGGCACTGATATATGTAAACATGTGTGCAAAGGATGACGTAACAAAGGAAATTCACTTTGCAACAAGGTGTAAAGGTCATACCCTTGCAAATCAGGGAAGAAATCGAAGAAAAAACCTAAGAGGCAATTTCTCGAGCACCTTGAGTGCGCCTGATCAAGGGGTGTAGGGAGTGAGACAGAGCCCTTGCTGCGGCTCGAGTAGGGCAAAGGAGCAGGGGAACGCGCGTGCGGAGGTGCTGCGAAGCGGCGGCGCTGCTCGTGGAAGGCGACGGCGCGCGGTGCGGGCGGCGCAGGGTAGCGCAGGGCGGCGCAGCGTGGCGCGGGCGCAGGCGCGGCGCGTGCGCGAGCGCTGGCGCATGGCGCGGCGGCGAAGTTGGGCAGGAGCGGCGCGCGTGCGGCAGTGGAGGGGCGTCGCGGGAGTGGCGGCGGCGGAGCGGCGTACGGGCGTGTGTGAGGGCGGCGGTTTCGCGAGAAGGAAGAAGAACGGTGAGTGAGACTGACGCGTGGGCCCGCGGAAAGATTAAGTGAAAACATAACGGGCGGGCCCGCCAACCCTAAGCACCGGAAGGTCCGATGGTTTGGAGAAAAGACCGTCGGTGTAATCACCGGTGTAACTTTGACCAGATCTGATTTGGGAGGAAAACGTGGTGAAAAGGGCACCGGAAGAACCGTTACTGGGGCATCGGAACATCCGATGGGCGTCGGTGCAACGGCAGGAGTAAGGTCCAGAGACAAGGCACGGGCCAAAACTCCACATAGTAGCACCGGTTGAACCGATGCTTATGCGTCGGTTCATCCGCCAACCATCGGAAGCACCGGTGAGCACCGGTGTAACGGCCGGAGGTTGTTCCAGAGGCGATGCAGAAACCGTGCCACGAAGACTTTAAGCACCGGTTGAACCGATGAAGCAAAAACACAGGGCGTCGGTTTAACCGGTGGTTAAGGAAAATTTCTGCTGAACTACAAACTCTACTTCTGATCCAAATTCTCAAAACCAAAGCCATAAACACTCAATTTGGATCATTTTTGAGAGACAACCTCACCCCTCAAACACTCAAACTAAGTGCTCGCAAGCTTTTATAAACATAGACAAAATAAGAACCGAGCGAGGTTTAAACACAAAAACCAAATGTATGAGCCACTTTGCCTATGAACTTAGAGATAGAAACTTTAAGTTCGATAGGACGTGACTCAATAGGCATGAAAGCACAACATTGATCTTATCACCCTTGTAGAGATGATATATCATATTTAGCATGAATATCTTTCTCGAAGTGTGATTTGCTCCCTTGTGATGCTACTAACGTGATGCAATGCCAATGCAAAGCGTGAAATTAAACATGGATGCATTCTATATGACAAGCACATGCATTGCAAAATTTAAATCTATCTTGTCAAGTTTGAACCCTCGTCAAGCTTCTTCATGATGAACCATTCTTCATGCCATGAGCGAAACCAAGACCACCGGCTCATGCAAGACCCATGTTCATCACTATCTTGACAAGGTTAGACAAGCCCCTAGCACATGTACATGTGAAATGCATCTATATGATAAGGCAATTATATGACGTTAGAAGCATCTAGAACGTTAAGCTCACTCCTTAGCCTAACAAAAGTACTCTCGTCTAGAGGTTTTGTGAAAATATCCGCCAATTGCTCCTCGGATCTCACACCTTGAAGAGATATATCTCCTTTGGCTTCGTGATCACGCAAGAAGTGATGGCGAATATCAATGTGCTTTGTGCGAGAGTGTTGAACCGGGTTTTTGACAATTTTTACGGCACTTTCATTGTCACAAAGGAGCGGGATCCTATCTAGTTTCATACCAAAGTCCAAAAGGGTTTGCTTCATATATAGGATTTGGGCACAACATGCACCGGCCGCTATATATTCCGCTTCCGCGGTGGACAAAGCCACGGAATTTTGCTTCTTACTCGACCAAGAAACTAGAGAACGCCCAAGCAAGTGGCAACCCCCGGAGGTACTCTTGCGATCCACACGGCTTCCGGCAAAATCCGAATCCGAGTATCCCAAGAGATCTAAGCTAGCGCCTTTGGGGTACCACAAGCCTATGCTTGGGGTGTGCTTGAGATACCGAAGGATCCTATTCACAGCCGAGAGGTGTGATTCCTTTGGGTTAGCTTGAAAGCGGGCACACAAGCACACACTAAACATTATATCGGGCCTAGATGCGGTAAGGTAAAGCAAAGACCCTATCATAGAACGATAGAGGGATTGATCAACCGGTTTACCGTCCACATCCAAGTCGAGATGCCCATTGGTTGCCATGGGTGTCTTGATTGGCTTGCACTCATCCATCTTGAACTTCTTCAAGATATCTTTAGTATACTTTTCTTGATGGATGAATGTCCCTTCCTTCATTTGTTTGACTTGAAAACCAAGGAAGAAGGTCAATTCGCCAATCATGGACATCTCGAATTCCCTAGACATCATGGTAGCAAACTCATGGCTTAGTAAATCATTAGTTGAGCCAAAAATAATATCGTCAACATAAATTTGACAAATGAAAAGATCCCCGTTGACGTCTTTTGTGAACAACGTGGTGTCCACTCTCCCGATCTTGAAGCCTTGCATGATTAGGAAGTCACGAAGCCTCTCATACCAAGCCCTTGGAGCTTGTTTGAGCCCATAGAGTGCCTTGTGCAACCTATAAACATGGTTAGGATTCCTCGGATCTTCAAACCCGGGAGGTTGCTCAACATAAACAAGTTCGTTAATAACGCCATTTAAGAATGCACTTTTCACATCCATTTGATACAACTTAATGTTATGATGTGAAGAGTAAGCAAGAAGGATACGGATAGCTTCAAGTCTTGCGACCGGAGCAAAGGTTTCACCAAAATCCAAACCTTCGACTTGAGAAAACCCTTTTGCCACAAGTCTTGCTTTGTTGCGTATCACCACCCCATGTTCATCTTGCTTGTTTCGAAAGACCCACTTGGTGCCGATGATGTTCTTGTCTTTTGGAGGAGCTTCGAGGACCCAAACTTCATTGCGGGTGAAGTTGTTCAATTCTTCTTGCATGGCCATCACCCAATCCGAGTCCTCAAGTGCTTCCTCTATGCTAGTGGGTTCAATACAAGAAACAAACGAGTGATGTTCACAAAATGAAGCATGCTTAGAGCGAGTTCTTACTCTCTTTGAAGGACTACCAATGATTTGACCAATTGGATGATCCTTGGAGATGCGACCATGCTTCACTAGCGGTATTTGCGTGGATGCTTGTTGGGGTGAATCATTGGTGACTTGTGCTTGTTGTGGAACACTTTGCTCTTCTTGTTCTTGGACTTGGGGTGTTGGTGTTGGCACATCTTCTTGAGGTAGTGGATCATCTTTTTCTTGATCTTTATCCACTTGGGGTGCCTTGGAGGTGCTTGGTGTAGATGAGGAAGGTCCTCCCCCTTGATCATTGCCTTCATGCACCTCTTCCGGCTTGACATCCCCAATGGACATATTCTTCAAAGCTTCATCAATCTCTTCATCACCTACATTTTCATAGCCAACAACCTCCTCTTGGGAGCCATTAGATTCATCAAACTCCACATCACATGTTTCTTCAACTAACCCGGAGGTTTGATTGAATACTCTATATGCTTTGGAGTTTGATGCATAACCAAGAAAGAAACCTTCATCACATCTACTTTCAAACTTACCGAGCCTTTTCTTCTTATAGATGAAGCATTTGCAACCAAAGACTCGAAAGTATGATATATTTGGTTTCTTCCCGGTGATGAGCTCATATGGAGTTTTCTTGAGGAGTCGGTGGGGATACACTCGGTTGGATGCATGACACGCCGTGTTGATTGCTTCCGCCCAAAACTTCTCGGACGTGCCATAATCATCCAACATTGCTCTTGCTAGGGTGATGAGTGTCTTGTTCTTTCTTTCCACCACTCCATTTTGTTGAGGTGTGTAGGTGGCGGAAAACTCATGCTTGATGCCATCTTCATCGCACCATTCTTCAATCTTCATGTTCTTGAACTCGGTGTCGTTGTCACTCCGGATCTTCACAATTGGGGAGTTGTACTCCCTTTGAGCTCTTCTTGCAAATGTCTTGAAGAGTTCCGGAGTTTCACTCTTATCGCCTAGAAACATAACCCAAGTGTAACGTGAAAAATCATCAACAATTACTAGGCAATAGAGGTTACCACCAATGCTCTTGTATGTAGTTGGACCAAAGAGATCCATGTGAAGTAGCTCGAGCGGCTTGGAGGTAGACAACATCGTCTTGATGGGATGATGTGTTGCGACTTGCTTCCCGGCTTGACATGCTTTACATAGCTTGTTCTTGTCAAACGTGACATCCTTCAAGCCGGTGATCATCCCTCTCTTGTGGGCTTTCTTGAGGTTGCTCATGCCAATATGAGCAATTCTTCTATGCCAAAGCCACCCAAGAGAAGACTTGGTGAAGAGGCATGTCATGGTGCTTGTTTGCTTTGAAGAGAAGTCCACTAAAAAGATGTTGCCATGCCTAAACCCCGTGAATACCATTGACTTGTCTTCTTCAAGAATTACTACAACACCATTCTTGTCAAAGGTACACGTTAGTCCAAGATCACACAATTGAGCAATAGAGATGAGATTAAAACTAAGTGCTTCTACAAACAAGACATTAGAGATGGATAAATCTTTAGAGATTGCTATTCTACCCAAATCTAAGACTTTCCCCCTTGAGTTATCACCATAGGTGACATGTTCATGATCGCCGGGGTCTTCAAGAGAGGTGAACATGCTATTATTGCCGGTCATGTGTTGAGAGCAACCGCTATCAAGTACCCAATGTTTTCCACCGGCTTTGTAGTTCACCTACACACATGAGAATTCACTTTTGAGTTTTAGGAACCCAAACAAGCTTTGGGCCTTGCACATGTGTGACAAGAGCTTTTGGGACCCAAAGTTGCTTGGGGAGCTTTTTCTTTGACTCCTTAGTGAGTTTGCCAATGAACTTGGCCTTCACCTTGCCCTTCACTTTACTCAAGAGAAAATGGTTATTTTGAAACATTGAAGAGTAATTCTTGGGTAAATTAGGAAGAGGACGTGATGGTAAAGTGCACTCCCTAGTGTGGTGCCCGGTGACTTGGCAATGTTGGCAATATGATCCAACTTCCTTGATGAAGCTAATCTTGATCTCCGGAGAAGGAGTAGTGCCTTGATTTGGCTCCAGAAATGAACCAAGACCTCTCTTGCCAAAGTCACGTGCATTGTTGAAGAGAATTTCCTTGTGGATATATTCTCCTCTTGAGAGCTTCTCCACACTACTCTTGAGGCTTGCCACTTGATCCATCAATTCCTTTTCCCTAGAAGGTACAAGCTTGGGCAAAGCATTAGTGGCATTTGCATTAATGAGTAGGTCATCACATGAAGTAGAAGCATTGACCTTCTCAATAGTTTCATGAGCAAAGTTCTCAAGACTTGGGTCAATTGCTTCATAGGCAAATTCAAGTTCTTGATACTTGTGAGCCAACTCCCTATGTTCTTGTTTAAGCTTCTTGTGGCTCTCTTCAACTTGCTTAGCAAGTACAAGTGACTCATTATGCTTTTTGAGCAAGTCATTGTACTTGCCAAGCAAATCGGAGTGGGTAAGCTCTAACTTGGCATGAGTGCTCTCAAGAACTTTGACTTTGCCCTTTTCCCTCTTGATGACGGATGTATACTCATTAATGAGGTTAGTGAATTCATAAGGATCAAGCTCTTCATCACTATCATCTTCACTATCTACCTCACATATCTTGGTGTTACCTTTTGCCATTAGGCACATAGGAGGCGGAGGTAGTGGTGGTTCTTCATTGGTGAGGGCGATGGTGACGATGTCTTCTTCATCACTTGAATCTTCGCTTGATGAGACATCGGTCACCCATTCTTGTTTCTCCACCAAGAAGCTTCTCTTGGTGTGCCCTTTCTTCTTTGGGAAGAGCTTGGTCTTCTTGTCATGACTCTTCTTCTTTCCAAGCTTCTTGTTCTTGTTCTTCTTCTCATCTTCTTCATCATCGCTTGAATCATGGCGATGTTTGCCTTTGTTGTCCTTCTTTCTTTTGTCCGGCTTGGGGCAATCGGGAGAGATGTGGCCTTTTTCTCCACAATTATAGCAAGTTTTGTTCTTGACATCTCCCCATGGCCGGAACATTCTTCTTTTGGGGTCAAAGTTGAAACCCTTCTTGTTGATCTTGTTATTCAAGCGTGTGAACTTCCTCATCATGAGAGCAAGTTCTCCATCATCTTCTTCATCGGATGAGCTCTCATGATGATCCTCTTCTTCATTGCTTGAGCTTGATTCTTGCTTGACCATCTTGAGCTTGCGGGATTTGTTAGCCTTGGTTTTGAGAGCAATTGACTTGCTTGTTGTTGGCTCTTCGGTCATACCAAGGATACTCATTTCATGAGCGCGAATTTCGCCCACAAGCTCTCCCACTTCCATTGTATCAAGATTCTCCTTTTGAAGCATAGCATTGATAATGTTGTACTTGGGCTTCGGAAGGAGCATGAGAATCTTGCGGTTGATGGAGCCACTGTCAATTTTGGAAACTTCAAGAGCATTAATGTCCTTGACAATGACATTCAAGCGGGAATACATATCATTGCAATTTTCATGAGCAAGCATTTTAAAAGAATCATATTTTGCTCTAAACAAGTGATATTTTTGTTCACGGACTTTTGTGGAGCCTTCATGAATTTCAATTAGCTCTTTCCATATATCACTTGCTAAGTCCATGCCATTTACTCTAGCAAAGACTTTCTCACTAATGGCTTCGAAAATTGCATTTCTAGCCTTTGCATTCCATTTTAATTGCTCCGTGGTGGGAGTTCCGTGAACCCGGTCTTTGTTGCCAACCACACTTCGGGGGCAATCGCATCAAGGTATGCGGCCATACGAACTTTCCAATAGGCAAAGTTCTTGCCCTCGAAGTGAAGCGGCGAACCTCCCATCTTGGCCATAGCTCTAGGCGGTGAAGCCTAATGATCCAAATGAGCAACGAGGCTCTGATACCAATTGTAAGGATCGATGGACCAAGAGGGGGGGGGTGAATTGGGCCTTTTTCAAATTTCTAAGATCGATAAAATAACCTTAACCTATGCAATGCTAGTAAGGCTCAATTCACCAACCGGCTAAACAAAGCAAACTACACAAGCTAACAAGGATATGAAACTAAGCAAGATAGAGCTAAGCTATGATCTCTAAGCTATTTTTGAACAGGTTAGAGGACAAATCAGCAAGAGCACCTGAAACAAAAGTTGTAGATAATTATAAAAGCTACAACTTTTCTTATTCGATATTTTTAAGTTTAGTGGGAGAATTTGGAGGAAAATGCATTGCAAATTTCAGGTACAGAGAAGTTCAGTCTGACACCAATATACACAGCCAGCTTCAGAGCAGTTTTCAGCTATGTCAGAGGCTGAATTTGAAGAAGTGCCTGCAACGAAAATTATAGAAACATATCAGGTCTACAACTTTTATTTTGGGATATTTCGATGTACAGTGGAAAATTTTGGCGACAAGTACATTGCAAGAATCAGGTTCAGAAACATTCAGATTTAACTCAGTGTAAACTGCAATGTTCAGAGCACTTTTTGAATAAGTTAGAGTTCGAATCAAGGGAAGTGCACAACATGAAAAAGATAGCTTGATAAACCCGCTACAACTTTTATGTTGGATAATTTTAATTTTCAGTAATAGAACTTGGAAATATTTGGACCCAAACATGGCAGGATTGAGCCGATAACTGAAACACTGCATTTTTGGTCGAATTCATTAGAACAGCAATGTTCAGGGCCGATTTTAACTATAATTATGGCCGAATCAGGAGAAGTGTATATGGAGAAAAATGTCAAGGAATGTACCTTCTACAAGTTTGGTATTGGACGATTTTGATGTTCGTTATTGGTTTTTGGAGATACAAGGGCCTGAAGTCGCGAGTTCAGAGAAGAGAGGAGAGAATTAAGACAGGAACAGAGACAGAGAGCCGAGCTCGTGTTCATCAGGTTCAGTGCACCTGGCGGCAACGATTTGAACCAAGGCCACGCGTCGATTCGGGTGTGTGCCTGCAGCTAGCATGAAAGCATGAGGTGGAGGACCGGAAGGCGGTAAGAATTTGAATAAATACTTCTCAGTGCAGCTCATCGTCATCCTCCCGCTCACTTTTTCCCCCAACTCGAGCTCTCTGATCTTCACTGAAATTCGTCGTCCTCGCTCGATTTCGGTTCGATTCCTCGCATACACAGCACCACCAGCCCTCTCTCGATCAATTTTGAGAGTTCCTAGCCTTTCCATCGACCATCGCCGCCAGCTCGCCGTCGTCTTCAACCTTGGGTCACCACCGTCCAGTAAGGTGAGGTCGCCGGAGAAGAAGGGATTCCCGTGGTGTGGGGTAGGTTTGGGAGGTCTATGGGAGAGATTGAGGTGTGCGGAGAGTGGTGGTGAGTTTGGTTGGCCGATTCGGGTGTAGTCTCGCCGGAACGCGGGCTCGCCGCCGCGGCCATGGCGGCGCGACTCCCAGCAAGGAGAGAGGGGTGTTCCTGGGGGCTCGGGGGCACAAAGTAAAGGAGGAGCAGGGGCGCCCGCATGGGCGGGCCGCCGGCCTCCGGCGAGGCCGCTGCCGGCAGGTCACCAGGGCTGCTGCCCCCTGCCGTGCGCGCTTAGAGGCAGAACAGAGGAGAGGAGCTAAGAGGGAAAGGAAAGAAAGAGGAAGGGGCCGAGTGGAAAAAGAAAAGGGTAGAAGTGAAGGAGAGAGAAGTCTAGGGGGTTTTGTGCAAATAAATCTGGTTTAGATTTTATTTATTTGTTTTAAACTTGTTTTATGTGCTATAAATTGTAGAGGTCTCCTAAAATAGTCAAACCAACTTTATTAGGTTTGTTTTATTTTCCTCTAAGCATTAAAAATATAAAAGCCCTAGGTTAATATTAAGGATTTTTATTTATTTATTTTCCTTATTCATTAAGGGATTTAAATAAATACTTAAATCCTTATGTCATTTAATAGTAAAAATTTTGGATAATACTTAACCCATTATTAGAAATAATTAGGAATAATAATAATAAGTAGGTAATTAGGATTTTCTTAGTATAGAATAATTCAAGTTAACCTGAAATGATTGTTAAAATTTATTTAGACTTAATTAATTAGAATTAAAATTGTGGTAAGAGTTTTTAAGTGTGTGCTGGGTGTTGGATTACAACTTTATAGGGGTGTAAAGTTGTAATTCAATTCTTCCAAATGCCTTGCATTCATGCACTAACACTGCATACCATCGCGACTAGAACTCGATCGGGGTTGTCCAAGCTGAGATCGTCAAGTCACCATCCGAAGCTTCAGAAGAGGAGAAAGGAAGTTCATCGGGATAAAGCTCGTACAAGAACTTCAAGTAGAAGCTTCACCTTTCGAATCCGAGTAAGGCAAGCACCGGAGCAGCTACACCTACTAATTTCCTAACTATTACTGTTATTTTCATGTCATCGCATATGAATGCTTAAGTCTAGGAATTGCTTGAGACCCATTTGATGCATGTTCAACTTGATTTAAGGACATCTTTGCCACCTTCTCAACTAGTTAGATCAAACCAAAGGGTCTAAAAGAAACCTACACTAAAAGCAACAAAAGTCTAGATATTACTCAGAGGTTCACTTGATGAAACCAGACAATGGTTGATGATGGGTATGGTGGTCGTTGAGTACAGAGCAGAAGAGGAGTTCTAGCTCTGTCCTCACTTCCAAAGAAAGAATAAGGAACTATGGTATGTTTGACCGTAGAGAGAGCGGAACCTACCGGTCATATGTTGACATATGGAACCAGCAAGCCCGGTAGCTTGGTTGACCTAAATACTTGAACCAAGTTGTACCCCACTCGACGTGGAATTGGTGGCGGGGTCGTAGCCTGAAACCCGTGTTGTGATCAGGCCCGACGGGGGGTCCTGCACGGCGGTGCGAACTCGGGTGTTGGTATGCTTGGTTCAGGGTTTAGTATCTTCCTTGTGAAAGGTTGCCACGTGCGGTTTACTTGAGACTTGTACGTGACGTGTGATCCGGTATCCCCTGCAGGGTGTAAAATCGATTCGAATTGCTGCAATTCTCGGATATGAATGCCGCTTGATCTCGCTTAAACATCGTAACTAATTATGATGCAACCAGTATAAAAGTTGTTGCTTGTGAACCTAGAGGTATTTTGGTGCCTGTATATTAGAGTTAATCTTGAACTAGTGTCTTAATGTAAGTCCTTAATTAGGTATAGTCACTATTTTGGAGACCAAAGGTTTGAAAAATGATCCAGTCCACCAAATACAACCTTGCATGCTCCTTGATTCTTTATATAGTTATACTGGTATAGTCGGGTCAGTCTTGTTGAGTACCTTCGTACTCAGTGTTTGTGCATTAACTGTTTTAACAATGCCGCCGGGAGAAGCGCGGGAGTGAAGACCTCAAGACCTGGGGTGTACGCTGAGTCCATACACCTCCGGATGTTTTATAAAATCTTGTGAGAATAGGCCTGCATGTTAACCAACCCTATGGCTGTAGGATCTACGTGTTTGAAACTCTATAGAACTGGTTTGCACTAAGGTTTGTGCTTATTGTGTAATAAATCTCATCTTGTTTTCTAATATACAATTAACGTCTGTGTGTAATATCTGATGCTCCAAAGTAAAATGATCCTGTACGTATATCTGAGACATGGTTGTTGGTGGTTGAATTGGGTGAAACCCGACGGACTACCGGATTTGTTCCGTTTTAAGAGCGTTGGCTGGATTACCCTTGTAAAAGGGTGATCGGGCACTCTTAAGCCGGGATAAATTGGCTGGTGCCACCACAGCTGGTATTAGAGTCGTGCTTATGGGATCAGTCAGATATTACCACAAAAATAGTTATTTTGACTCTATTTTTAAGCTACTAAAACCAGTCGAGTCGATAGGTGGTGATATAGCTAACTGTTCTTTATAAATATATACTATGCTAATTGCAGGAACATTGACTCCCTAAACACGCATCGAGTAGCCCTACAATTAGAGAGAGAATCGTACGACACCACCAGTTTTATAGGATGAGTCGGACGTATGAAAGGACGTAGGATAACGCTTAGCTTGCATTGGTAGAGCATGTGCATGTTTTCAAAAAATATTGGGTTTGGGGGTTGGTGAGTGCCAAGGTTTTTGGTGGTGAGTGCCGCTAGATTAACCCCTTGTGTTGCAGGTTAAGATGGCAGAGTTGGATCAGGGTTCGTACAGTTACAATGGTTGGGTTACAGATACTTACACAAAGAAACCAGGCTTCACCAGGTTGTTGTGGCAGACAATGCAAATCCTAGGATATGACGATTATGAGAAGCCCTTATATACCTGGAAAGAAACCATGACTGAAGGTGAACGAAAGTGTGACTTGGCTATCAAAATTCCATCATGTGCTGCACATCCAGAATGGCCTGTCTACTCCATGAAAATGACGGGTGGAATCGTTTAGCATGGTGGAAGTTGCTGCTCTACATGCCCTAACCTATCTGTGTGATATTCACCAGTTGGAAGTTGGGGACAGCATAGCCAGGTATTTTCCTATTCCAAGTGAAAACAATCCAGTATGGGGTTGTCATCTTCATATGGTTCAGGACCCACAGGAGACTGCATACAATCCTACCTTAGCAACATCTATGGAATATATGGGAGCTATGTACAAGTTACGACAGAAGCAAGAAGGAGAGATCAAGACACTACAAGGTATGATGGAACAAACAAAGGAGAATCAATTCTGGTGTAATCTTGAGAAGCGTATGCTTGAAAGCAAGATCAAGAATATGAACAATCGCACAGAAAGAGTTATACGTTACCAGTCGAGCAAAATTGATCAGTTACAGGCTCAACTGCGTAGCGTAACTAAAGAAAGAGATACGTATCAAAGAACTGCCCTTGAAGCCGATACAGAGCGAAGGCAGGCTCTCTATCGTTATGATCAAGAGAGTAATAATCAGTTGAACGAAATCCTGCGCATAAGGCTTGCTTTAGGAGAAGCTCAAGCTCAATTGCCATCACAAGCCTTGATTCATCCTGAACAAATCAATGTTCCTCCCATAATGGAGCCAATTCCAGCTCAGTTACCAGAGCAGCAAGGTGAGGGTTTAGCTATAAATATTGATGAGTTTATAGTTGAACTAGAACTTCCAGACTTGTATGCTCAGGAGAACCTCTTCAATCTTTCAATGGGTGAAAATCCTGGCAATGATGGTATTTTTTTACAAGGATGTAATGGTGCTGATGAACTAGAAATACATGGGAATAGAGGATTGTTGCCAGAAGTTGAGCACAATGTGGAAGAAGAGCCATCAGAGATCCAGGGTGTATCCCGAATGATAGAGCCGCTATATTATGCTCCAATTCAAGACCTACAAGCAGTAGCATCCACAGGTGAAAACTCAGTCCATCTATCTAGGGCCGATGAACCTGGAGTGGAAACCAGCTCTAGACCTCCTTACCAGCTTGCACCAGGGCAGGCGTGGAGGATTGCGGATCACGACCATTTGAATGCCACAATGACACAACTTGGGATCAACCAGTCAGATTTGGGTCTATACCTATGGAATGAGTAAGTAAAGTAGAAGTTGTGAGCCTCAAGCGGTGCTGATTTGAATAATGTACAAAGCGTGCTAATGTACATATGGTTTGCATAAGGCACTGTTTGACCCAGTGAAAGTGTTATCTACTGGATGAGTTATGCCACGAACACACATACATGAAGCCTAAGGATTTAAGTCTAAATAACCAGTCAGGCTTGAACATGCAGTAAGGAAGGTACTTGAGGTTTCAATAGGATCACCACCTAGATATGAGGTGTTATTCAAATAAGGCAGAGCTAAGTAACTGGTGTCTTGAGCAGAGCTAAGTAGTGTCACCAAATGATAGTCAACTCCTCGATGATATGCTCTATGTTGGGAACAAAGAGGAGGGATAATGAGTTTATTTAATCAGGCTACCATCTATACAAGAGTTTGAGTAACTAGATATTGAGTTGGTCACTATTGGTACCAGAGTCAACCCTGGAGCTTAAAGCATTGAACCTGACTGCTCAACAAGTAGATTACATAAGCAAACACAACCAAAGGAAGGTAAGATGCAATAGAACACTGGTATACTTCAATCCATATATTGGGTGTCAGATAATGATATGGGTCATCTGAGGTATTACGACCGAAGAGAAGGGTAAAGAAATAAAGGTCAAGATGAAATGTTGATAGCAGGTTGAGAAATTTCATTGGGAATCACCAGATGAGTATAGCTTATAGCTATGTTAGCTATGCTGAGAAAAACGATACCATGGTTTACTTTGTAAATAAAGCCATGACATTTTAAGGTCCTGACTCTTTGAATTAAGATGGATATGATTGCAAAGTTGGTATACATGATTCAGTAATGATTGTTCATCCAATTTTGAAATATGTGGATTCCATTGTTACTAGAACTGTGATTCGTTATGAGGTTCCTAGGATCGTCAATGTCAATGAAGGAAACTCATTTTGAATCATGTTTCTAATAGAAAATGAGAAGCCATCTGAGTACAATGCATATTGAAAGCTCTGTGTATCAATCATAGGCAAGTAATCAAGCCATAAGTGCCAATCCGATCGTGGAAGTGGTCAAGACATCATTCGAATTCTTCGAGATCAGTTTGAGCCAGAGAAAGAAGTCAGTTTGAGTTGAAGATGGTTAGAGGATTAAAAAAAAGAAGAAAGAAAGACACGTATAGTACCAGCCAATTTCCAAGAAGTCCCACTTTATCAGAAAGTTACCTGATAAACGGGAAAACATATGCCTTGAGGTACAAGTTTTGCCTGATGTCACCTAGTGGGGAGACAAAAGCATGAAGAGGTAAACATTCCCTCGCCGAGGTGCTGAAAAGAAAGTTCAAGCTAGGAAATAAAATGTAAACATTCCTACTTCATTTCATCTGAGGTTGCCTGAAAATTTCTAGAAAGAAGAAGGTTGGTTATACTAGTGACATGATTATCCACGCAACTAAGCTAAGTATTCAGGTTGTTTAGAAGCCAACACACTCAATCTTCTGGAGAAGAAGAAAGTGCAAACAACAGTGAAGTCAAGAGCTTATAAAGTGAAGAATGTCTTGGGAATAGTTGAAATATCCATTACAAAAAGAACTACGGATTAAGGCTCTGAGTACAACTCCAAAAGAGGTCATATGAGAGTCGAGCAACGTGGCACTTAAAAATAATAGATAACCTTAGAGTGACAAGGAGGAAAAATGGATATGTGAACTTGCAAAAGTATAAACCTTGCAAAGTGTCATTTGTTGGTTCAGAGTCGGTAATCAAGACTGAAGTTGAATGATAAGACCATCAGATCAAAGAACAATGACTAGAAGTCGGAGGAATTGATTGAGAGTAGTTGAAACATCAATGTTCAGGGGCTTAAAACAGAAACAGTCATACACCAAGGTTGGATCATCAGACCTAGTCAATGTTCTTAGTTAAAGAAATATGTTTGAATTCTTGAAGAAATAATTGAAGATCCAGATCTCGAGATCGGATCTGATCTGACTTATGAAGAAAAACCGATCAAGATTTTGGATCAGAAAACTTGTGATACTCGCACTAAGAGTATTACCTTTTATAAGGTATAATGGAATCATCATACCGAAGAAGAGGCTACTTGGGAACAAGAAAAATTCCTAAAAACCAAATACCACGGGTTAGTTGGGACATCATGATACTCTATTTGTGCCAGCAACATGCTCCATCGGAATCTCGGGACGAGATTCTTTTAAGGGGGGTATGTGGCAGAACCGCCTAAATTATCCCGGCTCAAGTGCGCAGGCCATCACCATAAAGGCAACATTAGCTTAAACGCACTTCAAACGGAACAATTTTTGGTTTGTCGGGTAACATCCCGATACAACCACCGATTCTCGGATCGAACAAGCATACCCCGCACGAAGGCGAGTTCAGAGATATTACAACCATAACTTTACAACACAGGCATAGTAAAGATTACAAGCCAGCTCAAAACATTATTTACAAAGCCAACTTAAGTAAAACAGTTATACAAATCATAAGGGTAAGTTCAGAGTTTAAACAGCGGAAGGTAAAAACACGACGGCTACAACACATCGAAAAAAAAAGGATACCAGGCTAGCCCAAGCATGGTATCACTCGTCATAGTCATTGCCGGCCGAAGACGTATCCCACTCTACGGACCAGCCAGGAGGCAACGAGCAAGGATAGGTCAAGCTAGCGATCTGATCCTCAAAACTCATACCTGAAAAAGGGTTCCAACAGCAAGGCTGAGTATTCTAATACTCAGCAAGACTTAACCGCCAACGAGTATAAGTAGCCCACTTTAACTAGACTATGCAAGGTTTTGTGAGGCTCTGGTTTTCCTTTTGCTGAAAAGCAATAAAGAGTATGTCCTTACTTTCAAGTTTTAGCTTTCAAGATTATAGTTGATTAACCATTCTATGTAAACAACTACTATCCAAACATGGTAGAAATCTAAGCAAACATCAAGATTGATTAAAGTATTGTTGCTCTTCTTACTCTGTGTGGCAAAGAGATCAAGCAGTCTCATTTCATCGTGAGAGGCGGACGATTCTGAATCGAAATTCAACCTTGCAAGGGTAACCTAGTACACATGTCTGGAACACCGTCGGGTCATTCCCAAACAACCGTTGACCTTTCTTTCCGGCTTGTGGATAGGAACACTCTCCCCGACTACAGGGCTCCAAGGTCCACCCTTCTACGAGGTCCACCCTTGTCCCTTGAAGTCGCAGTGTTGCGCAACATAAAAAAATAAAACCTATCCCTAAGAGAGAGTATCAGGTATATCCACTCCCCGGTCCAATCGGCTACTAGGCTTACCGCGTACCATATTGACGGCATGTGGCTAGTACTTTCAAAGACTTAACCAACGCTACCACACACCGTGACCTTAGCAAGTTCATTAACACAGACGGGGTCTCACCTGAAGTTATGATATCGATCACAACCCCGTCCGTCGTCCTTATATTGTTAACAGGAAGTAAACAGGCAATTCCTATAAAGCTCGCGAGTGACAGGCAATCACTCGACTTTTACCGGTCCTATAAGCTTAGCAAGTAGTCGAACTCAAGTCTAGTGTTCAGTACATAGGTTCCTAGGATCATGCATCTAGGGTTTCAATTCAAATCCTAAGAACTGTAAATGCACAAGTAAGTAATACAGTAAATGATATTAATTTGAAATATAGGTTATGTCCGGGGCTTGCCTTCTCGGTAGTTGCTAACTATTTCAGCCCTAGGCTCTTCCGAACTTTGGTCCGGGGCTTCAGTTAGTTCCGCAGTGTTTACTTGAGCTTCGAGATCACCTCCGTCAGATTCCGGAATCAGCTCGTATGTCCCGTCCGATAAGGCAGTCGTGTCTACATGTAATGCAAGAACAGTATTATAAGCACACATGGGCAATCGTTTGTAGAGTAGTTAAATAACAAAACTAACTACACAAGGCATCATGATCAACAGCACAAAAGAAGTTGACTAACTTCATAAAATGAGTGGTGTTTGGTTCCTATAGCATTTAACTCAAGGTTTGCTAATTAAATCAACAACTCAGATCACAAGCAACAATAAATTTAGCAAAAATTACCCTAAACAGAACATGAACATACTAAGCTAGCCTGCAAAAATCATACCAAGACTTGCAGTCAAATAATCACAACAAATCATTCATGCAGGCAGCACATAGAACAAACTTGAATTATACAGGTTAAACTAAAGCAAAACAGAAGCTCAAAATTTAACAGGAGATTGATACAGAAAAGAACTAACTACAGTGAATTTTTCATGATTTTATCTACAACGAAATAACTCTGAGAAAATAAACAAAATAAACATCAGTTTAGCAAGATTAAATTTTAACTCCTGTTCTAGTCATCAACTGAAGCTCAAACTTCCTAGACAAGCTAAGATACTCCAGATGAACACTAAGGAATAAAATCAGGATTTATAAAGAACAGAAACTATTTATCATAAATAAAGTCTATTAAACAAAGATTAAATCAAATAAATAGCTACACCAAAGAACTGATCATGAAATTTTTATAGAAAAACAAGTGTTATAAGAGTGAACTACCATAAAAGTTTCACTGCAAGACATGGCTTTATGCAGTAGTTAAGAAAAAGATGAAAACAACTAATATTTAAGCACTAGTAACACAAATCAAATTCTACAGCAAAAACTTGCAACTAAAGCCTAACATATTATGGTTCTACTGCATAGAGCTCTTCAAGGGGATCCCAAAACATCAAGATTTGCTATTTTACGAATTTTGTACGAATTGATATTGAATTTCAAAGATCACAGCAAACTATTACAAACAAGTCCCTGCGGACACTATTCCTATGAGTCACTGTCTACGCAGATAACCCCCTGGGGTTTTTCAAATTCAAACACCGACGCCCCTGGCCGGGTCAGAGAGGGGAGGCGGCGGTTGACTGGCCATTTCCCGGCGAGGGGGTCGCCGGCGGCGAGGGGAAACAGGAGTGGGGGCTAAAGGAGTCCAAGGCGCACCTCTGGGTGCTTGGAATCGAGGCTAGGGTGGTCGGAGATGGAGTGTCGACGGCGAGCGGCGGCTTGCGGGCTCGGAGCACGGCGGCGGGGTAGCTCCGGTGAGGTTTGGGCGAGGGAAAGTGGTCGGGAAGTTGCGCGAGGGCGAGGCGGTGCTTGCTAGGGGGTCAGAGCGGGCGGAGGAGCGGCGGTGAGGCGGCTCCGCGGCGGGGGTGAGCTCGCCGGGGTTTAAGCGGGGCGGCTGCGGCGTTCTGGGGCGTGGGGTTAGGGAACTGGCGAAAAGAAGAGAGGAATAGCGCGCGGGACTTCTTGTAGTGCTCAGGCGCGCGAAAGATCGAGAGCTGGGCCTCTGGTTTGGGCTCTCCACGGCGGCGGCGAGGTGGCAGCCGGCGGGACGGCTCTGGAAGCGGCGGGGCGCGTGGCACGGCCGGGAAGGCTCCAGCGCGAGGCTAGAGGGCGGTGGAGGAGGTCGTCCGCGACGCGTGGGTGCCAGCGCGACGGAAAAAGGCGGCCGGGAAGCCTCTCCACGACGGCGGCGTCGGTGCCGTCGGTGGGCGGCGGCGCGGAACAGAGCAGGGAGGTGGGAGAAGGAGATAAGGGTCGATTTGAAATTTCCAAAACTTCCAGGGACTAAACTGTAAACAAGCAATAACTTTTAAACTAAAACTCGAATGGAAAAGTGCCCAACATGAAAGTTGTTCAATTTTTCAAGAGCTACAACTTTGATGTTGTGCAAAAATTTATTTGACCAAAGGATAGAGAGCTAAATTTGAAAACACAAGAGGGATTTTAAATTCTAGGAATTTGTCTTTTTCAATGCAAATTCACTTCAAAATTAGACTTAAAAACAAAATTGGCTGCCATGCATTAAATGCACTGCAAAATTTACAAAAACACCCTCCACAAAAGCTATATTCACAAATAACTATATAAAGGACCTTGCATAAAATCATAATTGCACATATAACCTTTCATAATTACAAAAAGATCCTTTTCAAGCAATTCAAGCACATGACGCAAAGCAAACATACACGATTACTGTGCAGACACCTTTTTAATTACTGTGCAAACACCCGGGGTGTTACAGGGTAGGCTGTAACAGCCCACATTTTAAGAGCATGAATTAACCCTAAGTGATTAATTCAAGTTAACCTGAAATGATTGTTAAAATTTATTTAGACTTAATTAATTAGAATTAAAATTGTCGTAATAGTTTTTAAGTGTGTGCTGGGTGTTGGATTACAACTTTATAGGGGTGTAAATTTGTAATTCAATTCTTCCAAATGCCTTGCATTCATGCACTAACACTGCATACCATCGCGACCAGAACTCGATCAGGGTCGTCCAAGCTGAGATCGTCAAGTCGCCATCCGAAGCTTCAGAAGAGGAGAAAGGAAGTTCACCAGGATAAAGCTCGTACAAGAACTTCAAGTAGAAGCTTCACCTTTCGAATCCGAGCAAGGCCAGCACCAGAGCATCTACACCTACTAATTTCCTAACTATTACTGTTATTTTCATGTCATCGCATATGAATGCTTAAGTCTAGGAATTGCTTGAGACCCATTTGATGCATGTTCAACTTGATTTAAGGACATCTTTGCCACCTTCTCAACTAGTTAGATCAAACCAAAGGGTCTAAAAGAAACCTACACTAAAAGCAACAAAAGTCTAGATATTACTCAGAGGTTCACTTGGTGAAACCAGACAATGGTTGATGATGGGTATGGTGGTCGTTGAGTACAGAGCAGAAGAGGAGTTCTAGCTCTGTCCTCACTTCCAAAGAAAGAATAAGGAACTATGGTATGTTTGACCGTAGAGAATGCGGAACCTACCGGTCATATGCTGACATATGGAACCAGCAAGCCCGGTAGCTTGGTTGACCTAAATACTTGAACCAAGTTGTACCCCACTCGACGTGGAATTGGTGGCGGGGTCGTAGCCTGAAACCCGTGTTGTGATCAGGCCCGATGGGGGGTCCTGCACAACGGTGCGAACTCGGGTGTTGGTATGCTTGGTTCAGGGTTTAGTATCTTCCTCGTGAAAAGGTTGCCACATGCGGTTTACTCGAGACTTGTACGTGACGTGTGATCCGGTATCCCCTGCAGGGTGTAAAATCGATTCGAATCGCTGCAATTCTCGGATATGAATGCCGCTTGATCTCTCTTAAACATCGTAACTAATTATGATGCAACCAGTATAAAAGTTGTTGCTTGTGAACCTAGAGGTATTTTGGTGCCTGTATATTAGAGTTAATCTTGAACTAGTGTCTTAATGTAAGTCCTTAATTAGGTATAGTCACTATTTTGGAGACCAAAGATTTGAAAAATGATCCAGTCCACCAAATACAACCTTGCATGCTCCTTGATTCTTTATATAGTTATACTGGTATAGTCGGGTCAGTCTTGTTGAGTACCTTCGTACTCAGTGTTTGTGCATTAACTGTTTTAACAATGCCGCCGGGAGAAGCGCGGGAGTGAAGACCTCAAGACCTAGGGTGTACGCTGAGTCCATACACCTCCGGATGCTTTATAAAATCTTGTGAGAATAGGACTGCATGTTAACCAACCCTATGCCTGTAGGATCTACGTGTTTGAAACTCTATAGAACTGGTTTGCACTAAGGTTTGTGCTTATTGTGTAATAAATCTCATCTTGTTTTCTGAGATACAATTAACGTCTGTGTGTAATATCTGATGCTCCAAAGTAAAATGATCCTGTACGTATATATGAGACATGGTTGTTGGTGGTTGAATCGGGTGAAACCCGACGGACTACCTGATTTGTTCTGTTTTAAGAGCGTTGGCTGGATTACCCTTGTAAAAGGGTGATCGGGCGCTCTTAAGCCGGGATAAATTGGTTGGTGCCGCCACACCGGCGCCCCTCGCCCCTTCTCTCTCTGCAACGCGGGCCCCGCCTGGCAGGCCCTTCTTCCTCCTTGTCTGCGATCGGGACTCGATCTTGAGTCCGGCTGCCTCACGCGCGCCGCCGCAGCCTTCCCTTGGCCGCACGCCAAGATATTTCGGCCCTATAAATAGCGCCGCCCTACCCTGCCTTGACCCCCTTCGAGCTGCAGCCGCCGCCTCTCGTGAAACCCTAGCCGTGCCGCTCCTTTGCTCAAGCTCTCGGCCGCCGCATGCCAACCTGACGCTCCGTCGCTCTATCTTCATCGTCAAGCGGCCCCGGAGGTTCGCGTTGTGGTGACGATGCTTGCTGGCCCGTTTTCCCCACTCTCTCTTGCCTCCCCTCGCGAGCAATCGCTCACCGGAGTCCCGCCTCACCGCCCTCTCAGCCGTGTGCTTCCCCCGTCACTCCCTCCTCGCCAGCGAGTCACCTTCGAGCTCCGCCGTAGGGTGAGCAAGGTAGCGCCCCTTCTTTTCCCCTCTGTCTCGCGCGGAATAGCTCGTCGGAGCGAGCTCCGATGACCTGATCCGCCTCTCGCCACCGCACTCCGGTGTCCGGTCTCCATCCCGCCTCCCAAGATCTTTAGATGAGTTCCCCGTCTCGCACTCTCTCTCCCAGGCCAAACCGTGCTTAAATCCGTGCCCGGAGTGCCGATTTCGGCAACTCCGGTGACCCCCGACACCGCTCCCGTCGCACGTCGCCGTCGGCTCCGCCCAGCGTTGAGCCGAGCCGCCGCTCCGCTCGCCGAGCCATGTTTTTGTCTGTAGCCGAGCCAACCTGCCAGCCAAGCCACGAGCCGATGCCCGAGCCGACCCGGCCTACCTACGCGCCGTCGGATCAAGATCCAATGGACTAGATTAGATCTTACTCGAGTCAAACAAGCCAGGTACCGGTCAACCCCAGGGAGTTTTGCAGAAAAGCCCCTCAGTTTCTGGAAATCAACCCACCATCCAACTTTTATCAAAAGAATTTATAAAACAGTCCTTTTCGTTTGTGTTAGCCCCTGAAGTCTATTGTTAATCACGTATAGGTCCCTACAACCTTGTTTCTACCCTAGTTTCCGCATTCAAGATCCGTTTCGATCCGTTCTTGTTGCGTTAGCTTTGTTCTAACACAAGCTATCGTGTTGCAGCGTCGTTGTGTCATAGTTCATGTTTTTAAAATTAAATATAGATTTAATATGATTAATATTCTCTCATCTAGTTTTTTCTGATTAAAAGCTAATTAGATGTTACCACGCTTTTTTTCTCATAATTAATGTTAATTTGATTAATATCAACTCAAATGTGTTTTTTAATTTAATTTGTTTTTTTCGACATCACTCATATAAAGTTATGCGTTTAGATGCTTTAACTAGTTTCTTTCTAATTAATTGTTTAAAATAGTAATTTGTACATAGCTAATTAAATAAAATTTGACTAAGTTTCACTTTGATTTTATAAATGCAAATGTAACGTGAGTTAATTATAATCAAGGATATTCATTTTAAATGTCCTTCACATGTGGTTTCTAATTAAAATAAATAAGGCAGCGTATGCTATGAAAACCACCTTCATATGCAAACTATGGAAACTCCAATCTGTGCCATCAGATCAACATCCAAGGGGAGGGGCGCATGGGGTGGGAGGGGGATTTGCAAAAGTGTGATTACCCAATCCAAAGGAGGGTCTAGATTATAAAATTATCCCATCCCCTATGCTCCTTGGATGTTGATCCGATGGCCCAGATTGGAGTTCTCATAATTTGTTTACGAAGGTGGTTTGCATAACATACGTTGCCAATAAATAAAGCTTTTCTTTGTTAACCCAAATCTTACGATAGCTGTTTCTTTTCAGTCGTAGCTTTGTTTTTCGCGTTTCTTGCATTTTTGTAACCATAGCAACGAGCCCTATCCTTTAGTGCGTTCTTTTTAAGTCTTTCTTTTGTTTTGGTGTATTGTTCTTAGTTGTACTTGTTATTTGCTTTGTATATTTCTGATGTTTGCTTCGAGTAGAAGGATCATTGTTTGAAGCTTGAAGAATCAAGACGCTTTGTATGAGCAAGAGCGGAAGAGCAGTAAGAGTAGCTTTTCGTTGGTGAAAGGCAAGTGACCCTAACCATACTTCTATCTATGCTTATTTACAAGATTATATGATTTAATTGGAACATGGAGAACCACCCAAGAAAACTGTACAACCACAATACTACATGGCTCTGGTCTTGGCTAAGTAATTAGATGAACTATATGTTGTGTTGGGGTTGATTTTTCTTGGTGGTTATGAGTTTGTGTGGTGGAGCGGGTGAAGGAAGCTGTGTCTTCTGAGGTACCGCTGAGGTAGGGAACAACACATGCATATAGGAATTCTTTGGAAAAGCCTCATAGCGTCCCTATGCAATCACACCTAAGGGAGTGTGATATTGTGCCTAGCTAGCACATGCTTGGTTGGGTTCAAAGTTCTTCAGAGCTTTTACACAAATTGTGGTGAAAGTGTACATCCTCTGTAGAGTGTAAAACTAATATATCAGCCGTGCTCACAGTCAAGAGCGGCTTGGGCTCTCACATGATTAATAAACTTAAAGATGGATGTAAATCACATTCTGGTTATTTCTTGTGGCCTTACTGAGTACCAACCATAAGTGTACTCATCCTTACTGCTGCTCAGAAGAGAAAGTTGCTGTGAAGTCTTTCGAAGATGATGCTGAGTTCTAGGCGTACGCAAGCCCCAGTCGATTGCCTGTGAAGTTTGAAGCCTTCGTTTCCAGGATAAGCTGTGTAACTCTGATAGTCTTTTAATTGTTTTAATTCTCTTTTACGTGATACTGTTACTGATTATTCACTTATAATGTCTCTATATGTATGGAACTTGATCCTGATATACATATAGCTATGCATTCGGGTTTGTCCTTAAAACCGGGTGTGACATCTGCATAGTATTTCAGAGAAGGGAAATGGAAGGCTATGATTCTACATGGTTAAGTCAGTTTCCAATTTTGGAAATAAGGAGATCTGTACTCACTTCATCGAAAGCATGAAGCCTTCTATGCTATATCCACTAGTGTGAGCCATCACCGGCTTCATTTGCAAGCCAAGCTAGTTGTTGTGCTTGTGAATAATCGAAAGAGTGAGCTACATTTACATATTACAAGATAGAGGATGTAGGTTCTTTGGCTAACCATATAGTTTTGGATAGGAGCTCTCTCTTGCTGTACTCCTGCACGAGTGTGGTTGTCGTACTCTTCAACAATGTCCCCCTCAACCTCATCATCTGTGTCAGGAAGGTCTTCAATGGGATTGTTGTTCCATGGGGTCTTGACGGAGACCCGTGTGACCGAGTAAAACCATTGCAGGTACTCCCTGGTGCCTCCTAGCCGACAGTAAGGACCTATGGTTGGCTCAACCTGTAGCCATTACTCCCAAAGTTGAAGTGGCGCTGCATTAACATGCCGATCGAGCTCGCTGTACAGCTTATTTTGATCAATTCTATACAAATAAAAGAGATTGTTGCTGACACTCACTAACGACCTAATTTAAGCGTCAATTCGAGCTAAAAATCATGAGAATTGAAATCTCATGCCTGCATGTTTTATCCAAAATGGGCCAATGAAACAAACCGGGATCCCATAAGGTGATCCCAACTCCCTGTATCATCGTGATAGTCCCTGGATCAGACACTATCACATACATATTCATCATTTCAGGCAATATCATAGCCATACCACTTAAATAGTACAAACATGGGCCTAATTCAGTAGGGTTTTCCCATTACAAGCCCGTAGCCCGTAGGGCTAATTCTCAGAGCAAACAGGAAGCGACAACGGAACTAGGTCTTTAGGGCCTCCATCTCGGAGCTCCTCCTCCACAGGCAGACTTGAGCGTAGCCCAAGCCTCAGTCATACCAATCGTCGTGTAGGTGTCGTACTCCTCCTCGGATCCTGCATCTTGCCAAGCTATCCCCAAGGATGGGATAGGTTTATGTCGCCATCCGTAAGCAATCTTTGTGGATGCATTGGTATAAAATTATAGCGAAGGAAAGGTAAGGGGTTTCCTATGCACAAAAGTATCTTAAATAGATACATAATTCATTCATCATCTCATCGCGGGCCATTCCGGCATCCAAGACTCTCAGATTACTCACACCTCCAGATATCCCTCCCACCCAGCCGTACGAGAACTCCCTCTCCTCGCACCTCAGCTACATACCGGTAGGAAAACATCACTAGGGGGAGGTAGAAATAAGGTAACACTACTCTAGTTAGTGAAGCAGGATTAAGAGTCATACATGACTGAGTACACGGCTATGCGTATAGTTTTACACCCTGCAGAGGTTGTAAACCTGGACCCACTCGAATCGTAGCCAGTCGGGAATGACCCTTCTAGATAACGAGACATCGGTCTACTATCACGAAACTAATGGCTACTGCCACCATTCCGCTTTCCCTAGTCTGGGTACGATCTCCCACGAGGGACCATCCTGGTATTGTGAAGCCTCTCCCTATTGTATCGGGGTTCGTGAGGACCAATACTCCTTCACGCTTGTACTGGCCCTCCCCATGCACTGATCTCTATCCTCCTGGAGGCTTGGTGGCGTGCATAGCTAGCTCAGACTGGATCCTTCCTCATAAAGGATAAGTGGTGTGCACACAGACAAAGTTCCATCACCAGGTCTAGCTAACTTGGTCCTTTGCCGAAACGAGCATCATCTCCACAAGTGCGTCTCCGCCGCAACGGTCCGTGAATGGCACCCGTTACAGGTATTGCCCCTTATACACCTTTCCTATACTTCCTCAGACCCCGAAGGATTAGTTCCTGACTAGAACACTTGTACCTGCCATAGGTACTCTCAGGGCATGCTGGCCCCGGACCTCCACAACCGCTCGAAATCTGACAAATGGCCATACAGGTTTCACTTTCTGACCTAGAGAAGGAATTTTTCGAACTAGAGTGATGAGATCAGGAAGGAATTCAAAGCCGGATGGCTGGCCCATGGGAAGTGTCGAGGGTGGTGGCTCTAAGAATTCCCCCCTTGGGGTAGAGAGCTGTGAAAAGGATAGCTGCTACATGGGTAACGGGGGTTGAGGTAGAATCAAAGAAAATGAAAAAGATATGAGGACAAACTAGGTCCTAAGATAAAATAGTTGTCGTTCCCCGGCAATGGCACCAGAAAGCTTGTTGACGTTTCTGAACGTCGCAACCAGGTGTGTTAGTTCCCCTGCAATGGTGCCAGAAAGCTTGTTGACACTTCTTAGCGTCACAAATAAAAATCCGCAAGCGCACAGAATTGTCAGAGCTTTTACCCAAGAGTATTCCAGGGTATCGTATCCACAGGGAACATGAGTATATTATCTAAGGCATGAACTCGCCCAAGGACACCACACTACGGAAGAGGTAAGGGATGAGAGGACTTCTAAGGCTCAGAATCGAAGGCAAGATAGAGCAACTAGTTGTTTACTTTGGGTACCTGCTTCACCTGGTCAGACCAGAAGTTCTGGCATAGGCTTCTATCACACAACCGAACGTGGAGGGTTACGACGACATTAAACAGGGTTGTCACCACTTGCAAGTTGTCTCTACAAACCATGGGAGGTGCAACAATCAACAGGTAGAATCTAGTCTAGACACCACATCTACACTGTTCTCTACTATCTCTAGAGTCGATCAGGAACATCCTTCTCTGTCCAGAGTCCTACTCTAGAGGCACCCATTAAACTAGTGGACTATTGATCCCATAAACAACTAGTAGTTCCGGCACTAATTCTTAGTACTACTCCTTAGCACTACTGCCTAGTAAAACTAGCACCACTCCTTAGCACTTCTTACCCGAGGCTCTACTTAACTTAGAAAATAAAGAGCAAAGAAGGTCACAAACACTTACTATGATTGATAAGCATCCGTTGAGGTACAAGTTGGAGAAGAGCGCCGAGGGCCGACAATCCTGACACCTCCCCGACTCCCCTTCACTCTCGTAGAGGTACCAAATGGAGAAGAGCACCGACATACCGGCGCCCCTCCCGAGTACCATCTACCCCCTAGCCTTTCCCTACTCTAAAAGTGAGAGAGAGGTGCAAGTGTGAGATGTCCCTATTCTTACCCCCTCCCCTCATATTTATAGAGGGGGAAAGGGGGCCTTCACGTGGTGAATCAGTAGGGAGGCACTAAACTGCCTTAAGCATTGAATGGGGAATTGACATGTGGAAGATGGGCCCAAGGCAAACTGACCTATGGTCGGGCGACCATAGTGGTTGGCCGGCCGGTAAAAGTGGCCAAACGGCCCCAATTTCGTCCAGGAAGCTGCTTGGAAGGTCCCAATGTCGGTAATGGGTGCCTGGGCCCTCCTTAAGGCGGTTTGCTAGATCTGGTGGGCCTGTGGATCCTCGTGAACACGCCTGATTCGTCGAGAAGGTTTCACCTTGGATTGATGACTTGTTCATGATCATGGGCTATGTTTCCTTCTCATGTGAGGTTGTCAAGTGAGCCCTTTTATCTTGTGATTGTCCGGGAATTCATGCCTCGGATCACACTTGCTATTTTCTTGCATTTTTGGCCCAAATTCACCTGCACACATTTTTAGACTAGCATCTGTGGAATTCATTAGTAAATCACCATATCCCAACATTTATTCCCTCTGATGCTCTTGTTTTGCGCGATAGTTGACGGTCAAACTGGGTTGAAATAGACCGTCAACAACCGGCTACTGGACAACAAGTGTACGTGGCACAAGGACATGAACCACACCTCCTGGGAGTGCGGCGCACTCTCCAACAGTGTGGTCAAGGATGACGACCCCAAACGACCCCGCCACGACGATCGCGACTTGCCGGGTGACTCAAGAAGCACCATGGGGCGCCCATGCAAGCATAACTCGCCCAGGCTAGAGGACAAGGAGCGGCCCGAAGATTCCCCAAGGAACTTCCAAGAAGGAGATCGGGCCATTAACTTCATCTACGGAGCCCCCGGCACCCTGACGTGTCGGCCTAGGCTGAAGCTCGACGACCGAGATGTCAACTCAGTGTTCAGGCACCCGGTTGAACCCCTACGCTGGTCGGAGATGCCCATTACCTTCGACCGGCGTGACCACTAGGTGCACCTCCACAAGTTGGGTTCATACCCCCTTGTGGTTAGTCCGGTGGTCAGCCAGGTCCGCCTGACCAAGGTACTCGTCGATGGAGGTAGCGGCCTCGACATCATCTTCTCCAGCAACCTGCAAAGCATGGGGTACGACATGACCTCCATGGTCCCGTTGGACCAGGCCTTCTACAGAATCATCCCTGGTGATGAGTACATTGCTGCATCTGATACGTACACGTTGAAATCCGAATCGTCTTCAACTTGGACTTCGTTTCCTTCTCGGATTCCAGAAACAGTCTGCACCAAAAACAACGCCACGGCCACATATGGAGTCCGTTTGAGGAGATCTTTACATGGTTGGAAAGATAACTTCATAACCTTTCCAACTCCACCAGATTCGGGTCCATAGATTTTCGGAGTCGATAGGAATTTACAAAACAAATCGACATCCAGAATCTGGAAAGGTGCCGTGTCACCTGTTTTTGTCCTTTTCAGCCTTTGTATCGTGTCGAGCCTTAAGCCCATGTTGTGGGCGCCCCCTCTGGTCGCCCCCAACCCTAGGTTGCCCTAGTTTCTCCCATAAACTCAGTAGCCACCGCCGGTTAGACTCGAGTTTTGTTTAGTTCAAGTTTTTGGCTTCGAAACTTTGATTGATTCATTGTAACTGTGGCGAAAAGTCCTTTTACTGTGATCCAAGGCCCCCATTCTTGATCTCCTCCACTGTGTATATTAGTCCTTTGGAATTGAGTTCTTGAACCCCTACTTTACCTTCCCTTCATTCATACTTGCAATTTTAGATTGCGCGTTTGTACTTTCTTACTTGTGTTCTTCAATTCGCTTGTAGGAAAAGCCTTCTTGGCGAGGTCAATCAAGTTGTGCTTGGTTGATTACCAATGGAGTGGTGGTGTAATGGTTGCAGGCTTCGAATTCATGTCTGATTAGAAGCTGGATTGCCAACATCACATACTCTACCAATCGAATTTATCCCTACCTCACGGAAGATCGGGCCGTGTATACATCAATTTGTATCAAGATTCAGGTTTACAATGAGGTATATTATCGTGTGCCCTTTAGTTTCGTCTTGTTTTCATTACCTACAGTACACAAAAGGCAAAAAAAATTTACACTTTCCGCTGTCCTATAAACTGTTTTAGCCTCTGCAATTTTTGTTTCAGTTTCGCTTAGTTGAGTTTGTGTCCGTGGTCGAGTCTTGTTGCTGGTTTAGTGTGTTCGTCGTCGTAGTTCAACCGCCCGTCGCTGTTTTTTTTGTTTCTGCCGTCGTCCCATCTACTTTTACCCAAACAACAAGTCAAGCCCTCATGTTAATTGACTTGCCCTCGCTAGCTTCCTTGTGTGAACTCTCGCCTTGCATTGCAGCCCTTCTTGATTTCATCTGGCGATACCTTTGCTGCATACA
This sequence comes from Panicum virgatum, assembly GCF_016808335.1. Classification (NCBI taxonomy): domain Eukaryota; kingdom Viridiplantae; phylum Streptophyta; class Magnoliopsida; order Poales; family Poaceae; genus Panicum; species Panicum virgatum. The sequence continues at coordinate 25,662,826 of NC_053150.1, read as the reverse complement.
CCAGGGACGCTTTGCCCTAGGTTGTTTGCTTGTAGAGAAGTTTTGCTCAGCCGTGGTTCTGCATTGGAGAATAGGGAAGCTTTGCCCTAGCCACCGTTGTGCTTTTTGCCAGTTTGTGCCTCTCAAAACCATAACTTGAGTTACTTTCGGTAAAACGGGCATAACTTTTTGCTAGGTGCTCCGTTTTGGCTCAATTTTTTACAGTGGAAAGGTGATGAAATTTTGCACATTCGATAAAATGGCCAAACCATTTGGGGCCGATCTCAGAAATTCCAAAGAAATTCACAAATATCGAGTTTTGAGGCTCTGAAGTTGTTTCAGGTTTTCAAGAAACGTTCCTGATTTTATGTAGACCACATCCCACCTCTGTTTAAGGTGAAATTTTTTGTGGTCCCATCTCATGTGATTCCTGTTCATAAAAAATATAAAAAAATAGTTGAGAAAATAAGAAATCTTGCTCCCTACTAGTCCTGGAGGAAATTTGGCAAAAAGATTAAAAACAATCGCGCAAGTGTTGTTCTGCTTGTTCTTTGAGCTTTATCCATCTTCTTTGTTCCAACTTGTTGTGCTATGCCTAGGGACATATCTTAGCTAGCAATTGTGACTTGTACCTTGGATACTTATTGAACTTTGCTACTCTGTTGCGTTTATTGCTAATCCCTTGCTACCATATTGTGCCTGTCCAAGCTACACATATACTTCTGCTCAGCATAGGTTCATCTTGCAACTGTTACACCCAGCTCTGGGGACGCCGTGTTCCTTATCATACCGGCGACGTCGCTCGCACTCCGCGGTGTTGCGTTCGCGATGATGATTGTTGATGCGTGGGCACAGATCCTGTTGATTAAGCTCGAGGCGGAGGTCGTTCTGGTTGACCTCCTCATCATCGTCGTGGGGTCATGTTGAGTGATGACTCGACTGGGCATGGTAGCCCAAGTTGTCCTTGTGCATCTGTTGGGCCTGCATTGTGGCCACGTGCAGACGAGCCCGAGCCTTGATGATCTTGGGGGTCTCCTACACGCCCTCGAGCACCTGGAACACCGCGGCCAGATTGGCCGAGGGTGTGGCGAAGACGTCTTGGCCGTTGTAGTCGAGGACGAAGTCGGCATCGAGGTTGCATGGTCGGATCGGTGAGCGCCAGTTTCTAGGGTTGCGGCGGTCGACATCCTGCATGTTCTGCTTGGACTGACGAATCGCCGCCTTGTTGTGCCACCAGTGGCGCGAATATCGTTGCGGCGGCAAAAGTTGGCTCGCTCTTCATAGTCGTCGTTGGGCTGGGTGTCGGAGTCATCATAGACGATAAAGATCCGGCGATGCTTCGATGTATATGAGCAGTTGGGTGGGAGGATGAATGAAGTCTCCTAAAAGTCAGGCTCCATTTCCGAGGCCGAGTCAGATCAGATCTGACTCGGGGCGACCGAATCCGAGAGGAGCACTCAGATCTGGTCCGAGTATGTCATGGCAGTGTTGCGGAGTCCGTAGAGAACCCGATCCGGGTCGTCACGATGGCGGAGCATGTGCTCGCCGAGTTGGATGCCCTCGGCGATGGATCTGCCAACTTGATCTATCTGGGAGAGCAGATCGTGAGCAGACCCGGCAGGGTGACGGGTCACCCTGGGAGGAGTGACCATCACATTGGCAGCCTCAAGATCGGAAAACTCGAGATGTGACGGATCTTGGGGTGGCCAGATCGGAACTGGCCCTGATGGCAGTGCTGCTGAGTCCACGGAGGACTCAATCAGGGTTGTCTCGGTGGTGAAGTGCATGTTCACCAAGTTGAATGCACTCGGCAATGGATCTACTAACGTGATCTATCTGGGAGAATAGATCATTAGCAGATCCAGTAGGGCGATGGGTCACCCTGGTAGGCGTGGCCATCACGTTGACGATCTCGGATTCGAAAACCCGAGACGTGACGGGGGGTCGGGGAAATCGAATCAGATCTAACCCCGGTGAAGATGCTGTCCTCGAAGGTCAAGGAGCTGGACGTGGGGTTCCTGGGAACCGTGACCTCCGGGAAGTTTCTGAAGGTGAAGGAGAAGCCGACGATCGCCTCCATGTGGGCGATGACACTGGCAGAGAAGACGATGCCGGTGTTGGCTGCCATTGAACTCGACGTATGAGCCCTGAGCCCCCTACCTGGGGCGCCAATTGTCGGATTGTTATTCCGGCCAGTCCACCAGGGATGTACCCGGTGGTAGAGTTTCAGGACGGGGATCTCAGGACCAAGAGCTAGATGGTACCACAAAGACGTAGGGACTTAGACAAGTTCGGGCCGCAATGTGCGTAATACCCTACGTTCTGTGTTCGGGGTTGTATTAGGGTTTGTGGAATGATGCAAAAAAAAAGTCTCTCTATGGGTCTGCCTACGCCTCCTTTATATAGACTAGGAGTCGTAGGGGGTATAAGGAAGATATGCTCGGGTTGTTTTACAAGGAAGAAGGTCGGTTAAGATCCCTAGATATTCGGGCTTGTAGCTGGAACCTTTCATCTTGATCTACTAGAGATCCTTTTCGCGTATAGCCGAGTCCCAGCACGCTGAGTAGTTGTAGTCGAGTCACCGAGCAGGGTAGTCACCTGAACACAGGGACCCCACTCGGCAGGGAGGTATATAGATGTACCTGCATCAGCTATGGACATGAAACTGGTGGCGTTGGAAAGGTTATGAAATTATTTTTCCAACCATGTAAAGATCTCCTCAAACGGACTCCATATGTGGCCGTGGCGTCCTTTTTGGTGTGAATTGTTTCTGGAATCCGAGAAGGAAACAAAGTCCAAGTTGAAGATGATTCGGACTTCAATGTGTATGTATCCGATGCAGCAATGTTCTCATCATCCTCCCCTTCTTGAATTGGAGTCGTTCTCGACTCCATCCCATCATCAATCTCCTGCAAAAGGTTAGTGACAGCAGGATGCATTGTGCAAGACATAGGAGCATTCGTAAAAGATACATATCGACAAAGCATAGTATAGGAAGATGCATCATGATTATCACAAATCTCAGCTGCAGCAGATGTAGTAGCAATATAAACTCCTTTCAATTTAATTCCATTAGTTTTAGCATCAGAAGATTCATTGCTAGTAGGTGTATTTTTAACATTTTCAGCAAACTGTTTAAAATGTTTCCTAATATCAGCTGGCGATAAAGGAAGCAAAGTAATGTTTTTGTCCTTATGCACGAAAGTATATGTATTAGTTCTACCATGGTGTGCAGCATCAGTATCAAATTCCCATGGTCGTCCTAACAACAAAGAAGATGATTGCATAGGCACAACATCAAAATCGGCATAGTCATGATAAGAACCAACTGAAAAGTGTATGCGTGCTGATTTAGTTACCTTAGCCTTACCACAATTGTTGAACCATTCTAGATGGTAGGGATGAGGGATAGAACGAGTGGTCAAGTCAAGCTTCTTGACCAAATCTGAACTCACCAAGTTGCTGCAACTCCCACTATCAATTATGTTGAGAACACGACAATCCTTAACAATGAGAAACATGTGGAACAAATTCTTGCGTTGGAGCTTCTCCTCATCCTCATGTTCTGCTTTAGAACTCAACACTCACTGCACAAGAAGACTAGGAAGATCCGCCATTGTAGCAAAGGAATCAATTGCCTCACCCTCATCTTTCTCCGAATATGCAACAATGTTAGCTGCAAGAACCAAATCATCCTCAACATCACTAGCACTTACATATCCATTACCATCAGGTGCAGAGATGAAAGCACGAGTACTTGGACAATCCTTCATGACATGTCGCATTCCCTTGCAACGGTGGCACACGATGTTTGCAGATCTACTCGAAGAACCCTTTTCCAAAGTAGTATGCTTCCTATGTTGTTGGGTCTGCACATTAGACACATTGCTTACCTCAGAAGCGGGCGCAGGAGCTGGTGATGTTGCTGGTGGCTTAGCAACCGGCGCCTTAGGCTTCTCAACGTCGGAGCACTTTTGAAACGATCTCCCAGAGTTGTACCTGAAAGAAAGTTGGTCTTGGCGGCGTCCCTGTACTTCCCGTTCTGCCTTAAGAGCAAGATGATACAATTGGGAAAAATGAGTCCATTCTTTGTAATTGAGAATATTCTGTATATCACGGTTTAAACCACAAAAGAATCTAGCACTAGTTTCATCATCATCCTCACGAATACCACAATGTGCTAGACCAATAAGCAATTCCTGATAATATTCCTCTACTCCCTTATCACCTTGTTTTAAAGTTTGCAATTTTAAATGTAAATCACATTGGTAATAAAGAGGAACAAAACAAGACTTCATGCGCTATTTTAAAACAGGCCAAGTTTGAGGCATGACAGCAGCATTACCAGCATTGCAAATATCATTCCACCAAAATAGAGCAAAGCTAGCAAATTCACTAGTAGCAAGTCTAACTCTATGCTCAGCAGGAACTAAATGTTTGTTCAACAGCAAGTTCCCAATCTAAATAAGCCTTTTGATCAGCAGTGCCAGTGAAAGAGAGCATGGTAAATTTTGCTTTAGCAAAAAGGATCATTATTACCACGATTTTGATTACCTCCCATACCTTGACGATTGCACCGAAGACGGTCCACAACACGAGCATCATCATCAAGGTTGGCATCCTCATCCTCTTCGTCGTCATCCCCAAAAGGTTGGCGTCGGTGTCACCGTGGAGGAGGACGTTGTTCAACATGTTCAACCCGGGTGACCAGGCCGTTGATAGTGCGCATCAGCTCATCAAACTTCCCGTCGATGTAGGTGCGCTAGTCATCAACAAGTCTCTGAAGTTCATTCTTTGACACACACTCGTTGAGGTCCATTGGTGACTCTCCTCCTGTCCCTGACATGGTTAGCAAATAGCAAAAGACAACACCAAGGTATTATCCCTATCAACTAAAATCTACTGGGTGGTGTTGACAGTGGAGTGCAAAATCTCAAACGGCTTACCACCATACCATGGCCGCCGAGGCAACAACCCTCCCCGACGGCCACCTCGCGACTACGAACCCGGCAACGACCTCGACGGCTTCTCTACCTTCTCCAACCGGCTTAGGGCCATCCAATGGCCCGCCACCTTCAAGCCAGTCGGCATCGAGTAGTACGACGGTGAGTCGGACACTAAGACGTGGCTACGCACCTGCTCCATTGCCATTCGAGCGGCGAACGGTGACAACGACATCATGGCTACCTACTTCCCGGTCATGATGAGCCGCCAGGATCTCAACTGGTTCGACGCGCTCCCAGCCGGCTCCATCAATAGCTGGCAAGACCTCTGCAACGCCTTCGTCCAGTACTACCAGGCATCCTACTCGGGTCCCAAAAACAGATGGGATCTGGGCAGCGTCATCCAGCAACCCGATGAGTCCCTCCGTGATTACATCAAGAGGTACTTCGCTAACCGTAACACCATTACGGAGGTTGATGATAGGGACGTCATCCACCACTTCCATGAAGGCCTCCACAACATCGAACTGTGGAGGAAGATGTTTGAGAGCAACCCCAAAACCATTGGCGACATGATGGTGGTCAACAACAAGCATGCCGACATGGAAGACGCCGAGCGAGCCCATCTCCAGCACAAGACCAAGAATGACTCCTCTGCGTGTCCTTCCCAACGGGATAACCGCCCGGAACGCCGACGCGATGACCGACCACCTCGCCACGGGAAGAAACATGACCGTGCCGAGTCATCCAAGAACCGGGACCGCAAGCGTGGCCCCGTGAACACCATCGCCGTCACGGAGAGGTCCCAGTTCTGCTCCACCCTCAACCAAGCGGACCTGGATTGACTCCTAGATGGCAAGTGTCCTTGGCACAAGAACGCGAATCACACTGCCCCAGGAGTCATCAAGGATGACAACTCCAAGCGACTCCGCCGCGAGGACCGCGACAGGCCGAGTGGTTCCAGAACCACTCGGGCACGTCCACAGACGCGCAACTCGCCCAGGTGAGACAATGACGAGCATCGGGAAGATTCCCAAGGGAATTCCAGGAAGAAGACATGGCCATCAACTTCATATTTGGCGGCCCCAGCAAACCATCACACCAGCGCAAAACTGAAGCTGGACGATCGCGAAGTCAACCTGGTGTTCAAACACCTAGTTGAACCCCTGTGGTGGTCGGAAACGCTTATCACCTTCGACCGCCGGGACCACTGGGTCCACCTGCCTAGGCCGGGTGCTTACCCCCTTGTGGTCTGCCCGGTGGTCAGCCAGGTCCGCCAGGCCAAAGTACTCGTTGACGGTGGCAATGCCCTCAATATCATCTTCGCCAGCACATTGGAGAGCATGGGCTACGACATGACTACCCTGGTGCCATCCGACCAGGCCTTCTACGACATCGTCCCAGGAACCGGGTCGACCCCGGTCGGCCGGGTCACCCTACCGGTCACCTTCAGCACTCGGGACAACTACCGGACCGAGTACGTCAACTTCGAGGTCGCCGAGTTCGAGACCTCCTACCACGCCATCCTGGGAAGACCCTCCCTTGCAAAATTCATGGCGATCCCCAACCACACGTATATTCTCCTGAAGATGCCAGCTCCAAAGGGGGTCCTCTCGGTCTACGGAGATCTGCAGACATCCTACGCGTGCGAGGCCGAGAACATCAAGCTCTCTGACACCCTAGAACGATCCAGGAACTCGGTTCTTGTTGCCCATGCAGCAAAGAACCTCCCGGCGGACCAGCAGCAAATCCCCGCCAAGGAGTCGACTTCCCAGTCGCAGCTCGTGCCAGCAGTTGCTACCAAGAGCATCATCCTCAAGGATGATGAGCCGCACAAGACAGCCGTGATCGGGGCCATCCTCGACCCAGCATAGGAAAGCGCGCTCACATCCTTCCTCTGGGACAACTGGAACATCTTTGCATGGAAGCCATCTGACATGCCGGGAGTTCCGAGGGAGGTGGCTGAGCACTCCCTAGACCTTGACTCGAAGGCGAGACCTGTCAAGCAACGGCTCCGCCGCTTCGCGCAGGATCAAAAGGAGGCTATTAGGACATAAGTAACCCGGCTCCTTGCCGCCGGTTTTATCTGAGAAGTCACGCACCCAGATTGGCTGGCAAACCCAGTCCTTGTAAAAAAGAAAAATGATAAATGGAGAATGTGTGTTGACTATACTGATCTCAACAAACACTGCCATAAGGGCCCCTATCCTCTACCACGCATCGACTAGGTGTATGACTCGACGGCCGGGTGCGTACTCCTCTCTTTTCTTGATTGTTACTCAGGGTACTACCAGATAGCCCTAAAGGAGTCGGATCAAGAGAAGACGTCCTTCATTACCCCCTTCGGGGCCTATTGCTACAACACCGTGACGTTCGGCCTCAAGAATGCCGATGCCACTTACTAGAATGCCATTCAGAGATGCCTCCAGGGGTAGATCGGGCGCAACGCCGAGGCCTATGTCGATGACGTCGTCCTCGAGACAAAATGCAGTGATCAGTTCATTGCGGATCTCTCCGAAACATTTGAAAATCATAGGAAATTCAAATGGAAACTCAACCCGACCAAGTGTGTGTTCGGTATCCCATCCGGAAAACTACTCGGCTTCATAGTCAGTAGCCGGGGACCCCCTCGAAACAAAACAACACCTAAGGCAATACAAACAACCACATTGGATGTAGGGTATTATGCACCTCGCGGCCCGAACCTCTCTAAATCCTTGTGTTCCTTTCACTATTGAGTTCCATAGCTAGTCGATCCCTTGCCTACAAGCCTACTGCTAAGGGTATCCCTAAGCAGGTTTGGTGGCTAAACACCGACAGGTGGCGCACCAGGTAGCGGATTCGGCAAGTTCATCGGCGAATTCGATGGCCACCTTCGCTTTTAATACCATGGCGCTTGATCAAGGCACCACCTTCATCTTCGGCTCCTGGGTCTGCATCGCCAATGGTTCAGGTGATTTTGACAGCCATCTGAACAACCCCAGGGAGCGGAGGCGATTTTGTCAGAAAGTTGCTACTTCATCGGCAAACCGAAAAATCTCGGCGAGATACTGCTTCCCGACCTCGTCAAAGAGATCGAGCAGAAACTCGACATCAATTCGAGTTCTACTTGGCCTCAGACCGATCCTAGCCCGAGTTCCACTCAGACTGGGACTCTTTGCGTCCAACCTACCTTCTGGTTGCGCAATTCATCATCTGCTTACCAGGAGATGATCAAGTCCATCTACTCCACATATGGAGCTAGCTCGCATTACCCATCTTACGTCAAAAACTGTCACGCCACTGCTAGCCGGGAGGCACCCGTTTTCAACGTATACTCAGACTCAGATGAGTCATCTTTGGATGACAATTTGAATCTAATCATTGATGCTCTCGCACAGCTCCAAGCCAAGTCCTGCAGTGCCGAAGGCCCGCAGAACTACTCGACCACTTGCGAGAAATTGCTAGCATTGATTATCTACCGTATCAACACAGCACTCCCCTTACTCCCGTGCGGGAAACAGGATCTGGGGGAACTGAACTACCTGACTATGGGTCCGACCTTGACAGTTACTCCCCAGAACGCCATATTTACATGGCTATCATCAACAATAATGATCAAGACGCCTTAGGTCTGCATAATCCCAATGAAACTTTAGACTAGATCTCTGAGGATGACCTGACCATAAATGCTCCGCAAGACGAAGATGCGGCTAGGAGGATGGCACAGAGGACGAAGAGCAAATGAAGGGACCAGTGCAGAATCCGAGCAGCCGATCGTGCGCGTGTTGATCCGCACGATCTCAACTGAGAATTCGATAGCGCGGCGGACCCGATCTTTGACACCCCCATCACCGCGATGGCCGAAGCTACCATCTGCCTCATGTTGATGCCCAGGAACGCGGAGATAGAATTTATAATTCAACTAACTCAAAATGTCGTCACGCAACTCGAGCGACAAAATCCTCTGTCCTCGATACGCAGCACAGCTTCCAGGGCTGCAACTTCTGCAACACCCCAAGCTAGCCGCACTCCAGGCGACCATCACCGCCACCACCAACAACAGCAGCAAAGAGTCCAAGAGGAGCAAGAAGTTTCCAGTGCCCAAAGCCCCAGGCGCGAATGTCCAGCGGGCAACCAGGTTCCAAGACCACCAAACTAGCAAAACCGCGGCCAAAACAATCAACGTGGCCGTAACGATGAGGAAGTAGCAACCGCCGTAGTGGATGTCCGTGAGATAATCAACGCTAGGCGTCAAGGATGCCTCTCTAACAATGCTGATCGCTTTCCAGCCTTCAGCAGTGTCTTTGCTGATGCCGAGTACCCAAAAGACTTCAAGCCAGCAAACCTCTAGAAGTATGACGGTAAGCAAGATCCAGTTTAATGGTTGCATTTGTACTCGACTGCTATGAATGTTGTAGGAGGAGACACCACCACCAATGTCCTCTGGTTCCCTAGGGTTCCGGAGCCCGCACCTCTCACGTGGTTCGAGAGTCTAAATGTAACACCCTAATTTAATTTTCCTAATTGATAATAAATTTTATTGGCTTTATTTAATTTTCTAGGATTTAATTTGCTTAGCTTGCATTTAATCTAATTTTGTTGCATAAGTAATTAAAATTTATTTTAGGTTTAACCTATTTGTGCATTCATGCTGGTGCATAATTTTATTTGTTTGAGTATGGTTTGAATTCAAATTCAAATTAGAATTCAAATAGGTTTAGTTGGTTTAAAATAAGAAATAGAGAGGGAGAAGGAAAAGAGAAGAACCAAATCAACCCAACCCAGTCAGGCCCAGGTCAGCCCAGACCGACCCAGCTCCTTTTCCTCTTTCGGTGGCCCAGCCCAGCTCCTTTTTGCTCAGCCCGCTTCCTCTCCTCCCGGGCCTGTTTTCTCCCGCGTGGCAGCCCAGTCCCCGGCCTGTTCCCGCGTCCGGCCCAAACCTCTCTCTCTCTCTCTCCTGCAGCTCGGTTCCGCTCGGGCCGCGTCGCGCGCGCGCCCTCTGACCGGTGGGTCCCACCTATCGGCGCCCCTCTCTCCGGTCGTTCGCCCGCGCACCCATCCACTCTCTCGCTGACGGCGCAGGCCCACTCGTCAGCTTCCCCGTCCTCCTTCCACATTCCTCGCCTGCGCAACGGACCGGCCGAGATCTCCGTCCATGATCCCCGGCCTTTCCTTCCTTGCCTCCATGCCGCAATCCCCGCCCTACTCCCTTTAAACCAGCCGTGACACCCCCTGCGACCCATCCCTACCTCCCCAACAGCTGCACACCCTAGCCGCCGCAGCCCTCCGCGCTCAGAGTGGAGCAGAGCTCCCTGCTCCGCCGTGGACCATCCACCCCACTGCACCTCAACCCTCGCCAAGCATCCCAGAAGCTTTGCCTTGCCGCCAGGACGCTCCTCGAGCCCTCCATCCTCGACCACACCCCTTGCAGCGCCGGAATCGCGCCAGGAACTGCCGCGCAGGTGAGCTCGGAGCTCACCGCAATTACTCGCCGCCGGTGCCACTCCGGCCCTGTTAACCCCTCTGCCGGCCTCGCAAACTCGCCAGGAGTCGATCCGCGGAGCCCAGATGCCGGAGCTCCACCTGCAACAGCCTCCCCCTCGTGCTCCGCCTGTGCGACGCCACCGGACTTCGACACCGGCGCCACTACACTGCGTCCCTGCCCAACACGAACCCTCAGTGAGCACTAGTAGTGCCCTTCCTACCTACTGCACTAAATTATAGGGTCCGTGGGCCATCCCGGAGGCCGAAACGATGCTCAACGCCGTTCCGCCGCCGCACGTGGTGCAGATCCGCCGTGGCGGACCCGCTGCAACACCACCTCGCCTCGCGTGGGCCTTGCTTAGGCTCGCTTTGGCCTTGCACACACCCACGCCCCTGGTTGCACCCCAAACCCGAGCCCAGAACTGAGCGCACAGGCTCGCGACGGTGAGCGCCGCCGAGCAGGACCGCCCCCACCGCTGCGCACCCCACTCCGGCCATCCCCGACCCGCGCACAAGGCCCTAGTAGATCACACATGATGCTCTGGTCCTCCCAGGCCAAAGCCCCGCTCGTATTGACCCCCGGATGGCCGATTTCGGCCAATTCCGGTGAAGCTCCGCCGCGGAGCAAGGTCGCCGGCGAGCCCTGCCGCTGCCCCTCGCGCCCGGACGATCCCAGCCGCCCGATCCTTAGCCCACGGACGAGATTAGATCACGTCTGGATCTAATCTGAGCCGCGGGATCATGATCCAACGGATCAGATCCGCGCATACCCCTTCGGCCTAGACATTTTGTTAAAGACCCCCGGGTTTTCCTGAAATCAACCCGCACTCCAGTTGTATTCAAAAGTAATTCAATCTAAGCCCTGGTTTTAACATCAAGGCCCCTGAGTTTGTTTAAAATAGAACCCGCCGTCCTGTTGAGGTCTTTTTGCACGTCAGCCCTAGAACTTTCTGGTTTTTGCACATAAACGCCTGGTTTTTGCCCAGAACCCCCTGTAGCTCAGTTTTTCTCGCAGTTTGGTCCCTGGACCTTGTTTTAGGCCTAGTTTTCGCGTTCTAGCTCCATTTTAGGTGTTCTTTATGTACACGCGATCGTTGTAACGCGTAGAATAGTTCTAGCATAGTTTTGTTTGCTGTTTTCATGTATTGTTGTACTGTTTCTTAGTGTTTACACTTGTTTCCTTGTATGTTTATGTTGTGTATTGTCTTTGGCCATGTGTTCGTGAGTAGACATTGATCCATCTGAGGAGCCCCAGTACCAGTACCCGGAGCAGCATCCATCTTCAGGGCAGTTTGAGCAGCAGGAGAACTTTGAGGAAGGCAAGTATAACATGAACACCACCGATACCTTTAATTACATTTTGATACTGCATTTTAATACTGTATGCCTATAAGGATTTTCCTAGCCACTTTATATCCTTTATATATATCCTTTGGGTTGCATTTTGGTGAGTTGTGCTAGCTGCCGCGCTATAACACACTTGGTCCTTTTCAATTAATTTGATTAATGGTATATGCAACTTAATTCTTAGAGTGGCCCTCTGTGTTGGCTTGAGTGGCTCACGTCTCGTTAAAATTTGTTTTTCTAGAAACATGGTTTAGGGGGGCCAGCACGGTGCTTAGTGCTTGGTTGGCCACTCTCCATAAGGACCAGTTCATAGAGCGACAACCTGGGACAACAGCGCTACCACAAGACTGGAATGGGACGGTCTTGGCGTAATAATTAGGTATTTTTGGTTTGGAGTAACTGACCTGTGGGGCAGGGGAGGTAAGCTTCTATGGCCCTCGTACTGAGTGGCCTCGTCTGTGCTTGGTCTGCGTACCTGTGTCTTGACGCCCACTAGACCTGCTCCATAGTCGCCGATCCACCCTCGCGGTTACTCCTTACCAACGAGATTCTTTGTAAAGGCCTCGTAGTGAGTTTGCTAGTCATCTCACCTAAGGAAGTGTGATGAACAACTAGCGTAGCTCACGACTTGTGGTTAAAGAAGTGCAACCTCTGCAGAGTGTAAAACTGGTATACTAGCCATGCTCACGGTCACGAGCGGCCCAGATCCTCCTTTTGATTAGTGGGGTTATCTTCCTTTGACGATGCAGGTTTCCCCGGGTGGCTTGGTTTGGTTTGGTTCTCAGTAGTAACATGATTAATTTTGATTAATTACTATGTAACTAGGTTTATGGTAATTCACCAACTTGTAGTAAATAGCTTTAATAAAATTTTGCCAAGACTTAAAAGCTAATGCAGTTGAGTCAGCCAACCTTAGAGCCTCATAGTTTGTGTCATACTTGTTGAGTACAAGTTGTGTACTCACTCTTGCCTACTCTACTCTTTTTCCTCTTGGGGATACTCTACTGCTGCTCAGTTCCTGCCGACGCGAGGGAGTTCGCTCAGCGCTACCAGGACTACGAGGACTTCTAGGCGTTCATCTCCCAGTCGACGTCCCTGTGGTGCCCAGCTTCCGAGAGGCTTCGTTTATGTATTACACTTCCGCATACTCTGTACCAGACTTTTGTCATTAATGTAATAAATAACATTCGTACTCGCTTTATTATATCTTTTTACGTGTTATGTGCTGTGATATATTGTTCATTCTATTGTATATACGTGTGACTTGATCCTGACACGTATATGATTGCTCGGTTTATGTCTTTTTATAAACCATGTGTTACAGAGTGGTATCAGAGCTATATCACTGTAGGATGAAAGCCTAGATAGAACTGGTCGAGTTTTAAGTCTTCTCTCTCAGCTTTGTCTGCTGAAACTATTTTGCTATTATACTACTTGAATTCTAAGATTTTTACTCGTCCTGCCTTGATTTCTCTCTATAGAATAGTTTCCATAGATTCTGGCCTGAAGAAAGTCATTTGACCATCATAGGTATAAGCTAGATGACCCCTTTATAATAGTACGATAGCACGTTCTGCGACGCGTTGTGTTAGTCGAGTTGTGTGTTAAACTCGGCTAAAATGTAGAATTTGTATGCTTGTTATTATGCAAATGTTTGAGTTGGATTTTTGGTTGATTGCATAGTTTAGCTGTTGAACTTGTTCAAATGGAAATCAGTCTTAAGTTAAATTTAATTAAGTAATAAAACTGAGTTAGATCGTTGGGGGTAAAACCATCCACTCTATTCTCTCTACCTTATCATGCCGTGAGTTTCCCCGGTCTTGCTTTTGAGAAGAAGGATAGTGCGAAGAGAATGTGATATCTAGGGATGCACCGACGAGGACGTCACCAACGAGGATGTCGGTTTCAGTAAGGGGGTAGGGATGTGACACCCCGGCCTACAGATAGTACAATCTCTCAGATGAGGCAGAAGAGTTATTCTATAATTCTCTTTTTCGGATTTATGTAACACCTATCTGGAGTTAGCAGCAGTGATGCATGGGCAGTGTTGTCTGGATAAGATAGAACCTTAAATAGTGGAGTTTTTCTCTCTTCCTTGACCTTACCTGTGTTTCCTCTTTACCCAGCTCAGATGTCGGCAGAACAAAAAGGCCTTGAAGATAGTGCAATGGGTGATGGTGTCCACGCAACAGTTTCGGTGGAGCAACCGATAATGGTACAAGATCAGCCTTCGCAAACAACATACCATCCGAAGAATGGTGAGAAAGCTTGCCCGTGTTGCCAATTTTATGGCATTCCTTGTCATCAAGTTCGTGCGACTAAAGATGAAGCTACAACTAGGAGGAACCAGAGGTTGTTCTCTAGTACAAAGAGAAAGGATCCTGAGTGCTCTAGAGATATACAGGTCAAGAACCAAGCACTCTATGATTATGTTGATGGGTTGACTATCACTATGAAGGTGATTCAGCCACGCAGTCGCAAGGAGTCCAAAGTGCAAGCAGCAGAAATAATGCAAGATGTGATGTTAAGTTCACAGGGAGGTCAACCAAGTAGCGCCTTTCACCGCCGCTACCTGTGCTACCAATGCAGGCAAGAAGGTGTAACACCCTAATTTAAATTTCAGCATTTAATAATAAATTTAATTGGTTTATTTAATTTTCTAAGGATTTAATTGGCTTTAATTAAATTTCTAAGGTTTATTGAGTTTAGACTTTCATTTAATCTAATTTTGTTGTTGCATTCATGCTGGTGCATTATTTTATTTGTTTGAGTGAATAAGGTTTTGAATTCAAATTTGTTTGAATTCAAATGAGTTTGAGTTAGTAGTGGAGGAAATAGAAATAGAAAAGGATTAGGAAACCCAAAACCCAAAGCAACCCAGCCCGTGAGGAGAAAAAAAAACCCAAACCCAAAGCCACTACCCCTTTCCTGCTGGCCCAGCCCAGTCCTCAGCCCGCGCCCCGCAGCCCAGCACCCACCAGCCTAGCCCGCTCCCTTCCCGACCTCACTCCGGCCCAGTCCCCTCACACCCCTCCTCCGCACGGCCCGTTTCCGCCGAGGCCCGGCCTCCCTCACGTGCCCCCGCGTCCCGCACCGCGCACGATCCGCTCGCCACCTCTCCAACCCGGCCCACCCGTCAGCCAGCCGTCGCTCACCGCCCGCGCATCGCCCCTCTCCTCTCACTGCAGCCCGGGCCCTCCTGTCGGCCCCTTCGCCCTCCTCCCGCACCCTCCGCACGCGCGTAACACCCCGCCGCGATCTCCGGCCAAGATCCCCGGCGAGCCCCCGCGCCAAACCCGCACGCCGAAATCACCGGCGCCTCCCTTTAAACCCCCGCGCGCAACCCCCTGCGCCACATCTCCCTTTCCAGTGCCGCCTGAGGCCGAGATCCAGTCGTGCCCAACTAGCTCCGCCGCGCAGAGCCACTACGCCGCTGAGGCCACGTTGCTCCGCTGTCCCCCAGCCCCACCGGAGCAGCACAACGGCCTTGCCTCGACGCCAGGAATGACCCCGAGTCCTCCCCGCACGACCCCAGCACCTGCAACGCCCGGGATTTCTCCGGAGCACCGCCGCGGGTAAGTCGACCTGCCTCCGCGATTTCCTCGCCGCCGGTGACTTCGAAGCCCCCTGACCCCTCTAGCATCCCCGCAGGAGCTTCACGAGTCGAACCATCGGATCCAGAGACCCGGAGGACCTACGCAGCACCCCATCCGCGAACACGGCCTCCGCTCCGCCGCTAGTCGTTGACGCCGACCGCCTTGCGCCGCTTCCCCGCTCGATCCGAGCCTCGGTGAGCTACACCCCAAACCCCTCCTTCCTTTGCGCTAGTTCCCGTAGCCCGTAGCCCCTGGCATCGCCCAGAACACTCGCGCCGGCGAGCCTCCGCCGCGCTGACCCACCTCTGCCGCTGCGCGAGCCATCTCGTACCTCGAAATCCCACACGAACTGCACTGGTGGATCACGCATCTCACGCTGAACCTTCCTGACCCAATCCCCAGTCGAATGGGCCCCTGGAACACCGGATTCGTTCAACTCCGGCGAGCTGTCGCCGCTTGGCTCGCCGCCGGCACTGCCAGCGCCGCCGCTCGCGCCCTAACCTCATGTGGCCGTTAGATCTGGAGTCCACGGCCTAGATCAGATCGTGGCCCGATCCTTTTTGAACTGTTAGATCGAGATCCATCGGCTCCCAAGCGTAGATACCAGTTCGCTGTGGCGGTTTTGCATAAGAGCCCTTCGGTTTTCTTAGATTAAACCCGCAGTCCTTGTCTGTTGAAAAATAATTCCAAAACCGCCCCTGCTTTTACGTTTTAGACCCTGGGTTTCTTTAAAATACGACCCGCCATCTAGCCTGGTAGTTTTTGCGCGTTAGACCCTAGAACTAATGTTTAATTACATTTTAGTCATCGGTTTTTGCAGAAAACCCCCTGGAACTTAGTTTTTCTCGCAGATAAGCCCCTAGAACTTGTTTTTAGCCTAGATTATGCGTTTTAACTCCGTTTTAAGCGTTTTTTATGTCCAGGCGATCGTTGTAATGCGTAGAATAGTCTTAGACTAGTTTATTGTGCTGTTTTTATGTATTGATGTACTGTTTCTTAGCTTTTGCTATTGTTTGCTTGTATGCTTATTGTTGTGCATTGTTTTTGGCCATGTGTTCGTGAGTAGACGTTGAGCTACCAGAGGAGCCCCAGTACCAGTACCCGGAGCAGCCGTCTTCTGACCAGTTTGAGCAGCAGCAGGAGCAGTACGAGGAAGGCAAGTATAACATGAACAACCTATCACTTTAAATACACTTTCATACTGCATTTTAATACTGTATGCCTATAAGGATTTTCCTAGCCACTTTATATCCTTTATATATATCCCTTGGGTTGCATTTTGGTTAGTTGTGCTAGGTGCCGCGCTATAACACATAATGGTCATTTTTAATTAATTTGATTAATGGTATATGCAACTTAATTCTGAGAGTGGCCCTCTGTGTGGCTTGAGTGGCTCACGTCTCGTTAAAATTGGTTTTGTTAGAAACATGGTTTTGGGGCCAGCACGGTGCTTACTGCCTGGTTGGCCACTCTCCATAAGGACTGGTTCATAGAGCGACAACCTGGGACAACAGCGCTACCACAAGACTGGAATGAGACGGTCTTGGCTTACTAATTAGGTCTTTTTGGTTTGGAGTAACTTACCTGCGGGGCAAAGGGTGGTAAGCTTCAATGGTCCCTGCTCCTCCGGCTTGGTCTGTGCTTGGGGTTGTGCTCCTGTGCTTGTACCCCTGAAGGTGGGCCCCATCGTCGCCGATCCAACTCTTTGCGGTTACGCCTTACCAACGAGATTCTTTGTAACGTCCTCGTAGTGAGTTTGCTAGTCATCTCACCTAAGGAAGTGTGATGAACAACTAGCGTAGCTCACGACTTGTGGGTAAAGATGTGCAACCTCTGCAGAGTGTAAAACTGGTATACTAGCCGTGCTCATGGTTATGAGGGGCCCAGATCCTTCTTTTGATTAGTGGGGTTATCTCCTTCTGACGAGGGAGGTGCCTCTCGGGGTTACCTTGGTGGTTTCGGTTTGGTTCTCAGTAGTATCATGTTTAATTTTGATTAATTACTATGTAACTGGGTTAATGGTAATTCATCAACTTGTAGTAATTAGTCTTAATAAAACTTTGTCAACACTTAAAAGCTTATGCAGTTGAGTCAGCCAACCTTAGAGCCTCATAGTTTGTGTTATACTTGTTGAGTACAAGTTGTGTACTCACTCTTGCCCCTTCTCTACTTTTTCCTCTTGGATACGCTACTGCTGCTCAGTTCCTGCCTACATGAGGGAGTTCGCTCAGCGCTACCAGGACTACGAGGACTTCTAGGCGTTCGTCTCCTAGTCGACGTCCCTATGGCGCCCTGCTCAACTTCGGAGAGTTTTTATCATATTTTTGTACTTCGCTTCCGCTGTATCTGACATTTTGTCATTAATGTAATAAATAACATTCGTATTCGCTTTATTATATCTTTTTACGTGATATGTGCTATGATATACTATTCATTCTATTGTATATACGTGTGACTTGATCCTGGCACGTATATGATTGCTCGGTTTATGTCCTTTTATAAATCGGGTGTTACACTAAAGCCGGAGTCCATCCACTCCTGGGATGACCTCAAGAATGTTTTCGTCGACAACTTCCAAGGATCCCTGCATCGGGTGGCTACTCACCACGCTCTTGCAATGTGCAAGCAAGATCCCGGTGAGACCTTGAGGTCCTATGTCAAGCGCTTCTTCGACACGAGGGCTACCATCGCCAACGTCTTGGATGAGGACATCCTCGACTCCTTCCATGATGGCATCATAGCATAATCCCTTTATCGCGATTTTGGACAAAATCGTCCAGAATCAGTGGTAAAGCTACGCGATATGATGCAGTGTTTGGCGAATGAGGAAGAACCAGAATGCAGTTGCTTCCCACATCGCAACAATGACAACAACGGGAAGCGTAACAACAATCGTGGAGGCAGCAGCAGCCAGCAGGACTCTATGCGCAAGCGCAAGACAGACGATGTCGTCGGGGCTATCGACCGCAGCCCGTGTGGCAAGAAGACAGGCAAGGCTCAGCATCAGTTCGACAAGATCCTACATAACAAGAAGTGCCCTATCCACCCAAAGAGCATCCACTCGATGTTTGAGTGTACACTCATCCGCAAGTCTCTCAAAGCTCCATTGCTAGAAGCACCCAAGAAGAAGACAAACAAGGAGGGCAATGATGATGCCAAGAAAGACCCTAACGGGATCCAACAACCCAAAAACGTGGTTAACGTCATCTTGGAGGAGATCCAAGCTTCTCCAAGCGTGCCCATAAGCTGATACTACGGGAGATTCTCTCAGTCGAACCTGCAATTCAGAGACCTTTAAAATACAGCAAGGTCCCCATCTCCTTCTCCAGGGAGGATCAATGGACCAGCTTCTCTGAACCAGAAAAGTTCCAGCTAGTACTGGATCTGGTGGTTCAAGGATCTAAGCTCACTTGTGTACTCATCGACGGAGGAAGCAGGCTCAACATGGTCTTGGCAAGAACTCTAAAGAAGATGGGCCTCTACTACATGAGTCCACTCACCCCAAGCAAGGCTCCCTTCTATGGCATCATCCTAGGAAACTCCTCTACACCAATTGGCTCAGTAACCCTCCCTGTCACTTTTTGTACAAAGCTGGACTTTCGGACGGAGCATATCAAATTTGAAGTAGCCTACATTGAATCATCATACCATGCCACTTTGGGAAGACCAGCGCTGGCCAAATTCATGGTCGTGCCTCATTATGTCTATCTACTTCTCAAGATGCCAGGCAACATAGGGGTTCTCTCCTTACGCGGGGATCTACTTAAATCCTTTGAATGCGACAAGGAGACAATTGTTCACGCCTCTAGCATTCGAGAGCTCTATAAGCGACATACTCACAGCTGCCAAGCCATTCTTTGGTCAAACCGGCTGGTGACGTCGGCACAAAAACCATACAGCTACAAGAAGGAGATGAGTACAAAATCGCCATCATCAGTGCAGGGCTGGGTGACAAATAGAACTCGAGCTCGTCAACTTTCTTAGGGCTAATTGAGACGTATTCGCCTGGAAACTAGTGGACATGCCAGGGGTGCCTAAGGAGTTGATCGAGCACGCACTAAAAGTTGACCCTAAAGCCATGCCAAAGAAGCAGGGACTACGACGATTCTCTCCAGACAAGAGAGAAGCCATCAAGAAAGAGATGGCAAAACTACTCGCAGCGGGGTTTCTCAAGAAAGTCTACCATCCTGAGTGGCTGGCCAACCCTGTACTTGTCTAGAAAAAGAACAACAACGAGTGAAGGATGTGTGTCGACTACACAGATCTGAACAAGCACTGCCCAAAGGATCCTTTCAGGCTACCACACATTGATCTAGCAATCGACTCCACAGCAGGATGTGTTCTGTCGTCCTTCCTTGACTGCTACTCTGGCTACCACCAGATCACCCTCAAAGAAGAATATCAAATCAAGATGGCATTCATCACCCCTTAGGGGGCATACGCCTACAAGACTATGTCTTTTGGATTGAAGAACGCAGGCGCCACCTATCAGCGGGCGATACAGCTGTATTTTGCTAACCAGCTACATCGCAATGTTGAAGCTTATGTTGACGATGTTGTCGTCAAAACCAAGACCTAGGATCAGTTCATCGCTGACTTGGAAGAAACCTTCAGCAGCCTCCGTAAGTTTCGTGGGAAACTTAATCCAACCAAATATGTCTTTGGCGTACCCTCTGGAAAACTACTTGGATTCATCATCAGCCATCGAGGAATTGAAGCTAACTCAGAGAGGATCAACGCCATCATGGCTATGGATGTCCCAGCAACAACCAAGGATGTCCAGAAGCTTACAGGCTGCATGGTAGCCTTAAACAGATTCTTGTCTAGACTTGGTGAATGGGGCTTACCCTTTTCAAGCTTCTAAAATGACAAGACAAATTCCAATGGACCCCAGATGCGGCAGAAGCACTCGAGAACCTCAAGCAGCACCTCCAGTCACCGCCAATACTCACAGCTCCACTACCCAGAGAGGAACTACTCCTCTACATAGCATCGACTACTCATGTAGTCAGCACAGCAATTGTGGTTGAACGCCCGGAGGAAGGTCACGCTTATGGCGTCCAGAGGCCAGTCTACTTCGTCAGTGAAGTGCTTTCTGAATCAAATGTCAGATACCCTTCAACTCAAAAAATTCTCTATGGGATCCTTATCACTTCCAGGAAGCTTCGCCACTACTTCAATGAGTACAAGATCTCAGTTGCTACAGACATCCTATTAGCGGATATAATCCACAATCGGGATGCCACTAGAAGAATTTCAAAGTGGGCAGTAGAACTGGGAGCACTCGAAATCAAGTTCAAGCCCAGAGCAACTATCAAGTCACAATCATTAGTCGATTTTTTAGCTGAGTGGCGGGAAAATCAGATTCCAACCCCTCCCAATGTTCCCGAGCATTGGGTGACGTACTTCGACGGTTCACTCAAGATTGAAGGGGGTTGCGTCAAAGTTTTATTCATCTCTCCCAACGGAGAACAGCTTAAGTATGTGCTTCAGATCCTATTTGAAGTCTCCAACAATGAAGCAGAATACAGGGCACTCTTGCACTGGCTTCGCCTGGCAGTTTCCCTCGGTATCAAGCGACTACCTGTGTTCGACAACTCTGTACTCATCGTCCAGCAAGTAAACAAGGAGTGGGACATCAACAAGGAAACAATGGATGCATACATGGCAGAAATCAAGAAATTAGAGAACAAGTTTTTTTGGACTGGAGATCCACCAAGTTGATCGTGACGACAATGTGGCAGCTGATGTCCTTTCCAAACTTGGATCCACTCGAGCCAATGTACCTCCTGGAGTCTTCATACAAGAATTACACCATCCTTCAGTCAAGCTCCAAAATCACCCAATCACCGACATGGGGCCACGGTCATTGAGGTTCTAATGATTGAGGAAGACTGGCGAATTCCCTTCGTTGAGGCAAAAATCATCCAAGCTGTCCGCATTATTTGGAGAAGCAAAGGATTCGTTTTGGTCGGCGACAATCTGTACAAACGCTCCGCTTCAGGAATCCTCATGAAGCGCATCACTCTAGAGGAAGTCTAGGATATCCTAAGGGAAATTCATGAAGGAGTTTGCAGCAATCACGCCGCATCAAGAACATTGGTCGGAAAAGCCTACAGATCGGGTTTCTTCTGGCCAATAGCTGTATCAGATGCTGAAGACCTCATTAAGAGGTGTCCTCGATGTCAGTTCTTCGGCAAGCAAACTCATGTTCCAGCCCATAACTTGATCACAATCCCTCCGCCTTGGCCATTTGCATGTTGGAGTCTGGATATGATTGGCCCTCAATGCCAGGGGGATTTAAACACATATTGGTGGCAGTCGACAAGTTTACCAAATGAATCGTGTACAAACCTATTGTTAAGATCTCAACAGACAGAGAAGTGATTTCATCTCCGATATTTTACATCGGTTTGGTTTCCGTCACACCATCATCACATATTTGGGTTCCAATTTCACCTCTCAATCTTTTTGGGATTTATGTGAAAACGCCTGAATCGAGGTCAAGTACGCATCCGTGGCCCATCCAAGGGCCAATGGTCAGGTAGAACGCATCGATGGGTTGACACTCGATGGTTTAAAAAAGATGATTGTTGGCACTCCATAGCCTATACGAATTACTCCGCAAGCGCACAGAGACCGATGTAGCTTTCACCAGGGAGTATACCTGGGATATCGAATCCAAGGAACGGTAAAACTTTGACCAAACCTAGAGCTAGTTCAACCGGACCCACCAGGAGAAGAGAGGTAAGTGTGCAGAGGGTCTAACGTCGACTAGCCAACTCATTACCCAGAATACTTGCAACAAAACTATCTTGATCAGCTTCGACGGCTGGAAAAGGAAGGACTTCAGAAAGGGGTGAGAGGGGAGTCCAATGGCAACCTGCAACTACTGCTATGAAAACACCCGAACGTGGTGGACTACGAGGGATGGACAGGGCTGTCACCACCTGCCGCCTACCACAACGGTTCCGTGTGGTGGAACACAACCCGAGGTAACTAACCAAGTCTAGGCACCATGCCTAACACTATCGAGTTACGTACTTCTGCCTCTCGGCAAGACAGAAAGTACTCTCAAATAAGTAGAACTTGCTACTTACGCAGACTAGGGATCCCGCAGATCAATGATAGAAAGTAAACAAGTAACTGAAGTAAAGAGAAAGACTAGCAAGATACCGATGAGAGACGAGGAACTTCACTCCGAAGATATTCCATTCCTCCAAGGTGGCTTACAAAATGGAGTAAGGCCGAGAGAACTCGGCACCGCTCCTTTACCTTGACTTTCGCCAAGACTCTCACCTCACACTCTCCCTATTATACTAAGTGGGACTACATCTTGCTTGGACTCTTCTCCTCTCCAAATGGTGTGTGCTGAATGAGGGATGGGGTCTCCCTTTTATAGGCCTCCAAGGTGGGTTGCTTAGCTTGTAAGCAAGGCTAAGGTTGCTTAGTTTGTAAGCTAAGCTATGGTTGGCTTGACTTGTAAGCAAAGCTATCCACGCATGCGTGGTAGTTGTAACTTCCACTTGAGGGCTGCACACATGGCGGCTGTAATTTCCTCTTGAAGGCTGCACACGTGGTGTAAAAAGGTCAGGCCACCTAGCCTCCCCTAGGACGGCCGGCCTGGGTGTCGTCTGTTTTCCACCGCCTTTCTGCTGAACGCTCTGGATCACCCGTAGATGTCGGTTGCATTGGTGTTGGTCCGAAGCCGGCCTGGGGTTGTCCCCCCTCGGCCCTCCGTTCCACCGACGTGTCAATCAACGCTTGTATTTTCCTCCTCAAGTCGGTTTAGGACTTGGTTCTGAGTTTAGTCACTGCAGGTGGACCCAACTTGTCATGGCTCAAGCCTTTCGGTCTTGGTTTATGCATTTTGTATAAAACCACGTTGGATTGGCTTGTATTTGCACTCATGAGCATTCTGACCAAAGATGAGCCTGAATTGCCAAGGTGGATAGGCCGGCCGGCCTGGGTTTTCTCCCAATTTGGAAAAATTTTGTACATGTTGTTCCTGCATTCAAATACTCACCAAAACTCGTGGAACTTGTTAATATAAGTGAATTTGGCATGAATATGACCTTTGTTTCATGAAATCAGGCGGAGAGTTGGCGGCAAAAATCACCGATATCGACCGCCAACACACCCCCATAGCCAGACTTTGCTCGCCCCGAGCAATAAGGTCGAAAAAGAGTGAAGCCTGGTTTCATGAACACAAAGAATGGATAAGATTTATTTCTACACTTTCCTCATACCTTGGATTCCGAGTGGCTAACACCTTCACCTTCGAATATTGATCCCCATAACAAGTCGATGGAGAACATGATTCACTTCCTTTTCTCTGTACTTGGAGGTTTTGCAAGATTTTCAAAATAGGAGGCAGGCTCTCACTCTTAGTCTCTCATTTTGTGTTTGAATCTCACTAAGGTCTTTAGAGAAAACCTCTCCTACATTTAAATAGGCTTTTTTGTGGCTCAAGGTAGGGATAAACTTGCATATCTTCCTCATTTATTTTACAAGGTCAAAGATCTTGTCTTTGAGAGATCATGTCATCTTTTAGAACTTGGTCATATGCATGTGTATGTGAGGGATGAATGTCCCTTTGAGTGTTGTTTGACTTTGGCTTCTCCATCTTTCCCCTTTGTTTTTTTTGCTCGAGTAAGATTGTTGCTCACTCTTTTTTTTCCTTTTTCTCTTTTTTTTTGATGGGGTAGAGAGCTTTTGGTGAACCACTTTTGATGGACTTTATTAATGAACGTGCACAGTGGATGACCAAAGTACTCTATGATCATGACATTTCTCAAAAGGCAACGATGTTTGATCAAGCTCAAAATGTCGAAAGATAGCTATGTGGGTTCAATTCCATTCATGTATGGCTCTGGATAGGACTTTGTATGGTTGGAAGTGAATGAGAGTTGCCTTTTTTAAAAAAGAAAAAAAACTCAAAGACTTCAAATTAGAAAGAATATGTCTCTCATTTCATTATATCATGAGGGTCAATAAACAAAAGTTCAAGTGATCCTATCATGTAATAAGTTCCAAAGGTAACGAGTACTCGCATAAGAAATAGAACTTAGGCACCTTTGAAAGTCATGTGTCAATTCATCTCTTCCAAGGGTTTCATTCAAAATTTAATTTTATTTTAGTTAGAACTAATTTGAATGAAATCAGGAAGGAAAAGAAGGATGGGGTCGCAAACCTCCGTGATGACTTGTTATGTCGATGTTTTGGTTAGGCATGGGTCTAATCTAGCTACCTGATCTTAAGTTGCATCAAATTTTGCTCAACTTTGCCAAGGAGTCCATCTCAGTGCTATTCATGATGTTCTTCTACACACTTGATGAAAATATTAGAATAGGGGGGCGGTTGGCACATAAATGTGCACCAACCAACTAAAGCACGAGCATGAAGCATTTATTTCATTTTATTTTAGTTTTTCTTTTCTCAAACATAATTGGGCGCTTCTGAAACAAAACTTGAGAAATAAACTGGCGCCCATTATCCTAGACTAGGGTAAGGCACGTTTAAGGTCTGGCAATGACCATAAATGAGGGCTCTAGCTCGGATAACTCATAGTCGTTTATCCCTTTGAGTTCCGGTAGTTCGGGCTCGAGGAATATTTACAATATTTCCATCATCAGCCTGGAGGATTTATTAGATAAGACTCTTTCCACTTACTTCTAAGCTTATCACGACCAATCAAACGAAGGTGGGAATTAAAGAGTAGTACCTTATTTCCCCGTTTCGAAATGCTTGATCTTGATCTGCTTATCGTGTCATCTTTTCATCCGCTCTCTTGTAGAGCTTGGAGCTATGGTAAGCCTTCTTCCTCCATTCATCCAATTCAGCCCATTGGATTTCCCTTTTAACCCCGGCTGATTGGAGATCCATTTTTCACCTCTTAATTACCCTGTGGGATCTGAACTCTAGGTCAACTGGTGTATGGCAAGTTTTGCCATAGATCAGCTGGTGCGGTGTTTGTCCAATCGGCGTCTTGAAGGCTATTCAATATGCCCAGAGTGCCTCGGGTATCATGCTATTCCATTCCTTCCCCATGGCATTCGCTATCTTCTGCAGAATGTTTCTGATCTTCTTGTTAGATGTTTCCGCTTAGCCATTGGTATAGGGATGGTATGGAGTAGCAGCACGGTGGTTTTACTCTCAATTCGTTGAGACACTTCCTGTAGGTCTTGTCTTGTGAAGCGTGAGTCTTCACTACCAAACATGACTCTTGGAAATTCAAAGCAAGGAAATGTGATTTCCTAGATCATCTTCTTTGAATTCTTTGAGTCGGCCGCAACACAGGAAGTGCTTCATCCGTTTGGACAAATAGTCCATGGCCTCCAAGATGCACTTGCTCTGACATAGGGAAAGACTCACAAAGTGAACTCCCCATATGTCGATTACTTCCAACTGAAGGTTGCTCTTCAGTGGCGTAGCATCTGACATCTTGGGCACCGTATAGATTCTTTAGCGTCTCAAAACTTGGTTGGCTAGAATTATGCATTCTGCCAAACCTAAGCATAGATACGGAATACTTTGTAGTGTAATCCTTATGGTAAGGAGTAGCATGCTCAAGAATCTTGCCTTATGGTAAGGAGTAGCACGCTCAAGAATCTGGCGGGTCTCACATAGCGGGATGCAGCAGTTGGAGTAAACCAATAGCACAGACTTTGAATGGATAGGGGTTCTCCCAAGGGTGGTATTTGCTGAGGTGTATATAGCTTCTTCTTGTCTTCATCTAGAGATATATATCCAGTCTCCATAAAATTCACTTAGTTCTCATACCATGGACTAGATATAGTGATCTCCAGAAGAGTATCATCTCTCAAGAAGTCAATCGGTTACTCGAATCCTTGAGAGATGAGCAGCCACACAATTTTCTGCTCCTACCTTATCTCTGATTTCCAAATCAAATTCTTGTAGGAGCAGAATCCCACGGATGAGCCGTGGCTTGTCTTCCTTCTTGATCACAGGTGCTTTAGTGTAGCATGATCTGTGTATGCTATCACCTAGCACCAACCAAGTGGGAGCTGAACTTAGGGCGAATACTAATGCTAGAAGTTCCTTCTCTATTGTTGCATAACTGAGCTCCGGTCAATGTCTTACTTGCATAAGATTTGGCATAATGCTGATTACCCTTGCATTGATTCAGCACTGCTCCGACGGCGTAGTCAATTGCATCGCACGTGGTCTCGAAAGGAAATTTCCAATCGGGAGGATGCATGATGGGTGAAGAAACGAGTGCCTCATGGCACTCATTGTCCGAGGACAATCTTTTCTCTGACCATAAACTGACACCTCACCCAATTAAGGTCAAAGTGTGTTTCTCGGCAACTCTTGAGAACTTTGTCTAAATTCTCAAGGTATTCTTTAAGGTTCTTGCCAGAGTTTGAGAAATCATCCATGAAACCCTTCATGATGCTCTCGATTTGGTCAGAGAAAGTCGCCATCTTACACCCCTGAAGTAAAGCAGGTGCGTTCCAAAGACCAACGACATTCACCGGTAGGCGAATGTGCCGCAGGGACAGGTGAAGGTAGTCTTAATTGGTCATACAATTTTGGTGATGACCAGAATATATGTCAAGGTATTGGAAGAATGAGTGCTTATCCAGTCGTTCAAGCACCTCGTCAAAGAAGGGGAGAGGATAGTGGTCATTTTGGATAGTCTTGTTGACAATCGATACATGTCCTTGATGACTTTCCTCTGGGATATGAGCGCTCTACTCTCAGAGGTGATTGCTCCCTTCTTTGGGACCACTTGGACTAGGCTAACCAAAACACTATCTTACACGGGGTTGATGACGCCCGCGTGCAGTAGTATCAATACCTCTTGGTTCACTACCTTCCTCATCACATTGTTCAGCCATCACTAGTGCTCTTAGGATGACTTATGGTCCGGTTCCATAAAAATGCGATGGGCGCACAAGTCAGGGTTGATCCCCTTTCTAGTCCTGGAGAGATTACCCGATGACGGACCAGTACTTTCTCTAGGATTGCAATGAGCCGCCGAGTCTCACTCTCTATCAGCTTGTCGCTGATGAAGACTGGCATGCTACTGTTGTTGTTGGAGGAAGGCGTTCTTCAGCCTAAGGGGCAACAGTTTCAGCTCAATAAGAAGATGTTGCGGTTTTTCTTCTTCGTTGAGCTTGTGGTGGCCGCACGGATCTGTTTCCTAGGTGAATTTAATGACATCTTCTTCAGAGATGTTTATTGCCTTCTCTATTGGGTCTTTCTCCGGTCTAGCCTTTTGCATTACCTAAACGGACTAGACTGACCGGGATCTTCTTTTTGTCAACCTTGAGCTATGAAGAGTAGCTCGGAATTCATTGGAGTTGACAAGTGGCCCTATTGGCTGATCAAGAGAACTTTTAACCTTTAGGGATATCAAAGATGTGGAAATCCAGAAAGATCTTATTATGCCCCATCTTTAGGGACATAACATGGAAAAAAGAATCTCCTTACTCTCCCTCATTTAGCCATCGATCCACTTCGGGTGCTTACGGGAAAAGGACACGATTTCCTTCGGATCGTAGAAGTTCTCTTGTGGTGCAGCGTCCCCAATAGTGAAGAGGAGTTTTTAGGAATTGAATTCCGCTCCTCTATCCATTCCTTGCTACTGATCACAGCAAGACCCTCAATCTGCGATGTAGCATCTGGAATGAATACCTCAGATCTTGAGCATATGAACTTATGATCCTTCGGTATGTTCGAAACATGACCGAGGTCATGATGAGCATTGGCATATCATCAGTGACTGGCTCATAATCTGTGGACTTGATTGGTTCAGTAATTTTCACTATGTGTGGTGGTGGTGAGAGGATGCAACTGATAGGGTGATCAGTTGGTTTGGGTGGAAAAAGGGGCTCGTGGATGGGCGGAAAGGTGTACAGCTGAACAAATTCTAGACTAGTGTTGCTACCGTTCCCCGGGAACGGTGCCAGAAAGATTGTTGGCACTCCTTAGCCTATACGAATTACTCCGCAAGCGCACAAAGACCGATGTAGCTTTCACTAGGGAGTATACCTGTGATATCGAATCCAAGGAACGGTAAAGCTTCGACCAAACCTAGAACTAGTTCAACTGGACCCACCAGGAGAAGAGAGGTAAGTGTGCAGAGGGTCTAATGTCGGCTAGCCAACTCATTACCCAGAATACTCGCAACTAAACTATCTTGATCTGCTTCGGCGGCTGGAAGAGTAAGGACTTCAGAAAGGGGTGAGAGGGGAGTCCAACGGCAACCTGCAACTACTGCTATGAAAACACCCAAACATGGTGGACTACGAGGGACGGACAGGGCTGTCACGACCTACCGCCTACAACAACGGTTTTGTGGGGTGGAACACAACGCGAGGTAACTAACCATGTCTAGGCACCACACCTAACACTATCGAGTTACGTACTCCTGCCTCCCGGCAAGACAGAAAGCACTCTCAAATAAGTAGAACTTGCTACTTACGCAGAGTAGGGATCCCGCAGATCAATGACAGAAAGTAAACAAGTAACTAAAGTAAAGAGAAAGACTAGCGAGATACCGATGAGAGACGAGGAACTTCACTCCGAAGATATTCCATTCCTCCGAGGTGGCTTAAAAATGGAGTAAGGCCGAGAGAACTCGGCACCGCTCCTTTACCTTGACTTTCGCCAAGACTCTCACCTCACACTCTCCCTATTCTACTTAGTGGGACTACATCTTGCTTGGACTCTTCTCCTCTCCAAATGGTGTGTGCTGAATTAGGGGTGGGGGCTCCCTTTTATAGGCCTCCAAGGTGGGTTGCTTAGCTTGTAAGCAAGGCTAAGGTTGCTTAGTTTGTAAGCTAAGCTATGGTTAGCTTGACTTGTAAGCAAAGCTGTCCACGCATGCATGGCAGTTGTAACTTCCACTTGAGGGCTGCACACATGGCGGTTGTAACTTCCTCTTGAAGGCTGCACACGTGGTGCAAAAAGGTCAGGCCACCCGGCCTCCCCTAGGCCGGCCGGCCTAGGGTGTCGTCCGTTTTCCACCGCCTTTCTGCTGGACGCTCTGGATCACCAGTGACGCTCTGGTCCGAAGCGAGGCAGTTATGGGGCCCGGGGTTGTCCCCCTCGGCTCTCCGTTCCATCAACGTGTCAATCAACGCTTGTATTTTCCTCCTCAAGTCGGTTTAGGACTTGGTTCTGAGTTTGGTCACTGCAGGTGGACCCAACTTGTCATGGCTCAAGGCTTTCGGTCTTGGTTTATGAATTTTGTATAAAACCACGTTGGATTGGCTTGTATTTGCACTCATGAGCACTCTGACCAAAGATGAGCCTGAATTGCCAAGGTGGATAGGCCGGCCGCCCAGCCTGTGTTTTCTCCCAATTTGGCCAAATTTTGTACATGTTGTTCCTGCGTTCAAATACTCACCAAAACTCATGGAACTTGTTAATATAAGTAAATTTGGCATGAATATGACCTTTGTTTCATGAAATCAGGCGGAGAGTTGGTTGCGAAAATCACCGATATCAACCGCCAACAAGGATCTACGATGCTAATACCAAAAAGGGTGGCAAGTGGATCCAAGAGCTACCTCATGTGGTCTGGGGGCTGCGAACTCAGCCTAGCAAAGCTACTGGACAGTCTCCATTTTGCCTTACATGTGGATCAGAAACCATATTGCCTGCAGATATAATGTGGAAATCTCTAAGAATTGAATCTTCTTAAGAAGGAGAAGCATATGAAGCTCTGGAACTTGAGTTGGATTCAGTTGAGGAAGCAAGGTTCATTGCTTTGACTCAATCGGCTAGATATCTTCAAGGAGTCAAACGCTATCATGATCGTAATGTCCTGCAGAGATCTTTTAACGTGGGAGATATAGTACTACGCCGTATCCAGGATTAGATAGGACTGCATAAGATCAATTCAAGGTGGGAAGGGCCTTTTATTGTTCCTAAGGTTACAAGACCAGGATCCTACAGAATTACTGATGCTGATGGCAATGAAGTACCCAATTCTTGGAATATCGAGCACTTACACAAGTTTTATCCTTGATTCAGTTGTATCATAAAGGTGTCAGTTGATTTTCTTAATAAAGTGTTGGTCTCGAATACCTATCGACTACATTAAGGGCAAAAAATCAAGATGATACCTACAAGTCTATCAGGCATTGTCCAACAAGATCGACTATTCTACAGTAAACTACAGGGTTCATCCAACCTGGGTAATCCTAAGGGATTCATACCAACCTAGTTAACCTAATATGGATAATCCCACACACAGTTTTTCCCACTTGGGTAACCTCACGAGGTTCATCCTAACCGGATAATTTACAGTTTGCTTCGTTAAACTTATTTCGCATATCGAGAAACTAGTCCCATCATTGGCAGCAAGGGCATCTTTTTCAGCAAGAAGCTTTCTGTTGTCCACCGTCTCGAGTAAAGCACTCGATTTCATAAAAGAACGGTTGGCAACATCCTGATGAAAAAGTGCATATTCTAGTCATGCAACTACTCGACAACTAATGCAAGAGAGTACTGTTGAAGGCCATTATTTCACGTTCTGACCGTCAGCTTGTTCCATGCATATTTTGTTTAATTCTAATAAGTTCCATGAGTTTTGGATGAGTTGTGCCTGCAGGAAATCACAGTCCAAGGATGGTCGAAAACAAAGGTCGGTGGACAGATGGCATAGGGCCAGGCCGGCCGGCCTAGGCCAGGCCGCCCGGCCCCATTCTGTAGCCTCTCTGCTCCCGGCTTCGCGTTGAAGTTAAGCACAACCGCCACAGTTGCGTACCACCGGCGCTACCTGAATCACCGGCCATCAACTGACCTTGGACTGCTATAAATAGGACCCACTCCATCACTTGTAAACACACACTCAAAGGAGCAATTCTCTCTTCTCAAGTCTAGAGTAGGTTAGTAGTTGGGAGTTAGAGTCGAGTCGAGCTTGTCTCGGGGATCCGGAGTCATCATCGGAGCTCGGTATAAGCTCTTGTATCTTTTCCTTTGACTATTTTAATATAAGTAATCTTCTTTATTTACTTGAGTCAGCTTTACTTTCTGCAAGTTCTTTATCTCTTCAAGTACTAGTACTTGTCTGTGGGAGTAGTTTACCTCTAGTTCAGTTTAAGTTATCTTCCTTACTTGTCGGAGCTAGTCTTACGGGTTTTCTCGCCCGAACAAGTGAACTCAAGTTAGTTCACTAGGTCGAGGGGGATTTCTCTTGAAGGCCTCAAGATAAATCCTAGTACCGAGAGCGGACATGGTGTCTAACTCAGTGTCGCCTAGGAAGTATGTTCCACCCCACGGCACCGTAGTGGTAGGCGGCAAGTGGTGACAGCCTTGTCCGTCCCTCGTAGTCCACCACGTTCGGGTGTTTTCATAGCAGTAGTTGCCGAAGGACGTCGGACTCCCTTCTCATCCCTTTCTGAGTCCATCTCTTAGGCCGCCGAAGTAAGATCCAGATGTCGGCATCAAGACAGAAGCTTAGATTAGTTCTAGTGAGGCTAGCTCAGTAGTTTAGAAGTGTTTCAGGAGTCCTTTCTCGCTCGTTGTCCTCCCAGCTGCTACCTCTCTAAGGTATAGAATCTCCTGTGCGTCAGATGGTCATAGACTTGCCATTTATCCTACCCCTTATCTGGCTTACCCCTGCTAAATTAGTCGGTTGATAGATCTAGTAAAGGTCATCACTACAATTTACGATATACTTTACCATAGTGCTTCCCTGAGGATTTTCATGATACCCTGGAATACTTCATGGTGAAGTGCTACATCGGTGATTCCGTGCGCTTGCAGAATACCTATTCAGATTGAGCACAAGAGACACCAAAAAGCATTTCTAGCGCCGTTGCCAGGGAAGCAATTGGCTAAAGTTATCATATAATTAAGTGATAAACTTTATTGCTGTATCACCGCTAGTTTTAGTTGGCTTACCATTGCTCTCTCTCTCTCTCTCATTTTATCAATGCAGAGCAGTACATGATCGGTTTTGATCTACCATCCAACTTCGATATGAATCCTCAGAGAATTGGGCGAATTGTGAGACGCCGCATCGTCCCACCCCTGAAGAAACCCACTTGGAACCCTCATTCATCTGTTTCAGCACCACCTATGGCCAAGACTCTCCGTCAGTACTCGGCCCCGTCCAGCAGCCACTTCCCTACTGGACTGAACACCGACCAAGGCAATGATGGCTTTGAGCTCAAATCGGGACTAGTGAACATGGTTCAAGCGAGTCCATTCTGTGGAAAGGCATCTGAGGATGCGCCAACGCTCACCTCCCGAATTTCCTAGAAGTGAGCAGTACTATCAACCCCAGAGGTACCAAGATGGATAACTTCGTCTTTGGCTGTTCCCATTCTCCTTGCTAGGCATGGCGAAGACGTGGTTCTGCTCCAACAAAGCAGACTTCACCATTTGGGATGCCTGCTCCAATGCATTCCTGACAAAGTACTTCTCGGTGGGAAAAACCAATGCCTTCCGAAAGAAAATCTCTGGATTTCAGCAGCTGCTTGGTGAAGCCATTCCGGAAGCTTGGGAGGGATTCCAGGAATACATTGCAGCATGCCCCTACCACGGCATGCAAGAATGGCTGATCATATAGAGTTTCTTCCATGGCCTAAACACGCCAGCTCAGAACCACATTGATGCAGCATCAGGTGGTTCCTTCCTTTCGCTCGACGTCACCAGAGCGAAAGCACTGGTAGAGAAGATTGCATTGAACCAGAGTTGGAAAGGAGAAAGGCGGCAACAGACCCGCAAGGGAATTCATCATATTGACAGTGTCGATATGCTCGCTGCCAAGATGGACCTTCTCATGAAGAGGCTGGAGTCTCCGCACTAGGAGGCCAACCAGATTATGGACTCTTGCATGACATGCGAGACTTGTGGAGAAACTGGACACACGGGCAACTCTTGCCCGATCACCCAGGAGGAAGCCAACTTTGTTGGAGCGAACAACTCCAACAACACAGGCTTTCGTCCTCAGCAGGGTTGGAATTCCAAGCCCAACCTCCCCTTCGATCAACAGCAAGGTATGAACTTCAACAACAATTTTCAGCCTACATTAAAGTCGACGCCAAGACCCCTCTCATTTTGGGAATTACGGAGAACGTTCCATTGAAAATCCGGAACTTCTTCATTCCCGTTGATTTTGTCATCCTCGACATGAAAGTCGACGCCAAGACCCCTCTCATTTTTGGAAAGCCATTCTTGAGTACCGCAAATGCACACATTGATGTGGGAGCTGGAGAAATCCAACTCAACATCAATGGGAAGATGGAGAAGTTAGCCTTCAGACCGAAGGTCGAACAATGTTCCCAGGTTAGAACCTTCAACTGGAAGAAATCCGAGAAAGAGCAGGAGAAGACATCAACCCCCACAATCGATATCCTTGCCGAGCTCTTAGGACAACTACGAATCGACAAGGAAATCAGGGTGCACAACTACAGGAACACAAGGCGAAGAATCCTTCATAGAGAATTTGAGGAATCAGAGGCGAAAGCGATCAAAACAAAACCTGACACCAAGAAGGAATGGCGGAGGAAAGTGTCTTCGTCAGGATCTCCATCCGACAACAACAACAAAACCAAAGGTATGGAGAGTCCCACTCCGGACTTCCGGAGCTCTCGCCATGAGGACCATGGTACGTATCCATTCTTGCATTTGCATATAGGATAGTTTCAATTGCTTGCATCGTTTTTCCTTCCACATCATGGCATGTTTAATTTTTGAACCAATCTTTTAAATTTTGTTTTGTATCACTTGAGATTGCATAAAAAAAAATCGGCCGAAAGTCAAGCTGGCCAGCCCCACTTTACTTCTTTTGGCCAGGGAGCATGTAACACCCTAATTTAAATTTCAACAATTAATAATAAATTTATTTGGCTTTATCTAATTTTCTAAGGTTTATATGCTTAGTCTTGCATTTAAATTAATTTTCTTTCCTAAGTAATTAAAATTTATCATAGGGTTAAAATGTTTGTGCATACATGCTGGTGCATACTTTTATTTAGTTGAGTGCATAGGATTTGAATTCAAATTTGGTTTGAATTCAATTAGATTTGAGTGTGGTTTGAGTTTGTTTGAAAAAGAGGAAGGAAGAAAAGAGAAACCAGCCCAAACCCCAACCGCCAGCAGCACAGCTCGCGCGGCCCAGCTCTCCCCGACGCCGGCCCAGTCCGCTCTCTCCTGCGGCCCAGCCTCTCACCCCGCACTCCCTCTCTCCTGGGCCCAGCAACCTCCACCCCCCCCCGCAACGCGTGCTCTCCCCCTCCGACCAGCCCGGGCCTGCAAGCCAGTACCCGCCTGCGCACGCTCGGCCTAGCTCGCCCAACACGCTCGCCGCGCAGCGCGCCTCCCCCCCCCCCCCCCCCCCCGCCTCTGACTGACATGGTCGCCCCACCTCTCAGCTCGGCCCAGTTGCGCTCACCCCGCAGACCGACCGAGCGGCCTCACCTGGGCCCGCCTGGCAGCCCCTCCTTTCTGCACCACGCGCTCAACCGCAGCCGCGTCGCCCTCTCTCCCTCTGCCAATCCGGGCCCGTGCGTCAGTTCTTTCCCCTTCCTCTGCCCGCAATCTCCGCGCCGAGCCCTCTATTTCATTTCCGCCGACCTCGCTCACCTGCCCGTGGACCATCCCACCCGAGCCCGACCGCCACGAGACCCACCTGCAGCCTCCCTCACCCGCTCCTTGCATGCGCACCCCCGACTCCGAACGACCCGCGCTGATTTCGGATCGAGGGCACGAGCAGTCCGCGTGCACAATGCTCGTGCCGTGATTCCCGCAGCCCACACACCGAGAATCACCCCCGCCGCCTTTTTAACGCGCCCCGCACCACCCTGAACCCTATCCCCACGACAATTTTTCCCCCAAACCGTAGCCTAGGCGCCCACAACCTCGGCGCTCGGAGCAGATCACCCCGCCGCCGTGGCCACGCTACTCCGCAGCCTCCAGAGCTGTGCAGTAGCCACGCCCCGTGCTGTAACACCCGGTTTATAAAAGAACATAAACCGAGCAATCATATACGTGCCAGGATCAAGTCACACGTATATACAACAGAATGAACAGTATATCACAGCACATATCACGAATAAGTCATAATAAAGTGAATACAAATGTTATTTATTACATTAATGACATAAATGTCTGATACAGCGGAAGCGAAGTACAAATACGAATAAAACTCTCCGAAGCTGAGCAGGGCGCCACAGGGACGTCAACTGGGAGACGAACGCCTAGAAGTCCTCGTAGTCCTGGTGGCGCTGGACGAACTCCCTCGTGTCGGCAGGAACTGAGCAGCAGTAGCGTAGCCAAGAGGAAAAAGTAGAGAAGAGGCAAGAGTGAGTACACAACTTGTACTCAACAAGTATAACACAAACTATGAGGCTCTAAGGTTGGCTGACTCGACTGCATTAGCTTTTAAGTGTTGGCAAGATTTTATTAAAGCTATTTACTACGAGTTGATGAATTACCATTAACCCAGTTACATAGTAATTAATCAGAATTTATTAAGAAACTACTGAGATCCAAACCGAAACCCCGAGAGGCACCTCCCTCGTCGGAAGGAGATAACCCCACTAATCAAAAGGAGGATCTGGGCCGCTCATGACCATGAGCACGGCTAGTATACCAGTTTTACACTCTGTAGAGGTTGCACATCTTTACCCACAAGTTGTGAGCTACGCTAGTTGTTCATCACACTTCCTTAGGTGAGATGGCTAGCAAACTCACTACGAGGCCATTACAAAGAATCTCGTTGGTAAGGCATAACCGTGAAGAGTTGGATCGGCGACGATGGGGCCCACCTCACGGGGGTACAAGCACAGGTGCGCAAACCAAGCACAAACCAAGCCGGAGGAGCAGGGACCATTGAAGCTTACCACCCTTTGCCCCGCAGGTAAGACCGTCCCATTCCAGTCTTGTGGTAGCGCTGTTGTCCCAGGTTGTCGCTCTATGAACCGGTCCTTATGGAGAGTGGCCAACCAGGCAGTAAGCACCGTGCTGGCCCCCTAAACCATGTTTCTAACAAAAACCAATTTTAACGAGACGTGAGCCACTCAAGCCACACAGAGGGCCACTCTCAGAATTTAGTTCACGTAAACCATTAATCAAATTAATTAAAAGGGACCAAGTGTGTTATAGCGCGGCACCTAGCACAACTAACCAAAATGCAACCCAAGGGATATATAAAGGATATAAAGTGGCTAGAAAAGTCCTTATAGGCATACAGTATTAAAATGCAGCATGAAATTGTATTTAAAAGTGATAGGTTGTTCATGTTATACTTGCCTTCCTCGTACTATTCCTGCTGCTGCTCAAACTGGTCTGAAGACGGCTGCTCCTGGTACTGGTACTGGTGCTCCTCCGGTAGCTCAACGTCTACTTGTGAACACATGGCCAAAAACAAGGCACAACAATAAGCATACAAGCAAACACTAACAAAAGCTAAGAAACAGTACATAAATACATAAAAACAGCACACTAAACTAGTCTAAAACTTTTCTATGCATTACAATGATCGCGTGGACATAAAGAACGTCAAAAACGGAGTTAAAACGCATAATCTAGGCTAAAAACACGTTCTAGGGGCTTATCTGCGAGAAAAACTAAGTTCCAGGGGTTTTCTGCAAAAACCGAGGGCCTAAACGTAATTAAACCTTAGTTCTAGGGTCTAACTCGCAAAAATGCCAAGGCTGGACCGCGGGTACTAAATCTAGAAAGGTCAGGGGGCTATGCGCTAAAATCTGGGCCTCAGTGTAAATATTTTTACACTATATAGGACCGCTGGTTGAATTATATAAAACAGAGAGGCTCATATGCAAAAATACAAAGGCTGACCGGTATCCAACCTGTTTGACTCCGGGTCGATCTAATCTGGGCCGTAGATCTGCGATCGGACGGCCTTGGGCGAAGGGGCACGCGGGACGGCGGCGGGACTCGCCGGCGACACAAACTCTGCGGCGGCGCGGTGCTCTGCGCTGCAGAACAAGGAGAGCGGTGGCGGCTAGGGTTTGCGGGGCGGCGTGTGGGGTGGATGGGATGCGGGGGTCCGCTGGGTGGTTTAAAGGGGCTAGCGTGGGGATCTCGGCGTGCGTGCCCGCGGCGGGGATTGCAGGTGGTGGCGTGGCCGTTGCGTGCGAGGAAAGCGGGAGGTGGGGGATGATAGGCGGGTCCGGCCTGTCAGCGTCGCGGTGGGAGGGGACGGTGACGCGCGGGCGGGCTGCGCTGGACGAGCGTGCTGGGCGCTGGCGCGCGCGTTTGGGCCGGAGTGGGGAGAGGCCGGCGTGGGAGCGGGCCGAAGGGGAGGAGGTGGGCCGCTCGCGAGTGGGCTCGGGGAGGGAAGGGAGCTGGGACAGGAGGGGAGAGGGTGGGCCGGCCAACGGGCTTTGGGGTGGTTTTGGGTTTCTTCTTTCCTATTTCTATTTCTTCTCCTTTTTCTATTTCTAATTCAAACAAAGTTTGAATTCAAAAACAGATTTGAATTCAAACCACACTCAAATAATTAAAACTATGCACCAGCATGAATGCAACACCAAAATTTAAACCTATGATAAAATTTTAATCACTTAAGGAACAAAATTTTAGATTAAATGCAAGTCTAACACAATAACCTTAGAAAATTAAATAAAGCCAATTAAATTTATTATAAAATGATGGAATTTAAATTAGGGTGTTACAGACCCTACCCCCTTAAAGAAATCTCGTCCCCGAGATTTAGCTGGGCTGGCTAGCAAAGAGATCTGGATATGTCTTCTTAAACTCATCTTCTCACTCCCAAGTAGCCTCAGCTTCACTGTGGTGACTCCACTGAACTCTGCACATATTGATGCGCTTGTTCCGAGTAACCCTTTCTGATGTCTCCAGAATCTTCACCGGATGCTCAGTATAAGTCAGATCTTCCTGCACATCCACTCCATCCAGTGGTGCCTGCTCCTCGGGTACTCGCAGACACCTCTTCAGCTGAGATATATGGAAGACATCATGAACTCCTGAGAGGCTGGTGGGCAACTCCAGGCGATAATCAACTTCGCCTTTCCTCTCTAGCACCTTGAACGGACCAACATACCGAGGTGCTAACTTCCCCTTGACATTAAACCTGCGGATTCCTCTCAACGGAGACACCTTTAGGTATACATGATCACCAACACTGAAAGTCAGGTCTCTCCGTTTGCCATCTGCATAGCTCTTTTGTCTACTCTGTGCAATCCTCAGATTTTCTCGCACAGCCTGAACCATCTGCTCTGCATCATCTATGATCTCAGGGCCAAAGAGCTGCTTCTCACCAATCTGATCCCAATAGAGAGGGGTCCTGCACTTTCTGCCATACAATGCCTCGAAGGGGGACTTCTTCAAACTGGCCTGATAGCTGTTGTTATATGAGAACTCAGCATAAGACAGGCACTTATCCCAACTAGTACCGTACTGAATGGCACAAGCTCTCAGCATATCCTCCAACACTTGGTTGGTTCTCTCTGTCTGCCTATCTGTCTGAGGGTGATAAGCCGTACTGAAACGCAGCTTCGTATCCAACGAATCATGGAGCTGCTCCCAGAACCGAGAAGTGAACTGAGACCCTCTGTCAGATATGATCTTCTTGGGCACACCATGCAAGCAGACAATCCGAGAGATGTACAACTCTGCAAGTCTAGCACCGGAGTAAGTAGTGTTCACTGGAATGAAGTGAGCAACCTTCGTCAATCGATCCACTACTACCCATATGGAGTTGTACCCTTTCTGAGTACGAGGCAATCCAACAATGAAGTCCATAGTGATTTCCTCCCATTTCCACTATGGAATCTTCAAAGGTTGTAACAGACCTGCTGGCCTCTGATGCTCAGCCTTGACACGCTGACAAGTGTCACAAATAGCCACGTACTCTGCCACTGAACGCTTCATACCATACCACCAGAAACGTTCCTTCAGATCATAGTACATCTTCGTGCTGCCCGGATGAATAGAGTAAGTTGTATCATGGGCCTCACTCAGAATCAACTTCCGGAGATCCTTCACATCTGGCACACAGATCCGGTTCTTGTACCACAAGGTACCCTAATCATCCTCTCTGAAATGAGGAGCCTTGCCCTTCTTGAGCAACTCACAGATCTCCTGCAGCTTCTCATCTTCCTTCTGATGCTGCCTGATCTCTGACTCTAGAGTCGGTACTGCCTCAAACACTGCACTGGAGGTATGATGCAAGAAGCCCAGACTCAACTGCTCAAACTCCTCGCATAACTCTGGAGGCATCTGGAAAGCCACGGCCATGTTGACGTAACTTCTTCTGCTAAGAGCATCTGCTACAACATTGGCCTTGCCCGGATGATAGTGTATCTCCAGGTCATAGTCCTTGACCAACTCTAGCCATCTTCTCTGCAGCATGTTCAGCTCATTCTGCGTGAAAATGTACTTGAGGCTCTTGTGATCAGTGTAGATATCACACCGCTGCCCATACAAGTAATGCCTCCAAATCTTCAGAGTATGCACGACTGCGGCTAACTCAAGATCATGAGTGGGATAATTCAGCTCATGCCGACGTAACTGCCGTGAAGCATAAGCAATCACTCTGCCTTCCTACATCTGAACACACCCAAGACCATCCTTCGAAGCATCACAATATACCGTGAACCTCTTGGTCTGGTCTGGCAGAGTCAGGACTGGCGCCGTAGTCAACCTTTTCTTCAGCTCATCAAAGGCCCTCTGACGCTCATCAGTCCACACGAAAGCCACATTTTTCTCCAGCAAAGAAGTCAAAGGCTTCGCGATCTTGGAGAAATTCTCAATGAACCTCCGATAATATCCTGCTAAGCCCAAGAAGGACCTGACTTCCTTTACTATCTGCGGTGTCTCCCACTCGAGCACATCCTTCACCTTGCTCGGATCAACAGCAATGCCTCCCTGAGAGATAACATGACCGAGGAATGGAACCTCGTCAATCCAGAACTCGCACTTGCTGAACTTAGCATACAGCTGATGCTCTCTCAATCTCTGCAACACGAGCCTCAGATGCTCTTCATGCTCTTCCTCTGTCTTGGAGAAGATTAGAATATCATCAATGAAGATCACCACGAAGACATCCAGATAATCCATGAAAACCATGTTCATCAAGTGCATGAAGAAGGCCGGGGCATTAGTCAAGCCGAAGGACATGACCGTGTACTCATATAGCCCGTACTTGCAAGTGAATGTCGTCTTCGGAATAACCCCAGGACGGATCCTCAGCTGAAAATAACCCGAACGAAGATCAATCTTCGAGAATATACGAGCACCTCGAAGCAAATCAAAGAGATCCTCAATACGGGGCAGTGGATGCTTGTTCTTGATAGTGACTGCATTCAGCTCCCGATAATCCACACACATCATCTTCGAGCCATCCTTCTTATCTACCAGTAATAATGGAAAAGCCCAAGGAGAGAAGCTGCGACGGATATAGCCCTCGGCTAGCAACTCATCAATAGTTTTCTTGACTTCTTCATGCTCTATAGGTGCCATACGGTAGGGCTGCTTTGCAATAGGAGCTGTGCCAGGCAAGAGATCAATACAAAACTCAATGGCGCGTTCAGGCGGCATACCTGGCAGATCATCCGGAAAGACATCCGGGAATTCAGACACCACGCGAATACCGTCCGTGGGTCTAGCCTTCATCTGATGAAGAAATGCCGAAGGCTCCACTGCACTGATAACAACCTCTTGGCCACTGGAAGCTGATAGCAAGACTGTCCTCTGAGCACAATCTATCCGGACTCCCCACTTGGCTAGAGTCTCCATTCCCAAAATGACATCAATGCCCTTGGTGTCTAGCACCATCAGATCAGTACAGAACTCTACTCCCCGCAAGGAAACACTGACTCTCGGGCAGTAAGTGTGAGACCTCAACTGTCCTCTCGGTGAAGATACTAACAGGAACCTCTTTAATGTGCTAGTATGAATACCATGATGCTCGACAAAAGACTGAGTAATGAAGGAATACGTAGCACCAGTATCGAAAAGCACTGTAGCTGGATATGAATTAACCATGAACGTACCAATAACCACGTTGGGAGCCTCGGCCGCTGACTCGGCCGTCACGTGGTTCACTCTGCCCTGAAGTGGCGCCCTGGGCTGAGTTGGGCGCCCCTGCTGTCCCGCCTGCTCCTTCTGGGGGCAAGTGTTGGCGTAGTGCCCCGGCTG
This sequence comes from Panicum virgatum, assembly GCF_016808335.1. Lineage (NCBI taxonomy): Eukaryota > Viridiplantae > Streptophyta > Magnoliopsida > Poales > Poaceae > Panicum > Panicum virgatum. The sequence continues at coordinate 25,621,380 of NC_053150.1, read as the reverse complement.
GCCGCAGTGATAGCAGGTGCGAGGGGGTCCCTGAGCCTGCTGTCCGGCAGGAGGAGATGCCTGCCGTGGAGCCTGCGGTGCTGGTGGAGCTGGTGGAGCAGCACGAGCCGGAGGTGCCGGTAACCTCGGGCCCTGACCTGCCTGCTGCTGCTATCGCGGCGGGTACTGCTGCGGCCTCTGCTGGTACTGCTGGGGTGGCCGGTACTGCTGCTGTTGGTACTGTTGGGGCGGCTGGAGGCGAGGACGGGTGTTGCTGCTGGAAGCAACGGGGACAATCTTCCTCTTCTTGTCCTCCATCTCCAGGTGCTTGCGCTCCGTGTTGAGCGCGCTGTCAACCAGATGGTTGAAGTCGTCGAAGCGGAGGATGAGCAGTGCGTACTGGAGGTAGTCCTCAAGGCCCTCTATGAAGTGCTCCTGCTTCTTGCGGTCATCCGCAACATCGGCAGGGGCGTAGCGAGCAAGCTGCAGAAAGCAATCACGATACTCCGTGACCGACATAGTCCCCTGAAGTGACAAAGACAGATAGATATCGAAAGATTAACTCAAGATTCATAAGGATAGAACAAGGGGCATTAGCTCAAAAGAAACCGCTGAATGGTTATATCTAAGATTACCTGCTTCAGTGCAAGGAACTCCTTCTGCTTCATCTTCATAACGCCCGCGGGGACGTTGTGGCTGCGGAACCGCTCCCGGAACTGGAGCCAAGTGAGAGCCTCGCGGTCCTGAACTGGGTGGGACTCCCACCAGTCCAAAGCTGCCCCTCGCAGCTGTCCTGCTGCGTACAAGACGCGCTCACGATCATCGCACTGGGCGATGTCCAGCTGGCGCTCCACTGCACGGAGCCAGTTGTCAGCCTGAAGAGGGTCGGACGTGTGAGAAAACGTCGGCGGGTGACCCCTCAGGAACTCAGCACGCCTGTCGCGAGGCTGCGGCGGTGGAGGAGGCGGAGGCTGAGTGTGAGCCTGCTGAAGAGCCTGAACAGTGTTGTTCAGGGTGGCCATCATCTGCATCTGGAGCTGGAAGTACTGCTCCGGGGTCAGAGGCGGGGGCATCGGGATCTGGTTGTTCTACCCCTGGTTGTTCTGCCCCTGCTGGTCAGAACCACGCTTGGTGTTCACCATCTGATTTTGGACAAAAGGTTTCACGAGTAAGGATATTGCAGGAATAAATTTAGATGGATATGATAACTCTTTGCAGAAAAAAGACTCAGACCTGATAAAGTAGATAGGATAGAGTGGACTGTTTAACCCCCAACGATCTAACTTATTTTATTAATTAATTAACTTTAATTTAAGAGTGATTTTCTCTAGACAAATTTAAACTGCTAAGCTATGCAATCATTCAAAAATCCAAATCAAACATGTAGCCTAATAACAAGCAGACAATTTTCATGACTTAGCCGAGTTTAACATCTGACTCGACTAACCACAACGTGTCGCAAAACGTGCTATCGTATTATTATAAAAGGGTCACTTAGCAAATACTCATGGTGGTCAGATGACTGATTCGGGCCAAAATCTACGGAAACTATTCTTCAGAGAGAGAAATCAAGGCAAGACGGGTAAAAGTCATAGAATTCAAGGGGTATAATAGTAAAATAGTTTCAGCAGACAAGGATTGGAGAGAAGAAGTCCTAAAACTCGACCAGTTCTATCTAGGCTTCGTCCTACAGTCGATACGGCTCTGATACCACTCTGTAACACCCGGTTTATAAAAGAACATAAACCGAGCAATCATATACGTGCCAGGATCAAGTCACACGTATATACAACAGAATGAACAGTATATCATAGCACATATCACGTAAAAAGATATAATGAAGCGAATACGAATGTTATTTATTACATTAATGACAAAATGTCTGATACAGCGGAAGCGAAGTACAAAATACGATAAAAACTCTCCGAAGCTAAGCAGGGCGCCACAGGGACGTCGACTGGGAGACGAAATGCCTAGAAGTCCTCGTAGTCCTGGTAGCGCTGAGCGAACTCCCTCGTGTCGGTAGGAACTGAGCAGCAGTAGCGTATCCAAGAGGAAAAAGTAGAGAAGAGGCAAGAGTGAGTACACAACTTGTACTCAACAAGTATAACACAAACTATGAGGCTCTAGGTTGGCTGACTGACTGCATTAGCTTTTAAGTGTTGGCAAAATTTTATTAAAGCTATTTACTACGAGTTTGATGAATTACCATAAACCCAGTTACATAGTAATTAATCAGAATTTATCATGTTACTACTGAGAACCAAACCGAAACCCCGAGAGGCACCTCCCTCGTCGGAAGGAGATAACCCCACTAATCAAAAGGAGGATCTGGGCCGCTCATGTCCGTGAGCACGGCTAGTATACTAGTTTTACACTCTGCAGAGGTTGCACATCTTTACCCACAAGTCGTGAGCTACGCTAGTTGTTCATCACACTTCCTTAGGTGAGATGGCTAGCAAACTCACTACGAGGCCGTTACAAAGAATCTCGTTGGTAAGGCGTAACCGCGAAGAGTTGGATCGGCGACGATGGGGCCCACCTCACGGGGGTACAAGCACAGGTGCGCAAACCAAGCACAGACCAAGCCGGAGGAGCAGGGACCATTGAAGCTTACCACCCTTTGCCCCGCAGGTATGTTACTCCAAACCAAAAAGACCTAATTAGTAAGCCAAGATCGTCCCATTCCAGTCTTGTGGTAGTGCTGTTGTCCCAGGTTGTCGCTCTATGAACCGGTCCTTATGGAGAGTGGCCAATCAGGCAGTAAGCACCGTGCTGGCCCCCTAAACCATATTTCTAACAAAAACCAATTTTAACGAGACGTGAGCCACTCAAGCCACACAGAGGGCCACTCTCAGAATTTAGTTCACGTAAACCATTAATCAAATTAATTAAAAGGGACCAAGTGTGTTATAGCGCAGCACCTAGCACAACTAACCAAAAAGCAACCCAAGGGATATATAATGGATATAAAGTGGCTAGGAAAGTCCTTATAGGCATATAGTATTAAAATGCAGCATGAAATTGTATTTAAAAGTGATAGGTTGTTCATGTTATACTTGCCTTCCTCGTACTGTTCCTGCTGCTGCTCAAACTGGTCTAAAGACGGCTACTCCTGGTACTGGTACTGGTGCTCCTCCGGTAGCTCAACATCTACTCACGAACATATGGCCAAAAACAAGGCACAACAATAAGCATACAAGCAAACACTAACAAAAGCTAAGAAACAGTACATCAATACATAAAAACAGCACACTAAACTAGTCTAAAACTTTTCTATGCGTTACAACGATCGCGTGGACATAAAGAACGTCAAAAACGGAGTTAAAACACATAATCTAGGCTAAAAACAAGTTCTAGGGGCTTATCTGCGAGAAAAACTAAGTTCCAGGGGGTTTTCTGCAAAAACCGAGGGCCTAAACGTAATTAAACCTTAGTTCTAGGGTCTAACTCGCAAAAATGCCAAGGTTGGACCGCGGGTACTAAATCTAGAAAGGTCAGGGGGCTATGCGCTAAAATCTGGGCCTCAGTGTAAATATTTTTACACTATATAGGACCGCGGGTTGAATTATATAAAACAGAGGGGCTCATATGCAAAAATGCAAAGGCTGACCGGTATCCAACCTGTTTGACTCCGGGTCGATCTAATCTGGGCCGTAGATCTGCGATCGGACGGCCTTGGGCGAAGGGGCACGCTGGACAGCGGCGGGACTCGCCGGCGACACAAACTCCGCGGCGGCGCGCAGGGGAACCCGCCGGAGTTCACCAAAACCGGTGCTCCGGGGGTCGTTTCGACCCGAGTTTGGGTCGGTTGGCATCTACGCGGCATGCGCAAGCCACTGGAGGCAAAAGCGGGCCTCGGCCGGGCTTGGGCGGGGCTTGCCACGGCGAGGGGCGGACTACGAGGCGGCGTATCGCCGGCGTGCGGCGTCCTAGGCGCTAGAGCGGCCTACAGGCCGAGCTATCTAGCGCAAACAAGGGAGGCTCTGGGGGGGCTCACCGTGAGTCGGGTTCGGGAGGATGCGTGGCGTAGCAGGGTCGACGGCGTCAGTCCGGTGATGGCGCACGGCGAAGCTCGGAGGCGAGGTGGATGCAGGGCGTCTCCAGGCCTACTGAGCCGTCGAGGAAGACCGGGCGGGGTCTGTGGCGGCGTACAACGGGTCAGTGCGGCCTGCGGTTCGTCGGCGGCGAGGAATCGAGCGGGCGGCGCGTCTTACCTATGGCGGCTCTGGTCGAAAATTCGGCGCGTGCGGGCTGGAGGTCGAGGCAGCAAGCTCGGGGAAAACTCCTGGCAGCCCGGCGGAGCTCCTGCGGTGCTCGGTGAAGGCGGGGAGGTGATGAAGCGGCGTGGCCGCGGCGGCGCGGTGCTCTGCGCTGCAGAACAAGGAGAGCGGCGGCGGCAAGGGTTTGCGGGGCGGCGCGTGGGGTGGATGGGATGCGGGGGTCCACTGGGCGGTTTAAAGGGGCTAGCGCGGGGATCTCGGCGTGCGTGCCCGCGGTAAGTGCGGCGGGGATTGCGGGTGGCGGCGTTTCCTTTGCGCGTGAGGAAAGCGGGAGGTGGGGGATGACAGGCGGGTCCGGCCTATCAGCGTCGCGGCGGGAGGGGACGGTGATGCGCGGGCGGCCTGCGCTGGGCGAGCGTGCTCGGCACTGGCGCGCGCGTTTGGGCCGGAGTGGGGAGAGGCCGGCGTGGGAGCGGGCCGAAGGGGAGGAGGTGGGCCGCTCGCGAGTGGGGTCGGGGAGGGAAGGGAGCTGGGCCAGGAGGGGAGAGGGTGGGCCGGCCAACGGGCTTTGGGGTGGTTTTGGGTTTCTTCTTTCCTATTTCTATTTCTTCTCCTTTTCTATTTCTAATTCAAACAAAGTTTGAATTCAAAAACAGATTTGAATTCAAACCACACTCAAATAATTAAAACTATGCACCAGCATGAATGCAACACCAAAATTTAAACCTATGATAAAATTTTAATCACTAAAGGAACAAAATTTTAGATTAAATGCAAGTCTAACACAATAAACCTTAGAAAATTAAATAAAGCCAATTAAATTTATTATAAAATGCTGGAATTTAAATTAGGGTGTTACACGTGCCCAGGTCCACCAGGAGTCGAACCGTGGAGCCAAGACGCCCAGGACTCCACTGCAGCACCTCCTCCTCGAGCTCCGACCGAACGCCACCCGTGTACCGCCGAGCGATCTCACCGCCGGTACTGCTGCGCCACTTCCCCGTCCGATTCCAGGCACGGTGAGCACCACCCCAACACCCCTAATCTTTTTGCACTAGATGCGTAGGCCGTAGCGCCCTCTAGGTGCTAGCATGCGGCACGCCGGCGACCCAGGGCCGCCCTGCACCGCTGCTGGCCACGACCGAGCCCCAATCCGCCGCCCAGATTGCCCAGAAGGGTTTGCCATCGCGCGTACTCGCTCCCAGGCCAAACATCGTCCAGAACCGAGCCCTGATGACCAAAATCGGCTAACTTCGGCGAACGTCCGTCGCCCCGCTCGCCGCCGATGTTAGATCAGTAGCGCAGCGCCGCCGCCCGCGCCTCAGCGCGCCTCTGGCCGCCCGATCCCGCTCGGACGGATTAGATTAGAAGTCTCATACCCCTTCATCCATAACCCTTCGATCTCAATCAAACGACCGAGAACCGTGGATACCGCTTCAGCCTGCCCTTTTTGCTAAAGAGTCCCTGAACTCTTTTGAAACTAACCCGCAGTCCATGACAATGGAAAAATATTTCCATCCAGGCCCAGTTTTTAACGTTTGGACCCCCGAACTTCTTCAAAATGGAACCCGCAGTCCACCAGGCCGTTGCCCCTGGTCTTTTTGCACGCCACCTCCTGTGTCTACCCTTTAATTATGTATAGGTCCCTGGTTTTTGCAGAAAAACCCCAGAAACTTAGTTTTTCTTGCAGAAAAGCCCCTGAACCTTGTTTTAGCTCTAGATTTCACGTTTTAGCTCCGTTTTAGGCGTTCTTTATGTCCACGCGATCATTCTAACGCGTAGAATAGTTCTAGCTTAGTTTTGTTTGCTGTTTTCATGTATTGTTGTACTGTTTCTTAGTATTTTCTCTTATTTGCATGTATGTATATGATTGTGGACTTGTTTTGGCATGCGATCGTGAGTAGACTTTGATCCTTTGAAGGAGTACCAGTACCCGGAGCAGACACCATCTTCAGAGCAGTTTGAGCAGCAGGAATAGTTTGAGGAAGGCAAGTATAACATGAACAACCTATCACTTTTAAATGCAATTTCATACTGCTTTTAAATACTGTATGCCTATAAGGACTTTCCTAGCCACTTTATATCCTTTATATATATCCCTTGGGTTGCATTTTGGTTAGTTGTGCTAGGTGCCGCGCTATAACACACTTGGTCTTTTTTTTAATTAATTTGATTAATGGTATATGTAACTTAATTCTGAGAGTGGCCCTCTGTGTTGGCTTGAGTGGCTCACGTCTCGTTAAAATATGTTTTGTTAGAAACATGGTTTAGGGGGCCAGCACGGTGCTTAGTGCTTGGTTGGCCACTCTCCATAAGGACCGGTTCATAGAGCGACAACCTGGGACAACAGCGCTACCACAAGACTAGAATGGGACGGTCTTGGCTTACTAATTAGGTCTTTTTGGTTTGGAGTAACTTACCTGCGGGCAAAGGGTGGTAAGCTTTAATGGTCCCTGCTCCTCCGGCTTGGTCTGTGCTTGGTTTGCGCACTTGTGCTTGTACCCCCGTGAGGTGGGCCCCATCATCGCCGATCCAACTCTTCGCGGTTACGCCTTACCAATGAGATTCTTTGTAACGGCCTCGTAGTGAGTTTGCTAGCCATCTCACCTAAGGAAGTGTGATGAACAACTAGCGTAGCTCACGACTTGTGGGTAAAGATGTGCAACCTCTGCAGAGTGTAAAACTGGTATACTAGCCTGCTCACGGTCATGAGCGGCCCAGATCCTCCTTTTGATTAGTGGGGTTATCTTCCTTTGACGAGGCAGGTTTCCCCGGGTGGCTTGGTTCGGTTTGGTTCTCAGTAGTATCATGCTTAATTTTGATTAATTACTATGTAACTGGGTTTATGGTCATTCATCAACTTGTAGTAATTAGCTTTAATAAAATTTTGCCAAGACTTAAAAGCTAATGCAGTTGAGTCAGCCAACCTTAGAGCCTCATAGTTTGTGTTATACTTGTTGAGTACAAGATGTGTACTCACTCTTGCCTACTCTACTCTTTTTTCTCTTGGGGACACTCTACTGCTGCTCAGTTCCTGCCGACGCGAGGGAGTTCGCTCAGCGCTACGAGGACTTCTAGGCATTCGTCTCCCAGTCGACGTCCCTGTGGCGCCCTGCTCAGCTTCAGAGAGTTTTTATCGTATTTGTACTTCGCTTCCGCTGTATCAGACATTTTTGTCATTAATGCATTAAATAACATTCGTACTCGCTTTATTATATCTTTTACGTGATATGTGCTGTGATATACTGTTCATTCTATTGTATATACGTGTGACTTGATCCTGGCACGTATATGATTGCTCGATTTATGTCCTTTTATAAACCGGGTGTTATAGAGTGGAATCAGAGCCGTATCGACTATAGGACGAAAGCCTAGATAGAAATGGTCGAGTTTTAAGTCTTCTTCTCTCTCAGCCTTGTCTGCTGAAACTATTTTGCTATTATACCCCTTGAATTCCAAGATTTTTACTCGTCTTGCCTTGAATTCTCTCTATAGAACAGTCTCTGTAGATTCTGGACTGGAGTAAGTCGTCTTACCATCATAGGTGTAAGCTAGATGACCCCTTTATAATAATATGATAGCACGTTCTGCGACGCGTTGTATTAGTCGAGACGCATGATAAACTCGACTAAAGTATGAACTTTTGAATGTTTGTTATTATGCAAATGTTTGATTTGGATCTTTGGTTGATTGCATAGTTTAGTAGTTAAAAGTTGTTTAAAGAAAATTAGTCTTAAGTTAAAGTTAATTAAATAATAAAATGAGTTAGATTGTTGGGGGTAAAACCATCCACTCTATCCTCTCTACTTTATCCTGCCTTGGGCTTCTGTCTTGCTTGTTGAGAAGAAGGATAGCGCGAAGATGAGGTGATATCCAGAGATTCACCGACGAGGACGTCAGTTTCTGTAAGGGGGTAGGGATGTGACACCCCGGCCTACAGATAGTACATGAGAATTTGAGAATCTCTCAGACGAGGCAGAAGAGTTATGCTACAGTTCCCTTTTTCTCGGATTTATGTAACACCTATCTTGAGTTAGCCGCAGTGATGCATGGGCAGTGTTGTCTAAATAAGATAGAACCTTAAATAGTGGAGTTTTTCTCTCTTCCTTGACTTTACCTGTGTTTCCTCTTTACCCAGCTCAGATGTCAGCAGAACAAAACGGCTTTGGAGATAGTGCAATGGGTGATGGTGTTCATGCAACAGTCTCCATGAAGCAGCCGACAACGGTACAAGATCAGTCCTCACAAACAACATACCACCCGAAGAATGGTGAGAAAGCTTGCCCGTGTTGCCAATTCTATGGCGTTCCTTGTCGTCAAGTTCGTGCGACTGAAGATGAAGCTACAATTAGGAGGAACCAGAGGTTGTTCTCCGGTACAAAGAGAAAGATGTCTCATCAAGAGCAGCTAGCAGAGGATTCCCTTTTCCTTGACGGTCCATCGGTCGATGAGCTACAGACCATCCAGAAGAGAAAGGATCCTGAGTACTCTAGAGATACACAGGTCAAGAACCAAGCACTCTATGATTATGTTGATGGTTTGACTATCACTATGAATGTGATTCGGCCACACGGTCACAAGGGATCCAAAGAGCAAGTAGCAGAAATAATGCAAGTTGTGACATTAAGTTCACAGGGAGGTCAACCAAGTAGCGCCATTCACCACCACCACATGTGCTACAAATGCGGGCAAAAAGGACATTAAGCCAAAAGTTGTCCAGCACCTCAGGATCCACGGCAGGCAGGACAGCAGGGGCGCCCAGCCCAACCCAGGGCGCCACGACAGGGGAAGGTGAACCACGTGACGGTCGAGTTAGCGGCTGAGGCTCCTAACGTGGTTATTGGTACATTCATGGTCAACTCTTATCCAGCTACAGTGCTTTTCGATACCGGTGCTACTCATTCTTTCATTTCCAAGTCATTTGCCGAGCAGCATCGTATACCAGTTTCGTGTATGAGGACAGCTATGGTAGTTACCTCACCTGGGGGCTAGATACACACATGTTCTATATGCTCCAGAATTAGTATTGTCATAAGGGGGGCAGAGTTCCGCACCGGTTTGATCGTCATTGATTCCTCAGGGATAGATGTGATTTTGGGCATGGAGACCCTTACCAGATGGGGAGTCCGTATTGATTGTGCTCAGCGGACAGTTCACTTGTCAGCATCTAATGGCCAAGAGGTGACAGTCAGTGCTACAGAGTCTTCTGGTTTTCTTCATCAGATGGAGGCTAGACCCACGGATGGTATTCGCGTGGTGTCTGAATTCCCGGATGTCTTTCCGGAGGACTTGCCAGAAGAAGGAAGAGGAGTTGATAGAGACATACCCGGATCTCTTTGCTAGCCAGCCCAGAATATCGGGACGAGATTCCTGTAAGGGGTTAGGATTTGTAACACCCTAATTTAAATTTCAGCAATTAATAATAAATTTATTTGGCTTTATCTAATTTTCTAAGGTTTATATGCTTTGTCTTGCATTTAAATTAATTCTCTTTCCTAAGTAATTAAAATTTATCATAGGGTTAAAATGTTTGTGCATACGTGCTGGTGCATACTTTTATTTGGTTGAGTGCATAGGATTTGAATTCAAATTTGGTTTGAATTCAATTAGATTTGAGTGTGGTTTGAGTTTGTTTGAAAAAGAGGAAGGAAGAAAAGAGAAACCAACCCAAACCCCAACCGCCAGCAGCCCAGCTCGCGCGGCCCAGCTCTCCCCGACGCCGGCCCAGTCCGCTCTCTCCCGCGGCCCAGCCTCTCACCCCGCGCTCCCTCTCTCCTGGGCCCAGCAACCTCCCCCCCCCCCCCCCCCCGCAACGCGCGTTCTCCCCCTCCGACCAGCCCGGGCCTGCAAGCCAGTACCCGCCCGCGCACGCTCGGCCCAGCTCGCCCAACACGCTCGCCGCGCAGCGCGCCTCCCCCAACTCCTCCGACTGACATGGTCGCACCACCTCTCAACTCGGCCCAGCTGCGCTTGCCCCGCAGACTGACCGAGCGGCCTCACCTGGGCCCGCCTGGCAGCCCCTCCTTTCCACACCACGTGCTCACCCGAAGCCGCGTCACCCTCTCTCCCTCTGCCAATCTGGGCCCGCGCTTCAGTTCTTTCCCTTTCCTCCGCCCGCAATCTCCGCGCCGAGCCCTCTATTTCGTTTCCGCCGACCTCGCTCACCTGCCCGTGGAACATCCCACCCGAGCCCGACCGCCACAAGACCCACCTGGAGCCTCCCTCACCCGCTCCTTGCATGTGCACCCCGGACTCCGAGCGACCCACGCTGATTTCGGATCGAGGGCACGATCAGTCCGCGTGCACAACGCCCATGCCGTGATTCCCGCAGCCCGCACGCCGAGAATCACCCCCGCCGCCTTTTTAGCGCGCCCCGCACCGCCCTGAACACTATCCCCACGACAACTTTTTTCCCCAAACCGTAGCCTAGGCGCCCGCAACCTCGGCGCTCGTCGCAGATCACCCCGCCACCATGGCCACGCCGCTCCACCGCCTCCCAGCCCCTCCAGAGCTACGCAGTAGCCACGCCCCATGCCCAGGTCCACCAGGAGTCGAACCGTGGAGCCAAGACACCCAAGACTCCACTGCAGCACCTCCTCCTCGAGCTCCGACCGAACACCGCCCGTGTACTGCCGCGTGATCTCACCGCCGGTACTGCTGCGCCACTTCCCCGTCCAATTCCAGGCACGGTGAGCACCACCCCAACACCCCTGATCTTTTTGCGCTAGATGCATAGGCCGTAGCGCCCTCTAGGTGCTAGCATGCGGCACGCCGGCGACCCAGGGCCGCCCTGCACCGCCGCTGGCCACGACCGAGCCCCAATCCGCCGCCCAGATTGCCCAGAAGGGTTCGCCATCGCGCGTACTCGCTCCCAGGCCAAACATCGTCCAGAACCGAGCCCTGATGACCAAAATCGGCTAACTCCGGCAAACGTCCATCGCCCCGCTCGCCACCGACGTTAGATCAGCAGCGCAGCGCCGCCGCCCGCGCCTCAGCGCGCCTCTGGCCGCCCGATCCTGCGCGGACGGATTAGATTAGAAGTCTCATACCCCTTCATCCAGAACCCTTCGATCTTAATCAAACAGCCGTGGATCAGCCTGTCCTTTTTGCTAAAGAGTCCCCGAACTCTTTTGAAACTAACCCGCAGTCCATGACAATGGAAAAATATTTCCATCCAGGCCCAGTTTTTAACGTTTGGACACCCGAACTTCTTCAAAATGGAACCCGCAGTCCACCAGGTCATTGCCCCTGGTCTTTTTGCACGCCACCTCCTGTGTCTACCCTTTAATTATGTATAGGTCCCTGGTTTTTGCAGAAAAACCCCAGAAACTTAGTTTTTCTTGCAGAAAAGCACCTGAACCTTGTTTTAGCTCTAGATTTCACGTTTTAGCTCCGTTTTAGGCATTCTTTATGTCCACGCAATCGTTGTAACACATAGAATAGTTCTAGCTTAGTTTTGTTTGCTGTTTTCATGTATTGTTGTACTGTTTCTTAGTGTTTTCTCTTGTTTGCATGTATGTATATGATTGTGGACTTGTTTTGGCGTGCGATCGTGAGTAGACTTTGATCCTTCGGAGGAGTACTAGTACCCGGAGCAGACACCATCTTCAGAGCAGTTTGAGCAGTAGGAACAGTTTGAGGAAGGCAAGTATAAGATGAACAACCTATCACTTTTAAATACAATTTCATACTGCATTTAAATACTATATGCCTATAAGGACTTTCCTAGCCACTTTATATCCTTTATATATATCCATTGGGTTGCATTTTGGTTAGTTGTGCTAGGTGCCGCGCTATAACACACTTGGTCTTTTTTTAAATTAATTTGATTAATGGTATATGCAACTTAATTCTGAGAGTGGCCCTCTGTGTTGGCTTGAGTGGCTCACGTCTCGTTAAAATATGTTTTGTTAGAAACATGGTTTAGGGGGCCAGCACGGTGCTTAGTGCTTGGTTGGCCACTCTCCATAAGGACCGGTTCATAGAGCGACAACCTGGGACAACAGCGCTACCACAAGACTAGAATGGGACGGTCTTGGCTTACTAATTAGGTCTTTTTGGTTTGGAGTAACTTACCTGCGGGCAAAGGGTGGTAAGCTTCAATGGTCCCTGCTCCTCCGGCTTGGTCTGTGCTTGGTTTGCGCACTTGTGCTTGTACCCCCGTGAGGTGGGCCCCATCATCGCCAATCCAACTCTTCGCTGTTACGCCTTACCAATGAGATTCTTTGTAACGGCCTCGTAGTGAGTTTGCTAGCCATCTCACCTAAGGAAGTGTGATGAACAACTAGCGTAGCTCACGACTTGTGGGTAAAGATGTGCAACCTCTGCAGAGTGTAAAACTGGTATACTAGCCGTGCTCACGGTCATGAGCGGCCCAGATCCTCCTTTTGATTAGTGGGGTTATCTTCCTTTGACGAGGTAGGTTTCCCCGGGTGGCTTGGTTCAGTTTGGTTCTCAGTAGTATCATGATTAAATTTGATTAATTACTATGTAACTGGGTTTATGGTAATTCATCAACTTGTAGTAATTAGCTTTAATAATATTTTGCCAAGACTTAAAAGCTAATGCAGTTGAGTCAGCCAACCTTAGAGCCTCATAGTTTGTGTTATACTTGTTGAGTACAAGTTGTGTACTCACTCTTGCCTACTCTACTCTTTTTCCTCTTGGGGACACTCTACTGCTGCTCAGTTCCTGCCGACGCGAGGGAGTTCAATCAGCGCTACCAGGACTATGAGGACTTCTAGGCGTTCGTCTCCCAGTCGACGTCCCTGTGGCACCCTGCTCAGCTTCAGAGAGTTTTTATCGTATTTGTACTTCGCTTCCGCTGTATCAGACATTTTTGTCATTAATGCAATAAATAACATTCGTACTCGCTTTATTATATCTTTTACGTGATATGTGTTGTGATATACTGTTCATTCTATTGTATATACGTGTGACTTGATCTTGGCACATATATGATTGCTCGGTTTATGTCCTTTTTATAAATCGGGTGTTGCAGAGCAGCAGGCGTCAAGGACTTTGAGTGCTCATGGAGTAAAGCAAAGTGGCCGGCATTGCTTTGTGTAGGGGGGCAGGCCCGCCAGCCTCATCATGGCCGCTCGGCGCCTCTCCACCGCTCCCATCGCATCGTCGCCCATCGGAGCACAAGCACCTGCAAGCCTAGCACCTAGACTTCGACGTGGTGGAACGAAGGCCGTGGGAAGTGCCGCCCAGCATAGCACAGGCCAGCCGGACTGGCCTTGCCACGTGCCTATGAAACCTGAAGTCCCCGTCATCGTTCGTCGCACTACTGCTCCGAGTACGCAGGCCATTTCTCTAAACTCGAGCTCTTTCTTTCTCCTTCTGAGTTTCTTTGCTTAATGACACACTTTTGAGTTAATTAAGCCAAGAACTCAAGTGCTAGCTCCATTAAAAATATAGTAGTAGTGCTGGAATTAGTTAAGCACTAATCAAATGAAATTAGTATTAACTCTCTCAACTAATACAAAACCACAAAAATATTTTCTATTGAATAAATCAAGGCTCTGAATGAAGAACGTTTTGCGGTGGACTGCTCCCCACAAGAACAACTAACCGCTGACTCTCCTAGTATTTTCCCATGGATATTCTTTGCACTAATCTTTTGCAGGAGTCATGTCGCTCTGGGGGAATATTAAGGGCAAGGTGAAGAAGCTCGGCTCGTCATCTCGATCCCTTAGTTCGCGAGCGTCATCAGCCTCTCGGGATGACATGTTGGTAGACTCTGTCCGCCGACCGTCACGATCCCAGGAAGAGGAGGAGCAAGCCCCTGCCTCTCTAGCAATCCTGAGGCCCCACTTCAAAATTAGAGTTCTAACTACCGTCGATCAGATCGTAATCCGGACCGATTACGAGCGGGATGCCCTCGAGCTGCTGAAGAGGCAGCCGTACGGCCACGCCAAGCGGTTCGTGACATAATTCCTCATGATGACGGGACTCCGCCAGGACATGAACCGCACATTTACGGCTGCGGGATGGTCGCGCTTCGCCGACATCACCGAACTAGGTTCGCACCTCCTTACCATGGAATTCCTAACAACGCTGCATGTTGAAACTGTTGGAAAAGAAACTAAAATCTACGTCCACTTTTTCGACGAGTTCTTTGAAATGAAGCTCAGAGACTTTAGCAGTGTGGGATTTAGTAAGAAATACACCTTACAGGCTACTGCGCGAACAGAAGAACATGACTATGACCGTAGTGCTTGGTGGAACAAAATCTCAGATGAACCTGTTAGTAGCAAGGACAGCATTGTTTCTATCCATGATCCAACTCTAAGAGTCCTAACCAAGTACCTTGCTATGGTAGTCTTTTCCCGAGCAGACCTCAGGCTTTGCAGCTCCTCGGAGCTCATGTGCCTGTTTGCTATGGCAAAGAAGATTCGCTACTCATCCGTCATGGGCATGGTCGCACATTGGCAGAAAATGATCACGAGCAAATCTCCCATCGACATAACCTCACTGTTCACCCGCATTGCTCGGTATGTCAGTGTTTTGGACTATGCTCAAGTCACATATCTGCCCGCGACGGATGAGTACCAAACCTTTATCGATCTGGACCACTTTGTTCATGCGCACATGATGCGTGAAGGTCCCGGTAACTCGGTGTTTATGTGCTATCCGGGGTATGACAAGGAGTTCGAGCTTCCATGCCCGAAACTCTCACTCTACTCCGTGAAATGCTTTACTCTCCAGCTGGAAAAGAAGTAACCAGCACACCACAGCACAACTGGCCCCATGACACGTGGTAGAACTCGGCATGACGCACAGTTGGCTGAGGGTGGCACTTCACGGCAAGCAGGAGTTTCGCATCAGGAAGGCACATCCCGCCAGGCAGGAACTTCCCGCCAGCCAGGAGCTTCACGCAGGCCCATGGTTCCTAGGAAGCCGAACCATCACACGATGCACCCTCACCAGATGCCTCAGCTCAGCCTCACCCAGACATAGCACACATGAGTTTCGAGGAGGCCTACGGGTATTACACCCAGGCTGAGGGTAGCATGGTGTACGATCGCGACCTAGGGTTTTACTACCCATCGGGCATGGGGACCTCCCAAGGTCCACAGGTCAGCCCGTCAGCGTCAGCACGTTTCGAGTTCGACAACCCGCCCACACGGGGGCTGTCGGATCTCACTACCCAGGTGGGTGACATGGAGTTACGACAGGAGGAGATAGGACGCACCCTCGATCACAACACCAGCCTCACACAGGAGAACCGGGGGATGATAACCTCCATAGACGACAACTGGCACCACGGTACCTACTACCCCCACCAGATCCAGACCAGCAGTCCTGAGCTTCGTTGAAGGTTGGGGGAGAGATTGTTAGAGCCTAGGTAAGTCGCCATACACGCTCGTTCAGCTTTGCGATGAGTAGTAGTAGTTAAAAAAAAGAGACAGTTGCCATGCTTAGAATAATTTAGTCTTATATGTGTGAAAATCCGTGCAAGCTCTTATCTTGGAAATAATGAATAGTTGCTCTGTTTGAGCTTTGCATGTGCCCTGTTTACAACTTTTTACTCATCTAGTACTAGAGCTAATTGGCACATAATAGAACATTCAAATCTTGTTGTGTGGGAGCATTAACATGATTTCTAAGTCCAAGTTGTTGTGGGATTCGAGATGGCCTACATTGGAATTAAAACTATATACCTTAGTAAGGGAAATTCTCAGAATAAATTAAAACATGGTTTCCCTGCTGGTTTACATGTCCCATCCAGAGCCACAATATTATATTTCTACATGAGCTCCACAGACTATCCTGATTCACTTTGAGCATTGTCGAATGGTGAGTTCGCTTGAGGAAAGGTACTTGTCATTTGCCGGTCTTTCTCCTTCGCGTACTCATTTCTTTGCTAGCCTCACAATGTCTGGTATGACAATCACCTACTCCGGGTATTGCCATCCACTTTCGCCAAACAATTCCACCACAACTCCAGCCCAAAATCTCCACTGTGTGCCTATTCATTCCAAAAAGGGTCAAAAGTTCTTCATAAATTCTCTGAAAATATTAGTATCAGGAAGGACAATGGAGTAATCTTCTTAAGAAAAAGAATGATGAAAATAAGTACCCATGATCCTTAGCAAAAGAGTTCAAAAGAGGAGTTCAAATAAAATGACCCAAAAACATTTCCAAATGTCCGACCCTAGGTCAGAACTTCCGACCCACTAATTTTCAGTAGGCCGAGGACCCATTGTCGGGAGAAAGCTGGCACATCCGATGGGGGTTGAAATTTCCAACCCCTACTAAAATTTCTGGTTTAAGTGCCCGCGTGTGCCTCATGTCTTGTATTGGGTTGTTAGCTTCTATTCTAGACACTTTAGCATTTCCAAACTATCATTTCACGTCCCTCATAATAGTATGGTGCTTCTTATACTCAAATTCAAAACAAAAATTAATAAAAGTCTTCAATAAAGCTCATGCATGTTGGGTATTTTAGTGTCACGAATAAATCCGCAAGTGCACGGATACCGTTGTAGCTTTCACCTCAGAGTATTTCAAGGGTTATCGAATCCACAGGGAACGTGTGTGCACTCTCTTCTATTCTAATCGGTCCAAGGACACACCAAGATAGGTAGAAGGGAAGAGAGGATTCCTAAGATAGCGCTACTGCTGAGTTAAAGGTCGATCTCTGGCACAATACTCGCTTCGGGCACCGGCTTACAACTGGTCTGCCAGTCGACTCTAGCCAACAGCTCTACGCTATATCCGAACGTGGAGGATTACGAAGGACCAATAGGGCTGTCACCACCTACGGCCTACCTCTAACAAACCGTGGGATATAAGGCAAACGAAGGATAACCCCTAACCTAGACACCACGTCTACGCTATTGATTACTATTACAGTCTAACTATGTATCTCGAGCCGTAGCAAACTACATCACTCTATACGAATACAGAGCAACGAACCCGCGAGTAAGAGAACTGATCTCACTCAACTACAAGCACCACTAGCATCTACTATACCAAGTAAAATACTAGAGATAGGAACCACAAATACTTACTAAATACCGAAGAATGTAGCAGCATCCGTAGAGGTACAAGCTGGGAGCAGAGAGCCGACACCCCGGCACTTCTCCCGAACTACTCCCTCACTCTCATAGAGGTACAACAATGGAGAAGAGCGCCGAAGACCGGTGCCCCTCCTAAGTGCCTCTACCCTCTCCCTACTCTAAGACAACTCTAAACCAAGACTTGGATGGATGTGGAACTCCAACTTGGTGGTGTGTCCCTATTCTCACCCCCTCCCTTGTATTTATAGGAGGGAGCCACCAGCCATTCGTCCGAGAACTGTAGCTCTACCCCCTGGAACCGACCTTGGGAGCCAGTGAGGAGCTGCCACGCATCAAAGATGAGGCGGTGGGGCCCATGGGCTAGGTCGGTCGACCTAGCTGGTCGGCCGGCCTAGCCGGGGCTCCAACTGCCCCCAAACTTGATATTGGGTTGTCTTGGTGTCCCTTGTCCTAACCCATGGGGCATGGCCTGTCCTACGCTTGTTTGCTTGGGTATTTGGGCTTGTTTTGATCCAATTGAGCCTGACTTGTGTTCTCTGATTGGTTGCGCATTTTGTCTTGATCTGTGGAGTGTGTTTCCCCGCTCATGAAGTGTGTTTTCACCGTTATTTCACCTGCATACAAAAATTTACCAACACTCGTGGAAATGGTTAGTAATAAACCCCTACCACTATGTTGATGAATTCATTTCATGTGTTTATGCAGGAGTTGACGGCCTAGATTTGGTACTTAGCAGCCATCAACAATGCACCGTTTCTTTAGCAAATATGGCGTCGATACTTGCTCTTTTTAATTTTAATGATTTTAAATCCTGCTCATAACTCAATAAACGCATTAGCTCCTTAATTGTGCATGTCATTATCATCAAAACCCACTTAGTGGGCCAAATGCACTTACAATCTCTCCCTCTTTGGAAATAGCGTTGATTTTGGATCTGCTCGTTGGGGCCACTAGGGTATTTAGGCGGTCGACCCGGCCCGGAGCAGTCACCCTGTTCGCGAGTTCTTCAGAGCCTTCCGCCGCCTTCCTGACTCACCCAGTTCCCCTGAGCTTCCCGGCCCTTCTTCTCGCCCTCTCCGCCAGTTCCTCCTCCCGATCCAAGATCTCAACCGCAGTCGCCATGGCCAACACTCCTGCTGCCTCTTCGTCTTCTGCCTTGGGGAGCGTCGGGGAGGTCCCGCCGCCAACTGAGTCATGGCAGTGGTGTACGCTGCAGGAGTCCGACATCTAGGACTTGGTGGAGCGTGGCATCCTCCCAGAGAAGCAGATCTCCGAGTGGAAATGCTACCTCGGCGAGGAGTTCTCGACGGAGGACTGGACGGAGATCATCGTGTTCTGATCCTTCTACGAGAAGGGGTTCGTGCTACCTACGGGGCCTTCTTCCGCGGGCTTCTTCACTTCTACGGGCTGGAGGTTACGCACCTCAAGCCCAACTTGATCGCGCAGATTGCAATCTTCATTCACCTCTGTGATGGGTACTTGGGGATTTTTCCCCACTTCAACCTGTGGCAGGCGCTGTACCGCCTCAAGGGGTGCCCGTCCTACGTTCAGCGGAACGTGGTGGGCGGGGCTACCTTCTCTCTGTGCCAAGGGAGAGTCTACCCTGACTTCGAGATCTGCGACACCAACAAGGGTTGGGGGCAAGGAGTGGTTCATGGTGGCAAACTCGGCGCCCAGCCTCCTAGCGCGTAGCGGGCGCGCGCCGGAGTACAAGGCATGCTGGGAGGAGCTTGTCCAGGTGGACCGCCTCCTCGCGGAGATCGCCGAGCTGACAGCTCGAAAGCTGTCAAGGGCTGCGGTGGCCTTCTCCTTCTACAAGCGGCTGACGTAGCCGATCCAGGAGAGGGTCCACCCCGGCTTCAAGTACCGGGGTCGCAACAACCCGACCTGGGGGCAGGATTGCAAGGTCTCCCGGGAGGAAGCGACAAACCGGGTCGCCCACATCATGATGGGGCAGATCCAGGACAAGGGCAGCCTGAAAGCCCACTGCCTGAAGCGACTGACCAACGCCGTAAGTGTTCTCGCCTGATCAGAGTCATTTCACTTTATTTCTGAGTTGTTTCCTCTGTGTTTCCGACTGCACCTGTTTCGTTGTGACACAACTCAGAATCTCTGCAGGCTAAGGTTCTGGAGTTCTGGTTCCCCGCTCCTCTACTTGAGGGGGACCCCGTAAAATAGATTGCTGGGCCCGCCGGGCTCAGGGAGCCGGCGGGTGAAGAGATGGAGTTTTCCTCCGACTCCTCCATGGGGAGTGAGTCGGAGGTGGAGATTACCGAGGCATCAGGGCCACAGACCGCGACTGGCCCCAGGAGGAAGACGCGTCGCACTGTGAAGAAGATCCCGCTTTCGAAAGCGGGGTTGACAGTGGCGGAGTGCGCAACGAGGAGCTCCACCCCGAGGGGAGCGGGCAAGGTTCGGGGGGCGTCGGTGCCCCCCGACACTGGAGAAGTGGGGTTGGCTGCAGCCAGCCTTCAAATCGAGAAGAAGGAGGAGGCTCCCCAGGACCTGTCCCACATGCGTGTGGAAGAGACTCCTCCGCGCACGGGGCTTAGGGCCAAGGCGGCGGCACCGTTGAGGCCAAGCTTCACGCTGCGCCGAAGCGGCGGGTAAGTTCCTTTAATCTTGCTAGATTTTTGCTTGTGATTGTCTTTTCGTGCCATGACAAATGCCTTTTTATTGTCTTTGCATGAAGGCGTCGCTCAGCGGTGCCAAAAGGAGGGTGGAGGAGTCGGCCGTTGAGGTTAGCTCCAGAAAGGTGGCGAAGGTCACCTCACCGCGGGGAAGCCCGGTGAGGACCCGCGCCCGCCTTGTCGAGAAGGAGGAAGAGGAGGGGACCGGCGACAGTATCCCTCCCCCTGTCCACGACGCAGAGATGCAGAAGCCGGCCCGGGATGAGGGGCCGGCAGAGAAGGCTCCTACTGTCTAGAAGTTCCTAGCTATTAAGCCGAGGAGGGGCCAGGCGGGGTCCTCGGCGCGAGCCGGAGCTCGGCTGGAGGAGGAGCAGGCGGGAGATGATACCTCCTGGGGTCACCTTGTCGCTGCCGCCCAGCTGACCCATGATTGGGTTGGGGTGAGTTCCGCTACCTGTCCCTTAAGTCCTACTCGATTTCCTTGCGTTTTCTTTAGCAATCCATGCTGTTTGTAGGCGCTGATGGAGATGGCCCTGCAGGAGGCCGATGAGATGGCCGGGGGTGCTGGCTCGGCTGCCCGGGTGGCGGAGCTTGAAGCCTAGGTGGTCGAGCTGCAGGAGCAAGTCCGCGGGCTCGAGGCCAGGCGGGTGGAGGCCAAGCAGGCCTTGCGCCATAAGAAGTGCGGTAAGTAGTCGTCTCTAATGCCTGCCGAGTCCTTTTGGGTTGTGGTTTCTGACTTGTTGTGTTGTAGAGTTGGAGGCCTACACCAAGGCCAACGAGGAGCTGCACAAGCTCCGGGAGGCGGCGGAGGAACGGGATGGTGTCATGGAGGACAAGCTCCGCCTCGAGCGCCAGACCCGGCAAGGTATGGTTCGAGAACAATTTATGCGTTGTTTTGGTTGGAGCCCTGGGTTTATGAAGTCAGGTGCTTTGTTGCAGATGTGGAGGGTCGGCTGACCAAGACTCGGGCGACGCTGGATCGCCTCAACGGCCAGCTGGATGCCTACTTGTGACCTTTGAGCCAAAGGGCGTGGCCGCGGCGGAGGGGATGTCGGTGAGGCTGGAGGCATCGCGGGGCCGGATGGAAAGCTTCGTCAAGAGGGTGGCCGGGGATGCCGTGCAGTATAACATGGGGCTGGTGAAGTCACACTTCTCGGAGGTGGACTTGGATCTGGTGGGCTACGACATCCCGCTCGACTGCTTTGGCGAGGATTGGGAGGCAACCGCTCCAGCGTCCAGGGCATCGCTGAGCGCATCGTGGCCGACTTAGATCTATAGGTCATTACCCCCTTTAGCTGCAAGAAACAATGTTGTCAGTGTGGACGATTATGAACAATATCTTATCTTTGTAAATAAGTTTTATTTTTATCATTGTGATTTTATGCTTTGTTGAAAAAGCTCTCGTTCTGAGTAGTTTATGAATTGGCCGAGTAGTTAGGAAGTTGACTCTGAGCCCTTTCTTGCGGCGTTTGAGAGCTGATCATCAGTTGCACGGTGAGTCAGGGTGACACAGAGTAGTTCCAGGATGTACTTGGTTGTGTTCACCAACATTTTATCCGATCGAGTTGTTCTTATCCGACAGGTCGAAGTCCTTGTGGGGGCTGGCTGGGTGGCCGAGTCGCAGCCCCCGAGCATGTTGGAAACGACTCGGTGATGAACGATGAGACTTAAATTTGAGAAACAATATGAAACACAAATTTATTGATGAATGAGTAGGTACATAGCTTTGCATTTCCTATGCTTCTACGGGTAGAACCAATGTAGGTGTTCGATATTCCATGGGTTGCCTACATTGGTGCCATCTTCTCGTTATAAGCGGTAGGTTCCGGGGACCACGATGCTGCTAACGACGTAGGGTCCTTCCCAGGGGGAGGACAACTTGTGGGCACCGGTAGTTGACTGGATTCGTCATAGAACCAAGTTGCAGATGTTGAAATCGCGTTCTCGTATGTTGCGATCATGATAGCGCCGGAGCTGCTGCTCATATCTCGCATGCTGGAGGGAGGCCATCAAGCGGTGCTCCTCGACCGAGTCGATGTCGGTTCGCCGAGTAGTTTTGGCTTCATCCTCATCATAGTTCTGGATGCGCGGAGCACCAAAAGCGATATCCAATGGCAGGATTGCTTTAGAACCGTATACCATGAAGAATGGCGAGTAGCCGGTAGCCCGACTTTTCTGGGTACGGAGTCTTCAAACTACCCTGGGTAGTTTTTGTAGCCGTATTTTTCGATCGAGTCGAATATTCTGGCCTTGAGCCCCTGGAGGATCAAGCCGTTGGCTCTCTCAACCTGGCCATTACACCTTGGGTGTGCCACGGAGGCATAGTACACATCGCTGCAGCTTTTCTGGCAGTAGTCCCAGAACTTGGAGCCCGAGAAGGAAGTGCCCAGATCGGTTGTGATCCTATTGGGTACCCCAAATCGGTGGGATATCTCCTCGATGAATTCGACTGCCTTGTCTGCATGGTGGCTATTGGCTTGACCTCGATCCACTTGGTGAACTTGTCGATCGCCACGAAGATATGGTTGTAGCTGCCAATAGCTGTCTTGAGGGGTCCCACGGAGTCGAGCCCCCAACAAGCGAATGACCAGGAGGGTGGAATTGTCCATAGGGCCTGAGCCAGGACGTGTTGCTGTTTGGAGAAGAACTGACACCCATATGATAGTCCAAAATACCTACAATATAGCGCGACAAGCTAGCAAGTAATTTAAGTCAACTCAAACCTAAATAGCAATTATCACTAGTAGTATACAAAAATGGGACCCAATAAATTTAATTAACTATTACTCGAATGGACCTAACCTATTAAAACAACCCAACATATACATATATATCCTACAATTTGAACATGAAGTCCTCCATCAGAAACGTCATCATGATAATCGAATAATCCACTCACACAAGGCTCCATATTACATAAGGCACAACCATGGCATTACTACCTAGAAAATAATTACAAAATATCAAATTATATACATACAATTAATTCTACACGTCAAATCCGCGGGTAGTACAAATACTATGTCTAGACCACATCTCATACAAACAACACACCTTCTACTTCAACTTTTTTTCAAAATTTCAAACCTAACCCTAACTTACACATCCTCAAATCAAGCAAATGAAGCGTAAAGGGAGAATTTTCTGAGGGGAATACCTTCGTATGAGGGAGGAGATTGACTCTCACTACTTTACCCACCCCAAATCAGCCGATTTGGGGTGGATTTGGGAGCGGCGGTGAGGGGACGGCGAGCTCTGGCACGAGCTGGAGGAGGAGTAGTGACGGAGGGGCGGGGGAGGGGAGGAGGCTAGGCGCCGAATCACAACATGCTTGCCGCGCCATCCTGCCTGGCGCGACGCACTTATCGTGTCGCGCCACATGCGGTGGTGCGGCAGAGCCAGACCCAGCGGAGCCACGCTGGCAGCCACGTGACGGAGCGGCCAGCGTGGCAGCTCTATCGTGCCACGTTGTTATCCTGCCGTGCCAAATAGACTGACGTAATCTTTTGGTCACGCCGTCCAAATAAAAGTTGCTACATATTATTTTTTAAAATAATATTTAAAAAAATAAAAAAATTCCTTTCCAGCCTACCACTCGTCCGCTCCCCCATCCAATCTGCTCCGTCCGTCTTCCTGTGCGCGCAATCATCACCCTGCATTGGATCTCCCTTAATTTCGCAAGGCCGTCGCCCCCACCGTCCACATCACACCATGAAACCACCCTCGCGCCTTCCCCCCCAACTCCGCCGCCGCCACCTCTCATCCGACGGAGACGCCGCCGCAGATGCTGCCGAGCTCGCCGGAGCGCTCGCTGCGGCGCCCTCGCCCGATGCAAAGCAAGAGATCGCCGCTATGCTCCGCCGCCTCGGCAGCCGCGGCCTCGCCTCCGCCCTATCGTCCCTCCCGGCGCCGCTCCCCGGCGCCTTCGCCCTGCGCCTCGTCCAACATGTCCTCTCCGACTCCACTGCATGTGGCTCTCGTACAGGCGAGGGCCTACTCACCCCTTGCGTCTCGGCGCTCCTCCTTCCCTCGCTCGTCGCCGATCGCGCCGCACTCCCCTCCGCGCGCCGCCTCCTGTCGCGCCTCATCCGCTTCCACCCTCTCCCCTTGGCCGCGGCGGCTGTGGCCGACGTCACCTGCACTGCCACCTCGGACCTCCTCGTCCACGCCTGCCTCAATTCGCCCGCCCCCGGATCCCTGTCACGTGCCACCGACGCCTTCCGCGTGCTCTCCACGCGTGGAGCCTCGCCTTCCATCAAGACCTGCAATATCCTTGTTGAAGCCTTGGGCCGTGCTGGTCAACTTGACGCTGCCAGCAAGGTGTTCGACGAAATGCGGGATGGCAAGACTGTCGCACCTGATGAGTGCACGTACACGGCGATGATAAAGGCACTCTGCAGGGCTGGAGAGGTTGATGCTGCTTTTGTGATGCTTGCGGAGTTGCGGCGAGCTGGGCTGCAGCCAACTGTGGTGACTTACAATGTGCTAATGGATGCACTGTGCAAGAGCGGGAGGGTGGAGGAGGCCTTTCAGTTGAAGGGGAGGATGGTCGAAGGTAGGGTGAGGCCAAGCGTGGTCACGTTTGGCATCCTGATCAATGGTCTTGCAAGGGGTGAGCGGTTTGGGGAGGTTGGAGCAGTGTTACAGGAGATGGAAGGTTTTGGGATCACCCCCAATGAGGTTATTTACAATGAGCTAATTGGTTGGCATTGTAGGAAAGGGCATTGCTCAGAGGCGCTTAGGCTGTTTGATGAAATGGTCTCAAAGGGAATGAAGCCTACAGTGGTGACTTTCAACTTGATTGCGAAAGCTCTATGCAAGGAAGGGGAGATGGAGCGTGCTGAGCAGATATTGGACGAGATGTTGTTGTCTGGGATGACAGTTCATTGTGGCTTGTTTAATACTGTGGTCGCGTGGCTTCTACGAAGAACTGGAAGATTGGACTCGGTACTAAGGCTTATAAGAGAAATGGTTGCCAGATTTATGAAACCAAATGATGCTTTGATGACAGCTTGTACCCAGGAGCTTTGCAAGAGAGGGAAACACTTGGAAGCAGCTAAAATTTGGTTCAAAATGCTGGAAAAAGGTTTAGGTGTCAATATTGCAACATCCAATGCGTTGATTCATGGGCTTTGTGAAGGAAATAACATGAAAGAAGCCACTAAGGTTCTAAGGGCCATGGTGGAAAACGGGGTTGAATTGGATTGCATCACATATAACATAATGATTCAAGGTTGCTGCAAAGATAGTAAAATGGAGGAAGCGATACAACTTCGTGATGACATGATTAAAAGAGGCTTTAAGCCTGATCTTTTCACGTTTAATACTTTCCTATGCGCTTATTGCAATTCGGGTAAAATGGAAGAGGCCCTTCACATGTTGGATCAAATGAAAAGTGAGGGCCTTAATCCAGATATTGTGACATATGGCACCATAATAGATGGTTATTGTAAAGCAAAAGAGATTCAGAAGGCAAAGGAATATTTGAATGAATTGGTAAAAGTTGGGTTAAAACCAAATGTAGTAATATATAATTCTCTTATTGGTGGTTACTGTAGGATTGGTAATATTTCTGATGCAATTGGTGTTCTTGGCACTATGAAGTCTAATTGCATACAACCAACTGCTGTAACATATGGCAGTCTTATGCATTGGATGTGTCATTTTAGTCTTGTTGAAAATGCTAAGGCCATTTTTGCACAATGTATTGTAAAGAACATTGAGCTTGGAGTAATTGGATATACAATTATGATTCAAGGTTTATGCAAAATAGGAAAAATTGATGAAGCTCTTATCTACTTTAAGGAGATGCGTTCAAGGGATATACCACCAAATAAGTTGACTTATACCACTTTGATGTTTGCTTATTGCAAATCTGGAAACAGTGAAGAAGCGTCCAAGCTTTTTGATGAGATGGTGAGCTCCGGCATTGTTCCTGATAGTGTTTCCTACAATACAATAATTTCAGGGTGTTGTAAGGCGGATTCATTGGATAAGGCAATAGAAATGTCTGCTGAACTGCCCTCAAGAGTTTTGAAACAGGATAGTTCATACAATCCATTGGTTAACGGAAGAACTACACCCTGGTGCCAAAAAGAAGCCGCTTCCAGTGCTGACTGATGTGTAACCAAGGTTCCATTGGGCATGGCTGATTTTTGAGAAAGGTGTAGGAGGAATTTGGGAGAATATGTGCACTACCACCTTGCCTTGGTTGTGTGGCTTGTGCATGTATCAAACATGGTACTACTACTCATGGTTATCAACCTTTTCCTTCAAGGTCAGTCCAACAGAAGCAGAGGGTTGTATAGGTTTAAAATGGTAGTATGCATCACCAACGACCATACTGGAGAGCCATCCAAGGGCAGCCACAGAATGCACTTTAGGTTTATTTGGTATGTACACTCTTATCTTTTAATTAGTTATTTGTTTATATATTTCTTGTCTAGATCAACCCTGAATTAATAAATTTTGGTTTTATGAAAGACAAACCATCTTTTTGCTGAATAATCATATCATGTTTGTTGTTCATGCTAGTGAGTAACTTAAACAGGCTAAATCTCGGTAAGTAATTGCTTTATTGGTGTAGCTTGAGAAAATATTGAAATAATTTATTGTCGGGGGGGAATCCTTTTGTGCCTTACAAGTTAGAAGTAAAATAAGCATTCAGTCTTAACAGTATTTTATCTAGTTTGCTAATTGGGGCCCATTTATACAGGACAACATTGTTAGATCAAAAAACAACAAGCGAGGCTAGTTTGCTTATTGGGACCCATTTATACAGGACAACATTGTTGGATTAAAACAACAAGAGATGCCAGTGCACAGTTGATCTATGAAAGGATGACAATTCAATAAAAAATTTAGGTGCAGGTGATCAAAAAAACGTAAGGGAGTTGTTTCGTAGCTGTATTCCATTTTCATAGCTCTGCACTACATTGGTAGTCTGTAGTCTCATCTGTATAAACAGCCAACACGATTCTTATTAGCTATTCAACTTGTATTAATTAAAGTAACAGCATTTATAGGACTGTTGCACTTGTTTGCGATACTTGCATGAAAACTCCTTTCACTTGACAGGTACAAACTTGTTCTGCTATTTTCCTATTTTGCATCCATTCTCATTTTCAAACTTTGCATAGCATATTGGGTTTACCACCTGTTCATGTGCATCGTCTTGTTACCAGCAACTTGATATGCCTTTGGAGAACAATTGAACTTGCTGTTCCCTCATTAGCATGTATCTTTTGGTTAATCCATTGTTTGAGGAAAATTTATGATACTTAATTTCATAATAGCACAGTGATGAGAAGTAAAAACAAAGCTAATATATACTTTTTTTTTTCTCGAACACGCAGGAGAGCTGCGTATCTTTGTATTATGAAGAAGAAGCTAATATATACTTATTGTTCACATTATCAGGTTTTGAGATTGGTCGATATATTGGTCAATCTGTAATATATTTAATTCATGAACTTGGAGTACAGCATGGGCCACTTATGGTAGCATTAAAGAGGCCGACTCTTAGCTGAGCTGCAGAAACATCAGTTTATGTTTGCTACTGAAACCAAGCATCCGATTCTGGTATTTGCTTCTGTTGATATTTGGGAGCATCTTAGTTCTGGTGGAGTGCAAATCTTCTTAAAGATTTCTGTAACTGTAAGTTTTGATAGGACATCAACATATTTTAATTGTTCCATCATGGAGTAACTATGTTCGAATTGGTTACTATAGGTAATTAAGTAACACCAATCTTATTCAAATACATGCAGGAAATACCTTCAGATTACTAAAGATTGACTGTGAAGAAGCCATAGCAAAGAGATAGTTCAGGTGGCATAAAGCCATTACAATTATTGTGATGTTAACTTTCACTGCAGGGACCAGGCTTAAGTAGCAACAGCTCCTGTCTACATCTAATTCTCCAACCTCAACCAATCTGAGGCTTGGTGTGGGCAGCACTGGTTGGCACTATATTGCGATGTGACTATTCACGTGCTACTGTAGCAACCGATATTTCCCCCCATGTTGTCCTGCCAAAGTATTTTTAGTTGACAGCTAGTGATAATGATAGTTTCATTGTTTGTTGAGTTTACTTCTTTATGGAGATTCGATATGAAGATACATAGAGATAGAATGTGTTTCTTAGAGGTAAACTTAAGCAATCCCTATAAAAGGTACAAGATTTATCCAGTTATTCATTCATTATGCATCAAGAAGAAATAATTAAATCTCTCCAGAACCAGAATTCTTTCTACCTTCTATACTCTTATATTGACCATCCAAATATCCAATGTCGTAATTCTTGTAGGCCATGTTGTCTGACTCTGACCATCTTCAGCATCCTAGCATCACAACTTATAGTTAAGTCTTTCTGGTCGGTAATTTGTAGAGTTGCATATCAGTACAATGTTGTAGTAAGAACATAAAATGTTGAGAATTGGGGTTAGTGTGTGGCACTTCGGTGTTGAAGAGATTTATTTGGTTCTGGCTTGTGCAGTGCTGATTGCAGCATTTTTGTGTTTCTATTTTTTATCCAAGATGGTTAACCAACAATATGTCTATGTCCGGCTTAATATGTCACACGGAAATGTTGTGAAATAGTTGATGATAATCAAAAGAAAAGGTTGGAACTGGAATATATACCACACTTAAAGGTTGGAACTGGAATATATACCACACTTGCAAACTGAAAGTTAGTTGTGACAAAATCGGGAACTGGGTGTATGTAATACCCTTAGCAAACGTGATGCATTTTTCCCTCTTAACATTATGTTCTTAACCAGAAACTTTGCTTTTTTTTATATGCTCTGTAGTCACGGAAGAGTGTCATTAATAGTCACTGATATGTCAATTTGACCACTAATTCTAGTGCATAAATATTTGCTATGTATGACAAAGTTGTAATATAATTAAACCACTTTTCAAGACAAATATAGCTATATAAGTTTCAAATGTTTTATTGGATCGATGATCAAAGTTTAAACATAGTGACTGCATGTGACCCAGAACTTTACTTTGTGACTGTAGGGAATATACTCTTTGTGCATTTGTTTGGAAAAAATGGTGTGCATTTGTACAGGCCATCAACTAGACCAAAGTGTCAGCTCAGATTAAGATGAGGAGCAGAGATTCCTTCCTTAAGGTAATTCATTTTTGTGGTTGTAAAGTTTCTAACATCTTGTATATAGTATAAGAATTATTAAGAATTTTTCTCCAATGATTTACTGTCCATATAGCCTTGGGATCATGGGTTGAGGCGATTGGAGACTTCTCTAAAAATGGGTGTATGAAGTAATGCAAAGTTTACTATCGCAAAAATTGATGTTAACCTAGCAATAGACTTAAAGCATGGAATCTTCAATTCTTTTATATGGTCCCACTCATCAGAATTCATGCAAGCTTATTTTATCTTGAAATTAATGACCTTTTGAAAGAAAGGGGTGCTGTTTGCAAGTCTATATTTTGTATTTAGCTAAATCTGGTTCTAATATCTGGTAGTGCCCTAAGTGCGGGAAGTCTACAGCACTGGATACGCCCATTGGGTACGCCCGACCAATAATATCTCTAAAAATAATTATTTGAAATAGCAAAAATTACATATTATGATAGTTGGTTTCACGATGAATGTGTTAATATTATTTTTATGTTGTCAATCTTTATGATTTTTTTACTATTTATAGTCAAAGTTAAAAATATTTGACTCAAGCTAAACCTAAACGTAGCTATATTTTAGGACAAAGCAAGTATTTTGTTTTTTTCTTTGTGCAATTCGTGTTCACAGATTGGTTGGGCAACCTGATAAAAGTACATGCATGCTATGAAGTTTCACAATACTTATTTTTAGGGTTAATTGGATACGTGCTATTGTAATTGCCTCATTTCCAACATACAGTCATACACCATTACTATTTGTGATATTAGAAGCATGCCATTACAATTTACAGTTGTTCGAGATATGCCATCACGTACCCCTTCAACATATTTATAAAATTTTCATGACCAAATTACCCATGTCTTCTTCCTCGAGGTGCAAAGCATTGGACGCAGCCATGGCCTTCGGCCACTGCCTCATCCCGGTGCCGGACGCGAGCAAGGTCAAGCCGATACACAGCGGCTGCATACGTGCGTGAGTGCAGTGGCGACGGACAAGCGGGGCTGGGGCGGAACGCGGCCTTGCTGTCGCGGCGGCGCCAACTAAAGAAGCACTCTCGCCCAAGCTAGAGTGGAAGGCCTGCGACTACGAGCAGGTACGGTGCCTTCATCACTTGCAAGGCCCTGGATGATACTGCCGCTGCTACTTTCTCCTTGCCTCTTGTTGGCTGCCGCCTTCTCTTTGATGTGCTTATTGTTTGATCCCCTTTTGTTGCTGAATTGGTTCATTAGTTGCTTGTTAGCTTCTGTCAATCCGTGAGAAGCGAGGAGCAATAAAATCAAGCCGAGTAAGAGCCTCCATTTGCGTCGCAAATTTGGAATCACTGCACCACAATTTAATTCGATTTGATCAATCCCCACTGTTTGCCAGGAAGTGGAAGTTCAGTATGCAGCCGTTGCTGTGTCCAGCTCGCCCTGTTCAGCAGTTTGACGAAACCGGCTGCTGGACCATACCCAACCTGAGTGAGACCTTCGTCGTGGGTCGTCGCATGGGTTGGTCCCAAACCGCTCTAAAACCAGGCACAACAGGGAGACATTGCAGTTGTGCGGGTTGAACCCGGTATACCAGCCGAAAGTCAATCTAATCAGAAAAAGGACGAGGACTGGAGGAGGAGGCGACGACAAGGGATGCCACGCGACGGCATTGCTCAAGGCCTCGTGGTGCAGGCCGTGCTGGCGGCCGAGGCAGCGTGGGTGCAGTGGGAGGCTGCTGCCTCGTTGTCTGGGTCCCTCCACATGAACCTGGAGTGGCTGCAATCTCTTGCAGAGCTACGCGGCGATGGGTCCTGATCTGTCCGCACTGAACAAGGTTGCTTTCTATTCCTTCTTTTGTCGTCTGTTTCCATTCCATCTTTCAATGTCTGCTCCTTTAGTTTTGTGGATTGTTCTAGCCTTGAAACCTAGCTTAATCCATATGAATATTTCGTTCTTGTGGATTAAGATTAGATTGCCAAGGACAGTTCCAGGGTACAATCAATATTAATAATCTGTTCTTACACTTTGTGTGATTCAACTGTAAATAGGGATATTCTGCAGCGAGCCACCAGTGTTTGCACGGTTGTAGCCTGACATGGAGGAGAGGGATTGTTTTAAGCGATCCAAGGAAGATTGCATGGTTGTTTGAATACACAATACCGAATTTTGATACCTTCCCATTTATAGTTTTGTGGTGCCTTCCAAGGATTGTAAATACACTCATCATGAAAAGGATTACGCCAAACTAAACTTCAGTGTTCCTTGACCACTTCTGGTGCTTCCTCTGAGAATTCTGAATAAAGGTAAACAATTAAAATGATTCAGCAATGGCATTGGTTTGTGTTATTGTAAGATTGGGTATAATGCGTGGGATATATTGCTTGAGCCTCTTGGGCTGATTATATAGGGGTATATGGTTTGGAGGGCAAGTAGCCTCTCCTAGAGATAAGGAAGGTTATTTAAGGATTGCAATCAATTCTAAACTAACAATATCCGAAGTTGCCTATTATGCTCTAACATCCTCCCTCGGTCACAACGGTAGCGTGCAAACGACGAGACTGGAGAATAAGTTAAATAGATGATATCCCCCCGTAGTGGCAATCGATGATAAGCCGCAGATGTTGTGGCTGGAATGAGAGTCGAAGAGGCTTGTCAAGTAGATAATAGTCCCTTTGTGCCAAAGTAGTCGAGGAAGAGGCTTGTCAAGCAAATAATAGTCCCTTTGTGCCAAAGTAGTCGAGGTGGACGTGGTCGAAGCCTGTAGGAGGGCGCGGATCCGAAGCATCAACGAAGGTGCTCGAATACACAAAATCAGCAGCTTTTTGCCGACAACAGAAGCAGATGGTGATGCTAGACAAGGCAGCTGGAAAGCGCACGGGCGTCTTCCATCAGCAACATCGGCACCAGTGTCCGTGTGAAAACTGTCGTAGGCACAGACTTGGATCGAGAGCTAGTTTAACGAGGATCGGCAGCAGATGGCACAACCATCTGAAAAGGCGGCGACATCGACAATGATGGCTTGACCACGAGTGTCGACGCTGCAGCCTAGGAAGGCTCAGCAATAACCTCATCCTCGGGAGTGTCGACAATTCAGCGGCAATGAATGGCAGGGCAACGCAAACCGATCTCTGATTGGAAAAAAAAGAAAATAGCAGCAGCAAGGCGAACCTCCACGACGCCCAACGGTGATGTGTGCCCAACGAGGACGACGGGCGGCATCGCCATGGATTGGCCACGAGTAGAGGTATGTCCCTCCGTTGCTACGAGACCACGACGGCGCTGCAGAGGATTTGAATCTAGACTCTTGATACCATGTAAAGAGTGGGTATAATGCGTGGGATATATTTCTTGAGCCTCGTGGGCTGATTATATAGGAGTACATGGCTTGGAGGGCAAGTAGCCTCTCCTAGAGATAAGGAAGGTTATCCCAGGATTATGATCAATCCTAAACTAACCATATCCAGAGTTGCCTATTATACTCTAACAGTTATAATTAAAGATGTGATTGTACACATACCTTCGCTTCATCATTCTGATTTGCATTTTCATCCTTGCGCTTCGGCAAGAGGTTGAAGAAACAGATCATTCAAAACTCTTGCTGAAGTGAGTAGCACAGAAATAGGAGATCAATTTTTCCTTTTTTTTTCTTTGAATATGCAAGAGATCAGCATATAATTGTACTAATAAGAAGGAAAAGGCATAAATAGTTGTGCAACACACACCACTACCCACCAAGACACACACCACGACCCCAGCCACTGCGGAGTTACATGATTGCAAACGCGCCAAATTCCGGATCAACAAGGCTATGTAGCTATGGCCCGTCTTAAAAGATTAAGTGCTTCATTTCGCTTAAAACCGACATTCCCTTCGGGAGCACACTTTCTTAAACATTTGCTCAGTTGACTGAGTGCATTTATTGCTAGAATTTTCTTATCCTTTGAGGTAGGAATCCATCAATAATGAAGTTTTCACTTGGTTCATACTTTTGTTCTTTAGCCAGCATAGCAAGTTTGATTGGTTTCATCCCTATCTTGCCATTAATGCAAAAATTCGTGCCTTGAAGTCGTGTCAAAAATTTTCGCAATGAACGCATTCGGTCCATCTCGTTGGACCCTAAACTCATGTTTTGGTGCGTTTCGTAGTGTTTGGGTGCATTTGGAATCATTTCGTTACTGCACAAACTCGGTGCAAATCGGGCTGAACTGGTGCAATTTGTGCAAAAGTTCGTGCCACGAAGTCGTGTTGGAATTTTTTTTGCAACGAATGTATCCACCCCATTAGATCCTAAACTCATGTTTTTGTGCATTTCATAGTGTTTTGTGCATTTTGAATCATTTCATTACTACATGAAACTCGTGCAAATTGGGCTGAACTGGTGCAATTAATACAAAAGTTCGTGCCATGAAGTCGCATTGGAATTTTTCGCAACGAACACACCTGGTCCACCCCATTGGACCAAAAACTCGTGTTTTGGTGAGTTTCATAGTGTTTGGGTGCGTTTGGGATTGTTTCGTTACTTTACGAAACTCGGTGCAATTTGGATAAAACTGGTGCAACTAGTGAAAAAGTGTGTGCCACTATGTCGCGTAGGAATTTTTTTGCAACTAACGCACTTGGTCCATCCCATTGGACCCTAAACTCATGTTTTGGTGCTTATGTGGTATTTGGATGTATTTGGGATTGTTTCGCTACTGCACGAAACTTGGTGAAAACTGAGCTGAACTGGAGCAATTAGTTCAAAAGTTCGTGCCACGAAGTCACGTCAGAATTTTTCACAACGAACGCACCCGATCCACCCCATTGCACCCTAATATCATGTTTTTGTGCGTTTCATAGTGTTTGGGTGCATTTTGGTTCGTTTCATTACTACACAAAATACGGTGCAAATTGCGCTGAACTGGTGCAATTAATGCAAAAGTTCGTGCCGCGAAGTCGCGTCGGTTTTTTAAACGAGCGCACCCAGTCCACCCCATTGGACCCTAAACTCATGTTTTAGTGTGTTTCGTGGTGTTTGGGCGCATCTGAGATTGTTTCATTATTGCACAAAATGCGGTGCAAATTGGGCTAAACTGGAGCAATTAATACAAAAGTTCGTGCCATAAAGTCGTGTCGGAATTTTTCGCATCGAACGCAATCAGTACCTTAACTCATGTTTTGGTGGGTTTCATGGTATTTGGGTGCATTTGGGATCATTTCGTTACTACATGAAATTTGGTGCAAATTGGGTTGAACTAGTGCAATTAGAACAAAAGTTCGTGCCACGAAGTCGCGTTGGAATATTTTTGCAAAGATTATACCCTATTGGACCCTAAACTCGTGTTTTGGTGCATTTCGTAGTGTTTGTGTGCATTTGGATCATTTCATTACTACATGAAACTTAGTGCAAATTGGGCTGAACTGGTGAAATTAATGCAAAAGTTTGTGTCGACAAGTTGAGTTTGATTTTTTCGCAATGAATGCATCTAGTCCACCCCATTGGACTCTAAACTCATTTTTTGTGCATTTCCTAGTGCTCGGGTGTATTGGGATTATTTCATTACTGAACAAAACATGGTGCAATACAGGTTGAACTCGTGCAATTAATGCAAAAGTTCGTGCCACTAAGTCGCCTCCAAATTTTTTGAATCGAACTCACCCGGTCCACCCTATTGGACCCTAAACTCATGTTTGGTGTGTTTCATGGTATTTGGGTGCATTTGAAATTGTTTCGTTATTGCACAGAACTTGGTGCAAACATGGTTGTACTGGTGCAATTAGTGCAAAAGTTTGTGTCACGAAGTCGCATCGGAATTTTACACAACGAACGCACCCGGTCCATCCCATTGAACCCTAAACTCATGTTTTTGTGCGTTTCATAGTGTTTGGGTGCATTTGGGAAGGTTGAACTGGAGCAATTAATACAAAAGTTCGTGCCACAAATTCACGTCAGAATTTTTCGCAACGAATGCACTTGGTCCACCCATTGGTCCCTAAACTCATGTTTTGGTGCATTTTGTAGTGTTTGAGTGCATTTGGGATCGTTTCATTAATGCACAAAACTCGATGCAAAATGGGCTGAACTAGTGCAATTAATGCAAAACTTTGTGCCACGAAGTCGTCTCAGAATATTTTGAACCGAACGCACCCGGTCCATCCCATTGGACTCTAAACTCATGTTTTGGCGCGTTTCATGGTGTTTGGAAGCATTTGGAATTGTTTTGTTACTGCATGAAACTTTGTGCAAATTGGGCTGTACTGGTGCAATTAGTGCAAAAGTTCGTGGCATGAAGTTGGATCAGAATTTTTCCTAACGAACGCACCCGGTCAACACCATTGGAACCTAAACTCATGTTTTTGTGTGTTTCATAGCGTTTGGGTGCATTTGGGATTGCTTTATTACTGCACAAAACTCGATGCAAAACTGGTTGAACTAGTGCAATTAATGAAAAAGTTTGTGCCATGATGTCGCGTTGGAATTGTTCGCATCGAACAGACTCGGTCCACCCCATTGGACCATAAACTCATGTTTTGGTGCGTTTTGCAGTTTTTGGGTGCATTTGGGATCGTTTAATTACTACATAAAACTCGGTGCAAAACGGGCTGATCTGGTGCAATTAATGCAAAAGTTCGTGCCACGAAGTCGCCGCAGAATTTTTTGAACTGAACGCACCCGGTCCACCCCATTATACCCTAAACTCATGTTTTGGCGCATTTCATGGTGTTTGGGTGCATTTGGGATTGTTTTTTTGCTGCACAAAACTTGGTGCAAACTGGGCTGTAGTGGTGCAATTAGTGCAAAAGTTCGTGCCACGAAGTTGGATCAGAATTTTTCACAACGAACACACCCGGTCCACCCCATTGGACCCTAAACTCATGTTTTTGTGCGTTTCATCACGTTTGGTTGCATTTGGGATTGCTTTATTACTGCACAAAACACGGTGCAAATTGGGTTGAACTGGAGCAATGAATGCGGAAGTTCGTGCCACAAAGTCGCATCGAAATTTTTCACAACGAACGCACCTATTCTACCCCATTGGTCCCTAAACTCATGTTTTGGTGCATTTTGTAGTGATTGGGTGCATTTGGGATCATTTCATTACCGCACCTAACACTGTGCAAATTGGGCTGCACTTGAGCAATTAATGCAAAAGTTCATGCCATGAAATCACGTCGAAATTTTTTAGCACTGAAAGCACCTGGTCCACCCCATTGGTCCCTAGATTCATGTTTCAGTGCGTTCTGTTGTCTTTGGGTGCCTTTGGGATAGTCTTATTACTGCACAAAACTCGGTGCAAAATGGGCTGAACTGGTGTAGTTAATGCAAAAGTTTGAGGCACGAAGTCGCCTCAGAATATTTTGAATCGAATGCACCCAGTCCACCCCATTGGACCCTAAACTCATGTTTTGACGCGTTTCGTGATGTTTGGGTGCATTTGGGATCATATCTAGTTTGCACAGAACTTGGTGCAAACTTTCGACACAAATCCCAAGCTCGCTGCGGATGGTGGTGTTCTTGTGGCTGATCCTACAGATTTCCGCAGTTTAGCTGGCGCCCTGCAATACCTGACCTTCACCCGTCCAGACATCGCATATGCTGTTCAGCATGTTTGTCTTCATATGCATGATCCTCGAGAGCCCCATCTGGCTGCTCTCAAGCGGATTTTGAGATATGTTCGAGGCACGCTTCACCTGGGACTCCTGCTGCGTCCATCTGCTCAGTCTGATCTTGTGGTCTACTCAGATGCTGATTGGGCTGGTTGCCCTGATACCTGCAAGTCGACTTCCGGCTATGCGGTCTTCTTTGGTGACAATCTCATCTCCTGGTCCTCAAAGCGCCAGACTACAGTTTCGCGTTCCAGTGCTGAGGCCGAATACAGAGCTGTCGCCAATGCTGTCGCAGAGGTTTCTTGGTTGCGCCAGCTTCTTGTTGAGCTGCATGCTCCTGTTAGCAGAGCTGCCCTGGTTTACTGCGACAATATTAGCACCGTCTACATGTCTGCCAATCCCGTACAACATCAGCGCACCAAACATGTTGAGATTGATCTTCACTTTGTTCGGGAGCGTGTTGTTACAGGAGCTGTTCGCGTTCTTCATGTTCCTACGAGCTCACAGTACGCCGGGCTGTACTGGTGTAGTTAGTGTAAAAGTTTGTGCCACGAAGTCGCCTTGGAATTTTTTGAATTGAACGCACCCGGTCCACCCCATTGGACCCTAAACTCATGTTTTGTTTGGTTTCATGGTGTTCAGGGTGAATTTTGGATTGTTTCGTTACCGCATGAAACAGGATGCGAACTAGGCCGTACCGGTGCAAGTAGTGCAAAAGCTCGTGCCATGAGGTCGCGTCGAAATTTTTCACAACGAAGCAACCGGTCCACCCCATTAGATTCAGAACTCATGTTTTTATGCGTTTCGTAGTGTTTGGGTGGATTTGGGATCATTTCATTACTGCACAAAACAAGGTGCAAATTGGGCTGAACTGGACAAATTAAAGCAAAAGTTCGTGCCATGAAGTCGCGTCAAATTTTTTTGCAACGAACACACCTGTTCTACCCCATTGGTCCCTAAACTGATGTTTTGGTGTGTTTCGTAGTGTTCAGGTGCATTTGGGATCATTTCATTACTGCACAAAACTCGATGCAAAACGGGCTGAACTGGTGCTATTAATGCAAAAGTTTGTGCCATTAAGTCATGTCAGAATTTTTCGCAACAAACACACTTGGTCCACCTCATTGGACCCTAAACTCATGTTTTCATGCGTTTCATGCTGTTTGGGTGCATTTGAGATCATTTTGTTACTACACGAAACTCGCTGCAAATTGGGCTGAACTGGTACAACTTGTGCAAAAGTTCATGTCACGAAGTCGCGTTGGAATTTTTTGCAACAAATGTATCCACCTCATTAGACTCTAAACTCATGTTTCGGTGTATTTCATAGTGTTTTGTGCATTTGGGATCGTTTCGTTATAGCACGAAATTCGGTGCAAAATGGGTTGAACTGGTGCAATTAATGCAAAAGTTCGTGCCACGAAGTCACATCGGAATTTTTTTGCAACGAACGCACCCGGTCGACCCCATTGGACCCTAAACTCATGTTTTGGTGCGTTTCATAGTTATTGGGTGCATTTGAGATCATTTCATTACTGCACAAAACTCAGTGCGAATCGGGCTGAACTGGTGCAATTAATGCAAAAGTTTGTGCCACGAAGTCGCGTTGGATTTGTTGCAAGGAACGCACCTGGTCCACCCCATTGGACCCTAAACTCATGTTTTGGCGCGTTTCATGGTGTTTGGGTGCATTTGAAATTGTTTTGTTACTACATGAAACTTGGTGCAAACTGGGTTGTACTGGTGCAATTAGTGCAAAAGTTCGTGCCACGAAGTCGGATCAAAATTTTTCGCAACGAACGCACCCAGTCATCTCCATTGGACCCTAAACTCATGTTTTTGTGCGTTTCATAGCATTTGAGTGCATTTGGGATTGTTTTATTACTGCACAAAACTCGATGCAAAACTGGCTGAACTGGTGCAAATAATGAAAAAGTTCGTGCCACGGTGTCACATTGGAATTGTTCGCATCAAACACACTCGTTCCACCCCATTGGACCATATACTAATTTTTGGTGCATTTTGTAGTGTATGGGTACATTTGGGATCGTTTCATTACTGCATAAAACTTGGTGCAAAACGGGCTTGATGGTGGGTGATTACCGCAAGCAGGGATTCATGGGAACCCCCGTTTAGAGATTCGGTCAAGTGTATAAACCGCGCAAGGATCTCCCCTAAGGAAGCGGGTTGAGACGGTAGTTTTTAGACAGGTTCAGGCCTCCCGGAGGCGTAATACCCTACGTCTTGTGTGTGTTGGGATTGGTTCTTTGACGATCCCGAGTTGGAGAGCCCAAGCCCGGAATGTCTGTATGAGTTTGGTCCTGAAAGAGCCGGTCCCTTACATGTCCTGGGACCTTTCTATTTATAGACTATGTCTACCTTCTCTATTGCTTCTCCA
The DNA here is from genome assembly GCF_016808335.1 of Panicum virgatum. Lineage (NCBI taxonomy): Eukaryota > Viridiplantae > Streptophyta > Magnoliopsida > Poales > Poaceae > Panicum > Panicum virgatum. Next base: position 25,582,406 of record NC_053150.1, on the reverse strand, counting down.
ACTAGTGTGAACGCCACCTTTACATGGTAGGCGTCGTCTTTCAGGCTGCCCTGCCCCTATTAGGCAGGCAGGCGTCTTGTCGGGCCTACCGTAGCAGGCTTCTGGGGTCCCGCCAGTGTCAGAGACGTCCTAGGGTGACCTCGGAGAGCCCCTGGGTGTCCGGGGTGGCCGTAGACACTGACTGGTGGGTCTTTCCATCCTGGGGTGTTTCGGGGCAATCTGGCCGGTCCTCGCGCTCCCGTGGTGTCCCAGGAGACGTCCGGGGTGGCGCGAGTGCGGCCATGTGGTGTCCTCCGGGGTCGTCCTGCGGACCCTCCTGGTTCGGGGCGACCCCGGTCAACCCTGGGCGCTGCCCGGGGTGACTCTGGCTTTTACCGCGATGGGGGCGCGGTAAATGACTGTGGGTCCCGGCCACCGTCCATCTTCAAGCCGATGGGACGGGTAGCTCAAGGATAAGCTATCCGCCGCCTATCGTCTTATCTTCTGAGCCAAGGCATCTCCATAATCATAATGTTCTTACGAGAAAGCCGTGCACCCCCTCAGCCCTGCATGGAGTCTGACGGCGAGGTGCCTTAACCTCCTGGTAAAGATCTTTTTACCAGGCGGGTGTCTTCGAGGGGAAGGAAACGTCCCCCTGGGCTTCACGTGCCGGGTCAGGCCCGGCCCGCTCTAGTCGGGTGCCCACCTCCATGGGCAGATGTCCCTGGTGGGGGCCCACAGCTGCGCTCGGCTGACGTCGCCGGCTGACGCGGCTGGTGGGTCCCATCTTCCTTAGTCGCGCATGAATACGGGGTTATGGGTGTTGACACGAAACGATCACACACCAAGCCCAAGAGCACCTTAGGCCAAGCTCGGACTGTACTTGATTCAAACCAAGACGTGCCAGTCAATTTGACCTGTAAATTAAAAAGGAATCAACAAACTGTCAAATTCGAGAACGTATCGGCTGGATTTTCGAATAACTCTCACGCGTCGTATCGGCAAGGCTCTGCCGATACAGAAAGCGGCAATAGATTGGATAAGATAAACGTACATTAAAAGCAATCTAAAGGGAATGGGCAAGAAGCTGCCGATACCGGTATGCAACAGACGACTAGATCTAAAACCAACACGTGCTGAAAGACAATGCACAAACCAATGAATGTATGGATCTGAACAAAGCTAAGCTCACAACTAATCTAACCGGCTCTGCAAGATTCAACGTGACAGCAAAGGTCCTTAAAACTGATTAAACAGGTTATGAACTGGATAAATTGTGAATAGATCTAAATGAGAAAATAACAATGCGACCGAGATCAAAGCTTAGATAAATTCGATAACTTTTGAATAGATCTGAATGAAGCCACAGCGATACTGTGGCAGAACCACCTGAATTATCCCGGCTCAAGTGCGCTGGCCATCACCATAAAGGCAACATCGACACAAACGCACTTCAGACGGAACAATTCTTGGTCTGTCGGGTAACGTCCCGATACAACCACCGGTTCTCGGATCGAACAAGCATACCCCGCACGAAGGCGAGTCCAGAGATATTACAACCACATATTTTACAACACAGGCATAGAAGTTATTACAAACCAGTTCAAAGTAGAATTACAGATCCAAACTTAGTAAAACATTATACAAGCCAAGTTCAAGGTTCAGAGTTTAAACAGCGAAAGAAAACACGACGACTACAACACGTCGCAAAAGTATACCGAGCTAGCCCAAGCAAGGTATCACTCGTCGAGGTCATTGCTGGTCGAAAACGGACCCCATTCTACGGACCAGCCAAAAGGCAAAGAGCAGGGATAAGTCAAGCTAGCGATCTGCTCCTCAAAACTCATACCTGAAAAAGGTTTCAACAGCAATGCTGAGTATACTAATACTCAGCAAGACTTAACCGTCAACGGGTATACTTAACCCACTTTAGCTAGACTATGCAGGGTTTTGTGAGGCTCTGGGTTTTTTTTGCTGAAAAGCAATAAAGAGTAAGTCCTTACTTTCACGTTTTAGTTTTCAACATTCTAGTTGATAAACCATTCTAAGTAAGCAACTAACTCTAATCAACCATGGTGGAACTTTAATCAAACATCAAGATTAATCATAATAATGTTGCTCTTATTACTCTGTGTGGCAAAGGGATCAAGTAGTCCCAAACCGTGAGAAGCGGACGATTAGAATCGAATTTGTTAACCTGGCCAGGCAGACCTAACACACACGTTTGGAACACCATCGGGTCGTTCCCAAACAACCGTTTACCTTTCATTCCGACCTGTGGATAGGGACACTCTCCCCGACTACAGGGCACAATCTTCCTCCCTGTAGCTACGGTGTTGCGCAACATAAACATAAATAAAAACCTATCTCTAAGAGAGAGTGACAGGTATATCCACTCACCGGTCCGATCGGCTACTAGGCTTACCGCATACCATATTTACGGCATATGGCTAGTACTTTCAAAAACTTAACCACTGCTACCACACACTGCGACCTTATTAGATTTCATCAATACAGACGGGGTCTCACCCAAGTCATGATATCGAACACGACCCCGCCCGTCGTCCTTATATTGATAACAGAAAGTAAACAAGCAATTCCTATAGAGCTCGCGAGTGACAGGCAATCACTCGACTTTTACCTTTCCTATAAGCATAGCAGATACGCGGACTCAAGTCTAGTGTTCAGTACATAGGTTCCTAGGATCATGCATCTAGGGTTTCAATTCAAATCCTACGAACTGTAAATGCACAAGTAAATAATATATAAAGTGCAATATTTGAAAAGCTGGGTTATGTCCGGGGCTTGCCTTCTCGGTAGTCGCTAACTATTTCAGCCCTGGGCTCTTCCGAACTTTGGTCTGGGGCTTCAGTTAGAGCAGCAACATTCACCTGGGCTTCTTGATCACCTCCTTCAGACTCCGGGATCAGCTCATACGTTCCGTCAGCCAACACCGTAGTATCTATATGTGATGCAAGAACAATATTACAAACACACACACGATGTGGTGAAGCTGCAGTTAACACTAAGCAAACAAAATTGACACACACATGGGCAATCGTTTATAGAGTAGATAACTAACATTTCTAACTACACAAGGCATCATGAACAACAGCACAAAAGAAGTATACCAACTTCACAAATAAGTTGTAGTTGATTCCTATAGCTTGCAATTCTTGGTTTGCTAATAAATCAACAACTCAGCACACATTCAGTAGTAAGTTCAGAAAAAATTACATCAAACAGAAGGTAAATAGAGCAATCTATCCTGCAAAATTCACATCAATTCATGCAGCCAATTATTCAGAAGCTGTTGAATTCTACAGATTAAACCAGAGCACAACCGAAGCTGAAAATTTAACAGTAGGTCGACACAGAGCTAACTTAGCTACTGTACAATTTTTAGAGTTTATTATGCACAGGATTAATTCTGAGAAAATAAACAAAACTGACAGCAATCTAACAAGATTCATTTTTAGCTTCTGTTCTATTCATGAACTGGTGCTAAATTTTTACATACAGTAAAATATTACTAAAACAAGGCTCCACAAAAATTATCAGGTTTTTGCTAAGCAAGGAAACTATTTATCATGATTAAAGCTCACTTAACAAGCATTAAATCAAAGAGCTAGTTAAATAGAAGGAAAATTTCCCAATCTTGGGAAACAGCAAGGTTTTAGTAACATGTCATCATGTAAAAAGTTTCACACACAGAACTGGAATATTTCTACCAGCACAATTAACTTAGCAACACTAGTATATATAAGAATCTTAAAACTTTGACCTAGCTAATGATGTCAAAGATTTCAAATTTTTACCAGATGCTAACAACACGGCAAAACACAAGCTAGCCAAAAATCACATACACTTACTAAGCAGAACTCATGGAACAAATAAAGCCTATTATTTCTATTCTATTTCTTGGATTAAAATACATACAAGAACTGAAAATATGCATGTAACAAACTTTGTAGATCTTTTAACAAGGATTCCAAAACATTTAGATTTGCATTTTTCTGAATTTTCTACGAATTTCTAGACATTTTCAAAGTTCACTGATTTGAAAACAAAAAGGAATTACAGACTTGCGCCTAGGCCCCTGGAGTTCTAAAAGTAATTGCAGATAGGCCCTTGGCTGGAGGTTGAAGACAGGGGCGGCTCGGCCGGCCAAAATCCGGCAACGGGGCTCATCGGAGGTTTGGGAAAAGTGGTGGAGAAGCACCACGGCGTCGAGAGGAACTCGTGGGTGGCTTTGGTTGGAGCTGGGACGGCCGGTGATGGCTCGTCGGTGTGACAGTGGCGGTGGCGGCTCGGACAGCTCGACGGCGAGGGGGTTATGGTGGCGGTCTGGGGGTGGGCTTGGGCCTGGGAGTTGAGTGAGGATGAGGCGGAGCTGATGGCGGGGTCAATTGAGGGCAGGGCAAAGAGGAGAAGGGGGCTCGACGGTGAGTTCGAGCTTGCCGGGGTTGCGGGTGGTCGGCGGCGGCGTTCTGGGGATTCTGGGCTAGGAGCTAGTGAGTGAGCGAGTGGATTGGGTTGCTGGGGTGCTCTGAGTGCTGGGGCGCGCGAAAGAAAGAGCGGCAGGGTTCTATCCCGTGCTGTCCACGGCGGCGACGAGGTGGCAGTTGGCGGAGCCGTGGGGGCGCGTGGCACGGGGAGGAGAGCTCCAGCGCGAGTGGTAGAGGGCGGCAGAAGCTTGGGCGCGATGCGTGGGCGTCCATAGCAACCAGGACGTGGCCCGGGGGCCCTCCTTCGGTGGAGGGCGGCGTGGTTCTGCACCGGCGGTGAGAAGCAGAAGTGCAGGCAGGAGGAAGACGAAGCTGGACTTGTTTGCAATTTTAGAAAATTCCAGGGACCCAACTGTAAACTAGCAATAACGTTTAATCTAGGGCTCAAATGAAAAAGTGCCCAACATGAAAGTTGTTCAACTTTTCAATATCTACAACTTTTATGTTGTGCAAAAATTGATTTGACCAAAGGATAAAGAGCTATTTTTGAAAACATAGAAGGGATTTTGAATTCAAAGGACTTTTGTCTTTTCTATTGCAAATTCAGTTTAGTTTCAAACTAAAAAGCAAAATTCTCTGCCATGTAATGATTGCATTGAATTTTTGCAAACACACCCTCCACAAAAGCAATAATTGCACACTCTATTCAAATTAAACTATAGAAAGGACCTTGCATAAAATCATAATTACACATATACCTTCTATATTTACAAAAAGATCCTTTTTCCAGCAAATTAAGCACATGATGCATAAAATAGATACACAACTACTGTGTAGACACCTAGGGTGTCACAGCCTTCCCCCCTAAAAAGAAATCTCATCCCGAGATTACAGGAAGAAAAGGATGCAAAGGTTTGATTACCTGAATTGGTCCTAAGAAAGTCAGGAAAGTTTCTTTGGAGATAAGTTTCAGTCTCCCAAGTAGCTTCTTCCTCAGTATGATGATGCCACTGGATCTTGTACATTTTAACTTTATCCCTTCTAGTACTTCTTTCTTTGGTGTCAAGAGTTTTGATTGGATACTCGACATACGATAGATCAGATTCAATCTCGATGTCTTGTGGTTCAAGAATCTCAGTGGGTACTTTGATGCACTTCCTAAGTTGTGATACATGAAAGACATCATGAATGGCGGTCAACTGTGAAGGAAGACGAAGTCGGTAGGCAACTGGTCCACAAGTTTCAATGATTTCAAATGGTCCGATGTATCGGGGTGCCAATTTCCCTTTTATGCCGAAATGTTGAACACCTCTAGTAGGAGATACTCGTAAATATACGAAATCCCCTACCTTGAACTGTAAAGGATCTCTTCATTTGTCTGCATAATTTTTCTGTCTTGATTGGGCTGCTTTAAGATTAGTCTGAATAACTTTGACTTTTTCTTCTGCCTCAGAGACTAGATCTGGCCCAAAGATTTTGCGTTCTCCGGCTTGTGACGAACTCAAAGGAGTTCGACACGTTCAACCGTATAACGCTTCAAATGGTGCCATTTGCAAACTAGATTGATAATTGTTATTGTAAGAGAATTCCGCTAGTGCTAGGCACTTATCCCAATTCTTGCCATATTGAAAAGCACATGCTCTCAACATGTCTTCAAGAATTTGATTGATTCGTTCAGTTTGTCCATCTGTTTGTGGATGATAAGCTGAACTACGAATCAATTTGGTTCTAAGGTATTCTTGCAATTGTTCCCAGAAACATGCAATAAACTGAGCCCCACAATCAGAAATGATCGTCTTTGGAACTCCATGCAAACGAACAATTTAGTCAAGATAAATTTCTGCATATTTCTTGGCAGAATAAGTTGTATGAATCGGAATAAAATGGGCGGTCTTGGTGAGTCTATCAACGATTACCCAAATAGATTCATGCTTTTGAGAAGTAGTGGGTAGGCCAACAATAAAATCCATACTGATGTCCTCCCATTTCCAGGATGGAATGGGTAAAGGTTGAAGAGTACCAGCTACTTTCAAGTGACTAGATTTAACTCTTTGATAGACAACACACTCAAAAACATATCTGGCGATCTCTCTTTTCATTCGAGTCCACCAGAAATTTTGTTTAAGATCTTGGTACGTCTTTGTACTATGTGGATGAATAGAAAACTTTGATAGATGTGCTTCATCAAGGATTTGCTTTCTAAGCTGATGATTCTTGGGTACAACAAGACGAGATTCAAACCATAGAACTCTTCTATGATCCACACGAAAACACTTGTATTTTGCTTCTCACTGGGATAGCTTTTCTTTGATGATCTTGATACCCTCATCATGTATTTGTGCCATGATTATATTATCATGAAGTGTAGGCTCAATAGATATATGGTTCAAACTTCCTTGAGGTACTATTTCCAGGTTTAGTTTCATCATTTCCTGGCATAGAGTTTCCTGGAATGGCTCTAGAGATAAACAAGGACATTGTGACTTGCAGCTGAGTGCATCCGCAACCACATTGGCTTTTCCTGGATGATAGTGAACTTCTAGATCATAATCCTTTATCAACTCTAGCCAACGTCTCTGTCTCATGTTGAGATCAGCTTGGGTGAAAATATACTTGAGACTCTTATGGTCAGTGTAAATATTACAATGAGTTCCCATAAGATGATGTCTCCAAAGCTTAAGAGCGTGAATGACAGCTGCTAACTCCAGATCATGTGTTGGATAGTTCTTCTCATGATTCTGGAGAGCTCTTGATGCATAAGCAATAACTCGGTTGTCTTGCATAAGCACACAACTAAGTCCCGTACCAGAAGCATCACAATAGACATCAAAAGGTTTGGTACTGTCCGGTGTAGCTAGCACTGGAGCAGTAGTGAGTCTATCATTGAGAGTTTGGAAGGCTTCTTCACATTTGTCATTCCAAACAAATTTCACCCCTTTCTTTAACAACTCCGTCACAAGTTTGGCTATTCTGGAGAAGTCAGGAATGAATCGTCGATAATATCCAGCTAAACCGAGAAAACTGCGAATCTGATGGACCGAAGTAGGAGAATTCCAATCCATCACTTCTTGAACTTTAGTTGGATCAACAGATATACCTTCACTAGATATAGTATGACCCAAAAATTTCACACTATCCAGCCAAAATTCACACTTGGAGAATTTGGCATAAAGATGATGATCTCGCAATCGCTGAAGAACGATGCGTAAATGCTGAGCATGATCTTCTTCATTCTTGGAGTAGATCAAAATATCGTCAATGAATACCACGAGGAATTTATCCAGCTCCGGCATGAATACTGAGTTCATTAGGTACATAAAGTATGCTGGGGCATTGGTAAGACAAAAAGACATAACCAGATATTCATATAGTCCATATCTGGTCGAGAAAGCAGTCTTTGGAATATCACAAGGCTTGATCTTTATTTGGTGGTAGCCCGAATGAAGATCGATCTTAGAGAAGACCTTAGCTCCAGCTAATTGATCAAACAGAATATCAATGCAGGGAAGAGGATACTTGTTTTTAATAGTAACCGCATTGAGTGGTCGATAATCAACACATAGCCTCAAATTGTTGTCCTTCTTCTTCTCAAATAGGGCTGGACATCACATATCACCATGGGGATGTTTAACCTGAAAATTCACTTTTCGTCGTTCTGTGCTACGCTGCTAATCAACAGAGATTATAGTAGTGATTGGACTAAAAATATAGTCTCACAGATTCAATAGGCTAAAATCTGATGAGCACCCATGCCACAAAATTTGCAACATCTTTAGTATTCATCAAACAGCCTAGAAATGCACAAACGAAGAGATTTGGCAAGTAGGAAGATCACGATTTCCAAACTGGTAGTCACTACTTATATTACATCCAAAGTAGCCTTTTTCTTACATCCTAACAGCACACATCCTTACCACATATGTTACAACAAGTGGTACTCCTTCCTAGGGCTATTTTACAATATTTCCTTCCCTATGTACATATATTACAACAAGGAAGATCACCAACTATCTAGGAAAATCCTAAGATGCCTAGAAATCGTCGAGGTTGCCCACAGAGGAAGCACTGCCGGAGGAAGAGTCGTCCGGCTGAGGGTTAGGCTCAGTAAACGCGTGCTCTGAATCTATCTCTGAAACTCCCTCCATCACCTCTGGATCTTCTTCTGCTGCTGCAGGCTCGGCTGGAACAACTAGGGGGGATTGGCTGCTCATGGAGCATACCAATATGGGCCATAGCATCATCCAGATCCCCTTGGAGCTCATGAACCTGCCCCTGAAGAAAACCAATCACCGTGTTGCGCTGCTCTATCTCAGCACCATGCTCCAGAACCTGAAGCTCAAACTATGTAATGGTGTGATCTCTTCCCGTAACAGCATTATTGAGCCCATGAATCTGAGTGTCTCTCAAACTAAGACCTCGCTGGAAAGTTTGGGCCAAGTCTATCACCTGATCCATGTGCCTCTGCTGAAGAATCTGATAGTGGGACTGGGCATTCATATATCTGATCACCGCCTGAAGAGTATCCTCAGCTTCATCTCCAACTAAGTGCCCAAAGTGTGTGGTCCTGAATAGCCACTCTGTGTTGCCAGCACTGATTGCTGGAAACAAACCGATAGGATAAGCAACTATTTCATCGGGATGATGCTCACAGAAAGTAGTGATAGCTTTCAGAGCTGCTGTCTCAAAAGCATCCACAAGACGATATCCCACCACCTCAATCTCAATAGGCGGCCAAGCCAAGGTGGGGTGCTGAGGAATGGTCATGTTGACTTTGCTCTTCTGAACTCCATCCTCAGAAAACTGGCGTCCTGTGTACCGGGGTGGATCTAGGTAGTGGAAGGTACGGAGTGTATCCCACAGAATCCTCGAAAAACCCTCCCAATACATGCAGTCAGTATGAGCATTTCCATCCTCATCCCAAAAGACATTGTGACAATCCGCCATCTGAATCAAAATAGATTCAAATGTGAGTTATATGATTATCTCAAGACTTCTCAAATAAAGCTTTAAGAAGACTGCGGTAAAGCAAATGTGATTCGGATTCCAAAAGATTATATGGTTCCAAACTCAGAAAATAATAAACCACAATTGGTACTGGTTCATCATTTGAGATTCTAAGGAATGAAAAGATCATCAAGACATCAAGATGGAACTAAGGACAAAGACATGACTCAAACTCCCTCTCTCAAACCATAGACTTTCTTGGGTTTAATCTAAGTGTTCTAATAACATGCTCCCCAAACCAAGTTTTAATTCAACTTATTTCTTAGCCAAACCAGGACATACTCAAGAAGATACACGCTAGAGATTCCTTAAGAAAACTCATGCAACAACTTCAAATGCTAGGAATCAATTCAAACATCAACCAAATATGCATGCACGTCCGAATCGTCCTCACAAGATAAACAATTGCCAACTATTGTTGGGCTTATGTGGTTAGCACGGTGGCATACATAAATACGGCTCTCTCTATATAGCTAATCGATAAATTCTAACCGTTCTTATCTTATCGTATCGTGGTTAGTGTACCTGCAGAAAATTGACAGAACATATATATATACATATACATATATATATATATACATACATATACATTTATATATACATATACATATACATATATATACATATACATATACATATATACATACATATACATATATATATACATACATATACATATATATACATACATATACATATATATACATACATACATATATATGTATGTACATACATACATACATACATATATAATATATATATATATATATATATATATATATATATATATATATATATATCCATTGAACCTTTCATGCCAACACACATGAAAGCGTTCCCATACAGTACCGCTCACTATAGAAGCGGCAGCCATACAATTTCCGCCGTATGGCCAACGTTAACATACGCCACTGAGATAGCGTATTCACAAGTTCTTTTACTCCCAATATAATCGACCGATGGTCGGTATATTGGCAGCAGCTCAAGTAGGCCACTGCTTGAGCGCAGCGTTCGGTTCGCATCGCCGACGGGAAGGTCAGACTCCCTCAGCTGATGGAGTACACTTTACTTCTAATATAGTCAACTAATAGTTGGTATATTGGGAGCACCTCAAGTAAGCCACTGCTTGAGGGCAGCGTTCGGCTCGCATCACCGACGGGAAGGTCAGACTCCCTCAGCTGACTGAGGATCCTTACCATCTTACCTGAGCGTAGGTGCGTCGTTACAGAAATTAAGGGTTGCTTGTGAGTATAGTTTGACACAAATGTAAAGTGCTAGAAGTCAGATATAATAAACCATACATAAATAGCCACCTGAAAAACTCCCGTAAATTTCCCCTAGGGCTTTTACGTTCTATGCATAACCCTTAACGAAATCAACGTAATTTTTGAAATAACTTGTTGGTCCAATTTTATACGAAATTGATTTTTAAGGTTCCAACACCTCTGGTGTATGCTTGCAGCTCTGATACCAGCTGTGGCAGAACCACCTGAATTATCCTGGCTCAAGTGCGCTGGCCATCACCATAAAGGCAACACCGACACAAACGCACTTCAAACGGAACAATTCTTGGTCTATCGGGTAATGTCCCGATACAACCACCGGTTCTCGGATCGAACAAGCATACCCCGCACGAAGGCGAGTCCAGAGATATTACAACCACATATTTTACAACACATGCATAGAAGTTATTACAAACCAGTTCAAAGTAGAATTACAAATCCAAACTTAGTAAAACATTATACAAGCCAAGTTCAAGGTTCAGAGTTTAAACAGCGGAAGAAAACACGATGGCTACAACACGTCGCAAAAGTATACCGGGCTAGCCCAAGCAAGGTATCACTCGTCGAGGTCATTGCTGGTCGAAGACGGATCCCATTCTATAGACCAGCTAAAAGGCAAAGAGCAGGGATAGGTCAAGCTAGCGATCTGCTCCTCAAAACTCATACCTGAAAAAGGTTTCAACAGCAAGGCTGAGTATACTAATAGTCAGCAAGACTTAACCGTCAACGGGTATACTTAACCCACTTTAGCTAGACTATGCAGGGTTTTGTGAGACTCTGGGCTATTTTGCTGAAAAGCAATAAAGAGTAGGTCCTTACTTTCACGTTTTAGTTTTCAACATTCTAGTTGATAAACCGTTCTAAGTAAGCAACTAACTCTAATCAACCATTGTAGAACTTTAATCAAACATCAAGATTAATCATAATAATGTTGCTCTTATTACTCTGTGTGGCAAAGGGATCAAGCAGTCCCAAACTGTGAGAAGCAGACGATTCGAATCGAATTTGTTAACCTGGCCAGGCAGACCTAACACACACGTTTGGAATACCGTCGGATCGTTCCCAAACAACCGTTTACCTTTCATTCCGACCTGTGGATAGGGACACTCTCCCCGACTACAGGGCACCATCTTCCTCCTTGTAGCCGCGGTGTTGCACAACATAAACATAAATAAAAACCTATCTCTAAGAGAGAGTGACAGATATATCCACTCACCGGTCCGATCGGCTACTAGGCTTACCGCGTACCATATTTACGGCATGTGGCTAGTACTTTCAAAAACTTAACCACCGCTACCACACACCGCGACCTTATCAGATTTCATCAATACAGACGGGGTCTCACCCAAGTCATGATATCGAACACGACCCCGCCCGTCGTCCTTATATTGATAACAGAAAGTAAACAAGCAATTCCTATAGAGCTCGCGAGTGACAGGCAATCACTCGACTTTTACCGGTCCTATAAGCATAGCAGATACGCGGACTCAAGTCTAGTGTTCAGTACATAGGTTCCTAGGATCATGCATCTGGGGTTTTAATTCAAATCCTAAGAACTGTAAATGCACAAGTAAATAATATATAAAGTGCAATATTTGAAAAGCTGGGTTATGTCCGGGGCTTGCCTTCTCGGTAGTCGCTAACTATTTCAGCCCTGGGCTCTTCCGAACTTTGGTCCGGGGCTTCAGTTAGAGCAGCAACGTTCACCTGGGCTTCTTGATCACCTCCTTCAGACTCCGGGATTAGCGCGTACATTCCGTCAGCCAACACCGTAGTATCTATATGTGATGCAAGAACAGTGTTACAAACACACACACGATGTGGTGAAGCTGCAGTTAACACTAAGAAAACAAAATTGACACACACATGTGCAATCGTTTATAGAGTAGATAACTAACATTTCTAACTACACAAGGCATCATGATCAACAGCACAAAAGAAGTATACCAACTTCACAAATAAGTTGTAGTTGATTCCTATAGCTTGCAATTCATGGTTTGCTAATAAATCACCAACTCAGCACACATTTATTAGTAAGTTCAGAAAAAATTACATCAAACAGAAGGTAAACAGAGCAATCTATGCTGCTAAATTCACATCAATTCATGCAGCCAATTATTCAGAATAATTCATGTATTCAGACAACACTTAAAATAAATTTGAATTCTACAGATTAAACCAGAGCACAACAGAAGCTGAAAATTTAACAGTAGGTCGAAACAGAGCTATGTTAGCTACTATAAAATTTTCATAATTTATTGTGAAAAGGATAAATTCTGAGAAAATAAATAAAACTGACAGCAATCTAACAAGATTCATTTTTAGCTTCTGTTCTAGTCATGAACTGGTGCTCATTTTTTACATACAGTAACATATGACTAAAACAAGGCTCTACAAAAATTATCAGGATTTTTCTAAGAAAGGAAACTATTTATCATGATTAAAGCTCACTTAACAAGCATTAAATCAAAGAACTAGTTAAATAGAAGGAAAATTTCCCAAACTTGGGCAACAGCAAGGTTTTAGTAACATGTCATCATGTAAAATGTTTCACAGACAGAACTGGATTATTTATACAAGCACAATTAACTTAGCAACACTAGTATATATAAGAAATTTAAAACTTTGACCTAGCTGGCCAAAAATCACATACAGTTACTATGCAGAACTGTTGGAACAAATAAAGCCTATTATTTCTATTCTAATTCTTGGATTAAAATACAAACCAGAACTGAAAATATGCATGTAACAAACTTTGTAGATCTTTTAAGAAGGATTCCAAAACATTTGGAGTTGCATTTTTCTGAATTTTCTACGAATTTCTAGACATTTTCAAAGTTCACTGATTTCAAAACAAAAAGGAATTACAAACTTTCGCCTAGGCCCCTGGAGTTCTAAAAGTAATTGCAGATAGGCCCTTGGCTGGAGGTTGAAGACAGGGGCGGCTCGGCCGGCCCAAATCCGGCCAGGGGGCTCACCGGAGGTTGGGGAAAAGTGGTGGAGAAGCACCACGGCGTCGAGAGGAACTCGTGGTTGGCTTTGGTTGGAGCTGGGACAGCCGGTGATGGCTCGTCGGCGTGACAGTGGCGGCGGCTCAGACAGCTCGACGGCGAGGGGGTTCTGGTGGCGGTCTGGGGGCGGGCTTGGGCCTGGGAGCTGCGCGAGGATGAGGCGGAGCTGATGGCGGGGTCGATTGAGGGCGGGGCATAGCGGAGAAGGGGGCTCGACGGTGAGTTCGAGCTCGCTGGGGTGGCGGGTGGTCGGCGGCGGCGTTCTGGGGATTCTGGGCTGGGAGCTAGTGAGTGAGCGAGTGGATTGGGTTGCTAGGTGCTCTGAGTGCTAGGGCGCGCGAAAGAAAGAGTGACAGGATTCTATCCCGTGATGTCCACTGCGGCGACGAGGTGGCAGTCGGCGGAGGAGAGCTCCAGCGCGAGTGGTAGATTGCGGCAGAAGATTGGGCGCGTGGCACGGGGAGGAGAGCTCCAGCGCGAGTGGTAGATTGCGGCAGAAGATTGGGCGCGATGCGTGGGCGTCCACAGCAAGCAGGAGGTGGCTCGGGGGCCCTCCTTCGGTGGCGGGCGGCGTGGTTCAGCGCCGGCGGTGAGAAGCAGAAGAGCAGGCAGGAGGAAGACGAAGCTGGACTTGTTTGCAATTTCAGAAAATTCCAGGGACCCAACTATATACCAGCAATAACCTTTAATCTAGGGCTCAAATGAAAAAGTGCCCAACATGAAAGTTGTTCAACATTTCAAGATCTACAACTTTTATGTTGTGCAAAAATTGATTTGACCAAAGGATAAAGAGCTATTTTTGAAAACATAGAAGGGATTTTGAATTCAAAGGACTTTTGTCTTTTCTAATGCCAATTCAGTTTAGTTTCAAACTAAAAAGCAAAATTCTCTGCCATGTAATGGTTGCATTGAATTTTTGCAAACACACCCTCCACAAAAGCAATAATTGCACACCCTATTCAAATTAAACTATAGAAAGGACCTTGCATAAAATCATAATTACACATATACCTTCTATATTTACAAAAAGATCATTTTTCCAGCAAATTAAGCACATGATGCATAAAATAGATACACAACTACTGTACAGACACCTAGGGTGTCACAGATACGCTCGGAAGCTAAAGCTTAAATTTACTCGGTAAACAAAAACTTACCAGCTAACCAAGTCGGTCGATTGTGAGGCGTCCTTGATTAGCTTGAAAGAACTCACGAAAAAGAAAATAGCCAAGCCACTGACAAAAAAAAATAATTGCAAGAAAAGTGGAGTTGTGTTTGTTGGATGTGTATCAATCTTCTACAATAACTGGGGGTTTATATTTATACCCCACGCTTACAAAGTTCTAGCCGAACATGGAAAATATGATTCTAACTTAAAAAATAAAAACTACTTCTGAACAAAATATTCCCTGTCAAACCGAAGGCAAAAATTTGGTCAACTCCACCTTCCTCCGGTCAACAGGATCTCCCATCGGCGATGTACCACCACCCTGCCAAATCCACCATTCCTACCCAAGCCGAACCTTTTCTCCTTTGCTACACTCAACCTCGACACATGTAAAAATTTGGTGTCAACAATGGGGACCCCCATTCCCATTACGCTGACAGTAGCTCCCGGGCCCACCGGCGACCCGTGGATTGGGTTGGTGGTGGGGCCCAGAGCCCCATTAATGCTGCGGCCGTTTCAGCTTCCCATGTCACTGTCGTGGGGGGCCGTGCCAAATCCGTCGACAGAGTCGAGGCGCCGCGGCAGCGGATCCGCATGTCGATCCGCCTCCCCCCCGCCCATAAGTATATAAGTGAAGGGGAGGGCATAGCTGGCCGCTACGCTCTACTCCTGCCCACGAACTCCTTCTTCTTCCTTGCTCTCACCTTCAACTTCACCAGCTTCTGCCATGGCTCGTCGAGGTGCGCAGGCTAGCGGCCCGCATGTTCTCTACTTCGTCCCCTCCACGGCCAATGATGATGCCACCATGGAAGTGGTGGCGAAGCTGGTGCCGGCGGGCACCATGCTGCGCCGGGGCAGAGCCTACCCGGTGCTCCGCCATACTCGGGAGGTGGTGTCCTTCCTCCCCTACCTCCTGGTGGGGCTGGTCTCACCCTTCTCGCCATTCTTCATGGCGGCGCTGGAGGAGTACGGCCTCCACATGGTGCACCTCACCCCCAATGCCATACTCATGCTGGTGCTTTTCACGCACGCGTGCAAGGCATTCATGGGGGTGCGCCCATCGGTGATGCTTCTCCAGCACTTCTTCAGCCTGGTGAGGTCTCCATCCCTCTCCCCTGGCGCCGGCGCCGCCCAGCAACACCGCACCATTGGTGGTGTCTTCTACAGGCGGCGTGGCTCCGGATTCATTCCCCTTGTCCGGAAGGACAAGTGGGAAAATTGGGATCGGCAGTGGCTGTACATGGAGGTGGACGACCCCTCCCCGCACCTTCGTCTTCCTCAAGGCCCGCCGGCGAGCCACATCCGGTGGTCCGAGCTGCCGATGATGGGCGCAATATGGACGCCGGTGCTGTATTGGATCAACGCGCTCCAAGCGGTGGGCCTTTATGCAACCATGGTGGCCGCGGACTTCTTTCACTGCTACATCGCTCCGCTCCAGGCTCACCCCCTTCCCTTAACCAAAAAACCCCATGTCAGACCTGGGACAGCACTACTGCTTATAGGCATAGAATATTCTAGAGTAAGGGATAGCTCATGGATGTACCTTGCCTCTCTTGTAACTACCCGAATAGGCGAAGAATTAGCTGCAGTACGAAGGAAACTACCCGATCATGTTGTAGTAGGACTCCAATTGTACTCAGCTAGGACTTTCCATGTAACCCTGTCCCCCCGGATATATAAGTGCGGGCAGGGACCCCCTCAAAACAACATCAACAAATAAGGCAATACAAACAACTACACAGGACGTAGGGTATTACGCAACTCGCGGCCCGAACCTGTCTAAATCTTTGTGTTCCTTGCACCATCGGGTTCCAGAGAAGTCGATCCCTACCTACAAACCTTACTGCTAAGGGTAACCCTGAGCAGGCTTGGTGGTAAACACCGATAGCTAGCACGCCAGGTAGGGGACTCGGCGAGTTCATCGGCGAGTTCGATGGCCACTTTCGCTTTCAGCACCATGGCACCTCCTCAAGGCGCCACCTTCGTCTTCGGCTCGTGGGTCTGCGTCGCCAACGGTTCGGGTATCTTTGACAGCCACCTAACCAATCCCCCCACGCTGAAGGCAACCACGTTGGAAAGCTCCAACAAGTTCACCGGATCAGATGATCATGGTGTCATGCTGCTTCCCGACCTCGCCAAGGAGATCGAGATGAAACTCGAAGACAACTCGAGTTCCACTCGGACTTGGATTAATCTCAAACTGAATTCTACTCGGATTAAGACTCCTATTGCTCGACCCATCTTTGGGTTGCGCAACGCATCATCTACATAGAAACGGATGATCAGATCCATCTATGAAAATAGCTTGGATCATCTTCTCTACGTCGAGAACCACTCAGTCACCACTGGCCGGGAGGCACCCGTTTTCGACGTATATCAAGATCCAGTCGAGTCGTCTCAAGACAGCCTGGATTTCACCACCAATGCACTGGCAATAATTCAACTCAAGTCCTGCCAGGATCCTACACTCGCAGAACTACTCGATAACCTCTGAGAGGTTGCCAGCATTGATGATATCTCGTTCCAACACGGTACTCCCCTCACAACTGAGAGGGAAATTGAGTCTGGGGAAACTGTGCTAGCTGATTACGAATCAGATCTAGAAAGCTTTTTCCCTGAACGTCTAGTTTCGGTGATCAACCAACAAGGTGGAGGAGCTCCTAGTCATCACGATCCTAACGAGGCCTTGGATCAGATTTCAGAAGACAATTTGATCCAAGATGCCCCACAAGATGAAGATGAAGCTACTCACACAGCTCGCAGGGCAAGAAACCAACGTAAAGGAGAACACAGGGCTCGAGCTGCTGAGCCCGCTCGTCTTCCCCCGCGCAACCTCAATAATGAATTCAACAACGTCGCGGATCCAGTCTTCACTACTCCTATTGCCACGATGATAGAAGCAACCCTGTGACTAATGCAGATGCCTCAAAACCCAGAGATGGAGCGCGTCATACACCTTGCCAAAAATACTATTGAACAACTCGAGAGACAAAACCCTTTGTCCTTGCTTCATGGCACCCAGTCAAGGGCCACTGCAACAGTCATACCTCAAGCAAGCCGTACCCCCTGGAGGTCATCATCGTCAGCAACAGCCAGAGCACCAAAACCAAATAAATCAAGAGGATCAAGAAGTCGCAAGCATCCATCGCCCCAGGGGTGGCCAACCACTAGCAAACCAAGCTCCTGGGCCTCAACCGAATCGCAACAACAATCGCGGCCAAAACAGGGAAGAAGTAGCCGATTCCATAATGGACGCACGGGACATCATCAACGCAAGGCGCAGAGCACAGCTTGCAGACAACTCCTATCGCTTCCTAGCCCTCAGCAGCGTCTTCGAGAATGTCGAGTACCCGAAGGATTTCAAACCAACGAATATCCAGAAGTACGATGGTAAGCAAGACCCTGCTCAATGGTTATGTTTATATTCGACCGCTGTTAGTGTTGCAGGAGGAGACACCAACACCAAGGTCCTCTACTTCCCGATGGCCGTGGAGCCCGCACCGCTGACGTGGCTCGAGAGCTTGGCACGCGAGTCCATACACTCGTGGGAGGATCTCAAGAAGGCCTTCGTCGACAACTTCCAAGGGTCCTTACATCGAGTAGCTACTCGACACGCCTTGTCTATGTGCAAGCAGGAGCATGGCGAATCCATCAGATCCTACGTCAAGCGCTTCTTCGACACAAGAGCCACCATCGCCAACGTCGCCGATGATGATGTCATCGACTACTTTCAGAGTGGCATCACTGTCCAGTCTCTCTACCGCGACTTCGGACAGAACCGCCCCAAAACGGTAGTAGAGCTACGTGACATGATGCAACGCTGGGAAGACGAAGAGGAGCAAGAGCGCAGCCGCTTCCCACTCCGTAACAACGATAACAATGGGAAGCGTCACAACGACCATGGAGGGCCAGCAACCAGTGGGATCCTGCGTGCAAGGGCAAGCCTGACGATACTGTCGGGACTATGGATCGCACTCCACGTGGCAAGAAGAATAAAAAGCCGCAGGATCAGTTTGACAAGATCCTTCACAACAAGAGTTGCCCAATTCGTACCAAGAGCAACCACTCGATGTGGGAGTGTACGATCCTGTGCAAATCCTTCCAGTCAACACCGCCAGATGCTCCTAAGAAAAAGCAGAACAAGGATGATGAAGATGACAAGAAAGACCTTGATGGGTTACTATAGCAACAAAACGTCGTCAACATTATATTTGGAGGAGATCCTAGCTTCTCCAAGCCGGACCAGAAGCTACTACTCAGAGAAATTCTTTCAGTTGAGCCAGCAATTCAGAGACCACTAAAATACAGTGAGGTCCCCATCACCTTCTTCAGGGAGGATCAATGGACCAGCTTCTCCGAACCAGGAAAGTTCCCGCTAGTACTCGATCCAGTTGTCCAAGGATCCAATCTTACTCGAGTACTCATCGATGGCGGAAGCAGGCTAAACTTGATCTTTGCGAGTACGCTGGCTAAGATGGGCCTCAACTACATGAGTTTGCTCACTCCAAGCAAGGGCCTGTTCTACGGCATCATTCCCGAAAATTCTTCTACACCAATTGGCTCGGTCACCCTTCCGGTCACATTTGGTACAGAACAAAACTTCCGGACAGAGTATATCAAGTTTGAAGTAGTCGACTTCGAATCTTCCTACCACGCCATTCTGGGAAGACCTGCGCTGGCCAAGTTCATGGCAGTGCCACATTTTGTGTTCCTGCTCCTCAAGATGCCGGGCAATACAGGAGTACTTTCCCTGCGAGGAGACATCCTCAAGTCCTTCGAGTGCGACAAGGAAGCAATAGATCATGCTGCCACAATTCGAGTTCCTAGCTTTGTTAGCGAAATACTTGCTGCCGCCAAGGAACTCTCACTCAACAAGGACTCGATGCCCTTCAAGAAGCCAAGCCAGTCATCGGTTAAGCCAAACAGTGACGTAGGAACCAATACCATTCAGCTACAAGAGGGAGATGATTTCAAAACAGCCATCATCGGAGCAGGTTTGGGTGACAAATAGGAATTCGAGCTCGTCAACTTCCTTAGGGCCAACCGAGACGTATTCGCGTGAAAACCAACGGATATGCCAGGGGTGCCCAAGGAGTTGATCGAGCATGCCCTGAAAGTCAACCCCAAAGCCACACCAAAGAAGCAATGGCTATGTCGTTTCTCCCCGGACAAGCGAAAAGCCATCAAGAAGGAGCTGGCGAAACTACTCGCAGCAGGGTTCATCAAAGAGGTCTACCATCTCGATTGGTTGGCCAACCCTATACTCGTCTAGAAGAAGAATAACAATGAGTGGAGGATGTGTGTCGACTACACCGATCTGAACAAGCATTGCCCAAAGGATCCTTTCGGACTACCACACATTGATCAAGTAATCGACTCCACAGTAGGATGGGTCCTATTATCCTTCCTCGACTGCTATTCAGGCTATCATCAGTTTGCCTTGAAAGAAGAAGACCAAATCAATACGGCATTCATCACCCCTTATGGGGCATATGCCTACAAAACCATGTCCTTTGGGTTGAAGAACACTGGTGCCACTTACCAGCACGCGATACAGCTTTGTTTTTCTGATCAGCTACATCACAATGTTGAAGCCTATGTTGACGATGTCGTCGTCAAAACCAAGACCCATGATCAATTCATCGCTGACCTGGAAGAGACCTTCAATAGCCTCCAAAAGTTTCGCTAGAAACTCAACCCAACCAAGTGTGTCTTCGGCGTACCCTCTAGAAAACTACTCGGATACAT
The DNA here is from genome assembly GCF_016808335.1 of Panicum virgatum. Classification (NCBI taxonomy): domain Eukaryota; kingdom Viridiplantae; phylum Streptophyta; class Magnoliopsida; order Poales; family Poaceae; genus Panicum; species Panicum virgatum. The sequence goes on along the minus strand of NC_053150.1, from coordinate 25,561,765 downwards.
CGTCAGCAACCGAGGAATTGAGGCTAATCCAGAGAAGATCAGTGCAATTATGGCCATGGATGCTCTAGCCACCATCTAGGACGTCCAGAAGCTTACAGGCTGCATGGCAGCCTTGAACCGATTCTTGTCCAGGCTTGGCGAACGGGGTCTACCCTTCTTCAAGCTCCTCAAGCGACAAGACAAATTTGAGTGTACTACAAAAGCCGCGGAAGCACTCAAGAACCTTAAATATCATCTCCAGTCACCGCCAAATCATATAGCTCCACTACCAGGCGAGGACTTATGCCTCTATATCCCTGCGACTACTCATGTAGTCAGTACGGTGATAGTAGTCGAACGTCCGGAGGAAGGCCACGCTTACGACGTCTAGAGACCAGTCTACTTCATCAGTGAAGTACTCTCTGAATCAAAGGTTAGACGCCCATCAATTTAGAAAGTTCTGTATGGAATTCTAATCACCACCAGGAAGCTTCGACAATATTTTGACGAGTACAAGATCTCAGTAGTAACTGACTTCCCATTGGCGGATATACTCCACAGTCGGGATGCCACTAGACGAATCTCAAAGTAGGCAGTTGAACTGGGAGCCTTAGAAATCAACTTCTAGCCAAGGACAACAATCAAGTCACAAGCACTAGTCGACTTCTTAGCTGAATGGCGGGAAATTCAAATCCCAGCACATCATAACATCCCTGAGCATTGGGTAATGTACTTTGATGGCTCACTCAAGCTCGACGGAGGCAGCGCGGGAGTTTTGTTCATCTCCCCCAAGGGAGAACAGTTGAAGTATGTGTTCCAAATCCTATTTAAAGTCTCCAATACTGAAGCAGAATACAATGCACTGCTACATGGGCTTCGCCTAGCAGTTTCTCTCGGTGTCTGTTGACGCTCCTTAGCGCCCCCGATTTGTATACCGCAAGCGCACGGTTCGTGTAGCTTTTCCCTTAGAGTATTCCCCCAAGGTTTATCAATCCATGGAACCAAAGATACAAGAAACAATCTACTAGCATAGAGATTCCTTTATGTTGAGATGGTGAAAAATGAATCTAATCTACTAAAAACGACAAACACCGAAGGTAGCAAGAGAAAGTTAGAGACAACCAATCTAGATCACCTAGATCATGCATATGTTGTAGTTCCAGCTAGATGTAGTGAAGTAAGATAGATGTGAATCTCAATGAAAAGCATCTTTAAACTCAAAATCTCCAATCCGATCCCTCGATACCCCACCTACTCAGTGGCAACGCCCTGTCACGATGCCGCCCCTTTGGACGAAAGTACCATGAAGCAAGTCGAACCCCCTTTGGTAGTTCCGCCATGAACCTCTAGCCACCATGACTACAAGATCATGCTAAGCGATCTATCTCGATAATAGATCTAGGATGAAGCAAACCCAAAGAAAAGAACGAAATCGAAAGAGAGAACATGGTCGCTAAACATTCGGAATCACAAAAAACTTAACCATGAATGATTGTACATCACAAGATCACAACCGGGGCCCTACCTTGATCTTGATGATCCTAGCTCCAGAACTCCGACGTGGTCTTCCTTGCAAGGTTCCCACATTGGCTAGGGCAAACCCTAGACAACTAGCACGACCCTCGGCTCTCCGAGAGGTGTCCCTCTATCTTCTCTGCTCCTTGGCGTCATCTCCCGAATTGATCTCTGCGTGAACCTTGGGGAGGGGTCTTTAAATAGCCTCAGAAAACCCTAGGACAAAGGGGAGGCCGAACCACCTCAAAAAGGGGCTGGGCCGGCCGGCCCAATGGACCCAGGCCGGCCGGCCTGGCCCATTTCTTCGCCGCCTCGTGTCCTCCTTTCTCCCCAAGTCTCCTGGAGTCTTCTAGAGTTTATGCCTTTCATGATTGCACCCCATTAGACATCGTTATCTTCGAGATTTCTTCGAGGAAAAGGATTGGATGGAAAATCCTTCCTTAAATCTCTCTTTGCTTTGCTTAGCCCCGAAGTATACTGATCTTATCTTGTGAGCTTTGTCCTTTGGGCTTCATTGGAGGGTGGATGTGCACGAACGGGCCCCTAATCATCATGGCCTTCGGTCCTTTGTTTGGGCTTTGGCCTTCATCTTTCTTCGTTGTCATCGCGTGATCGTGGGCCTCATCATTTCATGCTCCAAAATTGGTCAAAAACCTGCAAAAACGAAGTACCTCCAAAATATATGTGCAAACGCGAAAACGACCAATAATTGGGCCGAGGTTAGGATGGTTAGTGATTTTGATATTAAATTCATGCCATTATCAAAGTTAAACAGGGGATAAAATGGATACTTACGGAGCACCAACAGTGTCAAGCGACTACTTGTCTACGGCGATTCTCTACTCGTCGTCCAACAAGTAAATAAGAATGGGATATCAACAAGGATAGAATGGACGCATATGTTGAAGAAATCAAAAAGCTCGAGATCAAGTTCTCAGGATTGGAGTTCCACCACGCAGACCGTGACAATAATGTGGGAGATGATGTCCTCTCCAAACTTGGATCTACTCAAGCAGCTGCCCCACCTGGAGTCTTTGTTCATGAACTACACTATACATCAGTTAAGGTACAAAATCAACAAGCTACTGACGAGGAGGCCCTGACCACAGTCAGATAAGTGCTAATGATTGAAGAAGACTGGCGGATTCAGTTCAAGCTTCCACCACACGTTGACGCCAAGAGCGCTGAAACTCCTCGCATCATTAGGCGAAGCAAGGGTTTTGTTCTCGTTGGTGACAACCTATATAAGCGCTCTACTTCCGGCATCCTGATGAAATGTGTTACCCTTGAAGAAGACAAAGTCATCCTCAGGGAGATACATGAAGGAGTCTGCGGCAATCATGCCGCATCATGAACACTCATCGGCAAGGCTTACAGATCTGAGTTCTTCTGGCCAATAGTTGTATCGGATGCAGAAGACCTTGTCAGACGATGCCCTGGCTGCCAGTTCTTTGGCAAGAAGACTCAAGTCCCAGCACACAATCTGATAACAATCCCTCCATCATGGCCATTCGCCTGTTGGAGTCTGGACATGATCAGACCTCTAACCTTAGCTGCAGGAGGATTTAATCATGTGTTGGTAGCAGTCGACAAGTTTACCAAGTGGATCGAGTACAAGCCCATTGTCAAGATCTCATCAGATAGAGTAGTGGATTTCATCTCCGACATCATACACCGGTTTGGATTTCCTCACACCATCATCACAGATCTTGGCTCTAACTTTACATCGCAGTCTTTTTGGGATTTCTACGACAATTCTTGCATAGAGGTCAAGTATGCTTCAGTGACACATCCTCGAGCAAATGGTCAAGTAGAGCGTATCAATGGCTTGGTACTCGACGGCTTGAAGAAAAGACTCTACGACGCCAACTCTAAGAAAGGTGGCAAGTGGATCCAAGAACTACCCCATGTGGTATGGGGGCTGCGGACGCAGCCCAGCAAGGCGACTGGACAGTCTCCCTTCTTCCTCACCTATGGGTCAGAAGCTATACTACCTGCAGATATGATGTATAAATCTCCATGAGTAGAAGCCTATCAAGAAGGAGAAGCAGATGAAGCTCGACAACTTGAATTGGATTCAGTCGAAGAAATCAGGATCAATGCTTTGACCCAATTGGCTAGATATCTTCAAGGAGTCAGACGCTACCATGATCGCAACGTCCAGCAAAGATCTTTCAGTATAGGAGATATAGTCCTACAAAGGATTCAAGATGAAAAAGGTTTGCACAAGTTAAATTCCAGATGGGAGGGACCTTTCATCGTGTCTAAGGTTACAAGACCCGGATCATACAGAATCACTGATGCAGATGGTAATGAGGTACCCAATTCCTGGAACAGTGAGCACTTGCGCAGATTTTATCCTTGATCCAAGTTACATGATAATGTTAGTTGATCTCTTTAGTAAATCAAGGGTTTCTATCAACTTTTTGGTTACATTAAAGGCAGTCTTCATCCTGGCAGCATCATATTGGACTTCTCTCTAATAGGTTCTTCCAACCAGGTTAATCTCCACAGATTCATACCGACCTGGATAACCTAATCAGGATAGCTTTCATAGTTTCTTCCGCTGGGATAACTATACAAGCCACATCCTTGTCCTCAATATAAGGACACAACCTACTCGCTGGCTCGAGAAGATCTATGGATACCTTTGTTAGTTTGTCCAACTTGGGTAACTCGACAGAGTTCATCCTAACAGGTCAACTATAAGGAACTCTAGCCTTGAGTTAAAGGCGCAACTACTCGCTTGCTCGAGTAGGTTTTGGATACTACTAAAAATTTATTCTACTGGTGTAACCCGACGGGGTTCACCCTAACTAGTCAATCTTAGTAGTTACTCCAGTCTACAAGTTAGACACCCTATTCGCTAGCATGAATAGGTCTTGGATATTTTTAAGTTGGTTTCATCTTGGGTAACCCGACGGGGTTCATCCTAACAGATATATCTTAAAAAGTACTCCAGTCCTTGATAAGGATACCCTACTAGCTTGCTCGAGTAGTTTTATGGATATCTCTACAAAGTTTTTTCTATCTGGATAGTCCGACAGGATTCATCCTAACTGATTAACTATGGAGATTACTCCATGTGAGCATTCTACTCGATCATTCGAGTAGTTTGTACTTATCCTACGGTATCAGATAATGCTTCTGAAGATACACCAACAGGATAAAAGCGATATATACAAAGACGAGTTCTTACAGAAGATGACAAGAGCTATTACTAGCAGATTACTCTGCCAAGTTCTTCAAAATCTCCTCAGCAATTACTTCTGACTCTTTACAATAGCTTTGAAATTTCTCATCAGAGCAATCAGCGGCTATTCCTTTGGCTATGGGAGCTAAGTTATGCTAAGGCCAGTAAGACTTGACAACTCCAATCGTATGGGTTAGATAATTCTTGGAGGTGGCCGTCATGACATCGATGAATTTCTTGGGAGCCTCTTCTAAACGCTCTACCAGAGACTTACTACTCGACGACCCCTCTTCAGAATCTACCATGTCCACAATGACTTGAACTGCTGCTACTAGTCAAGTATGGTCACTTGAAGAACCTGATAAAAGGACATCTCAATGATTATTCAATCATTGGCGAAGCACTATCAAGAGAAGGATCAAGTACTTACAGGCTTGAGCAAGTCTGTAGTTGTTCCTGGAGTTTGGCTTTTTCCTCTTCAAGGCTCTTGATCTGCTGCTTCATCTTATAAAGTTCTCGAGTATGCTCTCGGTTCGCTTCATAAAGCTTGTTCCGTGCAGCAAGGGATTCATCAAGGCGTTTGGCAATTAGTGCATTTTGCTGGGCCAAGGTTTTCCGATTGTAAACAATCTTATATAAAGCCCGTGACTTCAAGAAGGACCGATTGGCAACTTCCAATAAGTGCAACGCAAGATGGGTCAGATGTCACCAACTACTCGATATAAGCAACAGCAGCAGAAGAAGGTTTACCTTGGTATATTTGAAGCTCCATTGCATATAATCTGTGAACTTCTTTACATTGTCTATAGTTAACAATGGGTCGTGAAAGAGCTCCTTTCCCAATTCATACTGGGTAGACTGTGGCAGAGTTTGAAAGGGTACTACTCGAACAGCAGGATCCCTTAGTCCCTCAGCTCCACCACTGCCAATTCCAGTAGCACTTGAGGTACTTTCAGTAGCTGCAAAAGGAGTAAGTTGGGTGTTTCAGGATTCGACTCATTTGATGTCCTAGGATTCGGCTCATTTGGTGTCCCAGGTGTGTCTGCATTCTAACATATAGCAGTTGAGTTCTCGATCAACCCAATTACTGGTGACTCGGGGGCTGATCGAGTAGTTGTTTTGGGTCACTCTGCATCCAATTACGGAAGTCCTGAATCTGATCCTTCTCATGTGCCGGAAGATATTGGATCCTAGCCAAGTGAGATTCAAAATAAGAAAGCTGAGGCTAATAGGATCTTATTTGAGAAGATCAGATTCTTACTGGCCACTGTCGGGACGGGGGTATTTTCCTCTGCAACAAAGCTCCAGGACCTGGTTTCCGCTTCTTACTGTCATCAGAAGGGGCAGCATCTTCTGAAGTTGGAGGCATGCAGTACCATGTCTTATGATTCTTCTACAAGGAAAAGCAAGGATTCATCAGAAGGTCATAAATGTTCATCTACAAGTACTCGACAACGTTTTTTAACACTTACCCAGGCCTTTTCGGGTGGGTTGACTGCCGAGAGGAGTGTTGGAAGTATCAAAGACTTATCGAAATTATCAAGTATTTTGCAGCATCTCTTAACTACTTCAGAACGAGCCATTGCTTCTGGAGAGAGTCTGGCGGGATATTGTGTGCCTTCATATCTGAAGGCAGGATGTTTCCGACGCTAAAGAGGCTGAATTCGATGACTAACAAAGGAAAAGGCTACATGACCACCAGTAACTCCTTTGTCTTTTAATTTGGCAATGTCACCAAGAATACATTCGACTTGTTTGCTACCTGGTCCTATACTCGACCAGCTTGCTTGGACTTAGGGGGCACCAGCAACTCTTTTTGGAAGTGGAGTTTCGAAGTTCCCGACATGAAACCAGAAACTTTTCCACTCGGTTTCTTTACCCGCTGGATCATAAGATAAGTACTCGTCTCGGTTCTCAGGATGGAGCACTAATTCACGGCGGGTTTGGCAGCATTTGGAATGGGTATGAGGGTGAAGAAATGTTGGAAAAGATGGAAGTGGGGAAGGATACCAAGGAATGCTTCACAGAAATGAGTGAATATAGAAAGATGCAAGATGGATTGGGGAGTCAAATGATGCAATTGGATTCCCCAGAATTGCAGAAGAGCATGGAAGAACTCAGACACAGGAATTGAAAGACCGCGTTCCACGAAATCACGAAACACAACGGTTTCAAGTTTACCTTCGAAAGGATAATCTTCTCGTTCGCCTGCGCGCCATTGGATTATAGCTTGAGTCTAGAGAAGACCCATATTCTTCAGTTCTTGAACGGCTGCTTCAGACATTTTGCTTTTGCACCAGCCCGTGGAAAGATTGGCAACTACTTCATCTTCGACTTTGGACTTGTTCTTCTTGGGAGCCATCTCAGTGTCACGAGTTTAGGCTCGGAGGCTATGAGAGGGGTTAACATATGTCACAAGCAATTGGACAGTGTGAATCTAAATTTGATGGTGGCCAGGAGTCAAAAGGATAAAACCCTAGAAGTTACCGCACGGGTTTATATGGTCTCCGATGGCAATTCTGTGAATACTTAGAAGATCAACGGATTGTTTACTTTTTCGGGAAGTTTTATCACATATTTTGTCACGAGTTTTGGATTCTTAAATCTAAATTGAGAGATTTAAATTCAAGACTCGGGGGCTGCGGGATATGTGCATTAGAGATTTATTTTTCATTTTTTTGGAAAATAATGAAGGAAAAAGACTGAAGTGACCCTCAGCCTGATTCTACGATTCAACCTAAGGCTCGGGGGCTACTCCATATGGAGCACGAGTACTTCATGCACCATATATGATCAAGATTTCGGGGCTTGAGCACCTCACAGCCTCATAAGCAACCGGAAGTACTTGGAGGACTACTCGACGTATTTGAAGGAAGGCCAGAGGCAACCGGAAGGACGTTCTGACTACTTAAAGTACTCGAAGATGCCCAGCCAAGTACTTGACGCCTGCAGGACTCAGCTACGAAGAGCTCGGGGGCTTGTCAAAGCCGGGACAGCGGGACTGGTTATAGGCACAGAATGTTCTAGAGTAAGGGATAGCTCATGGATGTACCTTGCCTCTCATGTAACTACCCGAATAGGCGTAGAACTAGCTGCAGTACGAAGGAAACTACCCGATCATGTTGTAGTAGGACTCCAAATGTACTCAGCTAGGACTTTTCCATGTAACTCCGAATTTAGGATCCTAGGTTCCCATCGGCAGAATCAACTTCCATACCAAATCTCCTTGGTGGTTTTGACTTTGACTTTCTTGTCATACCATCGGCCCACTCTAAGTTTATTCACTTCAACATTTATGAGAGCGTTCAGCCGATGACCAGCCAAATCTTCCAACTCATCTTTCATCAGCATCATATAATCATTGGCTGTCAACTGATCCTGGAATGTTACACGCCTAGAGCCATGCCTTGATTCCCATGGAAGAACAGCTTCATGTTCGTACACCAACTGATATGGAGACACCTTGGTGGCCCCATGACAAGCCATTCTGTAGGCCCACAAAGCTTCATTAAGCGTAGTATGCCACTTCCTAGGCTGTTCGTCAACTTTTCTCTTAATCAACTTAATGATCCCTTTGTTGGATGTTTCCTCTTGGCCATTAGCCTGGGCATAATATGGAGAAGAATTCAACAATTTGATTCCCATACTCCCGTCAAACTCCTCAAATTCCTCAGAAATAAACATACTACCTTGATCAGTCGTAATGGTCTGCGGAATACCAAACCGATAAATAATATGTTCCTTCACAAACTCAACCATCTCTTTCGATGTCACAGTTTTTAGAGGAATCGCTTCAACCCATTTGGTGAAATAATCTGTTGCCACCAATATAAATTTGTGATTCTTGCTTGATGGTGGGTAAATGTGCCCAATCAAATCAATTCCCCATCCTCTAAATGGCCACTGCTTGATTCTAGGATTCATAGACGATGCTGGTGCCCTTTGCACATTACCAAACTTCTGGCATTCTTGGCACCCTTTGTAGTATGTGAAACAATCTTCCAGCATTGTTGTCCAAAAATATCTGTTTCTTCTTATTGCCCACTTCATTTTATACGCCGATTGATGAGATCCACAAACGCCCTCAAGTATTTCTTCCATTAAAACTTTTGCTTTATCTCTGTCAAGGCATCTGAGCAAAACCCCATCAATCGTTCGATAATATAATTCTCCCTCAAGTAACACATATTTAGTTGCTTGGAACCTGATTCTGCGGCTCATTTTCTTTGAAGGATCTTCTAGATAATCAACAATCTCCTTCCTCCAATCATCAGCAGGTAATTCTAGAGCCATTACACTTTCTATCGGTCGGTAACCAGAAGCATGCTGCGCCAACCGATTGGCGTCACCATTGTAGAACTTGGGGACATGTTCTATAGTCACTTTCTTAAATTCCTTCAGCAATCGGCAACACTCTTCATGATAAACCCGCAGAATATCATCTTTGCATTCATATATGAGATCAACTGATTAACTAGTAACATGGAATCCCCAAATATTTCTACTGCATCGGCTCCAATCTCTCGTAGTAGCCGAATTCCTTTAAGCAAAGCTTGGTACTCTGCCTGATTATTAGTAGCCGTTGCTTCTATCGGAAAAGACAATTCAAAAGTTGCCCCCCCGAGGCGACACCAAGACAATGCCAATACCAGATCCAGCTCCACATGATGAACCATCAAAGAACAATGTCCATGGAACAAGATCAACAATTCCCAATTCTGGCCCACAATGGTGAACAACAAAATCGGCCATAACCTGCCCATTAACTGCTTTAGCCGATTCATACCTTTGATCAAACTCAAACAAGGCCAAAATCCACTTTCCAATTCTCCCATTTAAAATTGGCAATGAGAGCATGTATTTAATCACATCATCTTTGCTTACCACAACACATTCAACCGATAATAAATAATGCCTAAGCTTAGTACAGGAAAAGTATAAGCAAAGACACAATCTCTCAATGGGAGAATACCTGGTTTCAGCATTTAGAAGCCTTTTGCTGACAAAATATATTACGTGTTCCTTTACCTCAAACTCTTGAATAAGGGCCGATCCGATAGCACGCTCGTCAGCCGATAAATATAATTTAAACAGCTTGTGCTTTTGCGGTGGAACCAACACAGGAGGTGATGTTAAATATTGTTTGATTTCTTCCAACACCTTTTGCTGTGCCTCCCCCCATACAAATTCCTGATTGGCCTTCAACTTCAGCAATGAACTGAACGGCTGTATTTTACCGGACAAATTAGAAATAAACCTCTAGATAAAATTAATCTTGCCGATCAAGGATTGAAGTTAAACTTTTGTTTCTGGGGAAACCACCTTGTTAATTGTTGCAATCTCTTTCTGGCTAATTTCAATTCCTCTTTCATGAACCATAAATCCTAGAAACTGACCAGCTGACACACCAAATGCGCATTTGTTAGGATTCATCTTCAACCCATGTTTTCTGGTACACTCCAAGGCCTTGCGCAAGTCGGCTATATGTTCTCGATGCCCTTTAGATTTTACCACAACATCATCAATATAAATTTCCACAATCTTGCCAATGATCTCATGGAAAATATAATTCATGGCCCTTTGATATGTAGCTCCAGCATTTTTCAACCCAAAGGTCATGACAATCCACTCGAACAATACAACATGTCCTAGGCATCTAAATGCAGTTTTATGAATATCCTCTTCTACCATAAATATCTGATTGTATCCAGCATTACCATCCACAAAACTGATAACTTTGTGCCCTACAGTAGAATCTACCAACATATCGGCAACCGGCATCGGGTAACCATCCATCGGCGTAGTCTTGTTGAGATCTCTGAAATCAATGCACGCACACAACTTCCCATTCTTTTTGTACACATGGACCACATTAGATATCCATTCAGCATACCTGCATTGCCTGATGAACTTTGCCTCTATTAACCTTGTGATTTCGGCCTTTATATCTGGGTTGCACCGTCTTGCACTCTGCTAAAACGGCCGATACCCGGGTTTAATAGGCAACCGATGTTCAACAATAGATTGATCCAAGCCAGGCATCTCATAATACTCCCAAGCAAAACAATTCTTATATTCTTTTAATAATTTTACCAACTCTTGTTTGTACTCAGGGTCTAACTTGGCGCTAATAAACGTCAGCCTGGGCCTATCTCCATCTCCAATGTCTACTTCCTCTAGTGCATCGTCCGACGTCAACCTGTGTCCCAACTTTCCATCATCATCAAGGAACTCATCCATCAGGAACAGTTTGAGAAACCGACTGCTTGGATTGGTGGAAGCATGAGAACCATGTTAATAGGTGCAGCCGATGACCCAGGATCTTGCCAATCATCAGCCCTTGGTTTGATACGCCAGACTTCTGACTTGACTCCCTTCTTTTTAGGAGCCTCCTTTCTTTCTTCCTCCAGCAATTCCGTCTAACACAGCCTCTGAACTCGCCTCTTCTGCGAATTGGTGAGACCCGCTGGACACCACCGAGGCCGATCAATGTTCTCATGAACGTGATCTCTTTTTGGATCCCTGTGCATCGCCTGATTATCTGGAACTCGATCATTGGCCATCTGCTCCAACTGCTCATCTGCAGGAATCCTTCCTCCCGCAGGATCACTGTTGGCGGTCGATATCGATGATTTTTGCCGCCAATGCTTCGCCTGATTTCATGAAATATAGGCCATAACCATGCTATAACCATTATTACTAATGAGTTCCATAAGTTTTGGTGCATATTTGATCTCAGGAACAACATATCCAAAATTGACCCAAAACGAACATTGTTTGGACCGGAAGGCCCGAATCCGGCCGACCGGCATACTTTCTGTGGAATCTTTGCATGAGATTTTACCAGTATCATCCATAGGGAGAAATCAAGCCATTCTAATGGGTGGTTTCCCAGAATGCACAAGTTAGACCCAGAAGGCTTGAACCCCTATCCAGAGTGAAGGCATCCTGGGCCATGATCAGAGCACAAACGTTCACCCCATCAAGCATGGATCTATGGCCAGAGAGGATCATGTTGGTGCAACGGAGGGACGAAAGGCTTCCAGAGCTAGGCCACCCGGCTCAGTTTAGGCCGCCCGGCCCAAGGAATGTCAGTTGAGCAAACCGCCTTTTGCCCGGACCTCCAGAGAGCATCTGGAGCGTCCACGAGAAGACGGTGGCCGAATGGCCGAAATCCCAGGCCGGCCGGCTTAGGTGAGGCCGGCGGGCATCACTTTTTCACCGTTTGGACCAAATCCAATTGGAGGTTGCTTCAATCGACGTTGCAAGAAGGAATCTTGGGGGCATATTCGAATATCGGAGGATCCTAGGCCGGCCGGCCTAGGGGAGGCCGGCCGGCCATACTTTGCAGCCCCTCAAGTCGCCCTTTTGCATGGAGTTTAAGCTAAGAATGTGGTTGCGTACCTTTGCAGCTACCTGAAGAACCGACCTCCACAGCACTATAAATAGCAGCCCCCTCCCTCACTTCAAGCAACGGTGAACTGGAGCAATCCAAGGTGAAGTGTAGCGCTCCACATATCTTTAGAAATAGGGAGAGAGGCGAGGTAAGAGTCCGGAGAGGAGCCGGAGTGTTGGCCCCTCTCCAACTTTGTGCCTCCGAGGAACGAAGCTTCGATTCGAGTAATTTCCTCTTCTTTTGTCATTATTACTTTCTCTCCTTTACTTTATTAGTACTTGAATAGTTGATCTCTCTAGTTACGGGATCCCTTGTCCGTGTGGGTAGCAAGTTCTACCCATTGGGGGTTTATTCTTGCCTTAATGTGAGGCGGAAGTCAGTGACTCGATAGTTTAGGTGTGGTACCTAGACTTGGTTAGTTACCTTGGGTTGTGTTCCAGCCCATGGTACCGCAGTGGTAGGCGGCAAGTGGTGGCAGCCTTGTCCATCCCTCATAGTCCACCATGTTCGGGTGTTTCAATAGCAGTAGGATTGCCAAAAGTATGTTGGGCCCTTTCTCACCCCTGTTTGCGCCCTTCGCTTAGGCCGCCGAAGCAACTAGAGTATAAGTCAAGTATTCTTGACAGGAGTAGTTAGTGGTACGACATTAGAATACCTCTACCTATCTTATTTGGACCTCTTCACTCCCATCATACCCCCGGGATAAACAAGAATCACTACTCAGTACATTTCTCGTTCCTCGTGGATTCGATACCCTGGAATACTTCCGGGTGAAAGCTACATCGGTATCCGTATGCTTGCGGATTTATTCTGTTAGGCTAAGGAATGCCAACAAGCTTTCTAGCGCCGTTGTCGGGGAACGGTAGCTGTACTAGTATCGATTCAAGTTTATCCTTGTATCATCCATGGACTCCATGACCCTTTGTGACTTCTCGGCTCCAAGCCGTACTAGTCATCATGGTGAGCGTCCACCTTCACGTCATCCCATCCTTACACCAGGCTATGAGATCCGCCCTTGCATCATAGCCATGGTTCGATCACAATCTTTTTCTGGGCACAAGGATGGAAATCCTTACACTCACCTTTGTGAATTCGAGCAGAACTGCTCTATCATTTCAATACCAGGCATGCACCATGAAACCATGAAATGGAAGCTTTTCCCATTCTCGTTGACTGGTCGTGCCAAGGAATGGTATTACATGACCGTAGGAAGCGTAGAGGGTGATTGGAATATTCTGTAAGATAAGTTTTGCCTCCGCTACTTCCATGAAAATAAGATTGTTGCCCTTCGTGTAGAAGTTCTAACCTTCAAGCAATGGGAGGAAGAATCGCTAGGAGCAGCATGGGCTCGTTATACCGAGCTGATCTATTCAGGACCAGACTTGCGTATACCCGAGGCTATACAGTTACAGCACTTGATCCTGATACATCTTCGTGCTACCCAGATGAATTGAAAATTTAGAGAGATGTGCTTCGTCCAAGATTTGTTTCCGCAGCTCATGATTTTTGGGAACGACTAAGCGATCCTCGAACCACAAGATTCCTTTATGGTCCACACGGAAGCACTTTTATTTATTTTTGCCTTCTAATACTTTCTGTTTAATGATTCCGACACTCTTTGTCATCTAATTGTGCCATGATGACTTGGTCATAAAGTGTCAGTTCCACAGAAATATGAGTCAGAGAACCCTGAGGAATGATTTCTAATCTTAGCTTTTGCATTTCAGCACATAATGTATAATTATATGATTCCACTGAAAGGCAATTGCAGTGAACCTTGCGACTGATTGCATCGGGTACGACATTGGCTTTGCCCGGATGATAGTGAACTTCCAGGTCATAGTCTTTGATTAATTCTAGCCATCTTTGTTGCCTCATATTCAGCTCACTTTGGGTAAAGATGTATTTGAGACTCTTATTATCGGTATAGATATTGCAATGAGTGCCCATAAGATAATGTCTCTAAATCTTGAGAGCATGAATAACCGCTGCTAGCTCAAGATCATGAGTGGGATAATTTAGCTCGTGTGGCCGAAGACCTCGGGAAGCATATGCAATAACTCGATTGTCTTGCATTAGAACACAACCAAGACCAGTACCTGACACATCACAGTAAACATCGTTGGGCTTGCTGTTGTTAGGTTGAGCTAAGACTGGTGCTGTGGTTAGATGTGCTCTCAACATATGGAATGCCTCATCGCACTTCGCATCCCATATAAACCTGACGTCCTTCTTTAGCAGTTCCGTCATCGGCTTTGCAATTCTGGAGAAGTCCAGAATAAATCTACGGTAATATCCCGCCAACCCGAGGAAACTGCGAATCTGATGAACTGAAGTAGAAGGTTTCTAGTCCATCACTTCTTGTACCTTGCTGGGGTCAACTGAGATGCCTTCACTGGATATAGTGTGACCCAAAAATTTGACTGTGTCCAGCCAGAATTCACACTTGGAAAATTTTGCGTACATCTTATGATCTCTGAGGCGTTGAAGAACAATACGCAGATGTTGTTCATGTTCTGCCTCGTTCTTGGAATAGATCAGAATGTCATCGATGAAAACCACGACGAACTTGTCAAGGTCCGGCATGAATACCGAATTCATGAGATACATGAAATAAGCGGGAGCGTTTGTGAGACCGAAAGACATCACCAAATATTCATAGAGACCATATCTGGTTGGGAAGGCAGTCTTGGGAGTATAAAAAAGTCCAGATTTTTATTTGATGATACCCTGAACGAAGATCAATCTTGGTGAAAATCTTTGCTCCAGCCAACTGATCAAACAGTACGTCAATGCGGGGAAGTGGGTATTTATTTTTGATAGTTACCGCATTAAGAGGCTGGTAGTCGACACACAACCTCAGACTGTCATCCTTTTTCTTTACAAACAATGACGGATAGCCCCAAGGTGAAGTACTTGGGCGAATAAAACTCTTGTCCAGAAGTTCTTGTAGCTGGATTTTTACTTCAGCCAATTCTTTAGGCGGTATTCGGTACGGCCTTTTTGAAATAGGTGTTGTACCAGGCTGCAGTTCTATAACAAATTCGATATCCCGATCTGGTGGCATACCAGGCAAGTCGTCCGGAAAAACATCAGCATACTCACGGACTAAAGGAATATCTTCGATAGGAATATCTTTCATGGCATAAGCACAAGAGTTGACACATTCGGAATTAGGTAAATATAGAACCGAGTGACCATGGGTAGGAGAATTTATTTCAATGGCTCGGGAAGAGATATCTAATAGTACCCCATGTTTATTCATCCATTCTATTCCTATGATAACATCAATTCCTTCTAGTTGTAATAGGATTAAATCGATTGAAATTGTTTTACTACCCAACTTAAGCGGTGCGGTTCTAACCATTTGGTTGGATGCTACTATACCACCAGGAGTAGATATCATGTAAGAGCCTTTGGTGTGATAAAAATCTAACCCAACTTTTGCTCCAAATTTAGAACTAATAAAGCTATGAGATGCACCAAAATCGAATAAGATAATTGCGGGGTGATGGTTTGTAGAGAATGTACCCGACATAATTGGTGCTCCCTCTGAAAGATCAGCCAAGTTGGTGAAATTAAGTTGGCCCTGCCTGACTTGAATGGTTTGTTTCTTGCCCTTGTTCTGATTATTTCTGCGAGAAGACTGCCCCTGAGACTGTCCTGCCTGGGGGCACATCTTTGCAAAGTGATCTGGACTCCCGCATTTGAAACAGCGGTTGTTGTTTTCAGGGTGAGCGGCTTGCTGAATATTCGGCCGTGGGCTGGTCTGCTGCTGCTGCGGTGGTGCATAACGAGCTTGCTGAGGTGGCACAAACCGAGCCTACTGCTGCTATTGCTGAGGAGGCCGAATAATCCAACGCCCTGGCTGAGGGGCTTTCTGAGAGGGTGCGGTTGGAGTATTCTGCACGATGCGATACCTCAGTGCAGAGGCACTTGAGGGTCCAGCAGGTGCTTTGTGCTTCTTTTCAGCACGATGGGCAATAATGAGATCCTCCTGAGTGATGGCCAGATTCACCAGATCATTAAAAGAGACCGCACGCACAAGATTAAGCCTCTCCTCTAACTTGGTACTGAGGCCTCGATGGAAGCGTTCATGCTTCTTAGCATCGGTATCCGCATGATGACTAGCATATTGACACAAGTGGTTAAAATCCTAGGCATATTGCAATACATTATGAGTGCCCTGAGTCAATGCCAAGAATTCATTGACTTTCCGATCGAGAAGACCAGCCGGAATATGATGAGCCCGGAAAGCATCCTTGAATTCATTCCAATTAACCACATGATCAGCCGGTAACATTTCGTGGTAATGATCCCACCACATACGAGCTGATCCGTGAAGTTGCTGCGCGGCATAACGAGTCTTGTTTGCTTCGGAACAAGGAACAGACAGCAAAGAAAACTTGGATTCGATTGTGCGAATCCAAGCAACCACATCGAGTGGATCGTCCGCCTTGGTGAAAAGCGGGGGCTGCGTTCTCAAAAAATCTTGATAGCTCGTCTCTTGCGGTTGATGAGCGTGATGCCCACCTCTCTATTGCTGCTGGGCTTGCACCAACTGCCGCAAGATCTCGATCTGAGTAGCCAAGATCTCCGCAATGCCCTGTGGTGGAGGTGGCGGAGGTGGATCGCCATTTCCTCCGGCTCCAAAGCCAGTGGGACTACCTTGAGTCGAACCAACCATTTGAAATGTGAGTAGTTTGCATTAGGCTCAACATTTTCAACATCTCAAATGGAAATATACAACTCAAGACATGAATAGAAGAATAATTATTGCATCAGTCGCGTTACACAGAAACTGTCGATACGAAAAAATGCATAACTGGAGTTCTGTATAGGCTATGAACTTGAAATTTTTACAGGAGTTAGATAATTTAATGAGCTACAACTTTGGTAGTCAATGTAAAGTCAGGATCCCAGAGTAAGTCAGTCGAAAAATTCAATTACTACTCCTCTGGTTTTCTGATGTTACAGAAAATAGAGCCTCTGTATTTTGCGTATATCTCCTTCTGTACGTGTCCGATTGAGCTGGAATTTTGTGATAATTTACATGATGAAATTTGGAACAACTTTGGTATTCAACTCACAAGCTAATTCGGAAATGAAGTAAGGATAAAAATCCGGACAAGCTGCTGCATTCAGCTTTTCGCAGTCTGCCAACAGTTTACATAAGTAGCATTAGAGGTTCATTACATCCATCATCTTCTCGCTTCTATTTGAGATTACTCCTACATCAGTACTAAGGGGGTTAATCAACTCTGAGTTAGCCTAGTAGCCCATGATCCAAAATTTAGGATACACTAAGAGGAGTCTACAAAAGTCAGGAACAACGCCTCGGTCTACATGTTGACCGATGCCTTGCTCTCTGCGGGAGAGTGAGTCTCGACCTGCGCGGGCTGCGGCGCCTGCTCCTCAAAGTCAATCTCAGAAACACCCTGGACCTCCTGGGCCTCATCCTCACCATCCACCTGCATCTCACCGGGTGGTGCGTGAAGGGCGTCCTGCGCGTGCTGCAGCAGGTGAAGCAGCCCCAACAAAAGACCAATGAATCAGCTGATAGTCAAACAAGGAATAGGCTGATTCTGGATAGTTAAAGAAATTGACCAAAACGATAGATAAAATTCTCCGAAAATTCTCAAAAATTTACAGAAGATTCCTAGGTTAGTGGGGGAAATTTCATCTAGTCATTTCTAAGGCCAGTTCAGATCCTAACAAGGTGATGTGTTCAGGGTTTTGAAGCGATGTCAAATCAGAAAACAGATTGTCCTAAGAGTGTGTAATTTGACCACATCTACCAAACCACTTGACCAAGATAATTAAAAATTTTACAGTAGATTCTCCATTAAGTTACCTACAACTTTCGTGGTGTACGATTTTTCAAATGATCAACTTAAGATGGTCGAAAAATTCAGTTTAGACAGACTGCTCCGAGTTGACAGATTTGCAGAAGGTTATTATAAATTCGAAAACACTAGGGTAGGAAGCTTAAAAAATTCTAAATATTTTACAGAAGTTTGGTAATTTAGAGAGTTACATTTCATATTATAGTCCAAACTCGATTTGAGGTGACTTTCATATTTTAAAAATTCGAGGAAACCAGAATCTCCAGATTTTACAGATTACCTAGATGATCTTTAAGGATGGATTTTTAAACTTTCGATTGCAATTTCTTTTAAACATTTCTTTACTGAAGATTTAGGAATGAATGCAGATCCTAATCGTCCTCACCAAAGAAAAGAATTGCCAAGTAACCTTGGTCTTATGCGGTTAGCTTCGGTGGCATACATAATACGTCTCTCGCTATATAACTACTCGATATAACCATCTAGCCTAGGATTTGGTTTCGAGTTAGCGTACCTGCAGAAAATCGACAGTATATAAATGAGCCTTCCGTGCCAGCACTCACGAAAGTGTTCCCATACATTACCGATCACTATAGAACCGGCATCCATACAACTACCACCATATGAACAACATTAAGCATACGTCATCGAAACAACGTATTGACTGAGTACAGTCATGGACGGGGAATTGAATTCAAATTTCGAACCATTGCTCCCCATATAATCAACCGATGGTTGGTATATGGGTAGCAGCTCAAGTAGGCCACTGCTTGAGCTCCAGCGTTCGGCTCGCATCACCGACGGGAAGATCAGACTCCCTCAGCTGACTGAGCAAGCATACCTCTACGGCGACGATGTAGTTGCAGAATTTAAATTGCGGAATTTAAATACTAAAATGTAATGTGCTGGAAGTTAGCCATACAATATAAGCCACCTGATTATACCCATAAGATCCCCTAGGGCTTTACGTTCTAGACTTGTCCTTGGAGATCCTAGACTTTTCAAAAACTTAAGTAGTTTCGAAGTCAAATTTTAGTTTGTTGTTTAGAAAACAGACGCTGCCATCTCTGGTGGGCTGTCTGCGAGCTCTGATGCCAGCTGTGGCGGAACCACCCAAAAATACTGGGCCCGGGTGCACTGATCTTCGTTGCTAGGCAACTCCGACCCAATTCGGCATGCACCGGTAGTTCCTCGAGTGAAGCCTCGATAAAAGGCATGCTATTCCAGGATCGCACAGACAACACCCACACGAAGGTGAGCCTAGAGATTACAACACAGATCATCTCATACATCTCAAAGTTTACAGCGGAAGTAAATTTATTACAAAACCATGTTCAGAATAGTAAAGTACTACAAAGTTCCAACTACTCAAATTATTCAAGTGTCATAGTCTCAGCGGAAGCAGTAAAAGACATCTAGAGAAAACATGTGACACATCGATAAAGCTCGTGCAAAACGCATCACTCAGTGGGAGGGGGATCAGCACCAGCTGAAGGGCCATCCCACTCGATAGACCAGCCCGGAGGCAAAGTACATGGCCAAGTCAGACTTGCAATCATATCCATGAAGTTAGTACCTTAAAACAGTGCTACAAGAAAGGCTGAGTATACTAATGTTGACATTTCTAAGCACAATCACTAGGAACGGGGTTGTTAAACTCATCCACAGCAACGGCACCAGAAATGCTTGTTGGCATTTCTTAGCGTCCCCACTAGGAGGGGTTAGTTCCTAGCAATGCCGCCAAGAGAATGCCATGTTGGTATGTCTTAACGTTTACAGAAAGATCCGCAAGCGTACGGTTAGTGGTAGCATTTCACCCAGAAGTATTCAGGGTATCGTTATTTATATTTTCCCAAGGGATGGTTAGGTTGTGTAAAGTTATTTACTAGTTCCATAACCATGACACGTATGAAGTAAATTGCAGACCACTGACTATATAGTGGTAAGTGATAAATGAAGGATAATCAGGGGTAATGTGACACACACAGAATAGCCAACTCTCATGAATAAAGAATAAACAAGCAATCCTAAGGTTAGTGGGAGCATAGGCAAATATTCCTAGTATACTATTCATGTTAGCAGATAAGTTACGTTAGCCACATGCTTAGAGCTGCAGGTGCCGGGAAATTTGGGACATCACGGAGAATGACCCGCACTAGAGAACATCCAGTCCCGTTTCATCTTTGTATGAACTCCTACATGATACCCGAATGTCGGGGAGTACGCTAACCGAGAAGCAGCTTCTCGGCGGACCGACAGGACTGTCACCACCTGCGGTCAACCCCAGTCACACTGTGGAGCACCGTCATATCCGAAGGATCCCGCATACCCGGACACCATGCCCGCATATGAGGTCACTACCCTAGCACCCCCGGGTCCCCCACCCTTCGGATGGACAGGTAAGATGCTAAAGCAAGCCCGAAAGCACAACGAACCAATAAACTTACCCAGATCATCTGGTTTAAACAAGCAACTAGTATAACTTGATAAAGCACAGATCAAGGCTAAGTGCTAAGAACATAGCAAGATAACCAAGAATGAACTCAGAATGAATAGCATAACGAAAGTCGGAATACAAAGCTATACCAGAGGCCGAGGATTGCTCGCCGACCCCGAGGACGACTAGATTCGCTAAGGAGATGAAGTACTAGCCTAGCTCCATTACGCTAAGGAGTACAAGCCACAAGAGAGTGTGAGAGAGAGGCCTTCAAGTGGTGTGTGTGGTGAGAGTGGTGGGAGGCCCCTTATATAGTGCTTGAGGTCAGTTCCCGCTAATTCTTTACATGGAAACATGCCTAACCGACCTCTAGAGTATAAGATCTGCCTTCCCGCCAAAACTCAGCCTGTTTGGCTGACATGTGGGGTCGGTTTGGTCTGGTTTGTGGGCCTCCTTTGCATGTGTTACGCAGGACGCGACCATTTGTGACTTCTGTCTGCGTATTCGTCGTGTTTTCTTCTTATTCCGGACTTGTGTGCTCCTGAAAACATAAATCTTCGAAAACAACTGTGGAGCTAGGTTAGTGATACAAATATGTGAGTAAGAGGTATAGTTTTCCTTCTTTTATGAGTATAGTTGACGGTCATATTTCGCACTTAACGACCATCAACAACTAATACTCAGCAAGTCTTACCCATCACCGGATATACCATAGTCCGATAACTAGACATGCAAGGCTTTTTGGTTTGTGGGGTTTGTTTTGCCAAAAACGCCTCTAAGAGTTGATCCTTATTTTCAGATTTTAACTTAGCCATCTTCTAGTTGAATTAACCGTCCTAAGTTTGCATCTAACTCTACACAAATATGGTAGAGCAACCATTTAATCAAACAACAGTATTATCATCATCAAGTTCCACTTGTTACTCTATGTGACCAAAAACGTTAAGCAGTCTCATGCCGTGAGAGGCGGACGATTCCGAATCGAATTTCAACCTAGCCTGGGGAACCTAACGCACACGCATGGGGATCGACTTTGCTTTCGCCCACGCTACTTTTCCCCTTTCTTTCCAGTCCGTGGATCTGGGCCACCCTCCCCGACTACAGAGTCCGACCACTCTGCACCCGTACATCCAGACAAAAATAAAACCTACTTCTACCAAGAGGGTGAATGATCGTTCCACTCGCCGGTCCAATCAAGTAATTAAGCTTACCGATTACCATATTTCTTGGCATGTGGCTAGTACTTTCAAACGCTTAACAAAATGAGCCACACACCGCGACCTTAACCAATTTCGACTACACCAGCAGGGTATCACAACTACACAACTCCGCCCATTGTCCTTATATTTCAGCAGGAATTAAAGTCAGTCAATTCCTATAATATCGCGAAAGGTAAGAAACCTCTCGACTTCTACCGTTCCTACTTAGCGTGGCAACTAGTCGATAAAAAGATCCGGATGTCAAAAATAGGTTCCTAGGGATCATGAATCTAAGGTTTTCGATCAATGCCTAGAAAATGTAAATGCGCAAATAAAATTATTACAACATATACGAATAGTTAGATGAATATAATGCGGAAAATAATGGGATTTTGCACCGGGGTTTGCCTTCTTGGGTATTGTCAGGCTGAGAGTCTTTTGGGGTTTGGCCCAGGTCTTGAGCTAAGTTAGTATAATTAATATTAACGTCCATCATGGCAAGAGAGTCCGAAGGAACCAACTCGTAGTCACCGTCAGTGAGATTAACCGATTCTATATGCAACGCAAAGATTCATTATTACAACATGATATGATCTTTCTTTCCTTCACAATAAAGTTGTAGTTCAACAAAAAGTTAATTCAGTAATGATCTTTGTGATTTCATTTCCTGGGCAGTCATTTATAGAGTAGAACTTATAATGAACTTTCTTCATGAATGAGTGTGTGGGTGCTTAATTTCCTAGACTTAAAACATAAGCATAAGTTCACAATTTCATAGCAGAAACTATATTCACGATCTGGTGATGAAAAATTTATGTAGCATAGACAAGATAGACTAGCATCTAATATAAAATTTTCAGCATTTAAGAACAAGACATCTAACTATGAAAAATCAAGCAAACAGATTAACCTAGAGACTTCACGAATTTGTACAGGTCGATAGGCATGGTTTCTAGAGCTACAAATTTTACAACAACATCTAGATAGGATATACTCGGTACTTTAAATTTTCTGGATTTTATCTACTCATGCAACATGAGTTATAAAATTAAAAAAACTTACATAATAGCAACACAAATAAATTCCACAGGGAGTTCTACAAAGGTTATGGATCTCAAAATTTGGCCAGAGCCTAGAAATGGTCTAATCATGCTTCAGAAAAATTATCAAGCATTACGTCTTCCAGAATAATTAATTATACATTAAACTATATATGAACTTGCATATTTGTTTGGGATTCAAGGTGACCAGTACTGCATATGAACTTTTTACCATAGAAAGTGTGTATTCTAACTAAGAACATGTCCAAATATTATGACCAGATATGAAGAATTGCATCCAGAAAAAAAATAACAAATCTAAGCATGATACACCAAGCATGAATTTTAACTGTAGAAATACTCAGTAATAGTAGCACAAATTTTGCAGACAAGATAACATGACTAAATCAAAGTTCCAGAAATAAATCTAGATTTTTCCACACAAAGGAACTATATATCATGAATTAAGTTAATCAAACAAACATTAAACATAATATACAGCAAACTAGATCTAAAAATTCTCAAACTTATAGATCAGCAATATTTCAGTAGCATGTTCATCCTGGAAAAATTTCAGAGTTAAACCATGTCTAGGTTTACCAGTATTAATATATGAAGTTCACTAGTAGATCTAGGAATCTTTACCATTTAAGTAAGTAAACGATTTCAAACAGACCTCATATTTTTACTAGGTGTTTATAACAACACTGAGATCATCATATCCAAAAATCCAGCCTAGCCACTGAACCAAACTACCAGAACATTTATAGGCTATTTATTCTATTCTTTTTCGTAGATTAAAACATGGACAGATTCTAAAGATTTGCATGTAACAAAACTTGTAGATTTCATTGCAAGGATTCCAGAACATTTGGCTTCACATTTTTATGATTTTTTTACGAACTTCTACACATTTTCAAAGTTTGCTGTTTTGAGTTCTAGCACATTTTGCATTTTCAACCCTATAACTTTGGTTCCTTTTAACTGGGGGTCCCTGGGCGGATGTACAGAATAGGGGAGAGGAAAGGCACTGCGTTTCCCGGTGAGGAAGTCGTCGGAGGTGGGGGCAAGGTAGGGGAAAATGGATAGGGGCTCGAGTTCTACCTCTGGGCGTCCTCGGCTTGTCGGGAGATGGCCAGAGGCGACCTCGCCGCGGAGGAGCAGGGCCGACGGTGGTGGTGTCCCGCCGCGGTGGTGCTCCAGTGGTAATGGGGAAGGGCGGCCGGGCTCTGGAGTTTCAGTGGAACAAGGCGAAGCTAGTGGCAGTGATGGCTGGGGCAATGCGGGTCAGGAACGGGCCGGCCACGGCGAGCTCAAGCTTGTCGTCAATGGCGGGTGGTAGATGGAAGAAACTGCGGCTCACGTGACACCGAGGCCCTCGGCTTCTATTTATAGTGGAGGAGGCTTCGAGGCGAAGCGAACACACACCGGGGGAGGTCGATTTGGGCCAGGGCAACGCTCGATGGCGATTTCAGACGGCGACAGTGAGGTGGCGGGCGGCAGCAGCTCTGCAGACGCCAGGAGACGTCGTGGCGAGTGGCCAAGTGGTCCAGGACACGTGGCCCTCGTCTGCATTGCTAGCTAAGATACCTAGAGGGCAAAACTGGGGGCGCACGGTCGAATCCTGGGCAGGATTCCGTCGCCGGAGTACGGACGGCGTGAGAGGAGAGAGATGCTGGCAGTGGCAGTCTTGTAAATAGATCAAAGTTCCAAAACCCAGTTCTGTAAATTCAATTTTTCTCCTTCTTCTTGGCTTCAAATGAAAAATATTTGAATACCATTTTTGTTCAGTTTTTCGAGATCTACAACTTTCGTCTTATGCATGTTTTCATTTGAGCAACGGTTTGTGAGTTAATTTAAAAGATTCAAAAACTCTATAAAAGGGTCATTTTAATTTGCTTAATTTGGCTGAAATTGGGCCCATTAGTTATTAGGCACATGTTACTAATGGTATCAGATTCAGTGTACAATATTTTGGTGAGGTGATTTGTACATGAAATAGAGTTGGACTTTCTTTATTTGCCCTCACAAATTGAAACCAATATTTGAATTTGAATTTCATTTGTCTTTAGTTACCATTTAATAATTGTTTGTCCACTCATTAGTTCCACTAATTGCTCTAGTGTGTCTATTATTGACTTTTAAACACCTAGGGTGTCACATCTTCCCCGTCGGCTGGCAGCCTCCCCCCGGATTTGGAGCTGGCTGCTGTTGGTACCGTCACTGGGCTGGGCCAGTTTGTGCTGCTGGCTCGGATGAGGGGTCGGAGCCTTTCTCATCCTCCCTAGTGCGGCATTTCCTCCAACTATGCCCTGCGGAAGGGCGTTGGTTGCTTCGTCGGCTGCGTGGAGGTCGTCGAGTACCTCCAGCAGCATCTTCAGCAGTGGCCACTGCTTTGCATGCAGCTGCTCCAACATGCTAGCCCGGGATGCGTGGGTGGAGAAAGCAGTTGTGCTTATATTCTCCCATGTCCCGGGGCTACATGTTGGCCCTGCAGCCCTTCCTGCTCATTGTCTGGCGGGTGAGACCTCCTTGGCCTCACTGTATCCCCGCTCCGACCACGGCGTGGTGCTCCTGGCGGACCAGGAAGTTCTTCGCGGCAGCTTCATGTATCCGGATCTGCACTTGTACTATATACATACCAAAAAAAAGCAATAAAGTTCTCCCTTTTTGAGATCCTAAGACCCTGGTCGGCTTGGACCTTTTCTGTTTGTGGAAAACCTTACATGTTGCCATTGTTCTTTTTATGGAAAATTTCGTGTCCCGGGGTGGTTGCCTGTTCACTACTCTAGAGCTTCCCGGAGCAAGGTGGAGTGGCAGAGGCGTACGGTTCCGGACGGGCAACTGATCCCGGAATCCGGAGACCAAGCAGGATGTCAGAGTTGGCCAGGAAGAGCCTGTGAGCCCGAGCAGCCGACGTGCCGACCCGGCCGAGAGCGTCCTTCTTTCATGATGCCAGGCGTCCCACACGCCGAGACACAGAGAACGTTTGAATTTGCAAGGAATTCAAAAAAAACATGCTTATCATAAATAGAAAAGAAGAGTGGTGCATAGGTGGGAGGGAGCCCCTGGGCCAAGCTTCCTGTAGTGGCCTCGAGTTGCTTGGTCCATATGCCGGAGCATAGAGACTCTCCCCTATCTAAAAGTAGAACTGACGGAGATGCTCAATGTTCCAGATGTTGGGTACCTGCATCCCGTCCTTGTCTGTGAGCCTAAACACGCAGGGCTGGCGTTCTTCCATCACACGGAAGGGACCATCCCACGTGGGTGAGAGTTTGTTCATCCCTTCGCGCGATTGGAATCAACGCAGTGTTAGGTCTCTGACTTGGAGGGATCTTGGTTGTACGTGGCACTAGTAGTGTCGGCAGAGGGCTTACTGATAACGAACTGCTTTTAGCACCGCTCAGCAAAGAACTTCCCCCAGATAGCCTCTTGTTGATAACCTCTTGTTGGCGTCATTGATCCTGATCTTTTCCTGGTAAGCCCGCACGCGAGGGCTTCCCAGGGTCACTTCGGCGGGGAGGACTGCTTCGGAGCCATACACAAGAGAGAAAGGCGTTTCCCCGGTTTGGGGTGGTGCGATTTGCCCAGACCACCGCGGGGAGTTCATCTATCCATCTGAACCCATGTTTTTTGAGCTCGTTGTATGTCCGGTTCTTTAACCCCTTGTGGATTTCTGCGTTGGCTCGCTCCACCTGCCCATTGCTACGAGGATGAGAAATGAAGACGAAGCATAACTTGATGCCCATGTCGTCGCAGTAATCCCCAAAAAGGTTGCTAGTGAACTGGGTTCTGTTATCGGTGATGATCCGATTCGGAACGCCAAAGCGGGCCACTAGATCCTTGATAAACTTGAGGGCCGAGTTCTTGTTGGCTTTCACGACTGCAGTTGCCTCAGGCCACTTCGTGAACTTGATGATCGCCACGTACAACCATTCATAACCCCCGATGGTGTCAGACCCGTGGCAGCAGGACTACTTATAGGCATAGAATGTTCTAGAGTAAGGGATAGCTCATGGATGTACTTTACCTCTCTTGTAACTACCCGAATAGGCGTAGAACTAGCTACAGTACAAAGGAAACTACCCGATTGTGTTGTAGTAGGACTCCAACTGTGCTCAGCTAGGACTTTCCATGTAACCCTGTCCCCCCGGATATATAAGGGCGGGCAGGGACCCCCTCAAAACATCATCAACACCTAAGGATATACAAACAACCACACAGGACGTAGGGTATTACGCAACTCGCGGCCCGAACCTGTCTAAATCTTTGTGTTCCTTGCACCATCGTGTTCCAGAGCAGTCGATCCCTACCTACAAACATTACTGCTAAGGGTATCCCTGAGCAGGCTTGGCGGTAAACACCGACAGCTGACGCGTCAGGTAGGGTATTCGGAGAGTTCATCGGCGAATTCGATGGTCGGATCGAGTGACACCAACAATGTGCCTGAGGGCACAACCCTGGTTTTCGGTTCCTGGGCTTTCACGGCTGACAGACCAGGCGGCTTCTCTAGCCACCTTGTCACGCCCAACTTGCCTAAACTGAAAACAACTTTCCAATCCGCCGACGTCTGCGAGATCGCAGAACTAGACAGAAAGCAAGCTCCACCCGAGCTTAGTTCGGATGTTCCAGAAAACGTGTCGACTCCTACTCGAATTCT
The DNA here is from genome assembly GCF_016808335.1 of Panicum virgatum. Taxonomy (NCBI): domain Eukaryota; kingdom Viridiplantae; phylum Streptophyta; class Magnoliopsida; order Poales; family Poaceae; genus Panicum; species Panicum virgatum. The sequence continues at coordinate 25,534,500 of NC_053150.1, read as the reverse complement.
CGAGTTAGCCGAGTCCAACACAAACTCTGAACCCGAAAATCTCCAATTTTCTGAAACCTTAGGAAAATACCTGACTTATCTCAAGTCAATCAAACGCCCCAAGATCGACAACTCAAAACTACTCGGTGGAGTAGATCGTGTTTCATGATCAATAGAGGGATGCATTAAGCTTGCAGAATCTGCTCATGGCTCATCTAACTCACAGCAGAACCCAGAAGCTTTGAACCCACCACTAGAACGGTCGGGCGACATACTCTCAGGGGTCGATCGAGTAGATTCTAAGCTCGTCGACTGCATTAAGATGGCTGAAAGCACGCTGCAGAACAAGAAGCAGAAATCAGGAGGAGGAATCCACGGGAGATCTAGAATGACAAACCACCGTCTTGTTCGGATGGGACCGTCTTTCTCCAGGAAACCTCAGAATCCTTCACCGAAACCTGCTCACACTCGGATTCCTGAACCAACTGACTCCTCATTCGACCAGGATTTCGACCAATTCATGAACAGCCTCGATAACTTTGAACCATTCGATGATCTCGAAGACTAGTCAGATAACATCGACTTGTTCATGGACGCTATGGCCTATCCACCCCAGAATGCTGACGCTCTCTGGGAACTAGCCAAGCTCAAAAAGGGAAAATCCAAAGCTTCAGAAGAATCTAGCAAGTCGATTTTCGACAAACCCTAGATTAAGGAGCCTGAAGGATTGACTCCCACTCAATCATGGCTACATTGGATGAATGAATACACCCTCTGCGTAGAGATGGGCATCCCGCTTCTCGCTCACCCAAAGCACACATATCCTAAAATCGGTGGACTAACCGATTCCGACTCCGAGTACTCTTCCAACTCAGAGGATGAGCTGGATGACTTGATCCAGTACAACAAGGAAGTCAAATCCAACTCGACTAAGAATTCCAAAACCGATCAGGACTCCCTCCCAAACTTGGTCATATATGCAACACGGCAAGGACGGACAGTGCGCCTGAAGGAGACACAAGATCCCAATGCTCTAAGCGCCCAGCCAACGGATCCTCCCTTTCAGCAGGGCACTCCGTTAGACTCGTCTTCAAGCAAACAAGATCAAGAAATCCAAGACCTATGCCATGAAATCCTCATGGTTCGCATCTCCGAAGTTCATGAACCAGAGGATGACCCCACAGAGCGTCTCAATCTTGATGACTTGTAACACCTCCGGTGTTTAGCACTGTTTAAACATGCAATTAATGTGAAATGACAAGTTAAACCCCCCAAATTTTCAATTACTTAAAAGCCAGAAATCCGTTTAAATAAACCAAAAAGTCAACTCTCACACATTAGCTCAAATGAACTTTTGCCCAAAACAAAAGTTGTAGAGTTTGACAAGATAAACAACTTTCGTACTCAAAGTTTTTCAAGTTACAACATGAAATTTGGAGAAAAACCCCGAAAAACAGTGGGTTTAGGGGGTTTTCATTTAAACTTGATTTCAAATTTTTAACTTTCAAATCATTGCTCAAACGAATTTTGGCTGAAAGGAAAGTTGTAGGAAATTGAATTTTGAAAAACTTTCGTGTTCAAACTTTTTTGAGTTTCCATGGAAAATTTTGAGAAAATCCCGAGTTAACACGTTGACCTCTCTCTTTCTCTCTCTACCCTCTTCCTCTCTCCCCCTTTCCCCCTCTCTGCGTTGACGCCGCGCGCGAAGTGTGCTCGAGAGCACATGCCCACGCTACTGCACTGCTGCCGCGCGCGCTCGCTGCGCCTGCTACCACCGCACTGCTGCCATGCCGCGCCGCTGACTCCCCACCCTGCTCGAGTGCGCACGCCCCCGGTTCCCGTTCACTGCGCCGCTCGCCGCACGGCACCTCCGCCATGAGTGTGGCGCCGCGACGCTGCACTGCTGCGTTCGCCGCCCCGCCGCGGTACCCCGCCATCATCGCTCGCCACCACCCACTACTGCCACCGCTTGTGCCGCCGCTGACGCCCCGCTCCGACTGAGAACGCCGCGCCCCGACGTCCGCAACGCGACGCGCACACGACGCCGCCGGCCATCATTGCCGAGCCCGCCGTGCGCCTACCCGAGTTATTTTCCGCTGCCTGTCCTCCCTTGCCGAGCCAAAGCGCCCCACTCCTCCTCCCCTTCCCCCTTGTTTATTTTCCCCATGCAGAACTCCCTGCTCGCGCCACCGAGCCGCCCCGCGGCCACCATTGCGGCGTCGAGCTTGAGCTCGCCGCCGAATCGCCCTTCCGCCCCGTCCCAGACTCCACCAAGTTCCCAACCACCACCACACCACCCTACTGAAACTGCATAACCCGGCCGGTCATCCCCAACGCTGTCGGCGCGCCGCCATCGCGGACAGAGCCGCCACCGGCCACCCGCTCGCCACGGAACCCCCTGCTCCGCCCCTCCTCGACCCAAATCGACCCCCAAGAGAGCATCCTCGTGGTCCAGTGAACCTCCCCGGCCTGTCCTCGCCCTGCCTCCCACGCCAGAGCGCCTCCGCCACAGCTCGCCACCGCCGCTGGCCTTGCTGCTCCTCCGCCGACCCCTCTCCCAGCCGCCCCCGACCTCGAGAAGACCACCTCCGAGTAGCTCTCGATCTCCTCTATCCTTTCCCACACTTCCCCTCTCCGGGAAACGCCGCCGCCGCCTCCTCTGTTCTTGGCTCCGGCCAGGGGCATATCTGCGAGCACCCAAATCATTCCAGGGGCCTAGATGCAAGATCTCATTTCCTTTTTCTTTTGTTTTGAAAAACAGCAAACTTGTAAATTCTTTTAAAAATCGTAGAAAAATCAGAAAAATGCAAACTCAACTGTTATGGAATCTTTGCAAAGAAATCTACAACTTTTGTTACATGCACTTTTTCTTTTGCTCAGTAGTTTTTTCTTTATTTAAAATACAAAGAAAATATAGATTTTATGAGATCTCAAGTTACATGCATGATCTATTGGCCATTTTTGGTCAGGGTGTTACATGTTAGATGAATAGCCCTGTGTAAAAGTTTATTTAAATCTTGCTTTTTGTCTAGTTTAAGTAGATTTATTTATTCAAGTTGTTATGATTTGTTTCTTAAGCTGAAAATTCTACAGTATATCTATACCATGATATAGTTACGATAGAAAATTTTTGGAACTTTTTAGTTAAGTGTAACTGGCCCCACAAATTGATAGCATGAGTAATTGTGCTAATTCAAGAAAAATAGTTCCTGCCCATGTAAAATTCTAATAATTTTTCTATGGGTTAACTTTGAGTCTATAACCATCCTGGTAAAAGATGAGGCTCTGGAACTTGCTATAACTATCTGTAGGTTTTAAACTAGATTAATGTAGCTTTATTTTGTCCTATTTATCATGCTCTGTTGCTTGCTCCTTTAAATCTGAAAAATTTACATTAGACTTAACTTAAGTTTAGGAGCACTCAGTAAAAATTGTAGCATCTTTACTTGTTAGGGTTTGTTCTGTATAAATGAATCTTAATCCTAGCAGTAGTTGTTTAATGTATTTTTAATAATTAATATGCTCAATGAAAATAGCTGAAAATTTTATGGCAGGTTTGTACTTAAGTAATTGGCTCTCCATAAAAATTTCATCTTTAGAAACTATACCCATCAACTGTTTTGAATATTCCATGCTTACACTTGAGAATAATCATTCAAAAAATAACAAAACCCTCACTTACTTAATGAGAAATAGTTAATCTAGATAATACTCTATAAACGATTGCCCAAGGAGATGAAAAGAAAATATTTTACAACTCTATAGTGAATTAAATTAAGTTTGTTACCATCACCACAACTCATGCATGTGCATTTCATGTAGATTTGACTACTCTCGCCGACGGTACGTACGAGCTAGTGCCGGAGTCCGAGAGTGAGCAGCGTGAAGCTTAAGTTAATCTAACTGAAATTGCTGAAGACCTGAACCAAAGTTCAGAAGAGCCCAAGGCTAGCTCCGCTCAGGAAGGCAAGCCCCAGAGCATTTCCTACCTATTTTAAATTTATGCAACTGCTTATATTCTTATCTACTTGTGCATTTAAGTTGTAGGAATTGTTTGGAACCCTATTTGCTTAATCTTAAGTACCTATGTTTGAATACTAGCATGTATAGGTCGCTAGTTGGCTATGCTAATGGTTCGGTAGAAGTCGAGTGATTTCCTATCACTCGCGAGCTCATAGGAGTTGAATGCTTACTACGCACTGCAATATAAGGTATACGGGCGGGGTTGTTGTACTTGTGATACCCCGTCTGTTTAGTGAAAATGGTTAATGCCGCGGTGTGTGGTAGTGGTGGTTAAGTGTTTGAATGTACTAACCACATGCCGAGAATATGGTAATCGGTAAGCTTAAGTACATGATGGAACCGGCTGTGGAACATACTCCCCATTGTCTGGTCTTGGTCACGCACGGGTGCAGGGCACCCTAGGGCGGTGGGCCTGTTACATACCCGGGGAAAATGGGGAAAAGTCGCATGGGTGATTTCATTCCCCATGCCTGTGTTTAGGTCTGCCTGGCCAGGTTAACAAATTCGATTCGCATCGTCCGTCTCTCACGAATATTGAGACTGCTTAACCCTTTTGCCACATAGAGTAAGAAGTGGAACAATGATGATGAGGAATATGGTTGCATGATGAAAAATAATTGCTTTTCACCATGTATGCTATTGGATAGATGCTAATGTAGAATAGTTAATCGAACTAGAACTTGAAAGCTAAAATCTGAAAATAAGGACTTACTCTTTGTTGCTTTTTGGCAAAAACAAACCCCTCAAGCCAAAAGCCTTGCATGTCTAGTTAGAGGGTTAAATATATCCTAGTCGGGTAAGCCTTGCTGAGTATTAGTATACTCAGCCTTGCTTGTGGCTCAATTTTGTTTTCAGCTAATACGTTTGAAGATCAGATAGCTAGCTTGACTTGGCCGTGTATTTTACCTCCTGGTTGGTCGGTGGAGTGGGATACGACTCCGGCCAACGATGACAATGCCAAGTGATGTCATGTACAGGCTTCATCATGATATCTTGTATCCTCGTTTAGAACTCGCTTTATTTCCGCTGCAGCTGATCTCTGAGCTACTTTCAATTTGAACTTCAAGTACCTTTCTGAGATTTCGAGCTTGGTTTGTAATAATTAAGTTAAGACTCTGAAATGTAATGTATTGTTGAAATGTTGTACTATCTGGACTCACCTTCGTGTGGGTTGCATGTAAGCTTTAGGTTCGATCGATGCTCAGGTGGATTCTTCGGGACTTTACCCGACAGTCCTGCCGGATTACTCCGTTTGAAGTGCGTGTTAGCCGGGATTACCTTTAGGGTGATGGTTAGAGCACTTGAGCCGGATTAATTTGGGTGGTACTGCCACAGTTGGTATCAGAGCCGAACAAAGCGCACACCCGAGAGTGCGACTAGATTTCAAAAGTTTTCCTTAAAACTTAGCCACACAATCGCGTTTGGAAAATACGTTGGTTCGCTAAGGATCGGGTATAGTACGTAAAGCCCTAGGGAAAATTATGGGAGTACTAGGTGTCTATCTAACTTATGGTTTATTTATGACTGACTTCCAGCACATTTCTTTCTGTACTTTAAATTCAGTACTTTACATTATGTAACGACGCCCCTATGCTAGGGTAAGACGGTAATGATCCTCAGTCAGCTAAGGGAGTCTGACCTTCCCGTCGGTGATACGAGCCGAACGCTGCCCTCAAGCAGTGGTTTACTTGAGGTGCTGCCAATATACCAACTATTAGTTGGCTATATTGGGAGTAAAGTATACTCTGTCAGCTGAGGGAGTCTGACCTTCCCGTCGGTGATGCGAACCGAACGCTGTGCTCAAGCAGTGGCCTACTTGAGCTGCTGCTAATATACCGACCATCGGTCAATTATATTGGGAGTAAAAGAAACCGTGAATACGTCACCTCGGTAGCGTATGAGCGCTGTCCATGCAGTGTTGGACGCATGGATGCCGCTTCTATAGTGAGCGGTAATGTCTGGGGACGCTTTCATGTGTGCTGGCATGAAAGGTTCAATGAATATATATTTTTCCATTTTTCTGCAGGTACACTAACCACGATTACATAAGTCAAGAACGGTTAGAACTCGGCTAGAAATATATATATAGGGAGAGACGTAAATTGTGCCATGCCACCGGTGCTAACCCCGTAAGTCCAAAGCTATTTGGCAATTGTTTTCCTTGTGAGGATGATTAGGTCGTGCATGCATCATGCTCATAAATTGAAAGCCAATGAAAATGGATGTGGGTTAGTCGGGAATGTTAAGGTTTGCACATGAGCACGGTTCATTTCTCTCGATTAAGGTCTATCTAGAAATCTGCCACTTTCTGCTATATCCTAAGAGATGAATTTATTAGACCTATAAAATGACCTTATCTGTAGTTATTCCTGTGGAGGATTTTGATCCAAATCTTGTTTCCTAACTTCTATTTAAATTTGAGAATTTTTCGATTAGTATACAGAGGGGTGCACTAGAAACTTGGACACCCTATTTTCTGTCAGCTTTGAGCACTTTGGTTGCACGGATTTTTAGGCTTTCCTAGGGATGTTTTATGCAGATGTGTTCAAAACAAAACTTGTGCCAAATTTACTCACCGAGATTATGTCAAAATTTGGTAATTTTAGGCTTAGTAGTGTGTCTTCAGCACTCATTTTACTAGCTCTCTGGTCACTGAAAATTCTGGGCAGACAGCAAAGGAAAACTCTAAGGATAAGACCTTCTTAGGCTCTGACCTAGCTCTGAGGTTGACTAGCAAAGTTGTGCATAAGAACCTTAGGAATGTTCCTGAAAATTTTGAGAATTTTTAGAGATATGTGCTTTCATTTATACTTGTTTTTGTGCACTACCCAAAATCTGTTTTAACCATCACTCACTTGTGCACATCTTTTGTACAGATGGCTGTCCCTGCTCTCCTGGTGTTTGATGAGGATGGGCGTGCACACTCTGAGTGCACACTCTGAGTGCACACACTGGCAGGGTTTTCCCTCCATTCTTTGGGAAGTGATGCGCGATGCCGGATATCCCAGTCCCCCGCGCTATGTGGGCGAGGAGTTCCATGAGATGGGAGTCGCGCGCTGTCGCGTGCGCATGACTCATGCTCCCCACCCTTTTCCAGCTCACTGGGCTTCCTTGGAGCTGGAGGTAGTTGGACACCATCTGGTTGACACTTGGGAAATTGCAGCCATGAGAGTGCTCAACAAGTTTTGCGAAAAGAATTATGCAGCTGTCACACTAGCCCCTATTGGCCTCTTCCCAGCAGAGCAGCCCAATGACCCTAACTGGCTTAGTCGGGTCGGACACACTGGGTACCTTCAGCAGAACAGAGCTGTAGAGACTATCTCCATGTCGGTGAAGTGCATGAATGCACTCTACCATTTGCAGACCTTACAGGCCAAAGCCATGGCCCAGATCATTGGTTCTGCACGGACCAACCACGAGATAGTGATTGCTAAGAACGAGCAGATCGCAGATCTTGATGCCCATATTGGCCAACTTGAGGGTCAAGTTGAGGAGCGTGATGTTCTCTTGGACGAGAGGGATGCTGACTTTGCACTTCTGGAGCAGCAGTTCACCGCCCAACAGGTTCAACTACATAATGCTTTGGATCAGATCGAGATGTTGGAGGCTCAGCAGGCCTAGCCCGAGGCCATGGAGGAGGAGCCCCAGGAGGTTCAGAGCATCTCAGGACTTGACACTACATCTGGAGTGCCCCTGCCACCACTTTCGGGAGCTCACTCACCAGTGAGGAGCGAGTCGTCAGTCAACAACCTTGACGACTTTTAGATGATGTCTCAAGTAGTCTTTCGCGCATACTCCTCTATAGGGTAGCCTAACTTTTGGACAGTGATGTAATAGGCTAAATAAGAGTTGAGTACCTAGCTTTTGTAATGAGTGCCACTCAGATGTAAAAGTACCTTAATCGCTTAAGCCTTGGCTAAGAACTTGATGGATGGTTGTAATGGTTTGCTTGCAGTTGAATCTATCACTGCAGAAATTTGTCTAAATTTTTATCCATGTTTCCTTGCATTTATGGTCTATGTGTTGAATACCAAAGTTGTTTTTAATTTCATGACCTAAGTGCTCACAAAATTTCAGCATCATTAGACTTGTGTGTCAATAGTTATGGCCCGAACATTGTACCTCGGCCTGCTGAAAAGCAGACTGGACAGAGAGGCAGAATTTGCATTTTTCGACCATCTTAACTATCGATTTAGCTTTGGAGTTGAATACCAAAGTTGTAGTATGATAAATTATCTATCTTTTGTAAAAATTTGGGTGCATTTTGACAAACAGAGTGCAAGTTATGGATTTTCTTGTAACGAACAGCGTTGCTGTCCCTGTTGTTATCATACTCATTCCAGTTCTACTTTTCCGCGCTTACCCTTCTGTACATTGGGGAAGTCATATATCACCATACTAATGAAAGAATTTGCCGTTCCAGATGGTGGGAGCGACACGTGGCAACCCTGAGGGTTTCGGGAACGCGAATGGTAGCGGATCGCAGCAGCCGCCACCACCGCCACCCAACTTTACAGAATATCTGGCTGCCCAAACCGAGTTACTCCGTCAACTCGTCCAGGGACAGCAACGACAGCAGCAGCAGCGGGTTGACCCAATGTTCATCAACCTCAAGCTTCTGGTAACCCAGAATTCTTAGCAACCCAGCCCCCTCTGTTCAACAAGACAGAAGAGCCGCTGGATGCGGATGCTTGGATTCGCACAATCGAGTCCAAGTTTTCACTACTTATGGTGCCATGCTCAGAGCAAAACAAGGCTCTCTTTGCTGCGCAACAGCTTCGCGGTTCGGCGCGTCTTTGGTGGGATAACTATCTTGGCATGCTCCCAGCTGATCACATTGTCACTTGGGATGAATTCAAGACTGTATTCAAGGGTCACCATATTCCAGAAGGACTCATGGAAAGGAAGCTGAATGAGTTCCTGGCTCTTACTCAAGGGACACGTATAGTTCTCCAATATGCCCAAGCTTTCAACAATCTCTGTCAGTACGCGGGCTATCATGCTGACACAGATGCTAAGAAGAGTGATCGTTTTTGTAGAGGCTTAAATACCAAGCTCAAGGAACGTCTAAACCCCATTAAGGTCGACACATACAATGAGCTGGTTAATCTAGCACTCACTCAAGAGGACTGTATCATGGCTCACCGTGCTGAGAAAAAGAGGAAAGCGCCAGCTGGACCCTCTAGTGCTCAGCCACAGAGGTATCACATAGTGCAGAATGTTGCACCCCAGGTTCCTCAGAAAGCCCCTCAGCAAGGGCGTTGGGTTATCAGGCCTCCACTACAGCAGGGCGTTGCACATTTCCCTATTCCTCAGTTAACTGGCCCAAGGCCAAATGCTCCACAGCCCACCAGTCCAAGTGAGGGAAATCGTTGCTTCAATTGTGGGAGCTCCACTCATTTCGCCCGTGAGTGCCCGCAACCCAAGCGACAAAACCAGGGCCAAGGCTCTAATCAGAACAATAAGAACAAGGGCAGAAGGCAGACTATTCAGGTCAGGCAAGGGCGCATCAATTTCACCACTCTGGCATAACTTCCTGAGGGCGCACCAGTGATGACGGGTACATTTTCTATCCACCACAAGCCTGCAGTTATATTATTTGATTCTGGTGCATCACATAGCTTCATTGGTGCAAAATTTGGTGCAAAAGTGGGTTTGGATTTTATTCACACGAAAGGGTCATACATGATATCAACCCCATGGGGTAAAATTGCTTCAAACCAAATAATACGACTTGTGCCAATCAAGTTGGGTAGACTAATCATCAACACCGACCTTATACTCCTACCACTTGAGGGTATAGATATCATCTTGGGGGTGAACTGGATGACTCAGCATGGGGTTATAATAGATATTCCCACTAGAGCTGTTGAACTAAATTCACCAAAATATGGAGCCACTACTCTCTATTTACCATTCCGAGAGTGTATCAATTCTTGTGCATTTGCCATGAGCGCATCCAAACTAGAGGAAATTCCTGTGGTATGCGAGTACACCGATGTTTTCCCGGATGACTTGCCAGGAATGCCACCAGATAGAGAGATTGAGTTCGTTATTGAACTACAGCCAGGCACTGCCCCTATCTCAAAGAGACCATATAGAATGCCACCTAAGGAGTGGGCCGAGTTAAAAATTCAACTTCAAGAGCTTCTGGACAAAGGCTTCATTCGCCCTAGTGCATCACCTTGGGGTTGTCAATCTCACTTTGTAAAGAAAAAGGATGATAGTTTGAGGTTGTGTGTGGACCACCGACCTCTCAATGCGGTGACAATTAAAAACAAATATCCACTTCCCCGCATTGATGTTCTCTTTGATCAACTAGCTGGAGCTAGAGTTTTCTCAAAGATTGATCTTCGCTCTAGCTATCGTTAGATCAAGATTTGTCCATGTGATATTCCTAAAACCGCCTTCTCCACAAGATATGGACTCTATGAATATTTAGTCATGTCTTTTGGTCTCACAAATGCACCTGCCTACTTATGTATCTCATGAACTCGGTATTCATGCCTGAGCTTGACAAGTTCGTCGTGGTTTTCATTGATGACATCCTTATTTATTCCAAGAATGAGGAAGACCATGCTAAGCACCTGCGCATTGTTCTCCAACGTCTTCGGGACCATCAGTTCTATGCTAAATTTTCCAAGTGTGAATTCTTGCTAGATAGTGTGAAATTCTTGGGCCACACTATTTCCAGCGAAGGCATAGCTGTGGATCCTAGCAAAGTGCAAGAGGTGATGGACTGGAAGCCTCCTACCTCCGTTCATCAAATTCGCAGTTTTTTTGGTTTAGCTGGATATTATCGCCGATTCATTCCGGATTTCTCCAGAATTGCTAAGCCGATGACTGAACTGTTGAAGAAAGGAGTAAAATTTGTGTGGGATGAAAAATGTGAAAAGGCTTTCCACACCCTAAGGGAGCAGTTGACTACAGCACCTGTCTTAGCTCAACCTGATAATACCAAGTCCTTTGACGTGTATTGTGACGCGTCGGGTACTGGTCTTGGTTGTGTGCTCATGCAAGACAATAGAGTTATTGCTTATGCGTCACGAGCTCTACGACCCCATGAGCAGAATTATCCTACTCACGACCTTGAATTAGCAGCTGTCATTCGCGCTCTAAAGATGTGGAGGCATTATCTTATGGGTACCCATTGCAATATCTACACCGATCACAAAAGTCTCAAATATATCTTCACTCAAGCTGACCTAAATATGAGACAAAGACGGTGGCTAGAATTAATCAAAGATTATGATCTTGAGGTGCACTATCACCCAGGCAAGGCTAATGTTGTAGCAGATGCACTAAGTCGCAAAGCTCATTGCCATTGCCTATCCGTGGAATCCTATTCTGAAACCCTCTGTCATGAGATGAGGAAGCTCTAGTTGGAAATGATTCCCCAAGGCACTTTAAATCACATCTCATTTGAACCAACTCTTCAGGATCAAATCATTATGGCCAAATTACATGATAAAGGTGTTGGGATCATTAAACAAAAACTCTCTCAAGGAGAAAGGAAATATAAGTGTTTTCGTCAAGACCATAACGGAGTCCTATGGTTTGAAAGTCGTTTAGTTGTTCCGAAAAATCATGATCTTCAGAAGCAAATTCTCGACGAAGCACATCTTTCCAAATTTTCTATTCACCCGGGCAGTACAAAGATGTACTAAGATCTTAGGCAAAATTTCTGGTGGACTAGGATGAAAAGGGAAATTACTAAATATGTCTCAGAATGTGACACCTGTCAGAGAGTAAAAGCCAGCCACTTGAAAGTAGTCGGTTTGCTTCAACCTTTGCCTATCCCATCGTGGAAATGGGAAGACATAAGTATGGACTTCATTGTTGGATTGCCAAACACATCCCAGAAGCACGATTCCATTTGGGTTATCGTGGATAGACTCACCAAGACGGCACATTTCATTCCGGTACGTACTACTTACACTACCAAGAAGTATGCTGAGATCTATCTCGAGCGCATTGTTTGCTTGCATGGGGTACCCAAGACAATCATTTCTAATCGTGGAACACAGTTCGTTGCACGCTTTTGGGAACAGTTGCAAGCATCTCTTGGGACAAAATTGATACGAAGCTCAGCTTATCACCCACAAACTGATGGACAAACTGAGAGGGTGAACCAAATCCTGGAAGACATGTTGAGAGCAGTGTCATTCATTATGACAAGAGTTGGGACAAATGTCTAGCTCTAGTGGAGTTCTCATACAACAATAGTTACCAAGAGAGTTTGAAAATGGCACCATTTGAGGCCTTATATGGTCGACGGTGTCGTACCCCTTTGAGCTGGTCACAAGTCGGAGAACGAGTGGTATTCGGACCCGATCTCGTAACAGAGGCAGAAGAGAAAGTAAGGGTAATACAAGAGAATCTAAAAGCCGCCCAGTCTAGACAAAAGAGTTATTTTGATAAAAGGAGAGACCCTTTGCAATTTGAAGTGGGTGATCATGTCTATCTTCAAGTCTCGCCAACCAAGGGTGTGCAGAGATTCAGAGTAAAGGGCAAATTAGCTCCCCGATATGTTGGCCCTTATGAAATCAATGAAATTTGTGGACTAGTGGCCTATAGAGTGCGACTTCCTCCTCGACTTGCAGCAGTACATGATGTTTTCCATGTTTCTCAACTCAAGAAATGTGTTCTAGTTCCCACCGAGATCATTGAACAAACAGAAATATTGGTAGAACCAGATCTCTCTTATGTCGAGTATCCTATCAAGGTTCTTGATCAAAAGGAAAGGGTCACTCGAAGAAAAGCAGTTAAAATGTACAAAATTCAATGGAGTCACCATACCGAAGAGGAAGCTACCTGGGAAACTGAAAGCTACCTGAATCAAAATTTCCCTAGTTTTCTGAATTCAACTGGAGGTACACCCCCTTTTTCCTCACTTAGCTTGCTTATCTGAATCTCGGGACGAGATTCTTTTAAGGGGGTAGGCTGTAACACCTCTGGTGTTTAGCACTATTTAAACATGCAATTAATGTGAAATGACAAGTTAAACCCCCCAAATTTTCAATTACTTAAAAGCTAGAAATCCGTTTAAATAAACCAAAAAGTCAACTCTCACACCTTAGCTCAAATGAACTTTTGCCCAAAACAAAAGTTGTAGAGTTTGACAAGATAAACAACTTTCGTATTCAAAGTTTTTCAAGTTACAACATGAAATTTGGAGAAAAACCCCGAAAAACAGTGGGTTTAGGGGGTTTTCATTTAAACTTGATATCAAATTTTTAACTTTCAAATCATTGATCAAACGAATTTTGGCCTGAAAGGAAAGTTATAGGAAATTGAATTTTGAACAACTTTCGTGTTCAAACTTTTTCGAGTTTCCATGGAAAAATTTGAGAAAATCCCGAGTCAACAGGTTGACCTCTCTCTTTCTCTCTTTACTCTATTCCTCTCTCCCCATTTCCCCCTCTCTGCGTTGACGCCGCGCGCGCAGTGTGCTCGAGAGCGCACGCCCGCGCTGCTGCACTGTTGCCGCGCGCGCTCGCTGCGCCTGCTACCGCCGCGCTGCTGCCATGCCGCACCGCTGACTCCCCACCCCGCTCGAGTGCGCACGCCCCCGATTCCCGTTCACTGCGCCGCTCGCCGCACGGCACCTCCGCCATGAATGCGGCGCCGCGACGCTGCACTGCTGCGTTCGCCGCCCCGCCGCGGTACCCCGCCATCATTGCTCGCCACCGTCCGCTGCTGCCACTGCTTGTGCCGCCGCTGACGCCCCACTCCGACCGAGAACGCCGCGCCCCGACGTCCGCAACGCGACGCGCACACGACGCCGCTGGCCATCATTGCCGAGCCCGCCGCGTGCCTACCCGAGTTATTTTCCGCTGCCCGGCCTCCCTTGCCGAGCCAAAGTGCCCCACTCCTCCTCCTCTTCCCCCTTGTTTCTTTTCCCCACGCAGAGCTCCCTGCTCGTGCCACCGAGCCGCCCCGCGGCCACCATTGCGGCGTCGAGCTCGAGCTCACCGCTGAATCGCCCTTCTACCCCGTCCCAGACTCCACCGAGGTTCGAACCACCACCACACCACCCTACTGAAGCTGCATAACCCAGCTGGTCATCCCAATCGCTGTCGGCGCACCGCCGTCGCGGACAGAGCCGCCGTCGGCCGCCCGCTCGCCGCGGAACCCCCTGCTCCGCCCTCCTCGACCCAAATCGACCCCCAAGAGAGCTTCCTCGTGGTCCAGTGAACCTTCCCGGCCTGTCCTCGCCCTTCCTCCCATGCCAGAGCGCTGCCGCCGCAGCTCGCCACCACCGCCGGCCTTGCTGCTCCGCCGCCGACCCCTCTCCCGGCCGCCCCCGACCTCGAGAATACCACCTCCGAGTAGCTCTCGATCTCCTCTATCCTTTCCCCCACTTCCCCTCGCCGCCAGTGAGCTCCGTCGTCGGGAAACGCCGCCACCGCCGCCTCCTCTGTTCCTGGCTCTGGCCAGGGGCATATCTGCGAGCCCCCAAATCATTCCAGGGGCCTAGATGCAAGATCTCGTTTCCTTTTTCTTTTGTTTTGAAAAACAGCAAACTTGTAAATTCTTTTAAAAATCGTATAAAAATCAGAAAAATGCAAACCCAGTTGTTATGGAATCTTTGCAAAGATATCTACAACTTTTATTACATGCACTTTTTCTTTTGCTCAATAGTTTTTGCTTTATTTAAAATACAAAGAAAATATAGCTTTTATTAGATCTCAAGTTACATGCATGATCTGTTGGCCATTTTTTGTCAGGGTGTTACATGTTAGATGAATAGCCCTGTGTAAAAGTTTAGTGGACATTTGACATGCCTAGCTATCAGTTTATTTAAATCTTGCTTTATGCCTAGGTTAAGTAGATTTATTTATTCAAGTTGTTATGCTTTGTTTCTTCAGCTGCAAATTCTACAGTATATCTATACCATGATATAGTTACGATAGAAAATTTTTGGAACTTTTTAGTTATGTGTAACTGGCCCCACAAATTGATAGCATGAGTAATTGTACTAATTCAAGAAAAATAGTTCCTGCCCATGTAAAATTCTAATAATTTTTCAATGGGTTAACTTTGAGTCTATAACCATCCTGCCAAAAGATGAGGCTCTGGAACTTGCTATAACTGTCTGTAGGTTTTAAAATATATTAATGTAGCTTTATTTTGTCATATTTATCATGCTCTGTTTCTTGATCATTTAAATCTGAAAAATTTACAGTAGACTTACCATAAGTTCAGGAGCACTCAATAAAAATTGTAGCATCTGTAATTGTAGGGTTTGTTCTGTATAAATGAATCTTAATCCTAGCAGTAGCTGTTTAATGTATTTTTAATAATTAATATGCTCAATGAAAATATTTGAAAATTTTATGTCAGGTTTGTACTTAAGTAATTGGCTCTCCATAAAACCCTCACTTACTTAATGAGAAATAGTTAATCTAGATAATACTCTATAAACGATTGCCCAAGGAGATGAAAAGAAAATATTTTACAACTCTATAGTGAATTAAATTAAGTTTGTTACCATCACCACAACTCATGCATGTGCATTTCATGTAGATTTGACTACTCTCGCCGACGGTACGTACGAGCTGGTGCCGGAGTCTGAGAGTGAGGAGCGTGAAGCTCAAGTTAATCTAACTGAAATTGCTGAAGACCTAAACCAAAGTTCAGAAGAGCCCAAGGCTAGCTCCGCTCAGGAAGGCAAGCCCCGAAGCATGTCCTACCTATTTTAAATTTATGCAACTACTTATATTCCTATCTACTTGTGCATTTAAGTTGTAGGAATTGTTTGGAACCCTAGTTGCATAATCTTAAGTACCTATGTTTGAATACTAGCATGTATAGGTCGCTAGTTGGCTATGCTAATGGTTCGGTAGAAGTCTAGTGATTTCCTGTCACTCGCGAGCCC
This sequence comes from Panicum virgatum, assembly GCF_016808335.1. Lineage (NCBI taxonomy): Eukaryota > Viridiplantae > Streptophyta > Magnoliopsida > Poales > Poaceae > Panicum > Panicum virgatum. The sequence goes on along the minus strand of NC_053150.1, from coordinate 25,518,617 downwards.
ATAGGAGTTGAATGCTTACTACGCACTGCAATATAAGGTATATGGGCGGGGTTGTTGTACTTGTGATACCCCGTCTGTTTAGTGAAAATGGTTAAGGCCGCGGTGTGTGGTAGTGGTGGTTAAGCGTTTGAATGTACTAACCACATGCCGAGAATATGGTAATCGGTTAGCTTAAGTACCTAATGGAACCGGCCGTGGAACATACTCCCCACTGTCTGGTCTTGGTCACGCACGGGTGCAGGGCACCCTAGGGCGGTGGGCCTATTCCATGCCCGGGGAAAAAGGGGAAAAGTCGTGTGGGTGATTTCATTCCCCATGCGTGTGTTTAGGTCTGCCTGGCTAGGTTAACAAATTCGATTCGAATCGTCCGTCTCTCACGGATATTGAGACTGCTTAACCCTTTTGCCACATAGAGTAAGAAGTGGAACAATGATGATGAGGAATATGGTTGAATGATGAAAAATAATTGTTTTTCACCATGTATGCTATTGGATAGATGCTAATGTAGAATAGTTAATCGAACTAGAACTTGAAAGCTAAAATCTGAAAATAAGGACTTGCTCTTTGTTGCTTTTCGGCAAAAACAAACCCCTGAAGCCAAAAGCCTTGCATGTCTAGTTAGATGGTTAAATATATCCTAGTTGGGTAAGCCTTGCTGAGTATTAGTATACTCAGCCTTGCTTGTGGCTCAATTTTGTTTTCAGGTGATACGTTTGAAGATCAGATAGCTAGCTTGACTTGGCCGTGTATTTTACCTCCTGGTTGGTCGATGGAGTGGGATATGACTCCGGCCAATGATGACAATGCCGAGTGATGTCATGTACGGGCTTCATCATGACATCTTGTATCGTCGTTTAGAACTCGCTTTATTTCCGCTGCAGTTGATCTCTGAACTACTTTCAATTTGAACTTCAAGTACCTTTCTGAGATTTCGAGCTTGGTTTGTAATAATTAAGTTAAGACTCTGAAATATAATGTATTGGTGAAATGTTGTACTCTCTGGACTCACCTTCGTGTGGATTGCATGTAAGCTTTGGGTTCGATCGACGCTCAGGTGGATTCTTCGGGACTTTACTCGACAGTCCTGCCGGATTACTCCATTGAAGTGCGTGTTAGCCGGGATTACCTTTAGGGTGATGGTTAGCGCACTTGAGCCGGATTAATTTGGGCGGTACTGCCACATGACTACAATTCTAATGACTTCGACGAGTATCTTTCCGATAACATGGAAACTACTCCCACCACGGTCACAGAAACCCAAGTTGCTACCAAGCAAGATCTGCCTGCACCTCCTCCAGCAGTAATATTCACTGTCCAACTGGAAGAGTAGCACGCAATAGAAGATCTCTACGAGCGTCGCTGCCTACTTAACCAGAAAAGGGTGTTTAGGCGCCAGCGCCTTGCCAACTACCAGCATGAACAGCAAGGCGACAACTACGACTATTCCAACAACGACCTACGCAATGTGATCAACATTGGCCGCGACGCACACAATGTCATCATCTCAAGGAGAAAGGAGTGAGAGGAAATGGAGGCATACAGCCCTTCTTCCAACTACCGCATTCCAGCACATGCTTCCGCAGCCTTCAAAAAGCGCAAACCGGCAAGTACCCTCCACCAGGGTAAGCCTCGCACCCAACACCATGGAAAAGCATCTCTCGGCGGAGATAGGATCAACTAACAATCCTATGCAAGTGCTTCGTGCACCCAAATAGCTCTCATACGATCTTCGAGTGCAACTCATTCCGCAAGGCCCTTGGGGCACAACTGATAAAGGAAACTTTACCCAAAATCTAGTCGACTGCAGTTTCGACTAGTTTACACGCGAATACATTTTTAGTTATGTAAACCATTGCTCACGTCTATGAGCAAGGGGTAGGTCTTAAGAGTCAGAGTCTGTCATTTTACAATTGCTGTTATCTCGACAAATCTTCAATAAAAGTTGATTCACTCATAAATCGACAACTTTGCTCCCGCTCAACTGACCTATACCCCCATCATTAATACCACTCTGAAAACTATGCTCAGCACTAGAGCAGCTATCAATTAGTTTTTCATGGTTTACCTCAGTACTCTTTTGACATTTTTATCTTGAGTAACCCAACGGGATTCATCCTCACAGACCTGTCCTAATAGTTAGTCTGGTCCTTGGTTAGGACACCCTACTTGCTGGCTCGAGTAGGTTTTGGATACTCTTATGACATTTTTCACTACGTGGTTTTCCGCCTATAGCCACGAAACATTTGGGATCACCACTATTTTGGGTGCAATAGGAGGATTCTATGGCACCGAAACAGTGATTCGGTTGTAATATACATGCCTATTACGACACATAAATTGTGTTGCGATAGTTATTTTTTGTGTTGTAACAGGGTGACGCTAATGCAACCATTTTTTGGTTTTGTGTTGCAATTGGTTGGGAATTCTGCTACATCATTTCTGAGTTGCATTAGCATGTCATGTGTTGCAATAGAAAGGTGCTATGGCGACCATTCTAGCATTGGTTGCTTCTGAACGGCAATATAGAAACGTCTGATTTGGGTTGCAAATTTCTTGGTGCGTTGTTGCAACGCATGGGGGGGCTATTGCTTTCTTTCTTGCCTTAAGATGCAATATCATGTACGTATTGCGACGAAATTTTGTGGTTGCACTAGTTGTTGTAGTCGTTGCAATTGTATCAGACTTATGGCAACGAGGTCTTCCTTGGTGGCACTTAAATTCTTTTGGGGCCCCAAACTCTTGCCACAGGCCATCACCAGACCTGCCATGATTTCATTGGAACCAAAATTTAGACAGCCCTCTTGGGCCCTCGCCCCTATCCGGCTGCCCCCTGGCTAGAAAGGCTGAGGCCCACGGCCTGCTAGCAGCTTGCCCACTTGCCCACGCCCAGTTGCCCGTCTTGCCAATCGCGTGTCCCGTCTTGCGTCGATTCCTCTTCGTTCTGATCTCCACGCACTCAAGCGGTAGCAGCGGCAAGCGCCAAGTGACACGCCGACGATCACGACGTGGCGGTGCAGCAGCTGGCGGCAAAAGGGGCAGGCAGTGCAGGTGACGTGCATAAGTTTCATCTTTCCCTTTCACATTTGCTGTTTGAATTAAGGGGAATTAACTTAGGTAATTTTTTATTCTCCAATTGTACAATTCTTGTTGTGTTTCATTTCTAATACAATATACAATGTTCAATATTTGCTTATTCAGTAGGCCTCACTTTAGAACTTTGTACAGGGCCCCGGTTGTCTTGATCTCGTATATATCTCCCCTGCATATATATGCATATTGCTAGATCATGATCTCTAGCTCGTTTCAAACATGCATGCAGATTAATGGCATCACACGAAGATAGGAGTTGGATGCGCTTGCCTCGACATTCAAAGGTGTGGAAGAGGAATTTCCTATCTTTTATTAAAACCTTTGGCACATCATCGCGAGGTGTTTGCATCTGTTGCGTGCCCATATACTAAATGTCAATGCATGATCAGATATCATAACGTGTTTGAGATTCAACTTCATTTAGTGAATAGAGGGTTTGCTGATTGTTTCATCAATAATGAAATCGAAGGCCAAACTAGCTCATCAGCTGAGGGTTGTGTGAATCATGATGTCAGTCCTGATCTCAATAATGCTGAACCTGAAGATGCACAAGCTACAGCTGATACAGAACCTTATTTTGGAGAAGACGATGAAGAAGACGCATGTGATAACCCTACTGCCACTAATAGTCTGATTAGAAACATTATTTGTGGCTCTATACATGGACAAATCATAGATGCTGAGGAGCCTAATAAGAATGCGGAGATATTTCTGAAACTATTAGAGCAGGCAAAGAAGGAATTGTATCCAAGATGCAAAAATGCAACTAAGGTATCTTTTATCGTGGAACTTTTTCAGATAAAGTGCTTGTATGGAATTAGTAACGCAGCATTGGAGGCCATACTTAATCTGTTTTCAAAGATTCTCCCTGAAGGCCATTGTCTTCCTGACTCCTTGGATAAAGTGCAAAGGGTGGTTCGAGACCTAGGCTTGGACTATGTCAAGATACACGCATGTAAGAATGATTGTGTGTTATTTTTTGAGGAATACGCAAGTCTGGAGACATGTCCCATTTGTAAGGAGTCAAGGTGGAGAGTTGTAGAGAAAACCTGTGATAATGACAATGCAGGTGGTGATACTACTGTTAAGAAGCGGTTACCAGTTAAGATCCTACGCTACTTTCCTCTTATTCCTCGGCTGCAGAGAATGTATATGTCGAAGCGCACATCAGAGGAATTGCAGTGGCACAAGAAAGAATTGGTCAACGATGGAAAAATGTGTCACCCTGCTGACTCATTGGCATGGAAGCATGTGGATAAAGAATATAGCTGGTTTGCAGAGGAAGGTTGTAATATTAGGATGGGTCTTGCTTCTAATGGATTCAATCCCTTTGGGATGCAAAATGTTACATACTCCATATGGCCTGTTATCCTAATACCTTACAATTTGCCTCCATGGTTGTGTCAGAAACAATCTAACTGGTTGTTGTCAATGTTGATACCAGTCCAAAATCTCCTGGAATGGATATTGATGTATATTTGAGGCCCCTTATAATGGAGCTCAAGGAGCTTTGGGAAAAGGGTGTTACAACATGGGATGCAGGGACTAGGAAGAATTTTAAATTGCAGCCATGATGGGGTTGGAATTGGAAGGTAAATGTAAGGACGGGGAGAAGGCCCAGCTTGACATGGAGCATCTACGGATACGACCATATCAGCATCCTGTGATTAATAATGATGAGTATACCTTGCCACCATCCTTGTACAAGTTAGATAAGGAGGAGAAGGAAAGTTTGTGTGCATTTCTATATGGAGTGAAGATGCCTGATGGGGTTTCCTCCAATATAAGAAGATGTGTTGACGTAAAGTCATGTAAGGTGTCTAGCTTGAAAACTCATGATTACCATCTAATTCTACAGAAATTGTTACCCTTAGTGGTGCATAGGATTTTGCCAGAAGCTGTTGTCATCGCATTGATTCAGCTTAGTAATTTCTTCGATGCACTATGTTCCAAGGAGCTGGTGGAAGCAGACTTGAATAGACTTAGTAGTTCAATTAGGGAGACTGTTTGTCGACTTGAGATGCTATTCCCACCTTCATTTTTTGATATCATGATGCATTTGCCTGTTCATCTAGCTGAAGAAGCTAAACTTGGCGGGCCTGTGTGTTACAGATGGATGTATCCAGTGGAGCAGTACCTACGTACTGCGAAAGGATATGTGAGGAACAAGGCATACCCTAAAGGTTCAATAGCCGAGGGATACGTACTCGAGGAGTGCCTTACATTCTGCTCAAAATTCTTGGACGTGGACACCAAACTGAATTGTGTTGATCGACAAAAAAGAATTACTGTGAATGATCCACCATCTGGTCTGAGCATATTTGCTGAAATGGATTACAAGAGGAGAGGATAGGCTGTCGAGATCATGGACGCATATGAGATGCTGAAGATGAGGCACTACATAATTTCAAATTGTGATGAAGCTAGACCATGGATCGAGTAAGATACGTTACTCAACATCATTACTTTTAAATTTTATATTTTAAACTAACAGTAATATTCATTTCTATGTAGTGCGCATTTGGAAGAATTGAAGAAATATGGATCACGAAATCTTAATCAGCGACACGAGGATCAATTTGTAAGATGGTTCGAAGGCAAGATCAGACATCTATATGCGAAAGGGGAAGTAAGTTCAGAGATGTTTGCACTTGCTCAAGGACCGGACAGTCGAGCTCGTAGATTGCATAGATGTCGTATCAATAATTGGCTGTTTCGAACCGCTGACATTGAGAAAAGCCTCGTAACACAAAACAGTTGTGTGATTGTCAAGGGCGACGGTACTAGTGGCAATATGAACTAGTATGGGGTGATTAAAAGAATGATCTCACTAGAATTTCCTGGAGAAAAAGAAGTTATTTTGTTCCAGTGTGACTGGTTTGATGTGCCTGCTGCCACTACTGGTATAAGGATGAACCCTATATTTTGGCGGCACAGGCAGAACTGGTGTTTTATGTGAATCTGGTAAACAAACCTGGTTGGAGCAGTGTTATTGCATTGAAACCAAGGGACTTGTTTGCCATGCCTGAATTAGAACTTGAGGACTCAATTGATGTGGGTATCGAATGCATTAATTTACTCGGTGGACAGCAGGATTTGACGAATTGGACAAGATCGGACAAGGAAGGCACAACCGGGGATGTCTCAGTTATTACTCAGGTGCAGGCCCAAGCAGTTGATGAACCAGACGATGCGGTCTTTGATGTTGATGATGAAGATGACACGTACATTGATGATGGAGTTGTTGCATCAGTTACTTCTGCGGTACAAGGCCAAGATGATGACTTTTTTATTTGATACTTGCACGATTTTGTTTGGCGTCTCAAGAGACAATGATCCATTTAATTTGTTTGGCGTCCTCATAGAGAGTCTACAAATTTATTAAATTTTGTTCATGAATGTGGTTGTATGGTGACCACACAAATTCAGCCGCGTAATAATCCGCACTTATAATATTGTATTCTTATTTTTATCTATGAATAAGTGATGTTTAATAGCTTAGTAATAGTTTCAAATCCAATTCTACAAAATTTTATGAAATAATTTGACTTGTAGTTCATACATATACATAGGCCCTATTTAGTTTTAAAAAATAACTAATTATACAGTTTAGTTGGAAATGATGAGATGAATCTTTTGAGCCTAATTAATCAATGATTGGACACTAATTACCAAATAAAAACGAAAGTGCTACAGTAGCCAAACCCAAAAATTTTCACGAACTAAACAGGCCCATAGGAAATTGGATGCTATTCTGAAACATAAACATTCACTGCAATACAACATAAACCAAAGTAGGAGTTCATAAACCAAACCCTTTCTTGTTGCCCGGTATGGCAAAGGAAAGGGTAGCAAAAGATTAAAATGTTTCCAAAAGAAGAAGAAACGGCCCCAAACAACATCAGCCATCGCACTCCTCGCTGGTATCATCAGAGAAATCATCGTACTCAGCTTCAGGAGCCTCCTCATCGTCACCATGAAGGTGTTGGCGAGCAAGCCTACGATGCTGCTCGGCAAGGGGGTCATCCGGGTTGAAGTTGAGGTTGTGCTCGATCAGGCGACACATGTTGTCCGTCTCCATGGCGTCGGGGCAGAACGGGCATCGGAACCACACCTTGCCACTGGCCGTGGTCCTTTCAGAGAACCGCAGGGGCTCCTCGACATGTCCCTGTGGCGGCGACGGCGAGGGAGCCCGACAGCTGGGGCCATCGCCACCGGAACCCTGCAGTGGCGGTGGCGGTGGAACCGCCGAGGCTGCCGAGTCGATGCCAGGGCAATGCCACTTCGCCGACGGCGAAGGATACTGGCTGCGCTGGACGGACGACGCTAGCAACGTGTCGGAACCGCCGCTTGACTGCAACATGCAACGGACATAAATCAAGAACACAAAATCCAAATCGATCTCACCAATCAAGATTAACAGCAAGGTTTTTTTTGCCAAAAGCTTACCGACGACGAGGAGCGAGGAGGGGAGCTTGCCGACGGGATGCTTGCCTTTCGCTTCCCCTTGGGGTCCATGGCGTCGGTCGATGGTGGTGGAGCGTGCACAGGAAGCGAGGAGAAGGCGGAGAAGTTGCCGATGAAGATGAAGCGTGGCTTGGGAATTAATTGAAGTGATGGGACGGTTTGGGGGAGAAAGGGGAGTAGGAGGTAGAGAGAGGCGCCCCCTCGGCAGTTAATTGTTCCCATCCAAAAAAGAAACACCTTTTGTCCACAACATGCGGGACCCACCATCCCAGGCCGGGCCCACCTATCGGTGCAAGGTCCATGGCGTAATCCTCCTGTGCGATTTCGTATGTGTGACTGAAATGCAGGCCCCACCTGTCGGCGCCGGGTTCATGGCCAAGTCTTCATCAGTTCTTCATGGATCTACGTATTTTGTGTTTTGATTCATAACAAAAACTTAAAACGTGGTTAGATTTCTCATTTCTTATCTGATTCAGTTCGTTCTTTTTTCTAACTTCGTATATAATCAATATCTATGTCATGGGTTCCACTGTGCACATAGACTCTAGTTTTATTTTGTACCTTACTAGCATTGCAGACACTAAGTCCTAATAACTCTCCAATGTAGGTGTATTTGTCAAAGAAATTTGGTGTATAGGCCAATATGTCACACATGAACATATAGAATTATATGATGGACTGTTTAAATGCACCATTTAAACTACATGCTCCACTCTCATTGGATTTGGTCTATAAGGACCATATAGCATAGGTCACATGCACGTAGTCATCTTACACGAATGTAGGTTCAATTTTTTAAAATAGCATTTCAAGACAAACCATAAGATTAAAAAATCCTAAAGTTTGCAAAATACATAGTGAGGTACATACAATGGAGATTTCACTTTGCAATTGAAAACATTTTCTCTGTTTGAAAACATAAACTGTTGTGTCCCCGACATGTGGGAACGCCCACCCACTGTAATCCTGGCGTGTGGTTTCCTATGTGTGACTGCAAAGCGGGGTCCACCTGTCGGTGCCGGAATCTAGGCGTAATCGTGGCGTGCGCGTTAATATGTGTGACTGAAATGTTGGTCCCACTTGTCGGCGCAGGGTTGTCGGCGTGGGGTCACCGCTGATGTTTCCCTCCAAAAGCTGAAGCCCTTTTTCCTACGACATGTGGGACCCAGCGGCATCACCGCGGGGGTCGCGGCGCACACTGACACAGGAGGTTTGGCTAATCATTGTTGTACTTTCATTCATAATTAAAACTTTAAATTATTTACAAATTAAACTCGGTGTCTTCAAATGCCTAAGCTACTGGAGTTCAAAAATTCAACAAAAAATATTTGTGGAAAGATTAAAGTAGAGGTAACAATCTAAGACATGGATCACCCTTGGATCTGCTAAGGTTTGATCACAACTAAAAAAGAAAAACAGCCCAAACTGAATGTTCCACTAATTTTAGAGACCAGGAAAAAAACGTAAAAATTCATTAAAAATATCACAAATTCATCATTTTACATATAGTATTTGTATAAAATAACATGAGGCATAGTTGCGTAATAAAAATGAAACTTGCTTTACATGATGATGAATGTTGTATAAATAAATATGATACTCTTAAATGAATGTTCCACTAATTATGCCCAAATGATGCTTACGATGGTCAAATGTTCCATTCAAACTCATATCTTGGAGATACTTCAAAAAAGTGCAAGTTTGATTGGGATAGTTCAAACTTATATCTCAAATTTATAATATAGTAATTTAAATAACATCTTAATATGGTCTAAACAATCTATAAATTGATGTGGTGACCTAATTTGGGTCCCTAAACATTACATAAAAATTTCAAATGGTTACGATAAAGGAAGAATTTACATTGTGTACAAATGCCTACATCTCTCACATAGTTCCATACAATGTTACTTGAACATTGAATTTTTCCATACTTATCAACATGTTCGAACTCATATGCATGTCAAATTTGAACATAACCTTGTTCTCACCTTAATATTACAAAATACAATGTTGTATAAAGTAATGGCTATGGAAAACAAAGGCTTTTTCTATACGGCATTTAGAGGAAAGAAGATAAGACATAGAAATTGGATCTACGAAATAGAATGTGTAATTAAAAACGTCATTGACGAAAGGAGAATGATTTTGGGAAAATTCAGGAAAAATAACAATAAAATTTGGATTAAGTATGACGGAGCAATACCAGTTACAAATTGTAATTCTAGTTTAAAAGGATAAATACCAACTCTATCTGCATCCCATAGAACTGGGCCAATCGCGTGCCCACACCTGGCAAGGCTTGAGCATTGCCCGACGTATGTATACTGAAGAGCAGAGTCACTGATATGTGGCCCATGTGTGAGCCAAGACGTGGCTGGGTACACGCGTCAGGGACATAAGGGGATTAAATTCTGGAGGACTGTCCCCACCCACTCCAAACATAACAACCGGCGCCGCCCCTTCGCCTCCCATTCACCGCTCTATAGTGCAAAGTTCGATCAGTTCGCAAATCACCCCACAGTCGAGCCCCCATTGCAATCCCATCTAGCGGAGGCCTGTAGAGAGAAGATGGACTCGTCCTCGTCGACGGCGGAGTCCAGAGCTCCGGTGCGCCTTCATGCAAGGAGTCGAGCGCCGAAGCCCGCATTGGCAGCTGCGACATCATTCTGGAGGCAGAGACGGTAGCGGCGGAGGTTGCAGGTCCGGCGGCTTTGGAGTGGACGTCACGGGAGGCCATCCCCGATGTTCCGCCGGGGTTCAGGAAAGAGGACGCTGACCCCGCCCGGGTGGCCATGAAGCGCAAGGCCGACGAGGGTTTCCTGCGAAACCCCAACAACAAGAAGGCCAAGAATAATGAGGCTTCGTGGGACGAGGAGGAGGAGTGCCCGCGCAGATGGCCGGATTTTGACTGGGAACGTCCGATAAGTAATGTTCCCCCTACCAAATCGCCTCCTTTATAATTGGAGAACTCATTATTTAAGTGATTATTAATAATTTAAGTGTATTTATTCTACAAGTCTCCTGATTATTCAGTGTATTTAAGTGATTCTTGCTGTATGTGTGAAATTGTTTCCGAGCTGTAATAAATTTTATGACTTCAATTTCCGGATTTATTGGCTAATATACCACGGCGATAGTGTGCAGGGGGGTGATTACATAATTTTGTATTAATTCATGTCACGATTTCTTAATTTAGGGATTGGGGCTGATGGTGACATATGAGCTCAACTTTCCGCGAATGAGGATTTTCGCGGAATGCTCTGAAGACAGCGATGAAGAGCACTGCCGGCCCCGTACCCATAGGGCCCCTCCTAACGCCGAGGTAATTGCTTCATTCCCTCTGTTCCAATAGTTCCATATGTCAATATTGTTGTACTTATCTCTGATAATGCATACTTCTAACATTTCAGATCGAGGCTATGGTGGAGGACCTTCGCATAGCGATCAAGCGTTGGGTTAATTTCTTCCCATAGGATAGGATTCAAGTTAAAGCTGTAGGATAGGAGCCATGTTTAAGCTTTTGTGTAATGTGCAAGTAGGAATCATGGCTTTTGTGTAATGAACTAATGACCAAGTACGTTTGATGCTACTGTCAAGTCCTTTTGTGTAATTTTCAAACATAAAGCTTTGTTACATAACCATGGTGCTTGCTTTTGCACCCGGTGCACCAAATAGAATAATATTTTTTAGAGAAAGCTTGTGCTAGGAAAGGTATTCTCTGGAGACAGCTCTAATAAATGCACCATGACACAAAAGCAACTACAACTGTCATCCCAAAATTTTACACCCAAAAACGTCGCATCGAATGTTTGAGCACATGCATGGAGTATTAAATAAGATCTATTTATAAAACTTTCTACACAGATGGATTGTAAATCGCGAGATAAATCTAATGAGCCTACTTAATCCAATATTTGCAACAGAGATGCTACAGTAACCATCTGCTAATTATTTGATTTATCATGGATTAATTAGGCTCATTAGATTCGTCTCGAGATTTTCAATTCATCCGTGTAAATTTTTTTGTAAATATATTTTAATTATTACTCCAAATTAGCAAGAATTTGTGGCCAAATGATCTAAACAACTAGTACCATCTACCATTCACTGTCTCGTGGTCGACAGGAAGGTCAGGCGGCGTCTTGGGAAGGAATCGTCTCTGCACCCTGTCTGATCAGTGCTGACCTCTGAGCGGCATCCTTTTGCCCAATGGCCGAAGCAATGTACTAGGTTCTGCAGTGGTGCAGTGGAGGAGGCACACTGCTTGCTAGAAGATCTTTCCATAAGATCTTGAAGGTCCTCACCCAAAAATATTCGATGTAATGTTTTTGGGTGTAAAAATTTGGGATCTAAACACACCCAAAATGGTAGCTATAAATTACATATGTACCCCTATAAAATGTAATCACTGCACCTTGGGTGAAGAGAACCATAGGAACTCTAGTCTAGTTTCTTATATTGATATAAAAAACTGAACTCTAAAATATGTCTACAACAATTTATATGCGTCCTCTCAGTCACTTGTGGGCCCTGGCTTGCCAGGCCCACATGTCAGAGGCTTTGGATGGGAACAACTGCTCTGCTGCCAGTTTGTTTTAGAAGCCAAACTGTCTCGTCGTCCCATCCTTTCGCCTTTCTTCCCCCTTCCCCTAATACGTCTCCTCACACAAACGGGGGTTTTTCGCCTTCTTCCTCTCGCCGGACGCCGCCACATCACTTCTTTCTCGCCGAACAATCTAAATCGAGGGCAAGAGTGCAAGAGGGTAGCGGCGACCATGGATTCCTCGTCAAGGAGAAGGAGTTCACAGCCATTGATGTTGCTGCCAGAGGATCTCATCATCCGGATCCTCCTTCTCCACCTTGAGGACCGGCATGGGATGACGCCCTCGACCCGATACGCAGGGCTTCATCACATCTGCACCATGTTCCGGTGGATCTGCGACTCCCCCGAGGTGCTCTGCCGCCTACAACTCCGGGGCATTCGTCAGTACGTGAGGCTGTGGCCCGGCGTCAGTTGGTCGTGCTTCGAGGATCGCTCGCGCCTCGCCGGTAATTGCGAGGCCATCTGTATCGCTGGGATGCAGATGATGATGGAGCGGCGGGATCTCGTCGGCGGGCAGGCGCTCGTCAACCAAGCCGCTGTCGCTGGGGACTCCTGCGCAGTGTACTTCTTGGCGATGCTACGGTACCATCGGAACCCCGCGTACCCCGAAGCGCTGGTGGTTCTCCACACAATCAGCGGCGGCCCGTCGCAGGTTGACGGCCGATGGGAGAACCGCGGCCTGCCGGGGCTGTGCCACTCGGTCCAGCGGGACCTCAAGATCATTGCATCTCGGCTCTGGCTTCCGGACCGCGACGTCGACCTGCTCGTCGCCGATACCCACGTCTACACATGGGCGGAATGCAGGCGCTATGGAGATGGGACCTTCATCATCCGATACTGCAGCGCGGGGTGCCGCATCCGTCATGAGTACGAGCTCTAGACGCGGCGCATGAACAGCCAGGTGGAGTACGCCGTCAGCCTCGCGTGGAGATGTTTTAATTTGTTTGCTTTAATTTGTTTCATTTTCTGTTGTTTGAAACTGGTTTCCTCTATCGTTCTGTATATTATTTGTCTGTGATATTGTGGTGATGTGTCATATATCTATCTGGCATTATCAAACTTTAATTATATATATTTTGGTTACCAAAATTTAAGCATGCGAAAGTGCTGGCAAGAAATTTGAAACTCAGTTCAGTCTAATTTCAGTCTTATATTCAAACTTGAAGGTAACCATTAATTTCCGTAATAGAACCATACATGAACTAGCATGTCAGTCTCATAGTACTTGTCCAAAACAGAACGCGTGCAAGGAAGGCGCCTTTTGGTCAACACGACGGGTCGTCGTCCCATCATGGTCGGCGCGACAGGTCATCGTCCCATCCCCCTGGTCCGCACTCTTTGTGACTGATAGATGCAACTTGACCAATTGACGTGGCGTACAAAAAAATCTATAAAATAATTAGAGTGGGGATGAGGACGATCTGCAGGCACAGTGCAAAAAGACCTCCCAGCGACCCTGCAAGTAGCATTTACGATGCACATTAAAAAAAACCAACACTTTGGAGTGTTCATTTTCTCCTTCAATTTCCACTACAATGATCATATGCACATACGATGAGATACTCATCATCCCTCTAACATTCATAGAAAAATGCACTTCATAGAATCAAAAGACAACATATAGGTTAGGATTGCCTAGACACCAAATGTCGTTGGCATCTTCACCTTCATTGCCGTGTTGTAACTTAGTGTATGCAATGCTAAGACATATTTCTATTAAGGTATAAAATCGAACTGGATACACTCGACAAAGTTGAATCCATTTGCTATGTGAACATTTTCCAAGAAATTTGCAAAAAAAACAACTGATTCGGACAAGAATTGAGAAATCTATACAAGTTTAAAGTTTTCGTTATGAATCAAAGTACAACACCGATTAGATGAACCGCAGCCCGCTTGTTAGTCTGCGCCGCAACCCACGCGGTGATGCCGCTGGGTCACACATGTCGTAGGCAAAAGAGCTTCAGCTTTTGGAGGGAAACATCAGCGGTGGCCCCACCGAATTCCCAGCAGTTGTGCCCACACCAAAGCCACTGACATATTGGCCCCAGTAGCCAAGGCTCACAAGCAAGTGACGTCACACCGTATGGCACTCGATTCGCCGACCAGGAGAGGCACCGTTTGCACATGCGGATGCGGCTGTGGGATTGTCAAGCGGGTCCCACCTTATCCATGAGTTGTGCACTCAGTTGTTCACTCACATTCTTGTTTTTTTTGGATTCTTAATGAAAACTACAAACATGTAAAGATTTGTCATCTGTATTCCAAATCATGTGTTTTTTTCCTAAATTCTTAGGAGAAGATCATCTATCACTTCGTGGCCATAGCATCATGTTACACTAGTTTCATTTACGTGTCAACATTCATAGAACTTATTCGGAGATGTCTGGTTCGATTTGTAAGCAACATACGTGTCAACTTTTGCGAATCGTACCCAATTTTTTACCGCAATCTCCACATATGATATCTCGATATCACGACAACATGAATTTGAGATGAACACGCGCATACGCACAAGTGGGATCCATGAGTCAGTTATACAGCCGGTAGGCACTGGTCAACCCTGCACGCATTTTGCCCCCCTCCTCTTCCAGTTACACAACATACCCAATTGTATCTCTATGACGTGTGAGTCCAATGATGCTGGGCCCCAGGAGTTAGTGATTGATCACTAGACACGGCCCTTTACATGCACTACCGAAGCGGCACCAGCGGATTCTACCAATCCACCCCACGTCTCGCCCCTTCACCGCGCCTTTCTCCCCAATCTATCCCATCAAGTCCTGCTCGCCGCTGCGCTCTCACTGCCGCGCTTCCTCCATCAGCGACATGGTTGGCGCAACCCGCTCCCGCAGTTACACCCTCGACTCCACGATGGGCGTAGAGGCCAACAGGTGCCAGGGTCGCCCTCTCGTGCCCGCTTCCCCTCCTGCGGCCGACATTATTGTTGCGCCGCCTGTAGTGGAGCACCACTCCACCCACCAGAGGCGCGACCGGCGAGGAAGGTTCTCAAGGACTAGCAACGCACGCCCGAGGAGGAGGACGACGACGAATCGGAGCCGCCGCCAGGCGGCAGAGGAACCGGCGGTGCCGCTCGTCGAAATCCTCGATGTGATGCCTCCTGTCTTCGTGGCACATGACGCCCACGCGCAGCCTCCACTTCTTCCGGTTAGAAAGCATTCATGTTCAATTATATCAGTACTGACTTATATAGCATCAAATGGATTCAAAATCTATTTTGATTTGTTCGAGTTAAATTTAGCTCTCTTATTCATTTTCATGTTAAATTATTTGAATATTAACTACATGTAGCATGTAATGGATCTAAATCTGTTTTGAACTATTTGAGATTAATCAAGTACTTGCATTAATCCTATGTTTGAGATTCTAATACTGACTCTGATTTTGTTAATGAAGATTCCTGACCATGAACATGTCTTCCTGTTCAATGAAAAGATCACTGTCCATTGCTCATTTTCTCATGACAGTGATGAGGAGATTGGTGAAAGGCCGAAGCCGTTGAACAGGGAGGTGAGATATGGTGCCCCTACCACAAAACCCTTCATTCCAATTATATATATGCTAACTTGCCCCTTTGTGAAATTACAGATCAAGCGAGAGGCCGAGAGGTTTCGCGTCCTCCTCAAGCGCAAATATTTCGGGTCGCCACCATCCTCCTGATCCTTTTGAACCGAGATGGTGCATGGACTGTCCATAATTATGTTCTATACCTAGGAGATCTAGACGTCGTTTTAGAAATGTGGTTCTGCCTGATGGACAACTATTGTATTGGCACTATTGTTGCACCTTATGAAATTTACGTTCCTTTTGTCGTTATAATATATATCTTTTAACTATTGGTCGCTGGTGTTGTGTTCTTGAGTGTCATAATTATATCAGTATTGCTGTCAATAGTTTTTGAGTGAAAATGAAATTATACCACAGTGGACCAGTGTCTTTCTCCATTTGTGAATTTCCATTGTGTCACTTACTAATGATGGGTCCCACATGTGAAAATGAGTCAGTAGAAGGCAACTTCTGGTATAATTTCCATTTGTGAAACTTCTTCTTGTTTTTTGCATATCACCTGAGTTCGTCAAGAATTGCGGAATATAGACATGTTTTTTTTAGTACGAATCAGCAAAACAACAAATAAAAATATAAAAACAGGACCTTTGTTATCAAAACACCGAGTGGCACAATGGTTTGCGCAATACATTCTCATTTTCGAGATATAGGTTCGAACCCTGTCTGCACCAAGTTTTTAAATTTATTTTAATTTAATGTGCTATTAAAAATACACATTCTGCACACAAATGTGGGTCCTACCTATCGGTGACACAAATCTATATCGTGTTTGTGACTGAAACGCGGGTCCCACCTGTCGGCGCCGGTAATTCACCTGTTCTTTATCGGTTCTTAACGGCGCTTATTATATTTGGATTGAATCCAAAGCAAAAACTTTAAACAAGTATAGATTTCCTATACGTAGGCCAAAATCATGTGTTTTTTTTCTAACTTCGTAGAATTACATTATCCACCAGGTGCACTAGTTTTTATTGTAGAATATGAGTTTGATTTCTAATATTCTTTGACAAACATGATCTTTGCTTACCATAGTCTCCAGTAGAGATGAAAATTGACAAGTACCTTTTGGGAGCTTATACCCCACTACTCATTTTAGTTGTCATTAACCTTGTCAAAGAAGCAAGACTTGGATACATGGTCAAGTATCATACCACAACAGCGCAAGAGCCATAAGGATGTACTCATCCTTTCTAACACATTCATGGAAAATATGGACTCAACAATTGTTTTAAGTTGTATAAGGTTGGATTTGTTAAGGAGAATGATGCAAACAACATAATTACTTTATAACTATACTTGTTCAAAATTAAAGCTGTGGCAAACATTTGAAATTGATAATAATGGCAGCTTTACGTGTTCTCAATATGGAAGCGTAATTTTGTTTGTCACTGACAGGCGGGACCCACGACAATGTGATTACGTATCCACCCTATAAAAGTGCAATCTTCTTAAAGCCAGTACCGTGCGACCCTCTAAATCTAATTTTCCGTGGATCCAATATTTTCCCTCCATCTTCCTCCAATAATTTCATTTCAAGTCTAAAATTCCCACCCCTAATCCCGCGCATATTAGCCATCCGATCCCGCACATGGCCCGGCGGCGGTTCTTCTCCTTCTCCCCTGGATTCTTGCCTTCATCTGCTACCTGATCTTCGTAGGAGTGCACCGCCTCGCATATCCACTCCCCCCGCACGCATGACGAACTGCAATTGCTCCATGGAGAAGGTCACCGCGACACGCTACGAGGCGTCGAGGCTGGTGCAACTCCCGATGGAGCTGACGATTGAGATCGCCTCCTGCATCGCTGCTCAGTTAGAGGACGCCATGGCGGATCTCGGCAATTTGCGCGCAACCTGCAAGGCAATATGCGTGGTGTGCGGTGCCGCCAAGGTCGGCCGATGCCTAGCCCTGCGTTGTGTGCTGCGTCGTCGATTCTACCTGGGACCGGAATATCGCGCGATGCTCATCACCGGACTGGCCACCGTCGGCAACTCAAAGGCCTGCTTCCATAGCGGGATGTGCCTCATCTTCGGGAAGCAGTGTAGCTCAATCATGTCATGCCTCGACTTGCTTAGGTGCGCCAAGGAGGCGGGCCACAAGGTAGCGATTTACGCCCTCACCCTCTTGCACTACAGGCCTAACAGCGGCGATGGCAACGACGACGAGGCCCGGCGGCTCCTGCGCATGGTCGAGGGATCCGAACCGGGCGCACCGGCGCTTCCTTGGAACAACAAGACTTGTACGAAATGCCGCTCTCGGATCATTTCGGCGCTGTGGGACTTGGCGCCGTTGGCGGTTGGTGTGCCGACGCCCGTGCATCGCTAGGACGAACATCAGTTTGTGGGAGGCGGCTGTGGCGAGCACGCAGGATGGTATGCTTGGTACTCGTGGCGCAGGTTCTGCAGCGAGGAGTGTCGGATCCGCAACGAGTGTGATTGGTTCTTCTACACAGTCATGGAAACGTTGAATGAAAAAAAAAATTGCCAGGTAAAAATCCCCATGACTCTACCAAATGGAAAAGACCAACTTCCCAGTGTCGCAACTTCTCCTATCTTAAGCTACGGCTGAATAGACCAAATTTTATGTGTACTAGTGTGGTATGAGGCACAAAAAATTGTACTATTTTTGTTGATGTTAGAATCGTATGAAGTTTAATTTCTTTAGTTTTTTCCATTGTGTTAAACGAGTGCTGTTTGGTGAATACTTAAATTTGAAGTGCTTTTTTGGACTCTAATATGAATTCCCCACTTCCATCCTCGCCTCCGTATATTCCAATCTAGTTAATGTGGCGGCTCCCACAAGTCGGCGCCACTGCTACTGTTCCCGCGCTTAGAAACCGAGGAGACGCGGCGGAACCATCAAGAACACGCCCTTCCCCTTCCCCTTCCCCTACCATCAAATTGGGGTTTTCTCATCTGTTCCTCGCATCCAATCGATCAGCATCCCCTCCTCACAGCCTCCCAGCACGCGCCCTCTGCATCCCTCGTCTTCCTCACATCTGATGGAGAATCTCCCGACTGAGATTGCAGTTGAGATCACCGCCTGCCTCGCCGAGTCTTTAGACTTCGCGGTGGCCGAGGTCGGCTCCCTGAGGGCGACTTGCAAGAAAATGCGGCAGGGTTGCCGCATGCTGGAGGTCGGTTGGCGCCTTGCAATGCATCCCCTGCTGCCGATTGGGTCGTGGGATTTGTACTATGACAACGGCTTCCGCCAGAACCTCATCATCAATCTGTCCAAGGTCGGCAACCCGGTGGCGTGCTTCTTTGCGGGGATTCGTGTGGTCTTGGTGGAGGCGCGCGGCGATCTCCGACCTAGCCTCGACCTGCTCGAGTGCGCCGCCAAGGCCGGGCATCAAATCACCATGTACGTCCTTGTTGGCACTCCTTAACCTAACGAATTACTCCGCATGTGCATAGAGACCGATTCTAGCTTTTCACCAGGGAGTATACCTAGGATATCGAATCCAAGGAATGGTAAACCTTCGACCAAACTTAAAGATTGTCAACCGGACACAACCAGCGAGAAGAAGATACGGGAAGAGGGCCTAACTCTAGATAACTTACTACTCTGACTAGCTGACGAGCTAACTACTAACTTGATCTGTTTCGGCGGCTGGAAGAGGAAGGACTTCAGAGAGGGGTGAGAGTGAAGTCCAACGGCAACCTGCACTACTACTATGAAACACCCGAACGTGGTGGACTACAAAGGACGGATAGGGATGTCACCACCTACCAACTACCACAACGATTCCGTAGGGTGGAACACAACCTAGGGTAACTACCAATCCTGGGCACCACGCCCACAGCTCTCGAGCTACTTGCTCCTACCATGTCCTTAGATAGAAAGCAACCTCAAATAAGTAGAACTTGCTACTTACGCAGACTCAGGATCCCGCAAACCAAAGTAAGTACTTAACTAGTAACTAGGACAGAAAGTAAAGCTAGCGAGAAACTGAAGTTGAGACAAGGAACTTACTCAATTAAATTCCTCCGAGGCGGATACAAAGTGGAGTAAGACCGAGAGAACTCAAGTCCGCTCCTTTCAGCTCGGCTTTCACCAGAGCACTCACCTCACTCTCTTCCTACTCAACACAAGTGTACAAGACACTCTCTTCTCTATGGAATGGTGTGTATTACAAGAGGGGTAAGGTGCTCTATTTTTATTACTCTGAGGTCGGTACTGGGTTGAGTGTCGGTTGCATGCAGGTAAGACAGTTAAACTTGTCTTCCACGCCAAGATAGAGCTTTAGAGGCTGCCAAGTAGGGCCGGCCTGGGGATGTGGTCGCGTGGCCACCGCCTTTGCAGGGACGCTCTGGATTGCTTTTGAAGGTCGGTAGCGATTGCGTGGCTCCAACGGTGTCAGTTAGAAGCCTGCCGACCTATCCTAGGCTGGCCGGCCTGGCTCTGACTTCGGCTCAGGGGAGTTTTGCACTGACACGTTGATCTGTTGGCCAATGTTACTTCTCCGGTTGAATTGGGCTTTAATTCCTTGAGTTGTCGTAGGTTTTGATCTCCACTCCATTTGGTTTAGGCCTTTCGGTCCTTTCTTGTGAGATTTGCAAAACCCATCTTTATATGGCTTGATCTTGAGCTCAGGTGACACTCCACACAATTTGGTGGCAAAATGTGGTGGGTGTAGGCCGGCCGGCTTGGCCTAGGGCAGCTGGCCTAGGGTTTGCCCCATTTTGGCCCAGATTTTGTGTATGATGCTCCTCACTTCAAATAAACATGAAAACTCGTGGAACTCATTAATGTTAGTAAAAATCTTAATAATGTAGTTCCAATTGAATGAAATCCGAAGGAATGTTGGCGGTGAAAATCATCGAAATCGACCGCCAACACACCCCCACACCTAGACTTTGCTCGTCCCGAGCAAAAGGGGTCGATAAAGATTCCTGAGGATCAAGCAAAGTCCAAGGTTCACATACACTAATATGCATAAGAGTTATTTCAGAGCGTTCCTTTCATACCTCGGATTTCGGGTAGCTAACACTTTCATGTTCACCTATTGATCTCTAGAATAAATCGATGAAGATAGTGACTAGCCTTGCCTCGTAGTACTTGGAGTGATTTTGTTTTTAAAATAAACCCAAGACATACTCTTTTTGCTCGAGTCACTCATTCACTCTATTTCGTTCATACCCACTTTTCTAAAGTTTGCTTTGTAATAGGGTATGTGGAGCTAAGGATGTTGCATATCCATAACATTTGTATTGCAAGATCAAACCTGGTGTCTCTTAGGAATCTAGATGTTCATCTCTTGGGTCAAGTGCAGGTGATAGATGAGAAGAGATCCATGGTGGTTTTGTATATAGTACTACACCTCTCCCCTTTCTCTTTTCTACTCCCCCCCCCCTTTCTTTTTTAGACAAGGTATGAATATTTTTCATCCTTTGTTTCCTTTTTAGGGGAGCGTAGTACTTGTTTTGTTACCACACTTCATGGACTCGAGTTGATGGATGTGTACGTGAGTGATCCCATCGAGATGAATCGATCTAAATTTCCTTGGAGGCACTAAACTTGAGCAAGCTCACAATGCATAGGATTGCTATGTGTCTGGATTTCATGAGTATGGCTCTGGAATGGGTATGGTAAAGTTGAGCAAAAGAGTTTGCCTGATTTTAAATTTTCAAATTGAAAAACTTCCAAGACTTTGAGGCAATAACTAGCATAACTCCATGTCCTTATATCGTAGAGAGCAATAAGCGAGCAATCAAGCGATCCTAAACATGAGTTCCAGAGGCATTTCGGTACTTGCATAAGAAATAAATCTTAGCACATCATGGTTTGTGAAAAGATTTCAACTCTTCTTAATCATTTTATGCAAGTATTTTATTTGATTTTAACTAGCAAGTAGTTAAATGTATTTGAACGAAACCAAGAAGGAATATGGAGTAGAAGTCACAAACCATGCATACACGAAAGGAGGCCAGAGGATGGCCGACAGGTGGGGCCGGCCGGCCTAGGAGAGGCCGGCCGGCCTGGGCCTGTGGCCACTCTCGGTAGCCTTCTTAGCATAGACTCAGGCTCGGTCCATTCTGCTCCAGTGAGGGTGGTTTTGTAGTTTCTTCGAAAATCTCAGGCCGGCCAGCCTGGTTTGAGCTGCCCGGCTTGCGTTTTCTCCGGAATTTATTCAAATTTTTCTGACCTCTTGTGTTCACCTTCCTTGTTTGAATTTTCTACGCAATGATGAAACATGAGAGCAGGGAGTTGTGGTTGGCACACACATGTGCACCAACCACATAAACACAAGTGGGGAACAACTTGAGATTTTATTTTATTGAAAGGGAAATGGGGGTGCTGCTGAATACAAAATTAAACTAATCAAGGAAATAAAGAAATGAAAGCACCCGAGACTAAATCTACTCTAAACTTACACCTACTTGGGATCCGGGGACCTATAAAGGTCCTCGTTCCCTGTCGCCTTCGCAAGGCGCTTGATCTTGGAATAGAGCGCCTTGCGAAGGGTGTCTACCCTATCCCCCAACTCCATCCGATCTATCTCCATTTCGGCTACGCGCTCATCCATGTTGTTGAGGCGTAACCAGAGAGCAGCAAGTTGCTCACGGAGAGAGGCGACGTCGTTGGGCTCCTCCTCCTCCTCGTCGTCGTCGTCAGAGTCGGTGTAGGCATGGACCTCGATCGGTCCACGGATTGGTGGCGGCGAGATGTGGCGGCACACCGAACTCGGCGGGAGATTCATGCCGGTACGGTCCAATGGGGGAATGAGCACCTTCCCCCTGCCAACCTTTGCCCCAGTCATGCGGTGGTGTGGAGGGCTGGGGCTAACGGGAGTGTACTCAGGGGAGTACGTGGACAGGTCCTGCTGCACCATTTGTAGTGCAGCGACCTACGCAACGCGTGCCCTACTCGACGACGTCCCCGCATGCTTCATCACGGCCTTCCTAGGGGAAAGAACCCCTGTGGTAGGTCATGTCGGACTGCGTGTGCGGGAGCGCACGAGGGCCCTTGACATCGGGCACTGGACCAAGCTCTCCATCGAACTGGGGGACGAATGGCCTTGGGGTGAGGCCGTTCAGCCCCCCATAGACCGGCCGGCCTGGGGATGGCGCCCCTGGCCAGCCGGCGGCGATGGTGAGAATGCGGCGATCTCCACTGGCTCTATGATCCGGACACTGCTGGATGAAGCCCTTGTCTGGTTCGATTTGGTGGGTGCTTTGGGAGTGGGTGTATCCATGGCCTCGGATCTTGGGGTTTTGGGTGAAGTTTGCGAGGCCATGATGGTGATCTTGGAGAAGAGAATGGAGTTCGGGATGGAAACTGGTGGATGGCTTTGAATTGAGGAAGAGAGGGGTGTCTTCCGGTTTAAATCACCTCATCGGGCTCCGAACACTTAGGATCAAGGAGTTTGAATCCTGAGGGAATGTTGCACGAAATGATGAGGCCGTTCAGCCACGGGGCTAGGCCGGCCGGCCCCACCCTATCAGGTGTGGGCCCTGGGCTTCTGTAGGCTTCTCTAGTCCCTTTCCCTTCTCGGGTATATAGGTGGGTTTGTCTAGAAATGGAAAGAAAGGAATAGAAAGAGAAATCTATCCTAAGATAAGGCATGTTTTAGGTATGGCGACGACCGTAGATGATTATTCTATCTCGGTGAGCTCGTAGACATCTACTTCTTCGAGTTCGGGAATTTCGGGCTCGAGGAATATTTTCAATCTTTGGCCATTGGCTTTGAAAACATTCCCGTCATCGTCCTGGAGGGTTATGGTGCCGTGGTCAACGATGTTCAATACTAAGAAGGGGCCTTCCCACTTGCTCCTAAGCTTACCATGACCAAACAGGCGAACACAGGAGTTGAAAAGGAGTACTTTGTCCCCTGCCTTGAACTGTTTGATCTTGATATGCTTGTCATGCCATCTCTTTGTTCTCTCTTTGTAGAGTTTAGAGCTATGGTAGGCCTTCTCTCTCCATTCATCCAACTCAGCCAACTGGATTTGTCTCTTGATTCCGGCTAATTGGAGATCCATATTCCACCTCTTAATGGCCCAATGGGACTTATACTCGAGTTCAACTGGTAGATGGCAGGTCTTGCCATAGACTAGTTTATATGGTGTCATACCAATCGGCATTTTGTAAGCCGTTCTATAAGCCCATAGTGCCTTGGGTAGTTTGCTCTTCCAACCCTTCCCCATGGCATTGACAGTTTTCTGCAAGATATTCTTGATTTGCTTATTAGACGTCTCTGCCTGACCACTTGTTTGGGGATGGTATGGTGTCGCAACCCAGTGGTCTACTCCTAGCTCGATGAGGCACTTCTTGAAGGTTCTGTCAATGAAGTGTGAGCCTCTATCGCTGATCACGACCCTTGGAACTCCAAAACGAGGAAATATAATTTCCTAAAACATTTTCCTGGAGCTCCTTGAGTCGGCCGCAACACAAGGAAGTGCTTCGACCCATTTGGACACGTAGTCCACAGCCACCAAGATGTATTCGCATTGCTCCGACATTGGGAAGGGACCCATGAAATCGATTCCCCAAACATCGAAGATATCCACTTGAAGATTGCTCTTCAGGGGCATTGCGTCTCGGGAATTGATATTCCCATGTTTTTGGCATCTTGGGCAACGCCGCACAAATTCCTTTGCATCTCCATACATGTTTGGCCAAAAGAATCCACTTTGCCAAACTTTTGCATGGGTCTGGAAAGCTCCGTAATGTCCTCCGTAGGGTGAGGAGTGACAACACTCTAGGATCTTGCGGGTCTCACATAATGGGATACAACGGCGGAGTAGGCCATCTGCGCAGACTTTGAACAGATATGGGTCATCACATAAATGGAATCTGCTGAGGTGAATCAATTTCTTCTTGTCTTCTCCCGGAGGTATGTATCCAGTCACCATAAAGTTTACTAAGTTTGTGTACCAACGACTGGATGAGGTGACCTTCAGGAGAGTGTCATCTCTCAAGTAATCATTGATCCAGAGGTCCGATCCTTGTATTTTCATCCTTGAGAGATGGTCTGCCACGCAATTATCTGCTCCTTTCTTGTCTCTTATTTCCAAATCAAATTCTTGTAGGAGCAGAATCCAACGGATAAGTCGTGGCTTGGCGTCCTTCTTGGTTAGAAGGTACTTTAGTGCTGCGTGATCCGTATACACAATCACCTTAGCACCAACCAAGTAGGACCTGAACTTGTCCATGGCGAATACCACCGCCAGGAGTTCCTTTTCCGTTGTGGCGTAGTTGAGTTGGGGTCCGGTCAATGTCTTACTTGCGTAGGATATAGCATAGTGTTGCTTATCTTTACATTGACCGAGCACTGTGCCTATGGCGTAGTCGCTTGCATCACACATGATCTCGAAAGGAAGTTTCCAATCGGGAGGCTGAATGATGGGTGCGGAAACGAGTGCCTTCTTGAGGGTATAGAAGGCTACGAGGCATTCCTCGTCAAAGTTGAACGGGGCATCCTTTGCCAGCTGGTTGGTCAAGGATCTGGCTATATGGGAGAAGTCCTTAATGAACCTCCTGTAGAAACCAGCAAGACCTAGGAAACTCCTGACTCCCTTGACATTAGTCGGGGGTGGCAACTGTTCGATAACGTCGATTCTCACCCGATCCACTTCTATCCCTCGCTCAGACACTCTATGTCCGAGGACAATACCTTCTCTAACCATAAAATGACACTTTTCCCTGTTGAGAACTAGGTGTGTTTCTTGGCACCTCTTGAGAACCTTTTCCAAGTTCTCAAGGCATTGAGTGAAGTCTTTTCCATAGACGGAGAAGTCGTCCATGAATACTTCCATGATGTGCTCAATTAGGTCTGAGAAGATTGCCATCATGCACCTTTGAAATGATGCTAGTGTGTTGCATAGACCAAAAGACATTCGCCGGTAGACGAACGTACCGTAGGGGCAGGTGAAGGTAGTCTTGTTCTGGTCATCAGGATGGATAGGAATCTGATGACAACTGGAGTACCCGTCGAGGTAGCAAAAGTATGAGTGCTTTGCCAACCGTTCAAGTATCTTGTCTATGAAGGGAAGAGGGAAGTGATCTTTCCAGGTTGCCTTGTTAAGAATCTGGTAATCGATGCACATTCTCCATCCGGTCACTATCCATTGAGGTATGAGCTCGTTCCTCTCATTACGGACTACCATCATGCCTCCCTTCTTCGGGACTACTTGGACTGGGCTGACCCACTCGCTATCTTGCACGGGATATATGATGCCTGCGTGCAGCAGCTTGAGTACCACTTTCTTGACTACCTCCCTCATCGCATCATTAAGCCGCCGTTGATGTTCTTGTGATGGCTTGTGTTCCGACTCCATTGGAATGTGATGGGTGCAAAGATTGGGGCTGATCCCCTTCAAGTCTTGGAGAGAGTATCCTATGACGGACCGATACTTCTCTAAGACTACAACGAGCCGTCCAGTTTCACTCTCTGTCAGCTTGTCGCTGATGACAATTGGCATGGGTCTGTTGTTGTGGAGGAATGCATACTTCAGACCAGGAGGCAGTGGCTTCAGCTCGGGTAGAGGAGGTTGCGGTATCTCCTCTCCATCAAGCTTACTTTTGCCGGCCGGATCTGTTTCCTGGGCGAAGTGTGAGACATCTTCCTCAAGAATGGGCTAAGTTAGCTCTTCTTGGCTGATGTTCACTGCATCCTCCAATGGGTCTTGCTCCGGCCTAGCCTCAGCAATGGTATTACATGAGCGAACTAGGCTGACCGGGACTTTCTCTTTGCCAACCTTAACCTCGAGCGTAGCTCGGTCTCCATTTGGGTTGACAAGGGGCTCTATTGGCTGACCGATCAAGACGAACTCCTCACCTTCTGGGATATCGAAGATGTGGAAATCCAGGAAGACCTTGTTAGGTCCCATTTTTAGGGACATAACATGGAGAATTCCCTGACTTTCCATGATCTGGCCGTCGATCCGCTTCAGGTGCTTATGAGAGGAGGTTAGGGGTTCAGATGAAATGTGATCTGCCAAGGTTTTGGACATCATGTTCACCCCTACCTTTGGGTCGTAAAAAATTTCTTATGGTTCAGCGTTTCCAATAGTGCAGAGGAGCACTCTAGGATTACAGTAGATCTGAACAATACTACTGCTGGCCTCGGCTTCCTCTGTCCATTCATTACTTATAATCACAGAAAGACCCTCTATCTGCGATGAAACTTTGGGAATGAATGCCTCAGATTTTGAGCAAATGCACTTATGTTCCTTCGGCATGCTTGCCGCATTGCCGAGTGCCAAATACTCTTCCTCCGTGAAGAAGTCGGGTACGAACATGGGCATCTCCTCAATGATGGGCTCATGATCTGAGGACTTTGGTGGTTCGGTTATTTCCTTTATGTATGGTGGAGGTGGAGAGGATGTAGCTGAGAGGATTCGAAGTTGCTGTGTCTCACTGGGCTGTTCTAGGGGCTCAGGTGGATCGTCATAAATACCGGTGTATTCAGTGCTGTTCAGAACCTTCTCTAGGAGAGTTCTGACCTCAGCCACTGTCCTGTACATGACGGATCCCTCGAATGCCACATTCATGAAATGTGCGCTTTCCGGTTTAAGGCCATAGATGAAATGCTGCATATGTATTTCCTCCGGCATCTTATGTGGTGGCCCGAAGTCTACTAAATGCATGAATCTAGCCCAGGCTACTCCAAGTGATTCATCGCCTTGCTCAAATGATAGGAGCTGTTTCCGATGGGGAATCACTTTGGAGATGGGATATAAGAACAAGCAAAATTCATCCTTCAGTTGTATCCAATCTCCTCCGACTCTCCTTGCTGTCTGATTGTACCAGAACTTGGCTTCTCCCGTCAGAGAGAACGGGAATAGCTTCCACCGTAAGGTGTTTTGGAACATACCGGGTATAATCAGAAGAGAGCAATTCTCTTCAAAGGTTTGCAAATGAGCATAGCGACACTGGTCTTTCTTCCCAGAGAAAGACTGTGCACGAACCATGGCTACGAGACTAGGACGGATCTCATAACCATCAGATAGTATGGGATGGCAGGATGGTGGCGGATCCAAATACCCGCGAGATGGAACTGCCGGATAACTAGGAGAATTCTCCATATGGATGGATGGAAAGTCATACGGCTGATTAGCTCTAAGCCTAGTGTTGCTACCATTCCCCGGCAACGGTGCCAGAAAAGCTTGTTGGCACTCCTTAACCTAACGAATTACTCCGCAAGCGCACAGAGACCGATTGTAGCTTTTCACCAGGGAGTATACATGGGATATAGAATCCAAGGAACGGTAAAGCTTTGACCAAACTTAAAGATCGTCAATCGGACACAACCAGTGAGAAGAAGATACGGGAAGAGGGCCTAACTCCAGATAACCTACTACTCTGACTAGCTGATGAGCTAACTACTAACTTGATCTGCTTCGGCGGCTGGAAGAGGAAGGACTTCAGAGAGGGGTGAGAGGGGAGTCCAATGGCAACCTGCACTACAGATATGAAAACACCCGAACGTGATGGACTACAAAGGACGGATAGGGCTGTCACCACCTACCGACTTCCACAATGGTTCCGTGGGGTGGAACACAACCTAAGGTAACTACCAAGCCTGGGTACCACGCCCACAGCTCTCGAGCTACTTGCTCCTACCATGTATTTAGATAGAAAGCAACCTCAAATAAGTAGAACTTGCTACTTATGCAGACTCAGAATCCCGCAGACCAAAGTAAGTACTTAACTAGTAACTAGGACAGAAAGTAAAGCTAGCGAGAAACTGAAGTTGAGACAAGGAAATTACTCAATTAAATTCCTCCGAGGTGGATACAAAGTGGAGAAAGACCGAGAGAACTCGAGTCCGCTCCTTTCAGCTCTGCTTTCACCAGAGCACTCACCTCACTCTCTTCCTACTCAACACAAGTGTACAAGAGACTCTCTTCTCTATGGAATGGTGTGTATTACAAGAGGGGTAAGGTGCTCTATTTATACTACTCTAAGGTCGGTACTGGGCTGAGCGTCGGTTGCACGCAGGTAAGACAGTTAAGCTTGTCTTCCACGCTAAGATAGAGCATCAGAGGCCGCCAAGTAGGGCCGGCCTGGGGATGTGGCCTCGTGGCCACCGCCTTTGCAGGGACACTCTGGATTGCTTCTGAAGGTCGGTAGCAGTTGCGTGGCTCCAACGGTGGCAGTTAGAGGCCGGCCGGGGCCGGCCTGGCTCTGACTTCGGTCAGGCTCGTTTTGCACGGACACGTTGATCTCTTGGCCCATGTTACTTCTCCGGTTGAATTGGGCTTTAATTCCTTGAGTTGTTGTAACACCCTATTTTAAATTTCAGCATTTATTAATAAATTTTAATGGGCTTTATTTAATTTTCTAAGGTTCATGGTGTTAGACTTGCATTTAATCTAAAATTTTGTTCCTTAAGTAATTAAAATTTTATCATAGGTTTAAATTTTGGTGTTGCATTCATGCTGGTGCATAGTTTTAATTATTTGAGTGTGGTTTGAATTCAAATCTGTATTTGAATTCAAACTTTGTTTGAATTAGAAATAGAAAAAAAAGAAGAAATAGAAATAGGAAAGAAGAAACCCAAACCCAACCCAAAGCCCGTTGGCCGGCCCACCCTCTCCCCTCCTGGCCCAGCTCCCTTCCCTCCCCGAGCCCACTCGCGAGCAGCCCGACCTCCCCCCCTTAGGCCCGCTCCCACGCCGAAACCCGCGCTAGGCCCAGCTCCCTCTCTCCCCCTTCCGCGGCCCGGGCAGCTCCCCGCTCCACCCCGGCCTGCTTCGCACCCGCAGCCCGCGTCGCCCTCTCTCTCACTGCACCCCGGGCCCGCCTGCCAGCTTCGTCCCCTCCGCGTCGCGCTCGCGCAGACGGCCAGCCGCAACGTCCGCCCGAGTTTTCTGCGACCTTCCCCGCAGACCCGCACGCGCGAGGATCCACGGGTTGTTGCCCTTTTAAACCGCCCTGTGGCTCCCCTGCATCCCATCCACCCACAACCCTAGCCGCCGCCTCCCCTCGCTCCGCAGCGCAGAGCACCTGCGCCGCCGTGACCTCGCCTCCCCGCAGCACCGGAGCCCCGGCCAAGCAACGTACCGGCTCCGCCTCGGGCCCCGGAACGATCCCGCGGCCACCATCTCCAACCTCGGTCCACGGACGTGCCGGAATTTCACCGGAACTCCATCACAGGTAACACGGCCCGCCGCCGGGATTGCTCACCGCCATTGAGTACTGGACCACCCTGAACCCCTTGGCCTCACCGCAGGGACCTTGCGCGTCGTTCCGCAGGACCAGGAAGCCCGAAGCTGCACGCCTGCGACCCGTCCATGAACACCGCGCCATCCTCGCCGCCGGAGCTCGCCGCCAACCCCGCTGCGTCGCGTCCCCGACCCAATCCATGCTCGGTGAGCACCGCCTGGATCCCCTTTCTCTTGCGCGCCAGTTGTCTTAGATCGTAGGCCGCTCCAGTGTTTAGAACGCCACTCGCCGGCGATGTTCTGCCATGCCCACCCGCCGCCGTTGATGCGCGCGCCACTCCGGGCATGCCCCACGGCCCTTCCCCGACTCAAACCGAGCCCGGAGTGCCAGATTTGGCCAACTCCGGCGAGCCCGAGTCGCGCACCGCCGCGGAGATCGAACTCCGGCGTGTTCCACCGCCGCCCCGCGCGCCCGTTTGATCCCGGTCGTCGGATCTGTTTCCTGCGGCTAAGATTAGATCTTGAACCATTTTGTTCTCAGCCGCCGGATCGTGATCCAATGGATCAGATCCGTGCATACCACTTCAGCCAGGCTCTTTTGCATAAGAGTCCCTGGGTTTTCTCGGAATAAACCCGCAATCCAGCTGTATTAAAAAATAATTCCTTTTCAGCCCAGAACTTTGCACGAACCCCCTGAACTTTTTAAATATAGAACCCGCCGTCCAGTTAGGGCCTTTTTGCTTGTTGGCCCTCGAATCTTTCTGGTTTTTATGTTTTAGTCCACGGATTTTAAGTCCCTGAAACTTGTTTTAAGCCTAGATTATGCGTTTCAGCTCCGTTTTAAGCGTTCTTTATATCCACGCGATCGTTGTAACATGTAGAATTGTTTTAGACTAGTTTAGTGTGCTGTTTTTATATATTGTTGTACTGTTTATTAGCTTTTTTTAGTGTTTGCTTGTATGCTCATTGTGTGTCTTGCTTTTGGCCATGTGTTCGTGAGTAGACGTTGATCCATCCGAGGAGCCCCGGTACCAGTACCCGGAGCAGCCGTCTTCCGACTAGTTTGAGCAGCAGCAGGATCAGTACGAGGAAGGCAAGTATAACATGAACAACCTATCACTTTTAAATACACTTTCATACTGCATTTTAATACTGTATGCCTATAAGGATTTCCTAGCCACTTTATATCCTTTATATAATTAAGTTGGGTTGCATTTTGGTTAGTTGTGCTAGGTGCCGCGCTATAACACACTTGGTCCTTTTTAATTAATTTGAGTAATGGTATATGCAACTTAATTCTGAGAGTGGCCCTCTGTGTGGCTTGAGTGGCTCACTTCTCATTAAAATTGGTTTTGTTAGAAACATGGTTTAGGGGGCCAGCACGGTGCTTACTGCCTGGTTGGCCACTCTCCATAAGGACCGGTTCATAGAGCGACAACCTGGGACAACAGCGCTACCACCAGACTGGAATGGGACGGTCTTGGCGTAATAATTAGGTCTTTTTGGTTCGGAGTAACTTACCTACGGGGCAAGGGTGGTAAGCTTCTATGTCCCTCGTACTGAGTTGCCTCATCTGTGGTATTCTTGACGCCCACTAGACCTGCTACATGGTCGCTGATCCAACCCTCGCGGTTATTCCTTACCAACGAGATTCTTTGTAAAGGCCTCGTAGTGAGTTTGCTAGTCATCTCACCTAAGGAAGTGTGATGAACAACTGGCGTAGCTCACGACTTGTGGGTAAAGATGTGCAACCTCTGCAGAGTATAAAACTGGTATACTAGCCGTGCTCACGGTCATGAGCGGCCCAGATCCTCCTTTTGATTAGTGGGGTTATCATCCTTTGGCGAGGCAGGTTTCCCCGGGTGGTTTGGTTTGGTTTCGGTTTGGTTCTCAGTAATAACATGATTAATTTTGATTAATTACTATGTAACTGGGTTTATGGTAATTCATCAACTTGTAGTAAATAGTTTTAATAAAATTTTGCCAAGACTTAAAAGCTAATGCAGTTTAGTCAGCCAACCTTAGAGCCTCATAGTTTGTGTTATACTTGTTGAGTACAAGTTGTGTACTCACTCTTGCCTCTTCTCTACTTTTTCCTCTTGGGGATACTCTACTGCTGCTCAGTTCCTGCCGACGCGAGAGAGTTCGCTCAGTGCTACCAGGACAACAAGGACTTCTAGTCTTTCGTCTCCCAGTCAACGTCCCTGTGGCGCCCTGCTCAGCTTCGGAGAGTTTTTATCGTATTTGTACTTCGCTTCCGCTATATCAGACATTTTTGTCATTAATGTAATAAATAACATTCGTACTTGCTTTATTATGACTTTTTCATGATATGTGCTGTGATATACTATTCATTCTGTTGTATATACGTGTGACTTGATCCTGGCACGTATATGATTGCTCGGTTTATGTCCTTTTATAAACCGGGTGTTACAGAGTGGTATCAGAGCCATATCAACTGTAGGACGAAAGCCTAGATAGAACTGGTCGAGATTTAGGACTTCTTCTCTCCAATCCTTGTCTGCTGAAACTATTTTACTATTAGACCCCTTGAATTCTAAGACTTTAACTCGTCTTGCCTTGATTTCTCTATCTATAGAATAGTTTTCGTGGATCTTGGCCTAAATAAGTTATCTGACCACCAGGAGTATTAGCTAGGTGACCCTTTTATAATAATACGATAGCACATTCTGCGACGCGTTGCGTTAGTCGAGTCGTGTGTTAAACTCGGCTAAGTTGTGAAAAATGTCTGCTTGTTATTATGCTACATGTTTGATTTGGATTTTTGAATGATTGTATAGCTTAGTAGTTTAAATTTGTTTAAAGAAAATCACTCTTATGTTAAAGTTAACTAATTAATAAAATGAATTAGATAGTTGAGGGGTAAAACCGTCCACTCTATCCTGTCTACTTTATCATGTCTAAGTCTTTCTTGCAGAAAAATATCGTATCCATCTGAATTTATTTCTGCAATATCCTTACTCATGAAATCTTTTGTCCAAAATCAGATGGTGAACACCAGGCGTGGTTCTGACCAGCAGGGGCAGAACAACCAGGGACAGAACACCCAGGGGACTGGGATCCCGATGCCTCCGCCTCTGACCCCGTTGCAGTACTTCCATCTCCAGATGCAGATGATGGCTACCCTGAACAACACTGTTCAGGCACTTCAGTAGGCTCACACTCAGCCTCCGCCTCCTCCACCGCCGCAGCCCCGCGACAGGCGTGCCGAGTTCCTGAGGGGTCACCCGCCGACATTCTCTCACACGTCCGACCCTCTTCAGGCTGACGACTGGCTCCGTGCAGTGGAGCGCCAGCTGGACATCGCCCAGTGCGATGATCGGGAGCGAGTCTTGTACGCAGCAGGACAGCTGCGAGGTGCAGCTTTGGACTGGTGGGAGTCCCACCCAGTTCAGGACCGCGAGGCTCTCACCTGGCTCCAGTTCCGGGAGCGGTTCCGCTGTCACAACGTCCCCGCGGGCGTTATGAAGATGAAGCAGAAGGAGTTCCTTGCACTGAAACAGGTAATCTTAGATATAATCATTCAGCGATTTCTTTTGAGTTGATGCCCCCTTGTTCTATCCTTATGAATCTTGAGTTAATCTTTCGATATCTATCTGTCTTTGTCACTTCAGGGGACTATGTCGGTCATGGAGTATCGTGATCACTTTCTGCAGCTTGCTCGCTACGCCCCTGCCGATGTTGCGGATGACCGCAAGAAGCAGGAGCACTTCATAGAGGGTCTTGAGGACTACCTCCAGTACGCACTGCTCAACCTCCGCTTCGACGACTTCAACCATCTGGTTGACAGCGCGCTCAACACTGAGCGCAAGCACTTGGAGATGGAGGACAAGAAGAGGAAGATTGTCCCCGTTGCTTTCGGCAGCAACACTCGTCCTCGCCTCCAGCCGCCCCAGCAATACCAGCAGCAACAGTACCGGCTGCCCCAGCAGTACCAGCAGAGGCCACAGCAGTACCCGCCTCAGCAGCAGCAGCAGGCAGGCCAGGGCCCGAGGTTACCAGCACCTCCGGCTCGTGCTGTTCCACCAGCTCCGCCAGCACCACAGGCTCCACGGCAGGCAGCTCCTCCTGCCGGACAGCAGGCTCCAGCCACTCCTCGCATGTGCTATCAATGCGGCCATCCGGGGCACTATGCCAACTCTTGCCCCCGGAAGGCGCAGGCGGGACAACAGGGGCGCCCAGCTCAGCCCAGGGCGCCAACACAGGGTCGGGTGAACCACGTGACGGCCGAGTCATTGGCCGAGGCTCCTAATGTGGTTATTGGTACATTCATGGTCAACTCTCACCCCGCTACAGTGCTTTTCGATACCGGTGCTACTCATTCTTTCATTTCCAAGTCATTTGCCGAGAAGCATGGTATACCAGTTTCTTGTATGAGGACAGCTATGGTAGTTATCTCACCTGGGGGCCAGATACATACATGTTCTATATGCTCCAGAGTTAGTATGGTCATAAAGGGGGTAGAATTCCGCACTGGTTTGATCGTCATTGATTCCTCGGGGATAGATGTGATTTTGGGCATGGAGACCCTTACCACATGGGGAGTCCGTATTGATTGTGCTCAGCGGACAGTTCACTTGTCGGCATCTGATGGCCAAGAGGTGATAGTCAGTGCTTCAGAGCCCTCGGGATTTCTTCATCAGATGGAGGCTAGACCCACGGACGGTATTCGCGTGGTGTTTGAATTCCCGGATGTCTTTCCGGATGATCTGCCAGGTATGCCGCCTGAACGCGCCATTGAGTTTTATATTGATCTCTTGCCTGGCACAGCTCCTATTGCAAAGCGGCCCTACCGCATGGCACCTATAGAGCATGAGGAAGTCAAGAAGACTATTGATGAGTTACTAGCCAAGGGCTATATCCATCGCAGCTTCTCTCCTTGGGCTTTTCCATTGTTGCTAGTAGATAAGAAGGATGGCTCGAAGAGAATGTGTGTCGATTATCGGGAGCTGAATGCAGTTACTATCAAGAACAAGCATCCACTGCCCCGTATTGAGGATCTCTTCGATCTGCTTTGAGGTGCTCGAATATTCTCGAAGATTGATCTTCGTTCGGGTTATTTTCAGCTGAGGATCCGTCCTGGGGATATTCCGAAGACGGCATTCACTTGCAAGTACGGGCTATATGAGTACACGGTCATGTCCTTCGGCTTGACTAATGCCCCGGCCTTCTTCATGCACTTGATGAACATGGTTTTCATGGATTATCTGGATGTCTTCGTGGTGATCTTCATTGATGATATTCTGATCTTCTCCAAGACAGAGGAAGAGCATGAAGAGCATCTGAGGCTCGTGTTGCAGAGATTGAGAGAGCATCAGCTATATGCTAAGTTCAGCAAGTGCGAGTTCTAGATTGACGAGGTTCCATTCCTCGGTCATGTTATCTCTCAGGGGGGCATTGCTGTTGATCCGAGCAAGGTGAAGGATGTGCTAGAGTGGGAGACACTGCAGACAGTAAAGGAAGTCAGGTCATTCTTGGGCTTAGCTGGATATTATCGGAGGTTCATTGAGAATTTCTCCAAGATCGCGAAGCCTTTGACTTCTTTGTTGGAGAAAAATGTGGCTTTCGTTTGGACTGATGAGCGTCAGAGGGCCTTTGATGAGCTGAAGAAAAGGTTGACTACGGCGCCAGTCCTGACTCTGCCAGACCAGATGAAGAGGTTCACGGTATATTGTGATGCTTCGAAGGATGGTCTAGGGTGTGTTCTGATGTAGGAAGGCAGAGTGATTGCTTATGCTTCACGGCAGCTACGCTGGCATGAGCTGAACTATCCTACTCATGATCTTGAGTTAGCCGCAGTTGTGCATGCTCTGAAGATTTGGAGGCATTACTTGTATGGACAGCGGTGTGATATCTACACTGATCACAAGAGCCTCAAGTACATTTTCACGCAGAATGAGCTGAACATGCGGCAGAGGAGATGGTTAGAGTTGGTCAAGGACTATGACCTGTAGATTCACTATCATCCGAGCAAGGCCAATGTTGTAGTAGATGCTATGAGCAGAAGAAGTTATGTCAACATGGCCATGGCTTTCCAGATGCCTCCAGAGTTATGCGAGGAGTTCGAGCAGTTGAGTCTGGGCTTCTTGCATCATACCTCCAGTGCAGCATTTGAGGCAGTACCGACTCTAGAGTCAGAGATCAGGCAGCATCAGAAAGAAGATGAGAAGCTACAGGAGATCCGTGAGTTGCTCAAGAAGGGCAAGGCCCCACACTTCAGAGAGGATGATCAGGGTACTTTGTGGCACATGAACCGGATCTGTGTGCCAGATGTGAATGATCTCCGGAAGTTGATTCTGAGTGAGGCCCATGATACAGCTTATTCTATTCATCCGGGCAGCACGAAGATGTACTATGATCTGAAAGAATGTTTCTGGTGGTATGGGATGAAGCGTTCAGTGGCAGAGTATGTGGCTATTTGTGACACATGTCAGCGTGTCAAGGCTGAGCATCAGAGGCCAGCAGGTCTGTTACAGCCTTTGAAGATTCCAGAGTGGAAATGGGAGGAGATCACTATGGACTTCATTGTTGGATTGGCTCGTACTCAGAAGGGGTACAACTCCATATGGGTAGTAGTGGATCGATTGACGAAGGTTGCCCACTTCATTCCAGTGAACACTACTTACTCCGGTGCTAGACTTGCAGAGTTGTACATCTCTCGGATTGTCTGCTTACATGGTGTGCCCAAGAAGATCATATCTGACAGAGGGTCTCAGTTCACTTCTCGGTTCTGAGAGCAGCTCCATGATTCATTGGATACGAAGTTGCGTTTCAGTATGGCTTATCACCCTCAGACAGATGGGCAGACAGAGAGAACCAACCAAGTGTTGGAGGATATGCTTAGAGCTTGTGCCATTCAGTACGGTACTAGTTGGGATAAGTGCCTGTCTTATGCTGAGTTCTCATATGACAACAGCTATCAGGCCAGTCTGAAGAAGTCTCCCTTCGAGGCAGAAAGTGCAGGACTCCTCTCTATTGGGATCAGATTGGTGAGAAGCAGCTCTTTGGCCCTGAGGTCATAGATAATGCAGAGCAGATGGTTCAGGCTGTGCAAGAAAATCTGAGTATTGCACAGAGCAGGCAAAAGAGCTATGCAGATGGCAAACGGAGAGACCTGACTTTCAGTGTTGGTGATCATGTATACCTGAAGGATGTCTCCGATGAGAGGAATCTGCAGGTTTAATGTCAAGGGGAAGTTAGCACCTCGGTATGTTGGTCCATTCAAGGTGCTAGAGAGGAAAGGCGAAGTTGCTTATCGCCTGGAGTTGCCCACCAGCCTCTCGGGATTTCACGATGTCTTCCATATATCTCAGCTGAAGAGGTGTCTGTGAGTACCCGAGGAGCAGGCACCACTGGATGGAGTAGAAGTGCAGGAAGATCTGACTTATACTGAGCATCCGGTGAAGATTCTGGAGACATCAGAGAGGGTTACTCCGAACAAGTGCATCAAGATGTGCAGAGTTCAGTGGAGTCACCACAGTGAAGCTGAGGATACATGGGAGCGAGAAGATGAGCTAAAGAAGACATATCCAGATCTCTTTGCTAGCCAGCCCAGCTAAATCTCGGGGACGAGATTTCTTTAAGGGGGTAGGGTCTGTAACACCCTAGTTTAAATTTCAACATTTATTAATAAATTTAAATGGGCTTTATTTAATTTTCTAAGGTTTATGGTGTTAGACTTGCATTTAATCTAAAATTTTGTTCCTTAAGTAATTCAAATTTTATCATAGGTTTAAATTTTGGTGTTGCATTCATGCTGGTGCATAGTTTTAAATTATTTGAGTGTGGTTTGAATTCAAATCTGTATTTGAATTCAAACTTTGTTTGAATTAGAAATAGAAAAAAAAGAAGAAATAGAAATAGGAAAGAAGAAACCCAAACCCAACCCAAAGCCCGTTGGCCGGCCCACCCTCTCCCCTCCTGGTCCAGCTCCCTTCCCTCCCCGAGCCCACTCGCGAGTAGCCCGACCTCCCCCCCTTCGGCCTGCTCCTACGCCGAAACCCGCGCTAGGCCCAGCTCCCTCTCTCCCCCTTCCGCGGCCCGGGCAGCTCCCCGCTCCACCCCGGCCTGCTTTGCGCCCGCAGCCCGCGTCGCCCTCTCTCTCTCACTGCACCCCGGGCCCGCCTGCCAGCTTCGTCCCCTCCGCGTCGCGCTCGCACAGACGGCCAGCCGCAACGTCCGCCCGAGATTTCCGCGACCTTCCCCGCAGACCCGCACGCCGAGGATCCACGGGCTGTTGCCCTTTTAAACCGCCCTGTGGCTCCCCTGCATCCCATCCACCCCACAACCCTAGCCGCAACCCTAGCCGCCGCCTCCCCTCGCTCCGCAGCGCAGAGCACCTGCGCCGCCGTGACCTCGCCTCCCCGCAGCACCGGAGCCCCGGCCAAGCAACGCACCGGCTCCGTCTCGGGCCCAGGAACGATCCCGCGGCCACCATCTCCAACCTCGGTCCACGGACGTGCCGGAATTTCACCGGAACTCGATCACAGGTAACACGGCCCGCCGCCGGGATTGCTCACCGCCGTTGAGTACTGGACCACCCTGAACCCCTTGGCCTCACCGCAGGGACCTCGCACGTCGATCCGCAGGACCAGGAAGCCCAAAGCTGCACGCCTGCGACCCGTCCATGAACACCGCGCCATCCTCGCCGCTGGAGCTCGCCGCCAACCCCGCAGCGTCACGTCCCCGACCCAATCCACGCCTGGTGAGCACCGCCTGGATCCCCTTTCTCTTGCGTGCTGGTTGTCTTAGATCGTAGGCCGCTCCAGTGCTTAGAACGCCACTCTCCGGCGATGTTCCGCCTTGCCCACCCGCCGCCGTTGATGCGCGCGCCACTCCGGGCCTTCCCGTGCCTCGCTAGAGCCACCAGTGTATCACGCGTGCCGCGGGCATGCCCCACGGCCCTTCCCCGACTCAAACCGAGCCCGGAGTGCCGGATTAGGCCAACTCCGGCGAGCCCGAGTCGCACGCCGCCGCGGAGATCGAACTCCGGCGTGTTCCACCGCCGCCCTGCGCGCCCGTTTGATCCCGGTCGTCGGATCTGTTTCCTGCGGCTAAGATTAGATCTTGAACCATTTTGTTCTCAGCCGCCGGATCGTGATCCAATGGATCAGATCCGTGCATACCACTTCAGCCAGGCTCTTTTGCATAAGAGTCCCTGGGTTTTCTCGGAATAAACCCGCAATCCAGCTGTATTCAAAAATAATTCCTTTTCAGCCCAGAACTTTGCACGAACCCCCCTGAAGTTTTTAAATATAGAACCCGCCATCCAGTTAGGGCCTTTTTGCTCGTTGGCCCTCGAATCTTTCTGGTTTTTATGTTTTAGTCCACGAATTTTGCAGAAAACCCCCAGAAACTCTGTTTTTCTTGCAGGTAAGTCCCTGAAACTTGTTTTAAGCCTAGATTATGCGTTTCAGCTCCGTTTTAAGCGTTCTTTATATTCACACGATCGTTGTAACACGTAGAATAGTTTTAGACTAGTTTAGTGTGCTGTTTTTATATATTGATGTACTATTTCTTAGCTTTTTGTTAGTGTTTGCTTGTATGCTCATTGTGTGTCTTCTTTTGGCCATGTGTTCGTGAGTAGACGTTGATATCCGAGGAGCCCCGGTACCAGTACCCGGAGCAGCTGTCTTCCGACCAGTTTGAGCAGCAGCAGGATCATTACGAGGAAGGCAAGTATAACATGAACAACCTATCACTTTTAAATAAACTTTCATACTGCATTTTAATATTGTATGCCTATAAGGATTTCCTAGCCACTTTATATCCTTTATATAATTACCTTGGGTTGCATTTTGGTTAGTTGCGCTAGGTGCCGCGCTATAACACACTTGGTCCTTTTTAATTAATTTGATTAATGGTATATGCAACTTAACTCTGAGAGTGGCCCTCTGTGTGGCTTGAGTGGCTCACTTCTCATTAAAATTGGTTTTGTTAGAAACATGGTTTAGGGGGCCAGCACGGTGCTTACTACCTGGTTGGCCACTCTCCATAAGGACCGGTTCATAGAGCGACAACCTGGGACAACAGCGCTACCATGTGTTCGTGAGTAGACGTTGATACATCCGAGGAGCCCCGGTACCAGTACCCGGAGCAGCTATCTTCCGACCAGTTTGAGCAGCAGGATCATACGAGGAAGGCAGTATAACATGAACAACCTATCACTTTTAAATAAACTTTCATACTGCATTTTAATATTGTATGCCTATAAGGATTTTCCTAGCCACTTTATATCCTTTATATAATTACCTTGGGTTGCATTTTGGTTAGTTGCGCTAGGTGCCGCGCTATAACACACTTGGTCCTTTTAATTAATTTTGATTAATGGTATATGCAACTTAACTCTGAGAGTGGCCCTCTGTGTGGCTTGAGTGGGCTCACTTCTCATTAAAATTGGTTTGTTAGAAACATGGTTTAGGGGGCCAGCACGGTGCTTACTACTGGTTGGCCACTCTCCATAAGGACCGGTTCATAGAGCGACAACCTGGGACAACAGCGCTACCACAAGACTGGAATAGGACGGTCTTGGCGTAATAATTAGGTCTTTTTGGTTCAGAGTAACTTACCTGTGGGGCAAGGGTGGTAAGCTTCTATGTCCCTCGTACTGTGTGGCCTCGTCTGTGGTATTCTTAACGCCCACTAGACCTACTACATGGTCGCCGATCCAACCCTCGTGGTTATTCCTTACCAACGAGATTCTTTGTAAAGGCCTCGTAGTGAGTTTAATAGTCATCTCACCTAAGGAAGTGTGATGAACAACTGGCATAGCTCACGACTTGTGGGTAAATATGTGCAACCTCTGCAGAATGTAAAACTGGTATACTAGCCGTGCTCACGGTCATGAGCGGCCCAGATCCTCCTTTTGATTAGTGCGGTTATCTTCCTTTGGCGAGGCAGGTTTCCCCGGGTGGTTTGGTTTGGTTTCGGTTTGGTTCTCAGTAATAACATGATTAATTTTGATTAATTACTATGTAACTGGGTTTATGGTAATTCATCAACTTGTAGTAAATAGTTTTAATAAAATTTTGCCAAGACTTAAAAGCTAATGCAGTTGAGTCAGCCAACCTTAGAGCCTCATAGTTTGTGTTATACTTGTTGAGTACAAGTTGTGTACTCACTCTTGCATCTTCTCTACTTTTTCCTCTTGGGGATACTCTACTGCTTGCTCAGTTCCTGCCGACTGCGAGGGAGTTCGCTCAGTGCTACCAGGACTACGAGGACTTCTAGGCGTTCGTCTCCCAGTCGACGTCCCTGTGACGCCCTGCTCAGCTTCGGAGAGTTTTTATCGTATTTGTACTTCGCTTCCGCTGTATCAGACATTTTTGTCATTAATGTAATAAATAACATTCAGTACTCACTTTATTATGTCTTTTTCGTGATATGTGCTGTGATATACTGTTCATTCTGTTGTATATACGTGTGACTTGATCCTGGCACGTATATGATTGCTCGGTTTATGTCCTTTTATAAACTGGGTGTTACAGTTGTCGCAGGTTTTGATCTCCAATCCATTTGGTTTAGGCCTTTCGGTCCTTTCTTGTGAGATTTGCAAAACCCATCTTGATATGGCTTGATCATGAGCTCAGGTGACACTCCACGCGGTTTGGTGGCAAAATGTGGTGGGTGTAGGCCGGCCGGCCTAGGGTTTGCCCCATTTTGGCCCAGATTTTATGTATGATGCTCCTCACTTCAAATAAACATCAAAACTCGTGGAACTCGTTAATGTTAGTAAAAATCTTAATAATGTAGTTCTAATTGAATGAAATCCGAAGAAATGTTGGCAGTGAAAATCATCGAAATCGACCGCCAACAGTCCTCGCCATGTACAAGTACAGGCCCAACAGTGGCGCCGAAGAAGATGCCAGTGCCATGGAGCTGTTCAGGAAGATCGAGGGCGACGACGCAGGGGCGGGAGCACCAGTGACATGGGCGAACACG
Organism: Panicum virgatum; assembly: GCF_016808335.1. Lineage (NCBI taxonomy): Eukaryota > Viridiplantae > Streptophyta > Magnoliopsida > Poales > Poaceae > Panicum > Panicum virgatum. The sequence goes on along the minus strand of NC_053150.1, from coordinate 25,476,792 downwards.
GCTTGTGCGCGGTTACACCAGCAGTCCCTGCTGGTGACAGCGAACGTCGTGCCCCTAACTCATAGGGTTCCTATGCAGAAGCCGGTGTCTCGCGTTCATCGGTGCGCCAGCAGGCCCATGTGTTGTTGAGATGTCGCCTGGGAAGGACGCCAACTCTTTTGCAGCGAGGAGTGTAGGATTAGATCAGAGAGCGCAGCTTACTTCAATTCAATGTGGCCTTGATTATTGTAGCTAAGGTAGCAATGCATGTTGGTTATCTGTGTGTGGTGATATATTTTGCTGAAGATCTTGCAGACTAGATGAACCAGAAAAGGCATTTAGTAATTCAAGTTAACATCAGGAATTCAATTGTTCTGACTAGTTCAGTTGACTGCTTTCTTTCTTTCAGTTAACAGGATTTCAGATAATATCAGGAATTCAGTGAGGAGAGGGATGACGAAGACAAGAGGTTGTTAGATCCTATCAGGTGATGGTCCTTCACTTGAAGTGGTTCGGCGTGCTCTCGGCGGAACTTCAAGAAGTTCAGCAAATAAACTCGAAGCATATCCTCAAAGTTGTGTCTTTGGTCCATGTGTCTCTGAACTTAATTATGTCGATGTGGATCATGTTTGTGATCCTTAATTATTGTGGTGTCCTCGTGGCTCAGGAAGCCTATGTGTAAACTCAGTTCTCATATATCATATGCACTGGTTGCCTGTCCTTAGTTGGTTACTTAATTTGTGTGATGCATGCTATTACTCTGGTACTAAATTTTTGTGATGCATGTTATTCTGGTACTATCTAGCTATCTGCATGATCTTGTGTGATCTAGAAGAATGTTATTCTAGATGATCTTGTTATTCTAGATGATCTTGTGTGATCTGGGTTCGGTTAAATAGTTAACTAGTTTAATTTATATTTATATAGAAACGTTATTAATAAAACTCGATAAAGTTCAATCAATCGTCTTTATAAATATAAACTAAATAGAGTGGGACCCGCACTTCAGCGGGACACACGAAAACACACTCCTCAAATACGCCAAGCGTTTCGAAAATTTTGTAGCTAGCGATTTTGAATGTGGCTCCAGTTTTTCGATCCGAAATTTTTAAGAAAGCACCAAACTTCCGCACTACCATCATTGGGCCCACGTTGCTGCGAAACGCCGCGTTATTTGACTACTACTCGTGCGTCTTTCCCTCCCTAATCCCCTCGCTAAACCAATATACATCAGTCAGGTAGGGTTAGTCGACGACAGGCGCCGTCAAGTTGGTTCTCGCCTTCCACCACGCAGGAAAAGAGGATGTCAACGTCGAGCGAGGCGGCAAGGGGGGCCCCTTCCTCGTCGGAAGCGCTACACACACCTGCATCGGCGATGCTACCTCCAATGTTCACACCAACCTCTGGCACGGCGACTGATGGAGCTCCCATCTCCAGCAGGCCGGCAGCGACGACTTCGCTCTTTGGGTCAGCTTCATCCCAAAGAGCATCACAACGTTCGGCCGACGAAGATGCACGTGACGACGGCCAAGATCCAGAACATTTGCTACCTTCGTCTCAGGATGAGACCGAGACCAGGTGCGCTGTTTCCCCTTTCGATCATACCCTGCTACTGCCACCCTAGATTTCATGCATTTGTGCAGGCACTGCTACCATAGATTTCATGCATTATTTGTGCACGCGATTTACTGCAAATTACTGCAAATAATTGAAATGCCACCGATGAATACATAGAACAGATGATAGATGGATCATGCATGTCGTTTGCAAGGGGAGTGAGGAGGGAGAAGAATGTGTTAAGACCTGTAGAGCTTACTTGGGTCAAATCATGATTGGTAACTTAACAACAATGAAATCAAAATTGGGGTATCGGTCCAGGGACTACATGTACTACAAGAAGAAAAGTCTTGAAGATCCTGCGCAAGCAACACTTAATGAGATCGAGTTCGATTATGATGTAGAAATAATGATACAAAGTAATGAGGAAGATAGCAAGGTCAGAATAGTTTTGTCAAAGAATCCAATAGCAGACCCGTCTGTGGCCATAACACCAATAGAATCCAATAGAGTTTCCTCAGATCATGAAGAGGAAGAAGTGCAAGAATCTGAATTAGATGCATACAAAGATTGTCTAGCTTATATGCATACAAGGAACCAAGCCATGGGTGACTTATGGTAAAGCCCAATATATATATATTTACACATGGATTTTGCAATTCACTCATGACTGATATTATGGATCCTTTTTCAGAGTTTCAAGACATATACAGGGAGGACACAATCAAGACATACCAAGAATGGTTGGGGGTTGAAGGAAAACTTGATGACATCAGTAATATCCCTCTCCTAATTATCAAACAAATTACCATTCTTTGTTAGACTTCAAATTATGCTAGCTCATCATGTGACAAAATTGTCTGCAGATGCGTATTTGAATCCTACCATTCATATACATTCCAGTAAAGACAGCAACCCAACACCTCCTAGTGCAGCCACCATCTCATGCTCGGCGTTGGACACAGGGGCAAGGAAATGGTAACTTGTGTTTATTAGGAATTAATTATGTATGCATATTATGTCGCATAGTGTCTATTATTACATTTTGTTCCCATGGAATAGGCTCAAAAAATGGGCAAAAAAGGGGACGTGGTCCCCTAAAAGGCTTGAAGGCAATCTCCAAGAGAATCAAGGCGGACAATCAGAAGATGAAAGTTGACTTCTCTAGACATGGAGGACCGGTAGGTGATAACTACCGCTCATTCGCTGATGAAATAGTAATGTTTACAAGGAAAAGGGTGCCACTCATTGGAGTGAAATCGTGCAAACATGTCCATCAAGATGTAAAAGAGTCAATAGCATCTGATATATTGGTAATCAAAATCTTTGCTTCTGTATACATTTCAATTTTAAACTAACGTAACAACTCACATAGTATTTGCATGTTCTTGTAATTATATAACAGGCTAGGTGGGACATTGAGGATAATGATCATTCAAGGAGAATCATATGGGACATTGCTAAGGAGCATTACAAAGGATAGGCGTTCAACTTTCAGTGCTACAGCCAAGGCATACAACAGCTACCACCAGAGAATGTTACATAAGCCTAAAGAATTAGATATTGTTGAATGGCACTATCTGTTGAAGTATTTTAGGACTGCAAAATTCTAGGTTTTTTCCACATTGTTACTATTACTGAACAATACCAATTTCATACAAATGGCTATGTCTGAGTCATTAAGATTATTGTTGTGTAACACCCGGTTTATAAAAGAACATAAACCGAGCAATCATATACGTGCCAGGATCAAGTCACACGTATATACAACAGAATGAACAGTATATCACAGCACATATCACGAATAAGACATAATAAATCGAAATACGAATGTTATTTATTACATTAATGACAAAAATGTCTGATACAGAAGAAGCGAAGTACAAATACGATAAAAGCTCTCCGAAGCTGAGTAGGGCGCCACAGGGACGTCGACTGGGAGACGAACGCCTAGAAGTCCTCGTAGTCCTGGTAGCGCTGAGCGAACTCCCTCGTGTCGGCAGGAACTGAGCAGCAGTAGCGTAGCCAAGAGGAAAAAGTAGAGAAGAGGCAAGAGTGAGTACACAACTTGTACTCAACAAGTATAACACAAACTATGAGGCTCTAAGGTTGGCTGACTCAACTGCATTAGCTTTTAAGTCTTGGCAAAATTTTATTAAAACTATTTACTACAATGTTGATGAATTACCATTAACCCAGTTACATAGTAATTAATCAAGATTAAACATGTTACTACTGAGAACCAAACCGAAACCAAGCCACCAAGGTAACCCCGAGAGGCACCTCCCTCGTCGGAAGGAGACAACCCCACTAATCAAAAGGAGGATCTGGGCCGCTCATGACCGTGAGCACGGCTAGTATACCAGTTTTACACTCTGCAGAGGTTGCACATCTTTACCCACAAGTCGTGAGCTACTGCTAGAGGTTCATCACACTTCCTTAGGTGAGATGACTAGCGACTCACTACGAGGCCGTTACAAAGAATCTCATTGGTAAGGCGTAACCACGAGAGTTAGGTCAGTGACGATGGGGCCCACCTCACGGGGGTACAAGCACAGGAGCGCAATCCAAGCACAGACCAAGCCGGAGGAGCAGGGACCATTGAAGCTTACTACTCTTGCCCCGCAGGTATGTTACTCCAAACCAAAAAGACCTAATTAGTAAGCCAAGTCTATCCCATTCTAGCCTTGTGGTAGCGCTGTTGTCCCAGGTTGTCGCTCTATGAACCGGTCCTTATGGAGAGTGGCCAACCAAGCACTAAGCACCGTGCTGGCCCCCTAAACCATGTTTCTACAAAAACCATCTTTTAACGAGACGTGAGCCACTCATCCACACAGAGGGCCACTCTCAGAATTAAGTTCAAGTAAACCATTAATCAATTTAATTAAAAAGGACCAGAGTGTGTTATAGCGCAGCAACCTAGCACAACTAACCAAAATGCAACCCAAGGATATATAAAGGATATAAAGTGGCTAGGAAAGTCCTTATAGGCATACAGTATTAAAATGCAGTATGAAAATGTATTTAAAAGTGATAGGTTGTTCATGTTACACTTGCCTTCCTCGTACTGCTCCTGCTGCTTGCTCAAAGTGCTCGGAAGACGGCTGCTCCGGGTACTGGTACTGGGGCTCCTCAGATGGATCAACGTCTACTCACGAACACATGGCCAAAACAATGCATAACAATAAGCATACAAGCAAATACTAACAAAAACTAAGAAACAGTACACCAATACATAAAAACAGCCCACTAAACTAGTCTAAAACTATTCTACGCAGTTACAACGATCGCGTGGATATAAAGAACGCTTAAAACGGAGCTAAAACGCATAATCTAGGCCTAAAACAAGTTCTAGGGGCTTATTTGTAAGAAAAACAGGGTTCCAGGGACTTTTCTGCTAAAACCGAGGGCCTAAACATAATTAAACTATAGATCCAAGGTCTGACACGCAAAACTTCCAAGGGTGGACGGCGGATTCAATTCTGGGAAAACTCAGGGGCTAAAACGTTAAAATAGGGACCTAACTGGAATTAATTTTGAAAGGAGCTGGACCGCGGGTTGATTCAAAGAAAACCCAGGGTCTCTTTAACAAAAATGCCAGGGTGAACCAGTAAGATTGGATCTAGGCGCTTGGATCGGGATCGGACGGTTCAGATCCAAACAACTGGGGTTCTAATCGCGGCCGTCGATCCGAGATCAGGCGGCCGGGGTGGTTCGGGCGCGTGGGGGCGGCGCGGCTCGCCGGGAACGCAAGCCCCGCGGCGGCGCTTCGCCGGAGGAAACCAAATCGGCGTCCTCGTGGCCGATTCGGGCCGTGGATTGGCTCTGGAGCCTGCCCGTGACATGCGTAATCCACTGGAAGTGGATTCGCGGGGCTGCAGGGTGCGTAGCGTGGTGCACGGCGATGAGGGCGGCTCGGGGCGGTGAGCCTCGCCGGCGTGCGGTGCCTGGGCACCTAGGGCACGCCAGGGCCTACTACATCTAGCGCAAAGAGGACAGGAAAGGATCGGGTGCTTACCAAGGGCTTGGGTCGGGTTGGAACGCGGCGTAGAGTCGTTGGCGTGGAGCTCCTGCGGCGGCGCTGGGACGGAGTTCGGGGACGAGGTCGATGTCGAGGTCGGAGTGGGGAGCAGTGGGCTCTGGGACGTCGTGGTTCCAATGGCGAGTGTCCTGCACAGCTTGGCCAGGCCTCCGGTACGGCGGAGCGGCGTGGCCGCGTGTCAACGGCGGCGCAGAGACCTGGGTGGCGGTGGCGAGGGTGGAAGCGAAGTTCTAGGGCTCGGTGGTGGTTGCTGGATGGGGGTGGGGCGCAGGAGAGGGTCACGGCCACTTAAGAAGGGTCTGGAGATCTTGGAAATGCGTGCCCGTCGTGGACATCGCAGGGATTGCGCCCGGATCCGTGCGCGCGGAGAAATCAGAATTCGGCGCGGTTCTGCGGGATTCAGGCTCGGAGTGGAGTTTCTAGAAGGAGGACTATCACGGGAGGCTACTCAGTGGGTCCTACGGGGCCGGCGGTCCACGGCGCAGCTGGGCGTCCGGGGCGGAAGCAAAACAGAGCAGGTGCGACGTTCGCGGGCGGAGGAAGGGGAAACATCCGACGTGTGGGTCAAGGTTGTCAGTGAGTCGTGGGATCGGGCGAGCGGGCCGTGTGGTGCGGGGAGCGGGGAGCTAGGCTCTGGGAGTGGGCCGCGGGGTTGTGGGCCAAGCGCGGGAAGCTTGGGCCGCAGAGGGGAGTACGCAGCGGGTTGGGCCGCGGGGGTGGGGGTTTGGATGGGCTGGGACGACTTGGGCTGCTGAGCTGGGCTGGTGGGTTTGGGTTGTTGGGTTGGGTTTTGGGTTCCTTTCCTTTTCTATTTCTTTTCCTTTCCTCTCAACTTAAAATTATTTGAATTCAAATGAATTTGAATTCAAACTCCTATACAAACAAACAAAACAAAACCATGCACCAGCATGAACGCAACACCAAAATTTAAACCTATGATAAAGTTTTAATTACTTGTGAAACAAAAAATTTAGATTAAATGCAAGTCTAACACAATAAACCTTAAAAATTTAAATAAAGCCAGTTAAATTTATTAATAAATGCTGAAATTTAAATTAGGGTGTTACAGACCCTACCCCCTTAAAGAAATCTCGTCCCCGAGATTGAGCTGGGCTGGCTAGCAAAGAGATCTGGGTATGTCTTCTTCAACTCATCTTCTCGCTCCCATGTTGCCTCAGCTTCACTGTGATGACTCCACTGAACTCTGCACATCTTGATGCGCTTGTTCCGAGTAACCCTTTCTGATGTCTCCAGAATCTTTACCAGATGCTCAGTATAAGTCAGATCCTCCTGCACATCTACTCCATCCAGTGGTGCCTGCTCCTCGGGTACTCGCAGACACCTCTTCAGCTGAGATATATGGAAGACATCATGAACTCCTGAGAGGCTGAGAGGTAACTCCAGGCGATAAGCAACTTCGCCTTTCCGCTCTAGCACCTTGAATGGACCAACATACCGAGGTGCTAACTTCCCCTTGACATTAAATCTGCGGATTCCTCTCATCGGAGACACCTTCAGGTACATATAATCACCGACACTGAAAGTCAGGTCTCTCCGTTTGCCATCAGCATAGCTCTTCTGTCTGCTCTGTGCAATCCTCAGATTTTCTCGCACGGCCTGTACCATCTGCTCTGCATCATCTATGATCTCAGGGCCTAAAGAGCTGTTTCTCACCAATCTGATCCCAATAGAGAGGAGTCCTGCACTTTCTGCCATACAATGCCTCGAAGGGGGACTTTTTCAGACTGGCCTGATAGCTGTTGTTATATGTGAACTCAGCATAAGATAGGCATTTATCCCAACTAGTACCGTACTGAATGGCACAAGCTCTCAGCATGTCCTCCATCACTTGGTTGGTTCTCTCTGTCTGCCCATCTGTCTGAGGGTGATAAGCCGTACTGAAGCGCAGCTTCGTATCCAACGAATCATGAAGCTGCTCCCAGAACCGAGAAGTGAACTGAGACCCTCTGTCAGATATAATCTTTTTGGGCACACCATGCAAACAGACAATCCGAGAGATGTACAACTCTGCAAGTCTAGCACCGGAGTAAGTAGTGTTCACTGGAATGAAGTGAGCAACCTTCGTCAGACGATCCACTACTACCCATATGGAGTTGTACCCTTTCTGAGTATGAGGCAATCCAACAATGAAGTCCATAGTGATCTCCTCCCATTTCCACTCTGGAATCTTCAAAGGCTGTAACAAACCTGCTGGCCTCTGATGCTCAGCCTTGACACGCTGATAGGTGTCACAAATAGCCACGTACTCTGCCACTGAACGCTTCATCCCATACCACCAGAAGCGTTCCTTCAGATCATAATACATCTTCGTGCTGCCCGGATGAATAGAGTATGCTGTATCATGGGCCTCACTCAGAATCAACTTCCGGAGATCATGCACATCAGGCACGCAGATCCGGTTCTTAGTACCACAAAGTACCCTGATCATCCTCTCTGAAATGAGGAGCCTTGCCCTTCTTGAGCAACTCACGAATCTCCTGCAGCTTCTCATCATCTTTCTGATGCTGCCTGATCTCTGACTCTAGAGTCGGTACTGCCTCAAATGCTGCACTGGAAGTATGATGCAAGAAGCCCAGACTCAACTGCTCGAACTCCTCACATAACTCTAGAGGCATCTGGAAAGCCACGGCCATGTTGACATAACTTCTTCTGTTCAGAGCATCTGCTACAACATTGGCCTTGCCCGGATGATAGTGAATCTCCTGGTCATAATCCTTGACCAACTCTAGCCATCTTCTCTGCCGCATGTTCAGCTCATTCTGCGTGAAAATGTACTTGAGGCTCTTGTGATCAGTGTAGATATCACACCGCTGTCCATACAAGTAATGCCTCCAAATCTTCAGAGCATGTACAACTGCGGCTAACTCAAGATCATGAGTGGGATAATTCAGCTCATGCCGACGTAACTGCCGTGAAGCATAAGCAATCACTCTGCCCTCCTGCATCAGAACACACCCAAGACCATCCTTCGAAGCATCACAATATACCGTGAACCTCTTGGTCTGGTCTGGCAGAGTCAGGACTGGCGCCGTAGTCAACCTCTTCTTCAGCTCATCAAAGGCCTTCTGACGCTCATCAGTCCATATGAATGCCACATTTTTCTCCAGCAAAGAAGTCAAAGGCTTCGCAATCTTGGAGAAATTCTCAATGAACCTCCGATAATATCCAGCTAAGCCCAAGAATGACCTGACTTCCTTTACTGTCTGCGGTGTCTCCCACTCTAGCACATCCTTCACCTTGCTCGGATCAACAGCAATGCCTCCCTGAGAGATAACATGACCGAGGAATGGAACCTCGTCAATCCAGAACTCGCACTTGCTGAACTTGGCATACAACTGATGCTCTCTCAATCTCTGCAATACGAGTCTCAGATGCTCCTCATGCTCTTCTTCTGTCTTGGAGAAGATCAGAATATCATCAATAAAGATCACCACAAAGACATCCAGATAATCCATGAAGACCATGTTCATCAGATGCATGAAGAAAGCCGGGGCATTAGTCAAGCCGAAGGACATGACCATATACTCATATAGCCCGTACTTGCAGGTGAATGCCGTCTTCGGAATATCCCCCGGATGGATCCTCAGCTGAAAATAACCCGAACGAAGATCAATCTTCGAGAATATACGAGCACCTCGAAGCAGATCGAAGAGATCCTCAATACGGGGCAGTGGATGCTTGTTCTTGATAGTGACTGCATTCAGCTCCCGATAATCCACACACATCCTCTTCGAGCCATCCTTCTTATCTACCAGCAACAATGGAAAAGCCCAAGGAGAGAAGCTGCGACGGATATAGCCCTTGGCTAGCAACTCATCAATAGTCTTCTTAACTTCTTCATGCTCTATAGGTGCCATATGGTAGGGCCGCTTTGCAATAGGAGCTGTGCCAGGCAAGAGATCAATACAAAACTCAATGGCGCGTTCAGGCGGCATACCTGGCAGATCATCCGAAAAGACATCTGGGAATTCAGACACCACGCGAATACCATCCGTGGGTCTAGCCTCCATCTGATGAAGAAATCCAGAAGGCTCTACTGCACTGATAACAACCTCTTGGCCACCGGAAGCTGATAGCAAGACTGTCCTCTGAGCACAATCTATCCGAACTCCCCATTTGGCCAGAGTCTCCATTCCCAGAATGACATCAATGCCCTTGGTGTCTAGCACCATCAGATCAGTACAGAACTCTACTCCCCTCAAGGAAACACTGACTCTCGGGCAGTAAGTGTGAGACCTCAACTGTCCTCCCGGTGAAGATACTAACAGGCACCTCTTTAATGTGCTAGTATGAATACCATGATGCTCGACAAAAGACTGAGTAATGAAGGAATGCGTAGCACCAGTATCGAAAAGCACTGTAGCTGGATATGAATTAACCATGAACGTACCAATAACCACGTTGGGAACCTCGGCCACTGACTCGGCCGTCACGTGGTTCACCCGACCCTGTGCTGGCGCCCTGGGCTGAGCTGGGCGCCCCTGCTGTCCCGCCTGCGCCTTCCGGGGGCAAGCGTTAGCGTAGTGCCCCGGCTGGCCGCAGTGAAAGCAGGTGCGAGGAGGTCCCTGAGCCTGCTGTCCGGTAGGAGCTGCCGGACGTGGAGCCTGCGGTGCCGGTGGAGCAGCACGAGCCGGAGGTGCTGGTAACCTCGGGCCCTGACCTGCCTGCTGCTGCCGAGGTAGGTACTGCTGCGGTGGCCTCTGCTGGTACTGCTGAGGAGGCCGGTACTGCTGCTGGTACTGCTGAGGCTGCTGGAGGCGAGGACGAGTGTTGCTGCCGGTAGCAACGGGGACAACCTTCCTCTTCTTGTCCTCCATCTCCAGGTGCTTGCGCTCAGTGTTGAGCGCACTATCAACCAGATGGTTGAAGTCGTCGAAGCGGAGGTTGAGCAGCGCGTACTAGAGGTAGTCCTCAAGACCCTCCATGAAGTGCTCCTGCTTCTTGCGGTCATCCGCAACATCGGCAGGGGCGTAGCAAGCAAGCTGCAGAAAACGATCACGATACTCCGTGACCGACATAGTCCCCTGAAGTGACAAAGACAGATAGATATCGAAAGATTAACTCAAGATTCATAAGAATAGAACAAGGGGCATTAGCTCAAAAGAAACCGCTGAATGATTATATTTAAGATTACCTGCTTCAGTGCAAGGAACTCCTTCTGCTTCATCTTCGTAACGCCCGCGGGGACGTTGTGGTTGCGGAACCGCTCTCGGAACTGGAGCCAAGTGAGAGCCTCGCGGTCGTGAACTGGGTGGGACTCCCACCAGTCCAAAGCTGCCCCTCGCAGCTGTCCTGCGGCGTACAAGACGCGCTCACGATCATCGCACTGGGCGATGTCCAGCTGACGCTCCATTGCACGGAGCCAGTCGTCAGCCTGAAGAGGGTCGGACGTGTGGGAAAACGCCGGCGGGTGACCCCTCAGGAACTCAGCACGCCTGTCGCGAGGCTGCGGCAGTGGAGGAGGCGGAGGCTGAGTGTGAGCCTGCTGAAGAGCCTGAACAGTGTTGTTCAGGGTGGCCATCATCTGCATCTGGAGCTGGAAGTACTGCTCCGGAGTCAAAGGCGGCGGCATCGGGATCCCGGTCCCCTGGGTGTTCTGACCCTGGTTGTTCTGCCCCTGCTGGTCAGAACCACGCCTGGTGTTCACCATCTGATTTTGGACAAAAGATTTCACGAGTAAGGATATTGCAGGAATAAATTCAGATGGATATGATAACTCTTTGCGGAAAAAGACTCAGCCATGATATAGTAGACAGGATAGAGTGGACTGTTTTACCCCCAACGATCTAACTCATTTTATTAATTAGTTAACTTTAACATCTGAGTGATTTTCTTTAAACAAATTTAAACTACTAAGCTATGCAATCATTCAAAAATCCAAATCAAACATGTAGCATAATAACAAGCAAACAATTTTCACAACTTAGCCGAGCTTAACATACGACTCGACTAACACAACACGTCGCAGAACGTGCTATCGTATTATTATGAAAGGGTCACCTAGCTAGTACTCATGGTGGTTAGATGACTGATTCAGGCCAAAATCTACGAAAACTATTCTTTAGAGAGAAAAATCAAGGCAAGAAGGGTAAAAGTCATAGAAGTCAAGGGGTATAATAGTAAAATAGTTTCAGCAGGCAAGGATTGGTGAGAAGAAGTCCTAAGACTCGACCAGTTCTATCTAGGCTTCGTCCTACAGTCGATACGGCTCTGATACCACTATGTAACACCCGGTTTATAAAAGAACATAAACCGAGCAATCATATACGTGCCAGGATCAAGTCACACGTATATACAACAGAATGAACAGTATATCACAGCACATATCACGAATAAGACATAATAAATCGAAATACGAATGTTATTTATTACATTAATGACAAAAATGTCTGATACAGCGGAAGCGAAGTACAAATACGATAAAAGCTCTCCGAAGCTGAGCAGGGCGCCACAGGGACGTCGACTGGGAGACGAACGCCTAGAAGTCCTCGTAGTCCTGGTAGCGCTGAGCGAACTCCCTCGTGTCGGCAGGAACTGAGCAGCAGTAGCGTAGCCAAGAGGAAAAAGTAGAGAAGAGGCAAGAGTGAGTACACAACTTGTACTCAACAAGTATAACACAAACTATGAGGCTCTAAGGTTGGCTGACTCAACTGCATTAGCTTTTAAGTCTTGGTAAAATTTTATTAAAACTATTTACTACAAGTTGATGAATTACCATTAACCCAGTTACATAGTAATTAATCAAGATTAAACATGTTACTACTGAGAACCAAACCGAAACCAAGCCACCAAGGTAACCCCGAGAGTCACCTCCCTCGTCGGAAGGAGACAACCCCACTAATCAAAAGGAGGATCTGGGCCGCTCATGACCGTGAGCACGGCTAGTATACCAATTTTACACTCTGCAGAGGTTGCACATCTTTACCCACAAGTCGTGAGCTACGCTAGAGGTTCATCACACTTCCTTAGGTGAGATGACTAGCGACTCACTACGAGGCCGTTACAAAGAATCTCGTTGGTAAGGCGTAACCGCGAGAGTTAGGTCAGCGACGATGGGGCCCACCTCATGGGGGTACAAGCACAGGAGCGCAATCCAAGCACAGACCAAGCCGGAGGAGCAGGGACCATTGAAGCTTACTACTCTTGCCCCGCAGGTAAGTCACTCCAAACCAAAAAGACCTAATTAGTAAGCCAAGTCTATCCCATTCTAGCCTTGTGGTAGCACTGTTGTCCCAGGTTGTCGCTCTATGAACCGGTCCTTATGGAGAGTGGCCAACCAAGCACTAAGCACCGTGCTGGCCCCCTAAACCATGTTTCTACAAAAACCATCTTTTAACGAGACGTGAGCCACTCATCTACACAGAGGGCCACTCTCAGAATTAAGTTCAAGTAAACCATTAATCAATTTAATTAAAAAGGACCAGAGTGTGTTATAGCGCAGCAACCTAGCACAACTAACCAAAATGCAACCCAAGGATATATAAAGGATATAAAGTGGCTAGGAAAGTCCTTATAGGCATACAGTATTAAAATGCAGTATGAAAATGTATTTAAAAGTGATAGGTTGTTCATGTTACACTTGCCTTCCTCGTACTGCTCCTGCTGCTGCTCAAAGTGCTCGGAAGACGGCTGCTCCGGGTACTGGTACTGGGGCTCCTCAGAAGGATCAACGTCTACTCACGAACACATGGCCAAAACAATGCATAACAATAAGCATACAAGCAAATACTAACAAAAACTAAGAAACAGTACACCAATACATAAAAACAGCCCACTAAACTAGTCTAAAACTATTCTACGCGTTACAACGATCACGTGGATATAAAGAACGCTTAAAACGGAGCTAAAACGCATAATCTAGGCCTAAAACAAGTTCTAGGGGCTTATTTGTAAGAAAAACAGGGTTCCAGGGACTTTTCTGCTAAAACCGAGGGCCTAAACATAATTAAACTATAGATCCAAGGTCTGACACGCAAAACTGCCAAGGGTGGACGGCGGATTCAATTCTGGGAAAACTCAGGGGCTAAAATGTTAAAATAGGGACCTAACTGGAATTAATTTTGAAAGGAGCTGGACCGCGGGTTGATTCAAAGAAAACCCAGGGTCTCTTTAACAAAAACGCCAGGGTGAACCGGTAAGATTGGATCTAGGCACTTGGATCGGGATCGGACGGTTCAGATCCAAACAACTGGGGTTCTAATCGCGGCCGTCGATCCGAGATCAAGCGGCCGGGGTGGTTCGGGCGCGTGGGGGCGGCGCGGCTCGCCGGGAACGCAAGCCCCGCGGTGGCGCTTCGCCGGAGGAAACCAAATCGGCGTCCTCGTGGCCGATTCGGGCCGCGGATTGGCTCTGGAGCCTGCCCGTGACATGCGTAATCCACTGGAAGTGGATTCGCGGAGCTGCAGGGTGCGTAGCGTGGTGCACGGCGATGAGGGCGGCTCGGGGCGGTGAGCCTCGCCGGCGTGCGGTGCCTGGGCACCTAGGGCGCGCCAGGGCCTACTACATCTAGCGCAAAGAGGACAGGAAACGCTCGGGTGCTTACCAAGGGCTTGGGTCGGGTTGGAACGCGGCGCAGAGTCGTTGGCGTGGAGCTCCTGCGGCGGCGCTGGGACGGAGTTCGGGGATGAGGTCGATGTCGAGGTCGGAGTGGGGAGCAGTGGGCTCTAGGATGTCGTGGTTCCAACGGCGAGTGTCCTGCACAGCTTGGCCGGGCCTCCGGTACGGCGGAGCGGCGTGGCCGCGTGTCAACGGCGGCGCAGAGACCTGGGTGGCGGTGGCGAGGGTGGAAGCGAAGTTCTAGGGCTCGGTGGTGGTTGCTGGATGGGGGTGGGGCGCAGGAGAGGGTGTGGTGCGGGGAGCGGGCCGTGTGGTGCGGGGAGCGGGGAGCTGGGCTCTGGGAGTGGGCTGCGCGGTTGTGGGCCAAGCGCGGGAAGCTTGGGCCGCAGAGGGGAGTGCGTAGCGGGTTGGGCCGCGGGGGGGGGGGGGGGTTTGGATGGGCTGGGACGACTTGGGCTGCTGAGCTGGGCTGGTGGGTTTGGGTTGTTGGGTTGGGTTTTGGGTTCCTTTCCTTTTCTATTTCTTTTCCTTTCCTCTCAACTTAAAATTATTTGAATTCAAATGAATTTGAATTCAAACTCCTATACAAACAAACAAAACAAAACCATGCACCAGCATGAACGCAACACCAAAATTTAAACCTATGATAAAGTTTTAATTACTTGTGAAACAAAAAATTTAGATTAAATGCAAGTCTAACACAATAAACCTTAAAAATTTAAATAAAGCCATTTAAATTTATTAATAAATGCTGAAATTTAAATTAGGGTGTTACATGTTGAAATCTTGACATTCTATAGGCAAAGAGCATACAAAATTCTGGGAGTCGAGCCCAACAAAGGACCAGACATTTGTCAGGCTCTAAGCCTTATGCTCAGCACAGCTATGAGAAGGTAATAACTGGAGAAGCACATCTACAAGCTTTCTTGTAGGAAGAATTACTAATTTATTATGTTCTTGGCATATCAGAGAGACCCAGAAACTGGTGATGAGCCCAATGATATGGAACTTTGGTTTATAACTCACACAAAGGATGGGCACTGGAAAGACCAATAATCTAGGGATGTCTACGTGAGTTCTCACTGAATTTATACATACATTACTATATATAGTCCATGCAAATAAAGAATGCATGCAATTTCTTGTTCAACTAACTCCTCCATCTATGCCTTGTAAATGTTAGGACAAAGCAAGCAGCCTTATTACTGAGGCGGAATCAAATGCAGAGTAAAACTTTGTTCCCCAAAAGGAAAAGAATGAGATTTTCCAGAAGGCATACAAGGCAATCACAGAGTGCAAATCAACCATGTTGCATGGTAATGGGTACCTGGCAAAAAACCCAACTAGAAGGCAGCTGCTGAATGCGGATCGCCAAGAACAAATTCGTAGGGAGAAGCAACAGCATCAGGAACACGTCGAGCTCATGGAATCATTTGGGCAGCTACAACAACGAATGTCAACATGGAAAGCTGACAGGGAAGCAGAAAGGAGAGAACATGCACGACAAATTGAAGAAATTAACAAGGCAAGGGAGGCTGATAAAGAAGAGCTTAGGCGAGAGTTCCATTCAATGATGCAAGCAGCAAATGGACAGGCACCACCTCAGCAGGTACTAGTCAAGCTAGTTATTGAATGACTTTCTTTCCATAGGTTCTATATCTAAATGTCTGTATCCTTTCATAGATTGTCCTGCCAATAGCTGTCCAGCCAAACAACAATGTCGCTGCATCTGCAGAGGTGGCGGCGGCTACATCAAACATGAGTACTAAAGAAGTACAGACAAACTCACTGAATGAGCTCTCTTCTAGTCAGGTTGTTCGTGAATTGACAACTTTTTAATTCTATCATCAGATACAGAACAAAATCGAACCTAATTTTTTCCTTCCAAATTTTTTGTTCCAGGAGAAGCCTCAAAGCCACTTAGAGCAATCTGAAGTCGGTGGTAACTTAAGGGCAGCTAGCATTCGCACTACAAGAAGTAGTAAAGCTGGTGAAGCACATTCCGTCCCGCCTGCGGCACACGTTTCATCACAACAGCTACAAGAAAGAGCTGCAAATAGGAGACGACAAATCGCCAAGAAGACAGGTGGTGAAATTTTTGTACTCTACCTGCTGTGAATGTTTCTGTTTCAGCTGTCAAAGTGTTTATAGTTGTGTTAATTATTTGCTATCATTCTGATAATTTTATGATTCACAATGAAACTTTGGTTTGATATATGCTGTTGTTGCACCCTTTCCATTATTAAAGATTATTTGATGCTTACAAATGCTATTAATTCTTTTCAGGAAACTAAGCCATTTCGAATGGAACAAATAGGTGATGGGACCTTCTTGAAGTCACTCTTTGCTGATCAAGTGATGGGATCGTCTTGAAGTCATGCCAATAATGTGTTGAAACAATGTCCTATTGAAAACTTATTAGTATTATCAGTGAATGGTTGAATGGTTGAATGTTGCTATGTGTTGCTACATGCTGTTATTGAACGGAATTTATCAGTGAATGGTTGAATGTTGTGTCATGAATTATAAATGCATAATTATTTTTGATCCTATATTTTAATGTTTTAAATTATTGCTGCTACAAAAATGAGCGTGGCAGAATAGACATATGGCGACCTACAAATCTATGGCAGCAACACCTTTTGTTGCAAAAGAGAATTCATCCTATCGCAACCCATATTTTTCGGTGTCACAAAGGTTCGTGGCAATAGTAAGTTCCACTTGTAGCAACCCTATATTATGGTGGTAATAGATACATGAACTTTTGGCAACCAAAACATTTTCGAAGCAACAACGTCGGAAACATCTTACAACTAATCAAACTAGGTGGCATTAGCGTGCTCCACCTATTGCCTCCAACCTATATATTTTTGTGGTAATAGAATGTTCCACCTATAACAACCATCCCTGCTGCGTAGCAATAGAGGACACCACCTATAGCACCATAATCAACTTCGTGGTAATAGAGGGAACCACATATAGCAACCAAACAACTTTCATAGCAATAGATCACACCACCTATAGCACCGAAATCAACTTCGTGGTAATAAAGGGTACCACATATTGCACCCAAAACATTTTCGTGGCAATAGAGGTGCTCCCCCCTATAGCAACCACAACTAGAGTGTAGCAATACAATACATGGCAACACAAGATTTTACAAATTGCAACGCGTTGGGTACTATGCAATTGCACCTATGGCAACAGCAGATGCGTCGCAATATGATAATTTGCAACCAACTCGAGCGAGCCCGTAGATGCTAGTTGCAACGCCTCATTATGTTGCAATAGAAAAAGACATGCGTCGCTATAGTCTAATGCAGCGTGACATATAGCTGCATTTTTTTACGAAACAAATTTGTTGCAACTGCGGCTATTGCAACCAAATATGGCATATACCAACACATTTTGTGCGTTGTATTAGGGGGGAAATCTAGTTGTGTTTGTCTTGGATAACCCGACGGGGTTCATCCTAACAGACCTGTCCTAGGAGTCACTCCAGTCCTTGGTTAGGACACCCTACTCGCTGGCTCGAGTAGGTTTTGGATATCCCTTTGTCAGTTTCGTCTTAGATAAACCGAGGGGGTTCATCCTAACATACCTGTCTTAAGGATTACTCCAGTCCTTGGTTAGGACACCCTACTCGCTAGCTCGAGTAGGTTTTGGATACTCTTATGACATTTTCGTCTTGGGTAACCCGACAGGGTTCATCCTAACAGACCTGTCCTAGGAGTTACTCCAGTCCTTGGTTAAGGACACCCTACGCGCTGGCTCGAGTAGGTTCTGGATATTTTTAAGATAGTTTCGTCTTGGATAACTCGACGGGGTTCATCCTAACAGATCTATCCTAGAAATTACTCCAGTTCTTGGGTAGGACACCTTACTCGCCTTGCTCGAGTAAGTTCGGGATATTTCTAAAATATTTTTGTCTTGGGTAACACGATGGAGCTCATCCTAACAGACCTATTTTAGAAAGCAATCCAGTCCTTGTATAGGACATACTACTCGCTGGATCGAGAAGTTTGGGGATATTTTCACAAAAAGTTTTTCCCACTTGGGTGACCAGATAAGGTCTATCCTAACCGGTCAACAATGAAAGTCATACCAAGGAGCATAAAACAAGTTCTTGGTACCCTAAATAGGTTGACACGAGTCTCCTGCTTGCTTAGACCACTAAGGGAGTTTCAACTATGGAATTTTTTTTTGCCTCGAGTACTTGATGGGTGTTACTCGCTTGCTCGAGATATCAAAAGTGTTCTGTTTTCCCTTGATACTCTGAGTAGTTGTCGAGAGTCTCTTGTTCACCTATGTATCAAAGAACATCCTCTAAGCTCCTAACAATTCCAAAGTACTCGATGAGAAGCTCTCCCTTGTTTGATTGGACAATCAAGTCCACAAGAGCACCAATCCAACTAACGCATTTCCTTTCAAAGGGAAATCTGCATCTCAAAATATCATTTCGCAAAGTTTTCTTCCCACTTGGTTAATCCTTCGGGATTCAATTCTAACTAGTCTGCACTAGAGTTCTAATTAAGAACCATACAACTCGACCCTAATTGAGAATACTCTGCCTCTTAAGGCACCCATGGATACAACTCTTTATCCACTATCACGATTGAGTAGGCGCGATGCCGCCAGAACTCATTTCTTTTGGCCCAACAAAAAGGATTGTATAATCCTACAATAAAAAGGATTTTAACATTTGTCCAAAGTTCTTTTGGCCCAACAAAAAGGATTGTATAATCCTACAATAAAAAGGATTGTATAATCCAATTACTCAACAAAAAGGATTGTATAATCCTACAATAAAAAAAGTAAAAGTACTTGACATTACACAAATATTAACATTTGTCCAAAGTTCTTTTGGCCCACACGCCAAACAATTTTCACAAGCAGTTCAAGGAGACCCAGAATTGTTCAAAGTCTCCACTATCTGGTCTGCTACGGCGGAAGTCTCTTGCATATACTGATTGAATTCTTCATCAGTACAGTCAGCCTTCGCACCCTTCCCAAGTGGATCAAGGGGAGTACGTGGCCAGTAGGACTTCACCAACCCGAGTACATGTCCCACGTACTGTCGGGTGGTTGTGGAGACGTACCTTTCGAAACTCTCGGGTACTTTCTGAAGCCTCCCCACTAGCATAAGCGGTTCGTCTTCATTCCCCTTCGGGATCTCCATAAGTCCTGCCACATCTTGAGCAGCATCTTTTACATCTCTGAGCTCTTCAAGCTCCCGCTGCATCAAGTCTCGGGATTGTGACAAAGTTTTGAGTTCTTGAAGCATTGTTGCCATCTCTTGATCAGAATCCGCCTTGATCTTCTTGAGCTTCTCGATTTCATCTGCATTTCGGTACATAAGAATCTTTAGATCCAGTACCAAGCTTTCCTCAACCTTTAAAGATTTTGTGCAAGCTGTGTACTCGATTAGAAGAAAAGCTTATAAACACCAGGCAGAACAATCTAGTCGATTGCATCATATATGCTAAGGACTAACCTTTCTTGGCCTTGGAGAGTTTCTTTATTTTCTCCTGAAGGGCAGCCTTCTCGGACGAGAGCGTTTTTACCCGCTCTCTCAGTGCATTTAGCTCCGCATTGTCCGAAGGCTGGCTACTCCCCTCCTCCAACACCTCCTGCCAAGAAATAAAAACAAAAGGATCAGTATATATACTACTCGATCTATAAATAAGTACTCAACATATTCGACTACTTACCCCAAGCAGCTTTAATGCAAGCTTCAGCTTCTCTTAGGCACGACACTTCCCGATGGGACCTGGGAAGCACTCGCCCGCACCTCAGAGATTGCCTTTTCCGGCACATCTTTGATCCTCCCCATAGTATTCCCTGGATTTTGGGAATCTAAAGGAAAAATGGTTATTTAACCAAACTAAGAGAAAAAGAAAAAGTATTTTTTCAGTACAAGGCATTATAAGTTTACCTGTAGGGGTTTCTTTAGGCAGCTTCTCGCCGCCTTCTTCTTTAGGAAGCTTCTCGTTACCTCCTTCTTCCGGAAGCTTGTCGCTTCCACTTCCCTCCGGGAACCTTTCATCGCTCCTCTCAGCATCCGGTAGTGGAGAATTCCGAAGCATGGCATCCGCCATGTCCTCTTCCTCGCGAGCACTCATTTCTGGAGTGCTTGGGGGCTTCTCCACTGCCGATTTGGGGGCTGAGTTGTCTTCAGTTTCCCCTCTGGCATCCTGGAGTGCATCACTAAAAAGACAAATTAGGTACTCGATACAAAGACAAAACCTACAATTACAAGTTTCAAGGAACTTACACAGGAGCCCTTGTTAGGGCAAGTTTCCTCATGCCAAACTTTCGGGTTGGCCTCACGATGACGGCTTGGTCACCCGTATTTCCGGCATTATCTACACTGGAACTACTTGCCAGTCGAGTAGTCCCAGTCCCCTTTGATGAGTCCACTGCGATGAAAGGGTCGGTTCGTCCCACCACAGCATCATCCCCAGATGCTGAAGTCCGTGGCACTTTAGCCGCTGGACTTAAAAAAGCAAAAAATTCATTTGAGAAACAAGCAACTTGACAACGAAAGTATTTGATTGCATTCGACTATATACTTACCTGTTGCTGGTGACTTGCGAGGAGCTGCTAGGCTTCCTCACCACTGACCGCGCACCCTTCGGATTCCTAGCCAGGGTATTTGCACTTGGAGCGGGGCTATGCACCTCGTCACTTTTCTCGCTAGCTGCCTCTTCATCTGCATAACCAAGGTCAGACGTTAGTACCATTTATATAAGATTTCATTTGAACATTCTAGGACTTGGTTGACAGCATAAGAGCGCATGGAGAAAGAAAAAGGACGATTAAATGCCTGGCAGTGGAGGACTACTCTTAAAACGCTCCACGTCATCCTACAGAAAGCAAAATTCTATCAGAATCACACGAAGGTAAGGTACTCGATTACTGCAAATCGACTACTCTTATCAAGTACCTGCTTCGGAGGATTTGCAGCGGAAAAAGTATCATGAACAACTGGTACATCCTTCACATTTTTAAGTAGTCATTGAATTCGACTAAATACTTTTTCATCTGAGATCTCTTCCTCCAAGAATCTTGAGGAGTCAGTTGTTCCCTGATACTGGAAACCAAATGTTTCCCGAGCTTGTAGCGGCTGGATTCTCCTTCTCATCCAGTCGAATACAATAGCCGAACCCGTCAAATCCTTTCATCTAAGATCGGCAATTCTTTAAAGAAGCTCAGGGATTTGACTACTGTCGACTGGTTTTTTATTCCACTCAGGCCATTGAATCGGAGGGCCTTGAGTAATCACTGAGACGCTCTCCCATTGGTTCTCTACATCGAACCATTTGGGTTTCCAGTCGATTACCTTGCTACTAAGCTTATAGGGGATATAAACTTTATCCTTCCCCTGTCTAAGCTGAAGACCCGCACCTAGTACTACATCTAAAATGTAGGAATCTGGCTGCGGTTTAAGATGGGATAGAAACCGGAAGAGTTCAAAATGGGGCTCGATGCCTAGAAAAGCTTCGCACAAGTGCACGAAGATAGGAATGTGTACAAAGGAATTAGGGGTCAAGTGATGAAGCTGGATCCTGTAGTAGCGCAGGAGCCCAGAGAAGAAAAATGAACAAGGGAGCCCCAATCCCCGTAACAACTAAGGAGCAAAAGTGACGATTTCGGCCGTATTTTCATACGGACGATCCTCACCCAAGGCAGGACGCCATTGGATGACGGATTTCTCCGGCAAAAGATTAGCAGAAACTAAGGTTTCTAGGTCAGATTCATAGCACTTACTTGCAACCCATCCTTCCTCACGGGTTGGCTCCGCAGCTACACCCTTGCCCTTTCTCGACTTCTTCGGAGCCATCCGGAAATCAACAGAGCGCTTCACGCGCATACACTGGCTAAACCCTAAAGTGGATTTGAAAGCAAGAGAAAGCAAGGAATTTTAGATCTGGGAGCTTGAGGGCAAAGAACAGATCTAAATAGTAAAAGAGAATTGCGGCCGTTGGGGTAAAAACCTAGTTACCGTTCTATTTTATAGTGGCGGTGGCAACATGGTAAAACACTCAAAAGGCCAACAGTCAGTTACAATTGCGGAAACAACGAGATTTTCTAAGACATTTCTTTTTTCTAAGATTACATTCTAGAAAAAGAAAACACTCACGTCCCTGGACAACTACTCGACTTATCTTCCCTTAACTGGGATTACATTCCAGGATAAAGGAAAAGTACTCGACATAGTGCAACTACTCGATATTACAACTTGAGTACTTCTTATTGACTTGCTTTACAACGACTTGGACCTACACATACACCTCCTGGATCTCCTGGAGCTTCCAGTCGAAGCCTGCTGCAGCTAGATCGGCCCGAGGCCGTGACAAAGTACAAACTTCTTATTCCCATCAAGGGAATAATGATACTCGTATTCTGGGAGAAAAGTTTCAACAATTTGGATGTAGATTATAGTAATCACCTCGAAAGATCTCTTGTAGCATCTTGCAAAGGAATTTCTCCTTCTCCCTGAATACGTTGTGACAAGATTAAGTCTCCTTACCAAAGATGTTAGTTCTTGGGCACCCAGAAATAGGCAACCCCAAGAATGTGACACAACCAGACTCAACCCATCGACAGAGAACCTGCCTCATTGGAATATGCAAGGACATGATGTTCAGTATGGATCCGATGAGAGCATTGGGGTTGCAGGATGAGGTAGCAGGGACTTCTCTTGCCACTCGCAAGTTCTCTTCTAGCATCTTTTGCGGGAAAAGACTACACAAATTTCAGGAGGGCGAGAGCAAGAACACCAAATGCAAGCCATAGCTTCAGAATGCTGGTGCTTCTAGCAAAGGCCTCTCACCCACTTTTTATAGCTGCAAGGGACCTTACTGGAGGACAACCCGTGATGCTACAGCAATGGCACTCACGGATGCAATAATGCAGATTCTCAATACAGTACAGTCCCATGTGAGCACACAGTAAAGAGATTTACATCCCGAGCTTTATTTTTGAAGATATTTCGGGTGCAATCAGTGTAGCGTATCCAATCGAATCATTTTTCTGGGATTTTTTACCCAAAAAAGAGGTCTTTTCGGATACCGGATCTGATTAATCTGGCAGATATTCTGAAAGAATAACATCTGTTGCCACGTCTTAGATCCTTGATTCCAAATCTTTGCTCGTGGGCTACCCGCAGAATAAGGGATTCTGATTTAAGGCTCGAGGGCTGCGGGATATGTGCATCAGAGATTTATTTTTCAAATTTTCTAGAATATAATGAAGGAAAAAGATTGAAGTGAACCTCAGCCTGATTCTGCGATTCAACCTAAGGCTCGGGGGCTACTCCATATGGAGTGCGAGTACTTCGCGCACCATTTATGATCAAGATTTCGGGGTTTGAGCACATCACAGCCTCGACAACTAGAAGTACTTGAAGGACTTCTCGACGTATCTGAAAGAAAGCTCAGAAAAAACTAGAAGGATGTTTTGACTACTTGAAGTACTCGAAGACGCCCAGCCAAGTACTCGACGCCTGCAGGACTCGGCTACGAAGAGCTTTGGGGCTTGTCAGACCCGGGGCAGTGGGACTGCTTATAGGTATAGAATGTTCTAGAGTAAGGGATAGCTTATGGATGTACCTTACCTCTCTTGTAACTACCCGAATAGGCGTAGAACTAGCTACAGCACAAAGGAGACTACCCGATTGTGTTGTAGTAGGACTCCAACTGTGCTCAGCTAGGACTTCCCATGTAACCCTGTCCCCCCGGATATATAAGGGCGGGCAGGGACCCCCTCGAAACATCATCAACACCAAAGGCCATACAAACAACCACACAGGACGTAGGGTATTACGCAACTTGCGGCCCGAATCTGTCTAAATCTTTGTGTTCCTTGCACCATCGATTTCCAGAGCAGCCGATCCCTACCTATAAACCTTACTGCTAAGGGTATCCCTGAGTAGGCTTGGCGGTAAACACCGATAGATGGCTCTTGGGAAAGGTCCCAAGATATCAAGCCCCCAGATCGCGAATGGCCACGATAGGGGTATGGTATGGAGTGCCTGTGCTGGTTGGTGTATCATCCTTGCATGGGACTGGCACGCCCTGCAGTGCCTAACTAGTTTGACTGCATCCTGGAGAGCTGTTGGCCAGTAGAAACCGTGACGAAAGGCCTTCCCGACCAGCGTGCGGAAGGATGAGTGACTCCCACACTCGCCCTCGTGGATATCGGTGAGTAGCTCAACTCCTTCTTCCCGAGAGATGCACCGGAGAAAGACCCGGTCCGTGCCGCGCCGATATAGATCCCCATCTACCATGGCGTAGCGTTTGGACTATCGCGCGATCCGTTCCGCAGTGGCATTATCGTCGGGAAGGAACTTTTCTTTTAGGTAGTCACGGATGTCATCCATCCATGACCGGACTAGAGGATGTGCTGATGCCAAGTGGTTGGCTTCAGCGGGTGGCAAGGCCAGGGTCCCCCCCCCCCCCCCGCTCGACGGCGGGCATCCCCCTTCGTCACGTTCGGCAGCGGTGACGGTAGGTCGGCATAGCTTTTCTTCGAACACCCCGGGGGGTAATGGAGCTTGTGAGGAATTGAGCCGGGATAGTTCATCAGCATCAGTGTTCGCTTTCCGTGGAACGTATCATAGCTCCAGTCCATCAAAGTGTCGTTCCATGCGCCGGACCTCGGCTACGTAAGCAGCCATCTGAGGGTCGATGCACTGATACTCCTTGGAGACCTTGTTTATGACTAGCTAGGAATCACCCTGCACGAGCAGGCGGCAAGACTCCCAGCCCAACAGCGGCTCGACCCGCCAGGAGACCCTCATATTCAGCCATGTTCTTTGTGGCTCGGAAGCCTAGCTGAACGGCGTACTTGAGGGTGTGTCCGTCCGGGGAGATCAGGACCACCCCGGTGTCGGCCCCCTAGAGGGTCAGCAACCTGTCGAAGTTCATGCACCAGTACTCCATGGTGCAAGGTTTGTCGTCGTCAGATATTGGGATGGCGGTTTCCTCGACTGACTCTACGTCTGGGACGGGCGTTCATTCTGCGACGAAGTCGGCGAACGCCTGGCTCTTGATGGCGTGCCGCGACACGAACCGCAGCCCGAACTCAGCTAGTTCTATGGCCCACTTCACCGTCCGCCCAATACCTTCCCTGTGTTGGAGGATCTGACTCAGGGGGTACGACGTGACGACAGTGATTTTGTGTGCTTGGAAGTAGTGGCGTAGCTTGCAGGACGCCATGAGGACAGCGTTCAGCATCTTCTATGCTTGTGGGTAGCGCTCCTTGGCATCCAGGAGTACATCACTGATGAAGTACGCCAGGCGCTGCACCTGGCGGGTGTTCGTTGGCGCAGCCCCGGTATCACCCCAGGGTCTGGGGTGACCGTGTCAGGGTCCTGGGCAGCCGCGCCTGGGTCCAAGGTGACCGACCCGGGGTCGGGATGTGGTGTAGTAGACCCGAGGTGTCCCCCGTGTGGGTCCACCCTGCTGTCATCCCGCGGCTCTTCTCTTTCCTCCACCAACACCGCTCTGGCGACTTGTGGGGTGGCAGAAATGTATAGAAGGAGCTCCTCCTCATCCCGGGGTGCTACGAGGACTGGAGGGAAAGTAAGGTCCCTCTTGAGTTCTCGAAATGCGACATTAGCTTCTTCTGTCCAGCTGAAGTGCCCAGTCTTCTTGATTAACTTGAAGAGAGGGATGCCATGCTCACTGTAACAACCGGTTTACAAAAGGACATAAACCGAGCAATCATATATGTGCCAGGATCAAGTCACACGTATATACAACAGAATGAACAGTATATCACAGCACATATCACGTAAAAAGATATAATAAAGCGAGTACGAATGTTATTTATTACATAGTTGACAAAATGTCTGATACAAAGTATGCGGAAGCGTAAAACAGGTACGGAACTCTCGGAAGCTGGGCGCCACAGGGACGTCGACTTGGAGACGACCGCCTAGAAGTCCTCGTACTCCTGGTAGCTCTGGGTGAACTCCTCCGCGTCGCCGAGAACTGAGCAGCAGTAGGGTATCCCCAAAAAGAACAAGAGGAAAAGAGTAGAGGAGGCAAGTGTGAGTACACAACTTGTACTCAAGAAGTATAACACAAACTATGAGGCTCTAAAGTTGGCTGACTCGACTGCATTAGCTTTTAAGTCTTGGCAAAATTTTATTAAAGCTAATTACTACAAATTGATGAATTACCATAAACCCAGTTACATAGTAATTAATCAAAATTAATTATGAAGAACTGAGAAGCAAACCAAACCAAACCAAACCACCCGGGGAACCCCTCTAATCAAAGGAGAATAACCCCACAAATCAAAAGGAGGATCTGGGCCGCTCATAACTGTGAGCACGGCTAGTATACCAGTTTTACACTCTGCAGAGGTTGCACATCTTTACCCACAAGTCGTGAGCTACGCTAGTTGTTCATCACACTTCCGTAGGTGAGATGACTAGCAAACTCACTACGAGGCCGTTACAAAGAATCTCGTTGGTATGGCGTAACCGCGAGGGTTGGATCGACGACGATGGAGTTGGTCTAGTGGGCGTCAAGCACAAAGCGCAGACAA
Organism: Panicum virgatum; assembly: GCF_016808335.1. Lineage (NCBI taxonomy): Eukaryota > Viridiplantae > Streptophyta > Magnoliopsida > Poales > Poaceae > Panicum > Panicum virgatum. The sequence continues at coordinate 25,450,076 of NC_053150.1, read as the reverse complement.
GGCCACTCAGCACGAGGGCCATAGAAGCTTACCACCCTTGCCCCGCAGGTAAGTTACTCCAAACCAAAAAGACCTAATTAGTAAGCCAAGCCCGTCCCATTCCAGTCTTGTGGAAGCGCTGTTGTCCCAGGTTATCGCTCTATGAACCGGTCCTTATGGAGAGTGGCCAACCAAGCACTAAGCACCGTGCTGGCCCCCTAAACCAAGTTTCTATAAAAACATATTTTAAAGAGACAACACCACTCAAGCACACAGCATAGAGGGTACGATCTAGAATTAAGTTGCATAAGTCCCTTAATCAAATTAATTAAAAAGGACCATTTGTGAGAGCGCAGCACCTAGCACAGCTATACAAAATTCAACCCGAGATAAATATATAAAGGATAAAGTGGCTAGGAAATCCTTATAGGCATACCGTATTAAAATGCAGTATGAAAGTGTATTTAAAAGTGATAGGTGGTCATGCTATACTTTCCTTCCTCAGTGTTCTCCTGTTGCTCAAACTGTGCTGAAGAAGGTGGCTTCTCCGAGTACTGGTACTTTTGCTCCTCTGGTAGCTCGAAGTCTAACCACGATCGCAACGCCAAAACAATACCAGCACATACACATACATGCAAACAAGAGCAAAAGCTAAGAAACAGCACATCATTACATAAGAACAGCAAAGAAAACTATGCTAGAACTATTCTACGCATTACAACGATCGCGTGGGCACGAAAACCACCTGAAACGGAGCTCGGACGCGAAAACTAGAGCTAAAACAAGGTTCAGGGGCGAAACTGCGAGAAAAACTATGGTTCTAGGGGCTTCTACGCAAAAACTAGGGCCCTAAATGTGAAAACTGCAAAGGTCTGGGGGTCGGCACGGAAAACTGCAGGGGCTGGACCGCGGGCATAAAAACAGGAAAGCTCGGGGGTCCAAACGCTTAAAACAGGACCTAACTAGAATTACTTTTGAACTAGATAGGACTGCGGGTTGATTTCTGAAAAGCTCAGGGTCTCTTTAGCAAAACTGTTAGGCTAAAGCAGTACGCGCAGATCTGAGCCATTGGATCTTGATCCCGCCGCTGAGATCGAACCGGTATGCCGTTCTAATCTCGTACGCTCGCTACAGATCGGACGGCTCAGGTGCGTTTGGGAGTAGGTCGGCCGCGGAACGCGCCGGCGTTCTGATCCTGCGGCGGCGTGCGGCTTGGGCTTGCCGGACTTCGCCATTTCCGGCCATCCGAGCTTCGATATGGCTCGATTTTGGGTCAGGGAGCACCGGCATGAGACGTGTAAACCACCTGTGCTGTTTGTGCGGGGCTACGGGATACTGGGCGGCTTGCGCAGCGTCGGGGGCGGTTCTGCGGTGGCGGAGCTCGCCGGTGTGCGCGCACTCGTGCGTGGCTGGGCTGGATCTGGACGCGAAGGGTCCTATGTGCGTGCGCCAGGCTAAAGCGTACCCGAACAAGGGTCGTGCGGTGCCGAGCTATGTTGTGGAGGGCCCGCCACGGCGGAGCAGTGGCGTGTGTCGCCGGCGACCGGTGTTCCGGCCACCGGGGTGACCTACGGGCTCTAGGATCTAGTGCGACAGAGAAAAGAAGCCGGGCTAGTGCTCACCAAGGCTCGAACTCGAGCTGCGTGGCTGTGCAGGGGTGTCGACGTCGAGGTCCGGCGGTAGCGCTCGGTGGTGTGCGTGGGGACCGGTCGATGCAGAGCTCCTCCTGCGTCTGGGCTTCACGGGTCGACGCGTGGAGGCGCTGTGGAGCTGGACAGGGGGTCAGGGCGGTCTGGAATTCATCAGCGGTGGGGAATTGCGGCGGCGGACCGAACTCACCTGAGATGCGTCCGGGCAAAATTCTGGCGTAGGTGGGGTTCGTGGTCGGGGACAAGGAGCCCGAGGAGCTTTCTGGCGTCGAGGCGAAGCTCCTGCGGAGTTTTCTGGGGTTCAGGTGCAGCAGGGCGGCGGGTCCATGGCGGCGCAGTGGGAGGCGAGCAGAGCTAGGGTTTGGGGTGGCGGCTGCGGAACGGAGAGGTGTAGGGAGTTGCGGGGGGGTGTTTAATGGAGGTGGCCGAGGATCTCGGCGTGCGGGCCTGAGGGAAGGTCTCAGAGAGATCCTCGGCGGGGATCGCGGCGAGGTGTTGCCCGCGCTGGGGAAGGAAGGACTGACGTGCGGGGCCACGACATCAGCGAGAGGAGAGTGGGGTGCGACAACGCGGCAGCGGGCGTGAGGGGGCTGACTGGCGGGCCCGCCTTGTCAGTCGCGGACGCACGCGCGCAGGCGCGTGCCGTTGATGAGCTGACCGGCGTGCGGGGCAGGCCGAGGGAGTGGGCCGCCGGGTTGGGCTGGGTTTCCTTTCTTTCCTATTTCTTTCTGGTTTTCCTTTCCCTTTTCTTTTTCAAACACACTCAAACTAATTTGAATTCAAATGAACTCGAGGCACTCAACTGAAATAAAACTTATGCACCAGCATGAATGCACAAACAAGTTTGAACCTAGAAAAATTTTAATTTCTTGTGAAAAACAATTAGATTAAATGCAAGCTATGCAAAGAAAAACCTTAGAACCTTTATTAAAGCCAATTAACTTTATTATAAATCTTGAATTTTACATTAGGGTGTTACAATTCCTACCCCCTTACAAGAATCTCATCCTGAGATTCAGATAGGCTAGCTAGCAAAGAGATCTGGATAGGTCTTCCTCAGCTCATCTTCTCGCTCCCATATAGCCTCAGCTTCACTGTGATGACTCCACTGAACTCTGCACATCATGATGCGCTTGTTCCATGTACTCGCTCCCATGCGCTTGTTCTGAAGTCTCCAGAATCTTCACCGGATGCTCAGTATAGGTCAGATATTCCTGCACATCTAACCCATCCAGTGGTGCCTGCTCCTCAGGTACTCGTAGATATTTCTTCAACTGAGAAAATGGAAGACATCATGCACTCCAGAGAGACTGGTAGGCAACTCCAGGCGGTAAGCAACCTCGCCTTTCCTCTCTAGCACCTTGAATGGACCAATGTACCTAGGTGCTAGCTTCCCTTTCACATTAAACCTGCGGATTCCTCTCATCGGTGAGACCTTCAGATATACATAATCATCCACTGTGAAGATCAAATCACGTCTATGGACATCCGCATAACTCTTCTGACGAGTCTGAGCGACTCTCAGATTCACCCATACCCGCTGTACCAGCTGCTCTGCATCCTCAATGATATCAAGACCGAATACCTGCCTCTCGCCAATCTGATCCCAATATAGTGGAGTCCTGCACTTCCGACCATACAAAGCCTCAAAAGGGGATTTCTTCAGACTAGCCTGAGAACTGTTATTATATGAGAACTCCGCAAACGGCAGGCACTTGTTCCAGCTAGTACCACACTGAATAGCACAGGCTCGCAACATATCTTCCAGCACCTGGTTGGTTCTCTCTGTTTGCCCATCGGTCTGAGGATGATAGGCGGTACTGAAGCGCAGCTTCGTATCCAAAGAGTCATGAAGCTGCTCCCAGAACCGTGAAGTGAACTGAGATCCTCTGTCAGATATGATCTTCTTGGGCACACCATGCAGACAGATAATCCGGGAGATGTACAACTCTACAAATCTGGCACCGGAGTAGGTAGTGTTTACCGGAATGAAGTGAGCAACATTCGTCAAACGATCCACTACTACCCATATAGAGTTGTATCCTTTATGAGTACGAGGCAACCCAACAATGAAGTCCATACTAATCTCCTCCCATTTCCACTCTAGAATCTTCAATGGCTGTAACAGACCTGCTGGCCTCTAATGCTCAGCCTTGACACGCTGACAGGTATCGCAAATAGCCACGTACTCTGCAATGGAACGCTTCATCCCATACCACCAGAATCGTTTCTTAAGATCATAGTACATCTTGGTACTGCCTGGATGAATAGAGTAAGCTGTATCATCGGCCTCACTCAGAATCAGCTTCCTGAGATCCTTCACATCTGGCACACAGAGCCGATTCTTATACCACAAGGTACCCTGATCATCCTCTCTGAAATGAGGAGCCTTGCCTTTCTTGAGCAACTCCCTGATCTCCTAAAGCTTCTCATCTTGACTCTGATATTGTCTGATCTTTGCCTCTAGAGTGGGCTCTGCCTCGAATGCTGCACTCGAAGTATGATGAGAGAAACCCAGACTCAACTGCTCAAACTCCTCGCAAAACTCTGGAGGCATCTGAAAGCCATGGCCATGTTGACATAGCTTCTTCTGCTCAGAGCGTCTGCCACAACATTGGCCTTACCCAGATGATAGTGAATCTCCTGGCCATAATCCTTGACCAGCTCTAACCATCTCCTCTACCGCATGTTCAGCTCATTCTGCGTGAAAATATACTTGAGGCTCTTGTGATCAATGTAGATATCACACTGCTGCCCGAACAAGTAATGCCTCCAAATCTTCAGAGCATGCACAACTGCGGCAAACTCAATATCATGAGTGGGATAGTTCAGCTCATGCCGACGTAACTTCCATGAAGCATAAGCAATCACTCTGCCCTCCTGCATCAAGACACAACCAAGAGCATCCTTCGAAGCATCACAATAAACTGTGAACCTCTTGCCCTGGTCTGGCAGAGTAAGGACTGGCGCTGTAGTCAACCTCTTCTTCAACTCATCGAATGCCATCTGACGCTCATCAGTCCATATGAAATCCGCACTCTTCTCTAGCAAAGAAGTCAAGGGCTTCGCGATTTTGGAGAAATTCTCAATGAACCTTCGATAATATCTTGCTAAGCCCAAGAATGATCGGATTTCCTTCACCGTCTGCGGTGTCTTCCACTCGAGCACATCCTTCACCTTGCTCGGATCAACTGCAATGACTCCCTTGGAGATGATATGACCGAGGAATGGAACCTGGTCAATCCAGAACTCGCACTTGCTGAACTTAGCATACAACTGATGCTCTCTCAATCTCTGCAACACGAGCTTCAGATGAACTTCATGCTCTGCCTCTGACTTGGAATAGATCAGGATATCATCAATAAAGATCACCACAAAGGTATCCAAATAATCCATGAAAACCTTGTTCATTAGGTGCATGAAGAAAGCCGGGGCATTAGTCAAGCCGAAAGACATGACCGTGTACTCATACAGCCCGTACTTGCAGGTGAATGTCATCTTCGTAATATCCTCGGGACGGATCCTCAGCTGATGATAACCCGAACGCGGATCAATCTTCGAGAATACACAAGCACCCTGAAGCTGATCAAAAAGATCCTTAATATGGGGCAGTGGATGCTTGTTCTTGATGGTAACTGCGTTCAGATCCCGATAATCGACGCACATTCTCTTCGAACCATCCTTCTTCTCTACTAACAACACTGGAAAAGCCCAAGGAGAGAAGCTGCGACGGATATAGCCCTTGGCTAGCAACTCATCAATGGTCTTCTTGACTTCCTCATGCTCTATAGGTGCCATGCGGTAGGGCCGCTTTACAATAGGAGTTGTGCCAGGCAAGAGATCAATAGAAAACTCAATGTCGCGTTCAGGCGGCATACCTGGCAAATCATCCGGAAAGACATCCGGGAATTCAGACACCATGCGAATACCATCCGTGGATCTGGCCTCCATCTGATGAAGAAATCTAGAATTCTTCGTAGCACTGACCGTCACCTCTTGGCCATTAGATGCTGACAAGTGAACTGTCCGCCGAGCACAATCAATACGGAATCCCCATCTGGTAAGGGTCTCCATGCCCAAAATCACATGTATCCCCGAGGAATCAATGACTATCAAACCAGTGCTGAACTCTACCCCCTTATGACAATACTAACTCTGGAGCATATAGAACATGTATGTATCTGGCCCCCAGGTGAGGTAACTACCATAGCTTTCCTCATACAAGAAACTGGTATACGATGCTGCTCGGCAAATGATTTGGTAATGAAAGAATGAGTAGCACCGGTATAGAAAAGCACTGTAGCGGGGTGAGAGTTGACCATGAACGTACCAATAACCACGTTAGGAGCCTTGGCCACTGACTCGGCCATCACGTGATTCACCCGGCCCTGGGCTGAACTGGGCACCCCTGCTGTCCCGACTGCGCCTTTCGAGGGCAAGAGTTGGCGTAGTGCCCCGGCTGGCCGCAGTGAGAGCACGCGCGAGGGAGTGCTATAGCCTGCTGTCCAGCAGGAGGAGCTACCTGCTGTGGAGCCTGATGTGCTGGCGGAGCTGGTGGAGTGGCATGAGCCGGAGGTGCCGGAAACCTTTGGCCCTGCCCCGCCTGCTGCTGCTGTCGTGGCGGGTACTGCTGCGGCCGCTGTTGGTACTGCTGGGGCGGCCGGTACTGCTGCTGCTGTAAGGAACATGGCATCATTTATGCCATTTCAAGTGATTTTGGTGATCGAATGACAACACAACACTTGGACTAATATGATTGTTAAGATGACCATTTTCAGGCTTTTAGGTTCAAGTGATGACAAAGAGAAAGAGAAGATAGGCGTAGCAAGACCCGAAGGGCAGCCCCTACGGGGGTCGAGGGGGAGCCGCCCCTCGCGAGTTTTAGGGCAGCGCCCTGAAAGCTCTTCGGTCAGTAGCACCGGAAGAACCGACGCCATGTGCATCGGAGCATCCGATGGTAGTCAGAAGAACCGACGCCATGGTACTTTGGTGCAGAAGGGAATCGAAGCCAAGTCAGCCTATAAGCACCGGTTGAACCGACGGGTCAAAAAGGGGGCATCGGTGCATTGGGCGTCCTATGTTCCAGAGACGATGTCAAGACCCCAGGAGAAGACTCTTCAGTACCGGTTGAACCGGTGAAGCATCGGTTCATACCATCGGTGTAATGACGTCAGCTGTCAGGAGAAGATTCTTAAACACCGGATGAACCGGTGATGCATTGGAACAAAGCATCGGTTCAACCGGTGGTCACTGCATCAGCTGTCAGGACTTCAATGGCTACTTCGGTTTATGAGTGACCGGAAGAACCGACGCTACCCCTGCCAGAGGCATCGGTTCTTCCGGTGATACGCAGATTTTCAGCTGACCGTTGGAGCAACGGCTACAAGACTTGGTGGCCTATATATACGCCTCACCCCGGCCATTTGAAGTGTGCTGGAGTTGCTAGACATCCCACACACACCCAAGAACATCTCCAACCACCATAGAGCTTCATTGTACATCATATAGGCTTAAGCACACTTGTGAGAGTGCTTAGTGCTTGTAATAGGGATTAGTTCTTGCGAGAGCTCCCTTGAGAGAAGTCTTATTGCGGCAAGCAACTTGTGATCCGTTGTGTGACCCTCCGTCTTGGTGTGGAGTGGCAACGACACTTTGTGCGGGGGAAGAGGAGGCCCCCTCCTTGGTGGAGAAGCTCCGCAGTGGATTACGGCCGGGTGACCGAGAGAGACGGTGGCGGTGCACGAGACTCGGTGTCTTAGGGGCACTTGCCTTTGCTTGCCGGCATCGCCTTGGTGGCGTAGTGCAAGACGGTGATCGGAAGAGCCTCGGTGTCCCGTGGACGTAGGCGTTTGTGCCGAACCACATTACATGACCGTGTCTACTCGGGAGTTTGCATCCCTCTTGCACTTACCTCTTTACTTACCGCTTTACGTTTCCACATTTACTCTATCTTGCGTACCTTTACTTTCCTAGTTAGTTTGATTAGGATTGGCTAGGTTGCAAGTCTTTTAGGGGTAAGTAGAGAGTAGCATAGATAAACCTTAGTCATAACTAGCATGTATAGGATGTGTTAGGTTTATCTTATGCAAGTAGTTTGAGCCCTAGGCTAAAAAGCGATTAGCGACCCTATTCACCCCCTCCCCCTCTAGGGTCGGACACCCCGGTGATCCTTTCAGCTGCTGCTGCTGCTGGGCCGGCTGGAAGCGGGGACGGGTGTTGCTGCCGGAAGCAACTGGAGTGATCTTCCTCTTCTTATCCTCCATCTCCCGGTGCATGCACTCCGTGTTGAGCGCACTATCAACAAGATGGTTGAAGTCGTCGAAGCGGAGGTTGAGCAGCGTGTACTGGATGTAGTCCTCAAGACCCTCCATGAAGTGCTCCTGCTTGTCGCGGTCATCCGAAACCTCGGCAGGGGTGTAGCAAACAAGCTGAAGGAAACGATCACGGTACTCCGTGACCGTCACAGTCCCCTGAAGTGAAAAAGAAAGATGTATGACAAAGATTAGCTTAGCTTTTCCTGTTTCAAAAAGATAGAACAAGGGAGGTCTTAGCTCAAAAGGAAATACTGAAGGATTATATCTGGGTTTACCTGCTTAAGCGCAAGGAACTCCTTCTTCTTCGTCTTCATCACGCCCGCGGGGACGTGGTGGCTGCGGAACCACTCCCAGAACTGGATCCAGGTGAAAGCCTCACGGTCCTGAATCCTGTGGGACTCCCACCAGTCGAGAGCTGCCCCTCGCAGTTGCCCTGCTCCATACAGTACACGCTCCCTATCGTCGCACTGAGCGATGTCCAGCTGGCGCTCCACTGCACAGAGCTAGTCATCCGCCTGGAGTGGGTCAGACGTGTGGGAGAACATCGGTGGGTGACCCCTCAGAAACTCCGCACGCCTGTCGCGGGCCTGCGGTGGTGGAGGAGGCGGAGGCTGCGCGTGAACCTGCTGCAGTGCCTGAACAGTGTTGTTCAGGGTGGCCATCATCTGCATCTGGAGGTGGAAGAACTGCTCCGGAGTCAAGGGTGGAGGCATCGGCAATGGCTATTCAGCACCCTGGTTGTTCTGCCCCTGCAGCTGGCCAGAACCGGTGCGCCTGGTGTTCACCATCTGATTTCAGCAAAAGATTCATGAGCAAAGATATCGCAGAAATAATTTCAAACGGATATGATATCTTTCTGCAAGAAAAACTTAGGCATGATAGAGTGAACAGGATAGAGTGCATGGTTTTAACCCCAACGGTCTAACTCATTTTATTAATTAATTAACTTTAACTTAAGACTGATTTTCATTAAACAAATTTAACTACTAAGCTACGCAATTAACCAAAATCCAAATCAAACATTTGCATAATAACAAGCATACAAATTTACACTTTAGCCGAGTTTAACACACAACTCGACTAACACAGCGTGTCATAGAATGTTCTATCATGCTATTATAAGGGGCCATTTAGCTTACACCTATGATGGTCAATCGACTTACTTCAGGCCAGAATCTATGGAAACTATTCTATAGAGAAAAATCAAGGCAAGACGAGTAAAAATTTAGAATTCAAGGAATATAATAGCAAAATAGTTTCAGCAGACAAGGCTTAGAGAGAAGAAGACCTAAAACTCGATCAGCTCTATCTAGGCATTCGTCCTACAGTCGATATAGCTCTGATACCACTCTGTAACACCCGATTTACAAAAGGACACAAACCGAGCAATCATATACATGCCAGGATCAAGTCACACGTAAATACAACAAAATGAACAGTATATCACAGCACATATCACGTAAAAAGATAAAATAAAGCGAGTACGAATGTTATTTATTACATAGATGACAAAATATCTGATACAAAGTATGCGGAAGCATAAAATAGGTACGGAACTCTCGGAAGCTGGGCGCCACAGGGACGTCGAATGGGAGACGACCGCCTAGAAGTCCTCGTACTCCTGGTAGCTCTGGGTGAACTCCTCCGCGTCGCTGAGAACTGAGCAGCGGTAGGGTATCCCCAAAAAGAACAAGAGGAAAAGAGTAGAGGAGGCAAGTGTGAGTACACAACTTGTACTCAAGAAGTATAACACAAACTATGAGGCTCTAAGGTTGGCTGACTCGACTGCATTAGCTTTTAAGTCTTGGCAAAATTTTATTAAAGCTAATTACTACAAATTGATGAATTACCATAAACCCAGTAACATAGTAATTAATCAAAATTAATTATGAACTACTGAGAAGCAAACCAAACCAAACCAAACCACCCGGGGAACCGCTCAAATCAAAGGAGAATAACCCCACTAATCAAAAGGAGGATCTGGGCCGCTCATAACCATGAGCACGGCTAGTATACCAGTTTTACACTATGCAGAGGTTGCACATCTTTACCCACAAGTCGTGAGCTACGCTAGTTGTTCATCACACTTCCGTAGGTGAGATGACTAGCAAACTCACTACGAGGCCGTTAAAAAGAATCTCGTTGGTATGGCGTAACCGCGAGGGTTGGATCGACGACGATGGAGCTGGTCTAGTGGACGTCAAGCACAAAGCGCAGACAAGGCCACTCAGCATGAGGGAGATAGAAGCTTACCACCCTTGCCCCGCAGGTAAGTTACTCCAAACCAAAAAGACCTAATTAGTAAGCCAAGTCCGTCCCATTCCAGTATTGTGATAGCACTGTTGTCCCAGGTTGTCGCTCTATGAACCGGTCCTTATGGAGAGTGGCCAACCAAGTACTAAGCACCATGCTAGCCCCCTAAACCAAGTTTCTATAAAAATATATTTTAAAGAGACGACACCACACAAGCACACAACACAGAGGGTACGCTCTAGAATTAAGTTGCATAAGACCATTAATAAAATTAATTAAAAAGGTCCATTTGTGAGAGCACAGCACCTAGCACAGCTATACAAAATGCAACCCGAGGTAAATATATAAAGGATAAAGTGGCTAGGAAATCCTTATAGGCATACAGTATTAAAATGCAGTATGAAAGTGTATTTAAAAGTGATAGGTGGTCATGCTATACTTGCCTTCCTCAGTGTTCTCCTGCTGCTCACTGCTCGAACTATGCTGAAGAAGGTGGCTACTCCGGGTACTGGTACAGGTGCTCCTCTGGTAGCTCGAAGTCTAACCACGATCGCAATGCCAAAACAAGACCGGCACTTACACATACATGCAAACAAGAGCAAAAGCTAAGAAACAGCACATCATTACATAAGAACAGCATAGAAAACTATGCTAGAACTACTCTACACGTTACAACGATCGCGTGGGCGCGAAAACCACCTAAAACGGAGCTCGGACGCGAAACTAGAGCTAAAACAAGGTTCAGGGGCGAAACTGCGAGAAAAACTATGGTTCCATGGGCTTCTGCGCAAAAACCAGGGACCTAAACATGAAAACTGCAAAGGTATGGGGGTCGGCGCGCAAAACTGCAGGGACTGGACTGCGGGCATAAAAACAGGAAAGCTCGGGGGTCTAAACGCTAAAAACAGGACCTAACTGGAATTACTTTTGAACTGGATAGGACTGCGGGTTCATTTCTGAAAAGCTCAGGGTCTCTTTAGCAAAATTGCCAAGCTGAAGCGGTACACGCAGATCTGAGCCGTTGGATCTTGATCCCGCGGCTGAGATCGAACCGGTATGCCGTTCTAATCTCGTACGCTCGCTACAGATCGGACGGCTCAGGTGCATTTGGGAGCAGGTCGGCGGCGGAACGCGACGGCGTTCTAATCCTGCGGCGGCACGCGGCTTGGGCTTGCCGGACTTCGCCGTTTCCGGCCATCCGGGCTTCGATACGGCTCAGTTTTGTTTCAGGGAGCACCGGCATGAGACGTGTAAACCACCTGTAATGTTTGTGCGGGGCTACGGGATACTGGGCGGCTTGCGCAGCGTCGGGGGCGGTTCTGCGGTAGCGGAGCTCGCCGGCGTGCGGGCACTTGCGCGTGGCTGGGCTGGATCTGGATGCGAAGGGTCCTGTGTGCGTGCGCAAGGCTAAAGCGTACCCGAACAAGGGTCGCGCGGTGCCAGGCTGTAACACACTAATTTAAATTTCAGCAATTAATAATAAATTTAATTGGCTTTATTTAAATTCCTAAGGTTTATATGCTTAGTCTTGCATTTAAATTAATTTTCTTTCCTAAGTAATTAAAATTTATCATAGGGTTAAAATGTTTGTGCATTCATGCTGGAGCATGATTTTATTTTGGTTGAGTACATAGGGTTTGAATTCAAACTTTTGTTTGAATTCAAATAGTTTGAGTGTGTTAGAAAAGAAAAGGGGAGAAGAAAATAGAAACCCAAACTGGACCCAAAACCCAGCCCAACAAGGCAGCCCAGTCAGCCAGCCCAACCCGCGACCTCTCCCTCCTCATCCCAGCACCGCGGCCCAGCTCGCCCTTTCTTTCCCTGGGCCGACCCCCTCTTTTCCCCGGCCAAATCTCGCAGCGAGGCCCAGCTCACGAGCATGCTCGCCCGGCCTCAGCGCCTGTGCCTGGACCCAGCAGCCCCACGGTCAGCAACGCAGCCAGCAGCGCAGCGTCGCCCCACCCCTGCCATCTTGGCCCCGCATGGCAGTCACCCCACGCCAACGTCAGCAGTGCAGTGCGCGCCTATCCCTCCCCGCAAGGCCCCACAAGACAGCAAGCTCAGCATCGCCACGCACGGCGCCCCGCTCCCACGTCCGGGTCCACCAGCCAGCGCCCCGCTCCCGCTCAACCCCGCGGTCCCACGCGCCAGCGGCCGCGTTTTCCCGCACGTTCGCCCCTCCCTCGCTGACACCGCGGCCCCATCTGTCAGCGCCCCTCCTTCCTCTTTCCTTTCTTCTTCCTCTCGCACCCGAGCTCTCCGTTCTGCTCCACCCCGCTCCACCCCGCGCTCGCACTTGGACCCACGGGATCACGCCCGGGCACGCACGACCAGGATCCCCGGACCCCTCCTTTAAACACGCCGCGACCCTCCCCTGCACCTCAACTCACCACACCGTCGCCGCCTCCTCACCACAGCACCACTCCCGCTTCCCTGCGCCAGGAACTGACGCCGGTGAGTAGCTCCGCCGCTCGATTTCTCGCCGCCGGTGGCCCTTGGCCCGACCTGACCCCCGTAGCACCTCCGCAGGGACTCCACGCGACGAATCACGGGATCTAGGAACCCGGAGCACCCCCGCGGCGATCCCTTCCTCGAGCGCCACCCGCGACCATCACTGGAGCTCGCCGCCGACCCTGCTGCGCCGCGCGTCCGGTCAATCCCGGCCTCGGTGAGCCACACCCCCACCTCCCCTCTCCGTTACGCTAGTTGGTTTAGCCCGTAGCGCACCCTAGCCGTCTGGACTCGCGCACGCCGGTGACCACAACCCGCAGGAGCCCCGCCGCCATGGAGTATCCCGTTCCCCTACGCCTCAGCCCGTGCAAACCCCTCCAGTGAGTGTGCCATGACTTGCAAGTGCACACTGCCTCTTTAGAGCGGCACTTAGACCCTCAGCACCGCGCGGACGAGCACACGCCGGCACGACCACCGCCGCAGGGCCGCCTCTGCAGCAGCGCACGCCGCTCCGCTCCCTGCAACGCCACATTGATGCCCTAGGAGTGTTACGCATGCCGTGTTCGTCACCATGGCTCGAGGACCCGGTCGAATTAGGCCCTAGAGCACCCAGAACAGTGAAGTCCGGCGAGATTCGGCGAGCGCCGCCGCGGAACAGCTCGCCGGCATCGTAGCGCTGCCGCCACCCCCGCGTCCCCTTCGATCCGAGCCGTCTGATTGCAGATCAATGGCCCAGATCTGATCGGGCCGAAGTCAAAGAACCCAGAAAATGGTCAGCGTCGGCTGTTTTGCAGAAAGCCCCCTGCATTTTACTAAAATAAACCCGCACTCCGATGCAGTGCAAAAGTATTTACAGTTTAACCTGATCTCTTTATAAATAGAACCCACAGTCCAGAGCTGTAGTTTTTGCGCGTTAGCCCCTGTATCTAACTATTAATTACATATAAGTCCCTGGTTTTTGCAGAAAACCCCTGGAAAGTTAGTTTTTCTTGCAGAAAAGCCCCTAGATCTTGTTTTAAGCCTAGTTTTCGCGTTCTAGCTCCGTTTTAGGCGTTCTTTATGTCCACGCGATTGTTGTAAAGCATAGAATAGTTATAGCTTAGTTTTGTTGGCGGTTTTTATGTATTGTTGTACTGTTTCTTAGTGTTTGCCTTTGCTTGCATGTATGTGTATATGCTGGACTTGTTTTGGCGTTGCGATCGTGAGTAGACGTTGATCCTTCGGAGGAGTACCAGTACCCGGAGCAGCCACCACCTTTGAGCAGTTTGAGCAGCAGGAACAGTTTGAGGAAGGCAAGTATAACATGAACACCACCTATCACTTTTAAATACATTTTCATACTGTATTTTAATACTGTATGCCTATAAGGACTTTCCTAGCCACTTTATATCCTTATATATCCCTTGGGTTGCATTTTGGTTAGTTGTGCTAGGTTGCTGCGCTCTCACACATAATGGTCCTTTTTAATTAATTTGATTAATGGTATATGCAACTTAATTCTGAGAGTGGCCCGTTTGAGGGGCTCACGTCTCGTTAAAAATTGGTTTTTTCTAGAAACTTGGTTTAGGGGGCTCGCACTGTGTTTTGTGCTAGCTACTCTCCATAAGGACCGTACGTCATTAGAGAGACAACCTGGGACAACCGCTCAATCACAAGACTAGAATGGGACAGTCTTGGCTTACTAATTAGCTCATTTTGGTTCGGGAGTAACTTACCGACGGGTAAGGAGGGGTGGTGAGCTTAAATGGTCCTGCTCTACGAGGCTTGGTCTGTGTTATCTTGTACCCCCTCGAGGTGGGCCCCATTGTTGCGGAGCCTGAATCCTTAGCGGTTACACCTTACCAACGTGATCCTTTGTAACGGCCTCGTAGTGAGTTTGCTAGTCATCTCACCTAAGGAAGTGTGATGAACAACTAGCGTAGCTCACGACTTGTGGGTAAAGATGTGCAACCTCTGCAGAGTGTAAAACTGGTATACTAGCCGTGCTCACGGTCATGAGCGGCCCAGATCCTCCTTTTGATTAGTGGGGTTACCTTGGTGGTTTTGGTTTAGTTCTCAGTAGTATCACAATTAATTTTGATTAATTACTATGTAACTGGGATTTATGGTAATTCATCAACTTGTAGTAAATAGCTTTAATAAAATTTTGCCAAGATTAAAAGCTAATGCAGTTGAGTCAGCCAACCTTAGAGCCTCATAGTTTGTGTTATACTTGTTGAGTACAAGTTGTGTACTCACTCTTGCCTACTCTACTCTTTTTCCTCTTGGGGATACTCTACTGCTGCTCAGTTCCTGCCGACGTGAGGGAGTTCACTCAGAGCTACCAGGAGTATGAGGACTTCTAGGCGTTCGTCTCCCAGTCGACGTCCCTGTGGCGCCCTGCTTCCGAGAATTTCTCGTATATGTTTTTACGCTTCCACTGTATCAGACATTTTGTCATTAATGTAATAAATAACATTCGTACTCGCTTTATTACATCTTTTTACGTGATTTGTGCTGTGATATACTATTCATTCTGTTGTATATATGTGTGACTTGATTTTGGCACGTATATGATTGCTCGGTTTATGTCCTTTTATAAACCGGGTGTTACACAGGCTGTGCTGCAGAGGGCCCGCCACGGCGGAGCAGTGGCGTGTGTCGCTGGCAACCGGTGTTCCGGCCACCGGGGTGACCTACGGGCTCAAGGATCTAGCGCGACAGAGAGAAGAAGCCGAGCTGGTGCTCACCAAGGCTCGAACTCGAGCTGTGTGGCCGTGCAGGGGTGTCGACGTCGATGTCCGGCGGCGGCGCTCGGTGCTGTGCGTGTGGACTGGTCGATGTAGAGCTCCTCCTGCGTCAGGACTTCACGGGTCGACGCGTGGCGGCGCTGTGGAGCAGGACATGGGGTCAGGGCGGTCTGGAATTCCTTTCTTTCCTATTTCTTTCTAGTTTTCCTTTCCCTTTTCTTTTTCAAACACACTCAAACTAATTTGAATTCAAATGAAATTTGAATTCAAACCCTAGGCACTCAACCGAAGTAAAACTTATGCACCAGCATGAATGCACAAACAAGTTTAAACCTAGAAAAATTTTAATTCCTTAAGAAAAAAAATTAGATTAAATGCAAGCTATGAAAAGAAAAACATTAGAAACTTTATTAAAGCCAATTAACTTTATTATAAAGCTGGAATTTTACATTAGGGTGGATGACCTCCCGGATGAAGCATGCCTCCAACATCTTTCGCACCAGATCATGGATGAAGTCCTGCCTCTCCTGGGCCTGGCGCCGGATGTTCTGTTGAACTGGCCGCGCACCGGGGTGCATGCGCGAGTTGGTGCTCGATCACCTCCCTGGGGACCCCGGGCATGTCGGATGGTCTCCACGCAAACACACCGACATTCTCCCGGAGGAAGGTGATGAGCGCATCATCCTATTTCTCCCCCAGGTCGGCCCCTATGGTGACGGTCTTCTCGGGATCGTCCCCGAGGCGGACCATCTTGGTGAGGGCGGAGCTGTCGGGAGAAAGGCATTGCTTTGTTGACGAATGGGCGGATGACTCGGGGCACTCCACATCGTTAGAGGACGTGGTCACCACCGCCTCATAGAGTCGCTCGGCATAGTGCACCGAGCCCTTCACGTTGGCCTTGATGGAGATGACCCCGGTTGGGCAGGGGAGCTTGAGGGTGTTATAGGCGTAGTGGACCGCGGCCATGAACTTGGCGAGCGCTGGGAATCCAAATATGGCGTTGTAGGCGAGGTCAAAGTGCACCATGTCGAACGTGATGTTCTCCGTACAGAAGTTGTATGTTCCGCCGAACATGACAGGCAGCTCGATCTGCCCCAACGGGACGGTCTTCCCATGGGTCACACCACAGAACGGGGCAGAGGGGGTGAGCTTACGCTCCCTGATCTACATCCTGCAGAACACTTCCAGTGATTGGGAGGAGACCTGACATTGCAGATGGTGGGTGTCACGATGATTGGGAGGAGACCCACACCCGCCGTGTTGCAGGGGTGGTCGTTCCGATCGAACATGACGGGGGTGCTGGACCAATTGAGAGGTTCGAAGCACCGGGGTGCCGGGTACGCTGCGCAGACCTCCTTTCAGAGGAGCTTGGCCCTCCTCCGGGACAGTGTTGCACTCACCCCACCGAAGATGGTGGTGACCGCGTGCTGCGGCTCCTGGAAGCCCAAGCCAGCCCCGCCTGGGCCAGCCTGGTCGCGGTCATCGTGGTCGTCGTGGACGTCACGGCGATGGTCTCCGCGGCCCCACTGGCGCTCCGCCGCGAGGTCCTTGACGAGGCGGGACTCGGTGAGGTCGTGCTGGTTGGTGTAATGAAGCTCGCACCACTTGCCACCGTCTCGGCAGGGTGGGCTGGCTTCCTTTATCCACCTACAGGGTTCCCTCTGGGAGGTGGTTTCGGGCGTCCCTCTGCGGCCAAGATAGCGACAGCCTTCCTCTTGTTTGCCTTAGCGCCGGGCTTTGGGCCGTCACACGCCGAAGGCTCCTCAGGGGTGCCCCGATGCTTGACCCTGGCGTACGCCTAGGCCACCCGAGCGTACTTGTCTGCCAGAGCGAACAGCTCAGAGACGATTTCCTCGTTGTGGGTCTCCAGGTTGCCCACCAACCGATTGTTGGTGACGCCTTCGCTAAACGCCATAATGACGGTGGCCGGCGAGATACAGGGGATAGTGTTACGTAGCTGGCTAAAACGCTAGGTGTACTATGCAGAGTTTCGCCCTTGCATTGTCGGCCGGCAATGGAACAACCCAGAGAAGTTGGTGGCGAACTGCTCGTACAGCTCCCCCCAGGACCCGATGGATCCCGGTGGCAGGTTCATGAACCACGAGCGAACAGTGCCCCTAAAGGCGACGTGGAGGTAGTTGGCCATGACCTCGGGGCCTCCTCCGGCCGCTTGGATGGCAGTGGTGTAGATCTGGAGGAACTCCTCCGGGTCGATGGTGCCGTCATACTTTTCGGGCAGGTCCGGTCGTAACTTGGTGGGCCAATTGACCCGCCTCAAGTTCGCCATGAAAAGCCCGGTAGCTGGCCTTGTACGGGCCGATGTCATTGTCGGAGGTGGTGTCATTGCCCGTGGGCAAGCCAGATGACGCATGTTCGTCGGTGGCTTGGCGCCGCCTCTTCCGTGCTCTCTCCAGAGCAGTGCAGACGTCCTCGCTAGCCCTCACCTCGTTGAGGTGAGATCGGAGGTCAGGGGTTCCCCCGGCGCAGGTAGCAGATCACTAGGGCTACGTTGTGGGCTCCCCAAGGGTGGCGTTGGAGCTTTGCACCTTGGGTCCTGGCGCGGCCTTCCACACCAGGCTAGCCAGCTCATCTAGCCATTCCCCCTCAAGGGTGCCTGGTCCTGCCCTCAATGGAGGGTGGTGTAGCAGTGCACAGGCCACGGTGAGCACTTCCCCTAGGGGGAATGCTTCCGTGGCTGCGAGCCGGTGGACCTCGCCATGCCGCATGGCCCCATGCTTCCACGCAGAACTAGGTGACGTGGGCGTCAGCTGATGTCATTCCCCCGGACTAGGCCCTAGGGGCACCGAGCCGTGGTGGCACAGTGACATGAGATACCACCCATCGGACGGGCAGAATCGTAGTTGATGAGACCCCAGCCCCCAGACGAGGAGGGGCGCTGGAGAGCCCACGACACAGATGCACGTGTTCGTTGCCGCTCTCACCGTCTGAACGGGTGTAGCGGTCCACCATGGATTCCATGAGGTGGAGCTTCGCAGAAACTAAATCTTACGCGCTATACCCCCTACCTGGCGCACCAGCTAACGGTGGGTGATTACCGCAAGCAGGGATTCGTGGGAACCCACGTTTAGAGATTCGGTCAGGTGTATAAACCACGCAAGGATCTCCCCTAATGAAGTGGGTTGAGACGGTAGTTTTTAGAAAGGTTCAAGCCGCCCGGAGCCGTAATACCCTACGCCCGGTGTGTGTTGTGATTGGTTCTTTGACGATCCCGAGTTGGGGAGCCCAAGCCTGGAATGTCTGTATGAGTTTGGTCCTAAAAGAGCCGGTCCCTTACATGTCCTGGGACCTTCCTATTTATAGACTATATATGCCTACTCTATTGCTTCTCTAACTAGTGTGAACGCCCCCTTTGCATGATAGGCGCTATCTTCCAGACTGCCCTGCCCCTGTCAGGCGGGCAAGCATCTTGTCGGGCCTGCCGTAGCAGGCTTCTGGGGTTCCGCCAGTGTCAGAGACGTCCCGGGGTGACCTCGGGGAGTCCCGGGGTGTCCAGGGTGGCTGTAGACACTGACTAGTGGGTCTTCTCATCCCAGTTTGTTCCAGGGCAATATAGCCGGTCCTCGCGCTCCTAGGGGACGCCCGGGGTGGTGCGAGTGCGGCCACGTGGTCCTCTAGGGTCGTCCTGCGGACCCTCCTGGTCCGGAGTGACCCCGGTCAACCCCGGGGTGCTGCACAGGGTGACTCTGGCTTTTACCGTGATGGAGGCGCGGTAGATGACGATGGGTCCCGGCTACCATCCATGTTCAAGCTGATGGGACGGGCAGCTCAAGAATAGGCAATGCGCCGCCTATCATCTTATCTTCTGAGGGCATAGCATCCCCGTAATCATATTGTTCTTACGGGGAAGCCGCGCTCCCCCTCGGGCCCTGCATGGAGTCTGGCGGCGAGGCGCCGTACCCGTCTAGTTAAGATCTTTTAACCAGGCAGGTTTCTTCGAGGGGAAGGAAACATCCCCCGGGCTTCACATGCCGGGTCAGGCCCGGCCCGCTCTAGTCGGGTGCCCACCTACGTGGGCGGACGTGCCTGGTGGGGGCCCACAGCTGCGCTCGGCAAACGTCACCGACTGACGTGGCAGGTGGGTCCCATCTTCCTTAATTGCCCATGAATCCGGGGTTATGGGGACCCCATTCCCATTACGCTGACAGGGCTGAACTGGTGCAATTAATGCAAAAGTTCATGCCACGAAGTCGCCGTAGAATTGATAAGGACACCGCTACGCTGTCCAAATAATTTCCCAATCTTTCACGGTACAACTCTCCACAAGACCAAGTTTCTGAAATTAAACAATCACGGACTGGACTGGATAGCTGTATAATCCACACCAAAAATAATTAACTTGATCAACCACACACCAGCAATTGCAGCAACGGCCGAGACAAGTAATTATCACAGCAGCAATTTCAGGAACAACGCCAAGCCAATAAAATATATATATTGTATTCCAGCTCGCCGAACAAGGCCCAACAATCTCGTTTATCCGATCAAATAGGAACAGTAACAGTGACAGATAATAGATGGATTTGGCTTACAGTGATTGCAATCCAAACCCTAGACAAATCTTCCACCCGCGGCCACGACGAACCACGATCAGAAGATAGGGATCCACTGAAGAATCCGGAGCAACGCACCCAGGAAACAATCCTGATCACGCTCCCAATCACGATCCAGAAGAATCGGCAAGGTAGATGAGATCGGACGGCGTCGCGCTATTCGTAGGAGAAACCCTAGACAAGAGACACAAATAAAATCCAATCTAATCTCTACACAAAGGTCATTACCCTGGCTTTATGGCTCGTAGGCCAGCCAAACACCGAGCCCATCTTTGGCGTGCGCGCAGGCACCGGACCAGACTCGACTCAATTCTTATTCGGACTCCAAAAAAATACGCGACCAATCAAGACTCAAGAAAGACCTATCTCGAAGCTAACTATTTAAAAAGAAATACTAATTGCTATGTGAACTCTCGTTTAGCATATAGCTGCTTGCATGATACGTTGTCCAATGGATTAAAATATTCAAGCTACCATGCAATTACGCACTAGCAAGTGTGTCTGCCTGGTCACGCTCTTGAGGCTCATCTGATTAAATGGACTCGGTCACTTGGCCTCTTCTCTATTATATTCACCCGCACACAACCAATATGGATGAGCCCTTGGATCAGGTGGCTTCTTAAATTCACACATAATCTGTTCTTTGTGTAAATTATCTCCATTAAATATAATCTTGTCAGACAGAGTAGCAGTACCAGCTAGAGATCCTTCTTTCATCAAATTTTGCTTCACACCAAAAGAGTTCGTGGCACAAACTTTTTTCACTAATTGCACCAGTTCAGCCCAAATTGCACCGGGTTTCGCAAAGTAACGAAACGATCCCAAATGCACCCAAACACTACGAAACTCACAAAAACATGAGTTTAGGGTCCAATGGGGTGGACTAGGTGCGTTCGTTGCGAAAATGACCGACATGACCTTGTGGCACGAACATTTTTCACTAATTGCACCCGTTCAGCTCAAATTGCACCGAGTTTCGTACAATAACAGAATGATCCCAAATGCACCCAAACAATATGAAACTCACCCAAAAATGAATTTATTGTCCAATGGGCTGGACCAGGTGCGTTCCTTGCAAAACTGTCCGACACGACCTCGTGGAATGTACTTTTTTCAGTAATGTCACCAGTTCAACCCAAATTGCATCGAGTTTCGTATAGTAATGAAACGATCCAAGATGCACCCAAACAATACGAAACTCACCAAAACATGAATTTAGGGTCCAATGTAGTGGACCTAGTGCGTTCGTTGCGAAAATGTTCGACACGACTTCGTGCCATGAACTCTTTTCACTAATTGCACAACTTTCAGCCCAAATTGCACCGAGTTTCGTATAATATCGAAACGATCCCAAATGCACCCAAACACTACGAAACTAACAAAAAAAGAGTTTATTGTCCAATGGGCTGGACCAGGTGCGTTCGTTGCAAAAATGTCTCACACGACTTCGTGGCACGAACTTTTTTCACTTATTACACCAGTTCAGCCCAAATTACATCGATTTTCGCAAAGTAACGAAACGGTCCCAGATGCATCCAAACACTACGAAACTGACCAAAACATGAATTTAGGGTCCAATGGGCTAGACCATGTGTGTTCGTAGCAAAAATGTCCGACACGACCTCGTGGCACGTACTTTTTTCACTAATTGCACTAGTTCAGCACAAATTGCACCGAGTTTCGCAAAGTAACGAAACGATCCCAAATGCACCCAAACACTACGAAACTCACCAAAACATGAGTTTAGGGTCCAATGGGGTGGACTAGGTGCCTTCGTTGCGAAAATGTCCGACATGACCTCGTGGCACGAACATTTTTCACTAATTGCACCTGTTCAGCTCAAATTGCACCGAGTTTCGTAAAGTAATGGAACGATCCCAAATGCACTCAAACACTACGAAACTCACCCAAAAATGAATTTATTGTCCAATGGGCTGGACCAGGTGCGTTCGTTGCAAAACTATCCGACACGACCTCGTGGAACGTACTTTTTTCAGTAATGTCACCAGTTCAACCCAAATTGCATCGAGTTTCGTATAGTAACGAAACGATCCAAGATGCACCCAAACACTATGAAACTCACCAAAAGATGAATTTAGGGTCCAATGTAGTGGACCTAGTGTGTTCGTTGCGAAAATGTTCGACACGACTTCGTGCCATGAACTCTTTTCACTAATTGCACAAGTTTCAGCCCAAATTGCACCGAGTTTCGTACAATATCGAAACGATCCCAAATGCACCCAAACACTACGAAACTAACAAAAAAAGAGTTAATTGTCCAATGGGCTGGACCAGGTGCTTTGGTTGCACAACTGTCCGACACGACCTCGTGGCACGTACTTTTTTCAGTAATTGTCCCAGTTCAGCCCAAATTGCACCAATTTTCGCAAAGTAACGAAACGATCCCAAATGCACCCAAACACTACGAAACTCACCAAAACATGAGTTTGGGATCCAATGGGGTGGACTAGGTGCGTTCGTTGCGAAAAAGTCTGACATGACCCCGTGGCACGAACTTTTTCACTAATTGCACCTGTTCAGCCCAAATTGCACCGAGTTTCGTACAGTAACGAAACGATCCCAAATGCACCCAAACACTACGAAACTCACCAAAAAATGAGTTTATTGTCCAATGGGCTGGACCAGGAGCGTTCGTTGGAAAAATGTCTCACACGACTTCGTGGCACGAACTTTTTTCATTAATTACACCAGTTCAGCCCAAATTGCACCGAGTTTCGCAAAGTAAAGAAACGGTCCCAAATGCACCCAAACAATACGAAACTCACCAAAACATGAATTTAGGGTCCAATGCAGTGGACCTAGTGCATTCGTTGCGAAAATGTTCGACATGACTTCGTGCCACGAACTCTTTTCACTAATTGCACAAGTTTCAGCCCAAATTGCACCGAGTTTCGTACAGTAACGAAACGGTCCCGGATACACCCAAACACTACGAAACTCATTAAAACATGAGTTTATGGTCGAATGGGGTGGACCAGGTGCGTTTGTTACGAAAATGTTCGACATGACTTCGTGGCACAAACTTTTTTCACTTATTGCACCAGTTCAGCCCAAATTGCACCGAGTTTCGCAAACTAACGAAACGATCCCAAATGCACCCAAACACTACGAAACTCACAAAAACATGAGTTTTGGGTCCAATGGGGTGGAATAGGTGCTTTCGTTGCGAAAATGTATAACATGACCTCGTGGCACGAACTTTTTTCACTAATTGCACCTGTTTAGTTCAAATTGAACCGAGTTTCGTACAGTAACGAAACGATCCCAAATGCACCCAAAAACTATGAAACTCACCAAAAAATTACTTTATTGTCCAATGGGCTGGACCAGGTGCGTTCGTTACAAAAATGTCTCACACGAATTCGTGGCATGAACATTTTTTATCTAATTACACCAGTTCAGCCCAAATTTCACCGAGTTTCGCAAAGTAATGAAACGGTCCCAGATGCACCCAAACAATACGAAACTCACCAAAACATGAATTTGGGGTCCAATGGGGTGGACTAGGTGCGTTCGTTGCAAAAATATCCGACATGACCTTGTGGCACGAACATTTTTCACTAATTGCACCTGTTCAGCTCAAATTGCACCGAGTTTCGTACAGTAACGGAATGATCCCAAATGCACCCAAACACTACGAAACTCACCCAAAAATGAATTTATTGTCCAATGGGCTGGACCAGGTGCGTTCCTTGCAAAACTGTCCGACATGACCTCGTGGAATGTACTTTTTTCAGTAATGTCACCAGTTCAACCCAAATTGCATCGTGTTTCGTACAGTAACGAAATGATCCAAGAAGCACCCAAACACTACGAAACTCAAAAAACATGAATTTAGGGTCCAATGTAGTGGATCTAGTGCGTTCGTTGCGAAAATGTTCTACACGACCTCGTGCCATGAACTCTTTTCACTAATTGCACAAGTTTCAGCCCAAATTGCACTGAATTTCGTATAGTAACAAAACGATCCAAAATGCACCTAAACACTACGAAACTCACCAAAACATGAGTTTAGGGTCCAATGGTGTGGACTTGGTGCGTTCGTTGCGAAAATGTCCGACATGACCTCGTGGCATGAACTTTTTTCACTAATTGCACCTGTTCAGCTCAAATTGCACCGAGTTTCGTACAATAACGGAACGATGCCAAATGCAACCAAACACTATAAAACTCACAAAAAATGAGTTTATTGTCCAATGGGATGGACCAGGTGCGTTCGTTGCAAAAATGTCTCACACGACTTCGTGGCACGAACTTTTTCACTTATTACACCAGTTCAGCCCAAATTGCATCGATTTTCGCAAAGTAACGAAACGGTCCCAGATGCATCCAAACACTACGAAACTGACCCAAACATGAATTTAGGGTCCAATGGGCTAGACCATGTGTGTTCGTAGCAAAAATGTCCGACACGACCTCGTGGCACGTACTTTTTTCACTAATTGCACTAGTTCAGCACAAATTGCACCGAGTTTCGCAAAGTAACGAAACGATCCCAAATGCACCCAAACACTACGAAACTCACCAAAACATGAGTTTAGGGTCCAATGGGGTGGACTAGGTGCCTTCGTTGCGAAAATGTCCGACATGACCTCGTGGCACGAACATTTTTCACTAATTGCACCTGTTCAGCTCAAATTGCACCGAGTTTTGTAAAGTAATGGAACGATCCAAATGCACCCAAACACTACGAAACTCACCCAAAAATGAATTTATTGTCCAATGGGCTGGACCAGGTGCGTTCGTTGCAAAACTATCCGACACGACCTCGTGGAACGTACTTTTTTCAGTAATGTCACCAGTTCAACCCAAATTGCATCAAGTTTCGTATAGTAACGAAACGATCCAAGATACACCCAAACACTATGAAACTCACCAAAACATGAATTTAGGGTCCAATGTAGTGGACCTAGTGCGTTCGTTGCGAAAATGTTCGACACGACTTCGTGCCATGAACTCTTTTCACTAATTGCACAAGTTTCAGCCCAAATTGCACCGAGTTTCGTACAATATCGAAACGATCCCAAATGCACCCAAACACTACGAAACTAACAAAAAAAGAGTTTATTGCCCAATGGGCTGGACCAGGTGCTTTGGTTGCACAACTGTCCGACACGATCTTGTGGCACGTACTTTTTTCAGAAATGGCACCAGTTCAGCCCAAATTGCACCGATTTTCGCAAAGTAACGAAACGATCCCAAATGCACCCAAACACTACGAAACTCACCAAAACATGAGTTTGGGATCCAATGGGGTGGACTAGGTGCGTTCGTTGCGAAAAAGTCCGACATGACCCCGTGGCACGAACTTTTTTCACTAATTGCACCTGTTCAGCCCAAATTGCACCGAGTTTCGTACAGTAACGAAACGATCCCAAATGCACCCAAACACTACGAAACTCACCAAAAATGAGTTTATTGTCCAATGGGCTGGACCAGGAGCGTTCGTTGGAAAAATGTCTCACACGACTTCGTGGCACGAACTTTTTTCATTAATTACACCAGTTCAGCCCAAATTGCACCGAGTTTCGCAAAGTAAAGAAACGGTCCCAAATGCACCCAAACAATACGAAACTCACCAAAACATGAATTTAGGGTCCAATGCAGTGGACCTAGTGCGCTCGTTGCGAAAATGTTCGACATGACTTCGTGCCACGAACTCTTTTCACTAATTGCACAAGTTTCAGCCCAAATTGCACCGAGTTTCGTACAGTAACGAAACGGTCCCGGATACACCCAAACGCTACGAAACTCATTAAAACATGAGTTTATGGTCGAATGGGGTGGACCAGGTGCGTTTGTTGTGAAAATGTTCGACATGACTTCGTGGCACGAACTTTTTTCACTTATTGCACCAGTTCAGCCCAAATTGCACCGAGTTTCGCAAAGTAACGAAACGATCCCAAATGCACCCAAACACTACGAAACTCACAAAAACATGAGTTTTCGGCCCAATGGGGTGGAATAGGTGCTTTCGTTGCGAAAATGTATAACATGACCTCGTGGCACGAACTTTTTTCACTAATTGCACATGTTCAGTTCAAATTGCACTAAGTTTCGTATAGTAACGAAACGATCCCAAATGCACCCAAACACTACGAAACTCACAAAAAAATTACTTTATTGTCCAATGGGCTGGACCAGGTGCGTTCGTTACAAAAATGTCTCACACGAATTCGTGGCACAAACATTTTTATCTAATTACACCAGTTCAGGCCAAATTCCACCGAGTTTCGCAAAGTAATGAAACGGTCCCAGCTGCACCCAAACACTACGAAACTCACCAAAACATGAATTTAGGGTCCAATGGGCTTGACCAGGTGCGTTCGTTGCAAAAATGTCCGACACGACCTCGTGGCACGTACTTTTTTCACTAATTGCACTAGTTCAGCCCAAATTGCACCGAGTTTCGCAAAGTAACGAAATGGTCTCAGATGCACCCAAACACTACGAAACTCACCAAAACATGAATTTAGGGTCCAATGCAGTGGACCTAGTGCGTTCGTTGCGAAAATGTTCGACACGACTTCGTGCCATGAACTCTTTTCACTAATTGCACAATTTCAGCCCAAATTGCACCAAGTTTCGTACAGTAACGAAACGATCCTAAATGCACCCAAACACTACGAAACTCACCAAAACATGAGTTTAGGGTCCAATAGGGTGGACCAGGTGCATTTGTTGCGAAAATGTTCGACATGACTTCGTGGCACAAACTTTTTGCACTTATTGCACCAGTTCAGCCCAAATTGCACCGAGTTTCACAAAGTAACGAAATGATCCCAAATGCACCCAAACACTACGAAACTCACAAAAACATGAGTTTTGGGTCCAATGGGGTGGAATAGGTGCTTTCGTTGCGAAAATGTATAACATAACCTCATGGCACGAACTTTTTTCACTAATTGCACCTGTTCAGTTCAAATTGCACCGAGTTTCGTACAGTAACGAAACGATCCCAAATGCACCCAAACACTCCGAAACTCACCAAAAAATTACTTTATTGTCCAATGGGCTGGACCAGGTGTGTTCGTTACAAAAATGTCTCACACGAATTCGTGGCACGAACATTTTTATCTAATTACACCAGTTCTGCCCAAATTGCACTGAGTTTCGCAAAGTAATGAAACGGTCCCAGATGCACCCAAACACTACGAAACTCACCAAAACATGAATTTAGGGTCCTATGGGCTCGACCAGGTGCGTTCGTTGCAAAAATGTCCGACACGACCTCGTGGCACGTACTTTTTTCACTAATTGCACTAGTTCAGCCCAAATTGCACAGAGTTTCGCAAAGTAACGAAACGATCCCAAATGCACCAAACACTACGAAATTAACCAAAACATGAGTTTAGGGTACAATGGGGTGGACTAGGTGCGTTCGTTGCGAAAAAGTCTGACATGACCACGTGGCACGACCTTTTCTCACTAATTTCACCTGTTCAGCCCAAATTGCACCAAGTTTCGTACAGTAAAGAAATGATCCCAAATGCACCCAAACACTACGATACTCACCAAAACATGAGTTTAGGATCCCATGGGGTAGACAAGGTGCATTCGGTGCGAAAATGTCCGACACGACTTCGTGGCATGAACTTTTTTCACTAATTGGAGCAGTTCAGCCCAAATTGCACCGAGTTTCGTATAATATCAAAACAATCCCAAATGCACCCAAACACTACGAAACTAACCAAAAAAAAGAGTTTATTGTCCAATGGACTGGACCAGGTCCGTTCGTTCTAAAACTGTCCGACACGACCTTATGGCATGTAATTTTTTCAGTAATGGCACCAGCTCAACCCAAATTGCATCGAGTTTCGTACAGCAACGAAATGATCCCAGATGTAGCCAAGCACTACGAAACTCACCAAAACATGAATTTAGGGTCCAATGCAGTGGACCTAGTGCAATCGTTGCGAAAATGTCCGACACGACTTTGTGGCACGAACTTTTTTCACTAAATACATCAGTTCAGCCCAAATTGCACCGAGTTTTGCTAAGTAACGAAACGGTCCCAGATGCACCCAAACACTACGAAACTAACCAAAACATGAATTTAGGGTCCAATGGAGTGGACCAGGTGCGTTCGTTGTGAAAATATTCTACACGACTTCGTGGCATGAACTTTTTTCACTAATTGCACCGGTTTCAGCCCAACTTGCACCGAGTTTTGTAAAGTAACGAAACATTCCCAAATGCACCCAAACACTATGATACTCTCTAAAACATGAGTTTAGGGTCCCATGGGTGGACGAGGTGCATTCATTGTGAAAATGTCGGACACGACTTCGTGGCATGAACTTTTTTCACTAATTGTAGCAGTTCAGCCCAAATTGCACCGAGTTTCGTAGAATAACGAAACGATCCCAAATGCACACAAACACTATGAAACTCACCAAAAAATGGGTTTATTGACCAATGGGCTGGACCAGGTGCGTTCGTTGCAAAAATGTCTCACACAACTTCGTGGCACGAACTTTTTTCCCTAATTATAGTAGTTCAGCCCAAATTGCACCGAGGTTCGCAAAGTAACGAAATGATCCCAGATGCACCCAAACAGTACGAAACTCACAAAAACATGAGTTTTGGGTCCAATGGGGTGGAATAGGTGCTTTCGTTGCGAAAATGTATAACATAACCTCATGGCACGAACTTTTTTCACTAATTGCACCTGTTCAGTTCAAATTGCACCGAGTTTCGTGCAGTAACGAAACGATCCCAAATGCACCCAAACACTACGAAACTCACCAAAAAATTACTTTATTGTCCAATGGGCTGGACCAGGTGCGTTCGTTACAAAAATGTCTCACACGAATTCGTGGCACGAACATTTTTATCTAATTATACCAGTTCAGCCCAAATTGCACCGAGTTTCGCAAAGTAACGAAATGATCCCAAATGCACCCAAACACTACGAAATTCACAAAAACATGAGTTTTGGGTCCAATGGGGTGGAATAGGTGCTCTCATTGCGAAAATGTCTCACACGACTTCGTGGCACGAACTTTTTTCACTAATTATAGTAGTTCAGCCCAAATTGCACCGAGGTTCGCAAAGTAACGAAATGATCCCAAATGCACCCAAACAGTACGAAACTCACAAAAACATGAGTTTTGGGTCCAATGGGGTGGAATAGGTGCTTTCGTTGCAAAAATGTATAACATAACCTCATGGCACGAACTTTTTTCACTAATTGCACCTGTTCAGTTCAAATTGCACCGAGTTTCGTACAGTAACGAGGTGCTTTCGTTGCGAAAATGTATAACATAACCTCATGGCACGAACTTTTTTCACTAATTGCACCTGTTCAGTTCAAATTGCACCGAGTTTCGTACAGTAACGAAACGATCCCAAATGCACCCAAAAACTATGAAACTCACCAAAAAATTACTTTATTGTCCAATGGGCTGGACCAGGTGCGTTCGTTACAAAAATGTCTCACACGAATTCGTGGCATGAACATTTTTATCTAATTACACCAGTTCAGCCCAAATTGCACCGAGTTTCGCAAAGTAATGAAACGGTCCCAGATGCACCCAAACACTACGAAACTCACCAAAACATGAATTTGGGGTCCAATGGGCTCGACCAGGTGCGTTCGTTGCAAAAATGTCCGACACGACCTCGTGGCACGTACTTTTTTCACTAATTGCACTAGTTCAGCCCAAATTGCATAGAGTTTCGCAAAGTAACGAAACGATCCCAAATGCACCCAAACACTACGAAATTAACCAAAACATGAGTTTAGGGTACAATGGGGTGGACTAGGTGCGTTCGTTGCGAAAAAGTCTGACATGACCACGTGGCACGACCTTTTCTCACTAATTTCACCTGTTCAGCCCAAATTGCACCTAGTTTCGTACAGTAACGAAATGATCCCAAATGCACCCAAACACTACGATACTCACCAAAACATGAGTTTAGGGTCCCATGGGGTAGACAAGGTGCATTCGGTGCGAAAATGTCCGACACGACTTTGTGGCATGAACTTTTTTCACTAATTGGAGCAGTTCAGCCCAAATTGCACCGAGTTTCGTATAATATCGAAACAATCCCAAATGCACCCAAACACTACGAAACTAACCAAAAAAAAGAGTTTATTGTCCAATGGACTGGACCAGGTGCGTTCGTTCTAAAACTATCCGACACGACCTCATGGCATGTACTTTTTTCAATAATGGCACCAGCTCAACCCAAATTGCATCGAGTTTCGTACAGCAACGAAACGATCCCAGATGCAGCCAAGCACTACGAAACTCACCAAAACATGAATTTAGGGTCCAATGCAGTGGACCTAGTGCAATCGTTGCGAAAATATCCGAAACGACTTTGTGGCACAAACTTTTTTCACTAATTACATCAGTTCAGCCCAAATTGCACCGAGTTTTGCTAAGTAACGAAACGGTCCCAGATGCACCCAAACACTACAAAACTAACCAAAACATGAATTTAGCGTCCAATGGAGTGGACCAGGTGCGTTCGTTGTGAAAATATTCTACACGACTTCGTGGCATGAACTTTTTTCACTAATTGCACCGGTTTCAGCCCAACTTGCACCGAGTTTTGTATAGTAACAAAACATTCCCAAATGCACCCAAACACTATGATACTCTCTAAAACATGAGTTTAGGGTCCCATGGGTTGACGAGGTGCATTCGTTGCGAAAATGTCGGACATGACTTCATGGCATGAACTTTTTTCACTAATTGTAGCAGTTCAGCCCAAATTGCACCGAGTTTCGTAGAATAACGAAACGATCCCAAATGCACACAAACACTACGAAACTCACCAAAAAATGGGTTTATTGTCCAATGGGCTGGACCAGGTGCGTTCGTTGCAAAAATGTCTCACACGACTTCGTGGCACGAACTTTTTTCACTAATTACAGTAGTTCAGCCCAAATTGCACCGAGTTTCGCAAAGTAACGAAATGGTCTCAGATGCACCCAAACACTACGAAACTCACAAAAACATGAATTTAGGGTCCAATGCAGTGGACATAGTGCGTTAGTTGCGAAAATGTTCGACACGACTACGTGCCATGAACTCTTTTCACTAATTGCACATGTTTCAGCCCAAATTACACCAAGTTTCGTACAGTAACGAAACGATCCCAAATGCACCCAAACA
The DNA here is from genome assembly GCF_016808335.1 of Panicum virgatum. Lineage (NCBI taxonomy): Eukaryota > Viridiplantae > Streptophyta > Magnoliopsida > Poales > Poaceae > Panicum > Panicum virgatum. Next base: position 25,418,980 of record NC_053150.1, on the reverse strand, counting down.
CTATGAAACTCACCAAAACATGAGTTTAGGGTCCAATGGGGTGGACCAGGTGCATTTGTTGCGAAAATGTTCGACATGACTTTGTGGCACAAACTTTTTTCACTTATTGCACCAGTTCAGCCCAAATTGCACCGAGTTTCGCAAAGTAACGAAATGATCCCAAATGCACCCAAACACTACGAAATTCACAAAAACATGAGTTTTGGGTCCAATGGGGTGGAATAAGTGCTTTCATTGCGAAAATGTATAACATGACCTCGTGGCACGAACTTTTTTCACTAATTGCACCTGTTCAGTTCAAATTGCACCTAGTTTCGTACAGTAAAGAAACGATCCCAAATGCACCCAAACACTACGAAACTCACCAAAAAATTACTTTATTGTCCAATGGGCTGGACCAGGTGCGTTCGTTACAAAAATGTCTCACACGAATTCGTGGCATGAACATTTTTATCTAATTACACCAGTTCAGCCCAAATTGCACCGAGTTTCGCAAAGTAATGAAACGGTCCCAGATGCACCCAATCACTACGAAACTCACCAAAACATGAATTTAGGGTCCAATGGGCTCGACCAGGTGCGTTCATTGCAAAAATGTCCGACACGACCTCGTGGCATGTACTTTATTTCACTAATTGCACTAGTTCAGCCCAAATTGCACAGAGTTTCGCAAAGTTATGAAACGATCCCAAATGCACCCAAACACTACGAAATTAACCAAAACATGAGTTTAGGGTACAATGGCGTGGACTAGGTGCGTTCGTTGCGAAAAAGTCCGACATGACCATGTGGCACGACTTTTTTCACTAATTACATCAGTTCAGCCCAAATTGCACCGAGTTTTGCTAAGTAACGAAACGGTCCCAAATGCATCCAAACACTACAATACTCACCAAAACATGAGTTTAGGGTCCCATGGGGTAGACAAGGTGCATTCGGTGCGAAAATGTCCGACACGACTTCGTGGCATGGACTTTTTTCACTAATTGGAGCAGTTCAGCCCAAATTGCACCGAGTTTCGTATAATATCGAAACAATCCCAAATGCACCCAAACACTACGAAACTAACCAAAAAAAAGAGTTTATTGTCCAATGGACTAGACCAGGTGTGTTCGTTCTAAAACTGTCCGACACGACCTCATGGCATGTACTTTTTTTAGAAATGGCACCAGCTCAACCCAAATTGCATCAAGTTTCGTACAGCAACGAAATGATCCCAAATGCAGCCAAGCACTACGAAACTCACCAAAACATGAATTTAGGGTCCAATGCAGTGGACCTAGTGCAATCGTTGCGAAAATTTCCGACACGACTTTGTGGCACGAACTTTTTTCACTAATTACATCAGTTTAGCCCAAATTGCACCGAGTTTGGCTAAGTATTGAAACGGTCCCAGATGCACCCAAACACTACGAAACTAACCAAAACATGAATTTAGGGTCCAATGCAGTGGACCTAGTGCGTTCGTTGCAAAAATGTTCAACCCAAATTGCACCGAGTTTCGCAAAGTAACGAAATGGTCCCAGATGCACCCAAACACTACGAAACTCACCAAAACATGAATTTAGGGTCCAATGCAGTGGACCTAGTGCGTTCGTTGCGAAAATGTTCGACACGACTTCGTGCCATGAACACTTTTCACTAATTGCACAAGTTTCAGCCCAAATTGCACCAAGTTTCGTACAGTAACGAAACGATCCCAAATGCACCCAAACACTACGAAACTCACCAAAACGTGAGTTTAGTGTCCAATGGGGTGGACCAGGTGCATTTGTTGCGAAAATGTTCGACATGACTTCGTGGCACAAACTTTTTTCACTAATTGCACCAGTTCAGCCCAAATTGCACCGAGTTTCGCAAAGTAACGAAACGATCCCAAATGCGCCCAAACACTACGAAACTCACGAAAACATGAGTTTAGGGTCCAATGGGGTGGACTAGGTGCGTTCATTGCGAAAATGTCCGACACGACTTCGTGGCATGAATTTTTTTCACAAATTGTAGCAGTTCAGCCCAAATTACACCGAGTTTCGTACTGTAACGGAACTATCCCAAATGCACCTAAACACTACGAAACTCACTAAAAATGAGTTTATTGTCCAATGGGCTGGACCAGGTGTGTTCGTTGCAAAAATGTTCGACACGACCCCGTGGCACGTACTTTTTTAACTAATTGAAACGATCCCAAATGCACCCAAACACTACGAAACTCACCAAAACATTAGTTTAGGGTCCAATGGGGTGGACTAAGTGCATTCGTTGCGAAAAAGTCCGACATTACTTCGTGGCACGAAATTTTTTCACTAATTGCTCCTGTTCAGCTCAAATTGCACCGAGTTTCGTACAGTAACGGAATGATCCCAAATGCACCCAAACACTCCAAAACTCACCAAAAAATGAGTTTATTGTCTAATGGGCTGGACCAGGTGCGTTTGTTGCAAAAATGTCTCACATGACTTCGTGGCACAAACTTTTTTCACTAATTACACCAGTTCAGCCCAAATTCCACAGAGTTTCGCAAAGTAACGAAATGGTCCCAGATGCACCCAAACACTATGATACTCACCAAAACATGAGGTTAGGGTCCCATGGGGTGGACGAGGTGCATTCGGTGCGAAAATGTCCAACACGACTTCGTGGCCTGAACTTTTTGCACTAATTGTAGCAGTTCAGCACAAATTGCACCGAGTTTCGTACAATATCGAAACGAGCCCAAATGCACCCAAACACTACGAAACTAAAAAAAGAGTTTATTGTCCAATGAGTTGGACCAGGTGCGTTCGTTGCAAAATTGTCCGACACGACCTCGTGGCACGTACTTTTTTCAGTAATGGCTCCAGTCCAACCCAAATTGCATCGAGTTTCGCAAAGTAATGAAAAAGTCCCAGATGCACCCAAACACTATGAAACTCACCAAAACATGAATTTATGGTCCAATGGAGTGGACCAGGTGCGTTCGTTGTGAAAATGTTAGACACGACTTCGTGGGATGAACTTTTTTCACTAATTATACCAGTTTCAGCCCATATTGCACCGAGTTCCATATAGTAACGAAACGATCCCAAATGCACCCAAACACTATGATACTCATCAAAACATGAGTTTAGGGTCCTATGGGGTGGCCGAGGTGCATTCGGTGCGAAAATGTCAGACACAACTTCGTGCCCAGAACTTTTTTCACTAATTGTAGCAGTTCAACCCAAATTGCACCGAGTTTCGCACAATATCGAAACGATCCCAAATGCACCCAAACACTACGAAACTAACCAAAAAAGGGTTTATTGTCCAATGGACTGGACCAGGTGCGTTTGTTGCAAAACGGTCCGACACGACCTCGTGGCACACACTTTTTCAGTAATGGCACCAGTTCAACCCAAATTGCATCGAGTTTCGTACAGTAACGAAACGATCCCAGATGCAGCCAAGCACTACGAAACTCACCAAAACATGAATTTAGGGTCCAATGCAGTGGACCTAGTGCATTCGTTGCGAAAATGTCCGACATGACTTTGTGGCACGAACTTTATTCACTAATTACATCACTTCAGCCCAAATTGCACCGAGTTTCGCAAAGTAACGAAACGGTCCCAGATGCTCCCAAACACTACGAAACTCACAAAACATGAGTTTAGGGTCCAATGGGAAGGACTAGGTGCGTTTGTTGCGAAAATGTCCGACATGACCTCGTGGCACGAACTTTTTTCACCAATTGCACTTGTTCAGCCCAAATTGCACCGAGTTTCGTACAGTAACGAAACAATTCCAAATGCACCCATACACTATGATACTCACCAGAAAAACAGTTTATTGTCCAACGGGCTGGACCAGGTGCGTTTGTTGCAAAAATGTCTCACACGACTTCGTGGCACAAACTTTTTTCACTAATTACACCAGTTCAGCCCAAATTTTACCGAGTTTCGCAAAGTAACAAAATGGTCCCAGATGCACCCAAACACTACAAAACTCACCAAAACATGAATTTAGGGTCCAATGGAGTGGACCAGGTGCGTCCATTGTGAAAATGTTCGACACGACTTCGTGGCATTAATTTTTTTCACTAATTGCACCAGTTTCAGCCCATATTGCACCGAGTTTTGTATAGTAACGAAACGATCCTAAATGCACCCAAACATTACGATACTCACCAAATCATGAGTTTAGGGTCCCATGGGTTGGACGAGGTGTGTTCGGTACGAAAATGTCCGACACGACTTCGTGGCATGAACTTTTTTCACTAATTATAGCAGTTCAGCCCAAATTGCACAGAGTTTTGTACAATATCGAAACGATCCCAAATGCACCCAAACACTATGAAACTAACCAAAAAAAGAGTTTATTGTCCAATGGGCTGGACTAGGTGCGTTCATTGTAAAAATGTCCGACACGACCTCGTGGCACGTACTTTTTTCATTAATGGCACCAGCTCAACCCAAATTGCATCGAATTTGTACAGTAACGAAATGATCCCAGATGCACCCAAACACTACGAAACTCACCAAAACATGAATTTAGGGTCCAATGCAGTGGACCTTGTGCATTCGTTGCGAAAATGTTCGACACAACTTCGTGGCATGAACTGCTTTCACTAATTGCACCAGTTTCAGCCCGAATTGCACTGAGTTTCATACAGTGCCATGGTTCTCATGGCAAGAGCTCGGGCTTTAAGTCCGGAGCAGGACTCTCCAAACCTTTGGTTTTGTTGTCATCGCCGGATGGAGTTCCTGATGAAGACACTTTCATTCGCCATTACTTCTTGGTGGCGGGTTTCGTTTTGATCGCTTTCACCTCCGATTCCTAAAATTCTTTATGCAGGATTCTTCATCTTGCGTTCTTGTAGTTGTGCACCCTGATTCCCTTGTGGATTCATAGTCGTTCTATGAGCTTGGCAAGGATATCGATTGTGGGGGTTGATGTCTTTTGCTCTTTCTCGGATTTCCTCCGGTTGAAAGTTCTGATCTGGAAACATTGTTCGACCTTCGGTCTGAAGGCGAACTTCTCTGTTTGCCCATTGAAGTTGAGTTGGATTTCTCCAGCTCCCACATCAATGTGTGCATTTGCGGTACTCAAAAACGGCCTCCCCAAGATGAGAGAGGTCTTGGCGTTGACTTCCATGCTGAGGACGACGGAATCAATCGGAATGGTGAAGTTCCAGATTTTCACCAGAACGTTCTCCGCAATTCCCGTGGGGTAGCGGACTGATTAATCCGCTTGCTGCAAGCACATGGCAGTAGGCGCAAGCGCATGATAATTTAGTTTATCATAAACTACCTTAGGCATGACGCTCACGCTTGCTCCCAGATCATTAAGAGCATGTGAAAAGTGTTGGCTCCCAATTGAACACGTGATTGTGGGACATCTTGGATCCTTCTTCACCTATAGAGGATCGAGTATAGCTGTGCTACATTCCTCTGTGAGTTGCACGACCTCGGTGGTGGGCAGGTTTCTCTTATTCCCAAGAATATCCTTGATATACTTGGCATAGATCGGGACCTGCATAGTGTCAAGAAGTGGTATGTTGACATATAACTTCTTTATTACCTCGATGAACTTGCCGAATTGCTCGTCGGCCACCGGCTTCCTTATCCGTTCCGACAATGGTAAGGTAGTAGTGTCATGAAACTCCCGTGAAGTTCTAGGGGGTTCCACGGTTTTCTCTTGGGCAGTAGTTGTGTTGGACTCCTCGGCCTCCTCCTGATCTTCGTCTCTGTTGACAACCAAAATTGGCACAGGTCGAACATACCATTCTGACCGGTGCCTACGAGCGGTCTGACCGGTCTGGACCTTGTAGCCGGTCCGGCAACCCCGACTGGTCTGACCGGTAGCTCTGACCGGTCATACCGGTGTACCTGGAATCCAAGTAGAATTAGGACTCTTGTAGATTTAGATCTATAAAAGGTTTCCTTGTGGGATAAGTCCACCCCACCCTATAAATATAAAGGGTCACGATCGAGTGAGGATATCCAATCGATCAAACACAAAAACCTTTTATCTTTTTATTTTCTCTTGCCCTAGCTTTTGCAATCTACTACTTGCTGTTCCTCCTTCGTCTCTACGTCGATTGGGGGCATTCTAGGTGGACTGCTGACCCTAGAACAACCCTCCGTGCGCCTGCCCCGATGGGTCTTCCCGGGCTAACATTCATAGGTTCATCGTCGTTCTCGCCGGCGGCGACCAGTCTGACCGCTCACTATAATAACCGGTCTGACCGGTCTACGCAGGAGGCACTGCAGCGAGCTCTTCCTCGCGCTGCACGTTCGAGTGTGTCTATGTGTTGATCCCCAAAGGCGTCAACATACTTATTGGCGACTCCGCTAGGGATAGAGTCAATCGGTTGCCATGGCTGGTAAAATTCCTAAACCTAGTGATGCTGATGCCGCCAACATCAAAAGGCCGACTGTTCAGCAACTTTCGGCCGAACATCAGAAGGCTCTTGATGACATCCAAAAGAAGATCAGAGAAGTGAAGGAGAAGGAGATCCAGAAGCTAGAGGAAGAAGCCATGAAGCAATACATCTCGCACTTCTCCATCGACCGTCAAGGGAAGGTCACACCGAATGCCACCTTCCATGCTTCACAGTTTGAGGTACAATTTGATGAGAACGAATAGCCTGCTCTTACTTCAGAAATAGCTAATGACATAAATGATGATGTTTCTTCTCATGTTAATAATAAGTTAGAATTTATTGGTCAAAATTTTCATAGTATATTTGATGATCGATTTAGTCGGATAGAATCCCATCTTGGTATGAAGCCTATCGATAGTGATAACAATGCATCTACATCTAATACCGATAGGGCAATGGATGGTTCGGCTAATTGCAAAAGTCCAACTAATAATGATTTAGTAATTAATTTGGCTAACCAGCATAACTAAATTAATTTTAATTCCACACCTCATGCAAATGTGCCCCATGGGGCAGCAAGTTCGTTGCAGCATTCTACGCCGCCGAATTTTGCTCAACATCATGGTGTAAATCAGCCTATGGCCGATGATTTTGGATCTGGCAATATTAAAGATGAAGTGATTAAAATCTTTAGACAAACTTTTGGTATAGATCCAAAAGAAAGATGCCGATCATATAAGAGACTATACCCGGAAGAATATGAGCATGTTGCATATCCATAGGGTTTTAAAATTCCTGAATTTGTTAAATTCACAGGTAATGATAGTAGAACTACATTGGAGCATATCGGCCAATTTATTATACAATGTAGGGAAGTTACTACTATTGATATTTACAATTTGAGATTGTTTCCTTTATCTCTATCGGGTGTTGCATTTACTTGGTTTATTTCATTGCCACCCAATTCAGTTCGCACATGGGCCGATTTAGAGCAAAAATTCCATTATTATTTCTTTAATGGTGAAACTGAGTTGAAATTGTCACATCTTACATCGGTTAAGCAAAAGATACATGAAGGTGTTGCTGAATATATTAGAAGATTTAGAGATATTAGAAACTGATGTTATAGTTTAACAATTTCTGATAGAGACTTGGCTGATCTAGCTTGTGCTGGTTTACTTGATTTTCATAAAGAAAAGCTAGATGGACAAGAATTTCTAGATGTTAGTCAAGTTCTACAAAAGGCTCTGGCTAATGAAAGCCGAGCTAAAGAGGCTAGAAGTTTGCAAAAATCCAATGAAAAACCTAATCGTCCTGTTTATGTTCTTGGTTGTGAAATAAATTGTTCGGGTGATGAAGGCAATAATGTTTATGCTGTTGAATTTGCTTGGCCTTCTAATGATAAACCTTGCACTTGCGGTTCTCTTAAGCCGATTCAAAAAAATTAGCAAGATAATATTAAGTTTAATTTTGATGTAGCAAAATGTGATCGCATATTTGATGAGTTAAACAAATTGGAATACATCAAATTGTCTCATGCTATTCCTCTGCTTGAGGAATTAAAGCGGCATGCTTATTGCAAAAGGCATAATTCGTTCTCTCATGCAACCAATGATTGCAATGTGTTTCGAAGAAAAATTCAATCGGCCGTTAATGAAGGATGATTGGTTGTTCCATAAATGCAAATTGATAACAATCCTTTACCTGTGCATACAGTTGAATTACAGAATCCTAAGATTTTAATTTGGCAAAATAGAGCCGAATCAACAAAGGGGAAGAATGTGATCATTGGTGAACCAAGATCTGAACAGAAGAAGAAATCCCTTGAAGCTTCATCAAAAAGTTCAACACTCGGGGCAAGATCAGAAGAAGGGTGCCAGGTCTGTACAGACCGGTCTGGTGACTGGTCACACCGGTCCCTCTGGAGGTTCAGTTCTCGGGGGGCACGAGCAGCAAAAAAGGACGGGTCTGCACAGACCGGTCTGATCGGTTTGACCGGCCTGGAGACCGGTCTGACCGGTCATTATGAGAGCTCTTGAAAAAATTCCAGAAACACCAAAAAGAAAAGGCCGAGTTTCAAGGAACTCTTGGCCAAGTATGAGGAGAAAGGAGTTACTCAGAAACAGAAGAAGCGACCATATCAAGCTAAAGATACAAATCCACCATCAGAGCATCGTGAGCAGTCGGCTTCTCATTTGCAACAAGGTAATAATGCTTTTGCGCCATATTCATTTGGTGGGCCGGTTGCTCCATGGTTCTGGTCGTATCCTTACTATTACACACCTTTGGATTATAGTAGAATGTCTGTGCGTCCATACTTTATTCAATATTCTTCTACATATTCAAGTTATGGTGCTTTTCAAAGACCAATTGTTGCTAGCGATAATCCATTCAAAAGCAAAATTGATTGTAGCATGGAGGGTGAGAAAGATGTGAAGCAAGACAACCAATATTTATAGCCGAGGTGGTGTCCCTCAGGCTTACCTCACACTCAAAAGAGGAGGCTACAATGGATGCGCAAGAAGGAGTCCATGGAACAACAAGAGGAGGATGTACCAGCAAGGTCGGCGACCATGAAGCAGGTATGGAGGCCTAAGCAAGTTGTTTTGTCATCAGCTTGAAGAAGAAGCAAGATACGGCCAATAGAATTTATCGCCCTTAGAACAAAATATGGCCGTTGCATGTTTATCATCGTCCTTAGACAATTTTGGTCCAGAGGCTTATTTTTTACCATGCTAGCATCACCAAAAAATAGGGGGGCATATGTTGACAACCAAAATTGGCACAGGTCGAACAGACCGGTCTGACCGGTGCCTATGAACGGTCTGACCGGTGCCTACGAATGGTCTGACTGGTCTGGACCTTGTAGCCGGTCCGGCAACACCGACCGGTCTACCTGGAATCCGAGTAGAATTAGGACTCTTGTAGATTTAGATCTGTAAAAGGTTTCCTTGTGTGATAAGTCCACCCCACCCTATAAATATAAAGGGTCACGGCCGATTGAGGATATCCAATCGATCAAACACAAAAACATTTATCTTTTTATTTTCTCTTGCCCTAGCTTTTCCAATCTACTACTTGCTATTCCTCCTTTGTCTCTACATCGATTGAGGGCGTTCTAGGTGGCCTGCCGACCCTAGAACAACCCTATGTGCGCCTGCCCCGACGGTCTTCTGGGGCTAATGTTTGTAGGTTCGTCATCGTCCTCGCTGGCGGCGACCGGTCTGACTATATGAGTCAAGTAATTCTTGGAAGTAGCCGTCATGACGTCAAAGAACTTCTTGGGAGCTTCTTCCAAACGCTCCACCAAGGACTTGTTACTCGATGGCTCCTCCTCGGAATCTACCATATCCACAATGACCTGAACTACTGCCACCAGTCGAGTATGGTCACTCGAAGAGCCTGATACAAGGATATATCAATGAATATCATTTGATGAAGCAATATCAAGATAAGGACTAAAATACTCACAGGCTTGTGCAATCTGCAACTGTTCTTGAAGCTTCGACTTCTCTTCTTGGAGCTTGGATTTCTCTTCCTCGAGGCTCTTGATCTGCCGCATCATGTCACAAAGTTCTAGATGATGCTTTCGGTTTGCTTCATACAGCTTGTTCCGAGCAGCAAGGGATTCATCTAGTCGTTTGGCAATCAGGGCATTCTGCTGCTCCAGGGTTTTCCGATTGTCAACAGTCTTATATAAAGCATGAGACTTCAAGAAAGACCGATTGGCAACATCCTGTAACATACAACACATGACTGTTCAGATATCACCAACTACTCGACAAAGGCAAGCTGCAGTAGAATAAGGTTTACCTTGGTGTACTTAAATCTCCATTGCATATAGTCTGCGAGCTTCTTCATGTTATCCACAAACAACAATGGATCGTCAAAGAGCTCCTTACCCAATTCTTCTTGGGTAGATTGTGGCATTGACTGAAAGGGTACTAGTTGAACAGTGGGATTCTTCGACCCTTCAGCTCTATCACTACCAAGTCCAGCAGCATTTGAAGTACCATCCATAGTTGGAGAAGGAGTAGGTGCGGGTACCTCAAGAGAAGGAGTAGGTGCGGGTACCTCAAGAGCTCCTTATGAGTGTGTGTTTACAAGTGAGGATGGGGGGCCTATTTATAGCTGCTCAAGGTCGGTAAACAGGTATCCGCTACAAGATCACGCTACCCCTGACTTGGCTTGAACTTCATGTGAAAGGGAAGCTTCTGTGTCTGACTTGTGGGGCCGGGTGGCCTGGCCTAGGCCAGCCGGCCTGGCCCTGCTACCATCTGTCCACCGACTTCGTATGGACGGCTCTTGATCACTCCAGGAGGTCGGTAAGTCTGGTAGTTTCCTCGTATGCAAAATTCCTATGCCGGGCAGCTCGGGGGAGGCCGGGCGGCCTGGCTCCAGGGCCTGTTGGCCCTCCGTTTCACCGATGTTGCAGATCAATGCTCCACAATGCCTCTGAGTTGGGTAGTTTCCCCATTTGACGAGCACTGGCTTGTGCGTCCTTTGCTTGATCCGCATGCCTTCCGGATCCACCATCTGAATCTAAGATATTCGCCTCGCTCAGGAGCATTGTGGGCATGTCACGTTACTCCTGTAAAAAGATTGCACCCCTGTATGTTGAGGTGTCAAGCCGACCGGCACAGTTGTGGCCGGGCGGCCTGGATTTTCTCCGTTATCGATCATCTTTGGACTGTGATCTCCTGCAGGAACAACTCATCCAAAACTTGTGGAACTTATTAGAAACAAATAAAATATCTATGGAACATGGTGCAAGATCTCAATTTATTCCTGAGAAGTTGACGATCAGAATGTGAAATAATGGCCGTCAACAGTAGCTTTGTTAAGCGTTTGAATGTACTAACCACATGCCGAGAAATATGATAATCGGTAAGCTTAAGTACCTGATTGGACCGTGGAGTGGGACATACCTCCCCACCGTCTTTACTTTGGTACCATCTAGCTAATGCGTGGGTGCAAAGTCTGTATATTCTGTAGTCGAGGGCGGTTGGTATGTACCGCAACACAAGAAGAAAGGGGAAAAGTCATGTGGGTGGCGTAGTTCCCCATACGTGTGTGTTAGGTTTGCCTTTGAAGGTTAAAAAATTCGACTCGAATCGTCCATTTCTCACGGTTTGGGACTGCTTAACACTTTTGTCACATAGAGTAACAAGTGGAATATGATGATGATGAATATTGTTGTATGATTAATGTTTTTACTACCATGCTTGTTTAGAAATAGATGCTTATCTAGAATGGTTAAATGAACTAGAATATGGAAGTCTAAAATCTGAAATTAAGGACTTACTCTTAGTTGCTTTTCGGCAAAACAATCCCCTCAAGCCAAAAAGCCTTGCATGTCTAGTTAAGTGCACTAAGTATATCCGTTGACGGGTAAGCCTTGCTGAGTATTAGTATACTGAGCCTTGCTAGTGGCTTTTTTTTAAGGTTTTGCTTTTGAAGCTACATTTGCTGGTTTAATTATGTTACCTCCGGGTTGGTATGTTGAGTGGGATGGTTCCTCAGCCGGCGCTGATACTGATCCTAAAGCTTGATGTCTCGTATGGGCTTTATCATGACATCATGGCTTCGTTAGTTACTACGTTTTTATCATTCCACTGAATAATGATACTCTGATGAAAATGTTGTAGTATAATACTCTATAGTACTTGTCTTATTTCAGTACTGGTTTGCAATAATTAATTCCCGCTAAAAACTCTGTGGTGTATGAGATGCTCTGTGTTGTACTCTCTGGGCTCGCCTTCGTGTGAGTTGTTGCCTATTTCGATCCCAGTTAGCGTGGATTTAATTGAGACTTTACTCGAGGAACTGATGCAGTAGTGCGAGTTGGATCAGAGTTGCCTAGCAACGATGATAAGCGCTATCGGGTCAGTTTTATTTCGGGTGGTTCTGCCACATCATGTTAGCATCAATTTGGTCCCGCAGTTTATGATATCGATTTGGGGGTTTTCACTGAGTGGATGGATTTGGGGTTTAATCAGTTGAATCAGATTACTATATGTAGTCTAGATCATTACTGTGATATTGTATGTAGCAATTTTAGCGAATGTAATGTCGATTTCACGTGGCAGATTGGATTTTTATATTTTCAAGTGCGGATTGTATGTATTAGAATCAAGTTGAATGTACATTTTTTAGCATTTGTACTACAGTGCATTGATTCTGTGGATATTAATTGGCATATGTCATGTGTATCGTTGATGAAGAATGTGCTGTAGTAGCACTCTTCTAGTTTGGATTTAGGATATATAATCAGTTACATTGATTAATTTAACACTTCCAATCATTCATGTTAAATTATATCAATACTGACTATATATAGCATAAAATGGATTGTAAATCTGTTTTGAATTGTTTGAGATTAATTTAGCACTTGCAATCATTCATGTTAAATTATATTAGTACTAACTATATATAGCATAAAATTGATGGTAAATATGTCTTGAATTGTTTGAGATTAATTTAGCACTTGCAATCATTCATGTTAAATTATTTCAATACTGACTATATAGCATAAAATGGATTGTAAATCTATGAGTTGTTTGAGATTAATTTAGCACTTGCAATCATTCATGTTAAATTATTTCAATACTGACTATATATAGCATAAGATGGATTCTATATCTATTTTTAATTGTTTGAGATTAATTTAGAACTTGCAATCATTCATGTTTGAGATTCTAATAGTGACTCTAATTTTGAAGATTCCTGAGCACCGCTATGTCTTCAGGGTGAATGACAAGATTGCAGTTCATTGCTCATTTTCTACTGACAGCGATGGGAGACTGGAGAATGGCCGAAGCCGACGAAGATGGAGGTGAGATATGGCGCCCGTACATTAAGATTCCTAAATTCCAATTATATATATGCTAACTTGTCCCTTTGTGAATTGATAGCTGAAGCGGAAGGCCGAGAATATTCGTGTCCTCCTCAAGCGCAAGTATTTCCAGCCATCGGCACCCTCCTCCTCCTCCTCAAGGGAAAAGAAGAAGGTGGTGGATTGTCAATAATAGTCCCTAGCTAGGCTATAGGGTATAACCTATGTAGTTGTACAAATGTGTCATGATTTAACAACTTATGTAATCATTAGTTAAGTACTGCTTTTGTGTGCTAGCCTTGTGCTTGTGCCTGATGGACAACTAATGTAGTGTTTAGTGAAGTTGCATTGGCACTATTGTGGTACCTTATGTAATATATGTTCCTTATGTAGTTATAATATCTATCTTTGATCTATTTATCTCTACTGAATGGTTGTGTTCTTGAGTGTCATAATTCTATCAACAGTGAAAATGGAATTATCTTGCTTGAAATTTTGGCCTCAAATCATATTTAAGCCATCTATGACTTTGACAGGAATATACTTTTTTTGCAATGTTTCACGAGTTTAGATCGTTTCCCCCCTAACATTATCACTGACGTGTGGGCCCAATGCACCGCCGGGCCCATGCGTAAGTCTCAAAGACCGGACCGCCTATCCAGAATGCACCTCTTCCTCATCTGGTTCCTTCGCTGACATCGTCACTGACCGCCTATCAAGATTCCTCTTCTTCCTCATCTGCTTCCGTCCACCTCTCCACCTCCAGATCGACCTAATCCGTCTCCAACTCCACCTCCACCAAAACCTCCACCTCGACCATGGCAGGGACCTCGAGCAAAACCCCAACCTCCAGCGAGATGCCCACCCACTTCTACACGCATCACAAAAATGGTCGATTCGCAAAGAAGAAGGGCGGTGCCGTGACAAAGAAGAAAAAGGGCGGTGCCATGAAGGGGAACGAGTGTCGTAAGATGTGTATGGTGGGCGGTGCCATGAAGAAGGACCGCAACATGAAGAGGGAGAGGAAGGAGGCATGTCGTGCCTTTGCCACATCCACATCCCAACCCCGGGCGTACTCCGCGAAAATCAAGGTACACTTCGCTACGACCTCGTGTTCGATGGATTAAGTTTTAGGGGAAATTTGTACTCACATGTCCATTTCCGTTTGATTGGATATGTAAGTCAAATAGTTGGATATGGAGATGCTACAGTAGTGCATTACCCTACATGTACAGTACTTTTCCTGCCTTAGCACACTGAACCTAATCAATACATGGCCTTAGCATTACTCATCGTTTGCAGCAGCGTGTTAGTTAGTATTGAATCTCTATGCATTTCATTGCCATTGGATATATTGCGATGGCATTTGATCAGTTGTAAATAATGATTAGGTGGTACTGCATCAATGAAAAAAAATAGATTATATATTTAAATTTTAGTCCCAGTATTTTTTAAAGATCCCTGCAATTGATTCACTTAGATGATATTATCTGCACCTGTGAATTTTCTGATATGTTCAGTGAGGATTGACTAAGATAACTGGCCAGCAAGTTTATAATTTGTTCTGTAGTTCTGCCTCATATATGCACATCAATTTTAGTATTTTGCAAGCCATATTTACATTTGTTTCTTCTAATCTGTGCCATTGTCCTAGAGCAACCAGTCGGCGCAAGTTAAGACTTGTGCCATCATCGACTACTCAGAGTCGGACGAAGAGATCACAGAATCCCTGCGTAACACATATGGGAAGAACTTCAGGAAGATCAGGCCACGGGTCACACGGATTTGTCGATCACGTGCTGCCAGTGTGGCTAATAAGCCTAAGGCAATCGAGATCAAAAGCAAGATAGAGTCAGAGTCGGATGACACCTCTGAGACTGATTTCGACTCTGATAGCGACTCTAAACCTAACATTAGTGAAATGGTATGTGTCTCCTCTGCCCCTCTCATTTTTTGATCAACAAGTAATGCATCTGTGCCTTACATGCTAAATTTGTGCAAGTGCAGAACAACATTGATGAGATCAAGTCTTATTACATGACTTAGGTGAGAAGGTCCCAAAAACAGTTCGAGGAAGCTATCTATGACATTGGCAAACTTCAGATGGAGATTAAAAAGAAGGAAAATGCTGCAGCACCACCTACTAGGAAGAAGAGGAACCTGGGAGGTGTGAAGTAGATAGCCATCATCAGTAGTAGATAGGGTCCAATGCTTTTGAGTTGATGAAACTGTGAAATGGTCCATAACCCTAAACTTAAATCTGTCAATGTTGGGTTGATGAAACTTCTAGTAAAAGTATGTTATGGTTGGTCTGATGAAAATCATATTTTTGTAGTGTAATGGTGGATGACCCATGCTCTGTGGATTCAGCCAAGTGCTGTTGTTTCTACTATTTTGCTGCATGCATGATCTCCATAAACAAATTTGTGATTGCTCTGTGAATTCGGCCAAGTGCTGCATGGTTCGATGTGAAGAGAAACACATGACAAAAACAATCATGAGTTCATAAAACAATGAAATCTAAAGGGAAAGTTCTCAAAATTGAAAATAATTGTCATTTACGTCTTTTCTATATGAAATCGTGCACCTCTCTGCCTCCCACTGGTGGGACTCACCCTATGAACCAAGACAAAACATATTCCCCTTTGACACCGATAGGTGGGACCCACTGCATGCAGTAGGCGGGAATTTTTTTCGCTCAGCAAGTTTTGTCTCAAAAAAAAATTTCAAATCCCCACTTAAGTTTCATATCCCGCTAGATCAACCATCAAATATCGCGGCCCTCGTCCCCATTTTCTCCAAAAGCACGCGACAGCTGAGATCGGGTTTTTTGTGAGGATGAAGGGAACGAGCAGGCCTGAGGGGGAGAACTGTTCATCTCTACCCTAGCGAGTCCATCCATGCCAACTCCTTCCATGTCCGGCGAGGGAGAACCCAGGGCATCACGACGTGTGGTCCAAATCGAGCAAGCCGATATTGCTGACAATATGAGTACCAAGTGCGTATCCGCCTCTAATACATTGTAGGGTTTGCTGGCTTTCTGCAGAAAACCGTATGCAATAGATATGTTGTTGCCTCCATGAAATCCATTAGATATGTGTCTAAGCCCATATATGTAGGGTTTGTGCAGAAAAAATTGAGTTCAAACGCCTCCAATCCTGTAGTCATGTATACTACCTACACCATGGGTTTGTAGGACGACAAGCAGTCGCAATGATTTCATGTTTCCAATGTCGTATTAACATTTATGTGCACACACAGAACATCAAACAAGACAAGTGAGGTGTGGAATGTAACCATCGAATTCCGTGGGGTAGATGGAACAGGTGATCACATTGTCTTTGATGAGTTGGATAAGGGTCAACTAGACCTTTACGCCATTACCGGTTTCAAAGATCAGCTTGGATATGCGACGCGGGACTACATGTACTACTAGAGGAGAAAACTAGATGATACCAGTACAACGTCTCTTCATGCAATTGATGTCAAACCCAGAGCAGCGGAACTGCTTATAGGCATAGATTGTTCTAGAGTAAGGGATAGCGCATGGATGTACCTTACCTCTCTTGTAACTACCCGAAAAGGCATAGGACTAGTTGCAGTACAAGGAAACTATCCAATCGTGTTGTAGTAGGTCTCCAACTTTACTCGGCTAGGACTTTCCATGTAACCTTGTCCCTCCGGATATATAAGGGCGGGCAGGGACCCCCTCAAAACACATCAATACCTAAGGCAATACAAGCAACCACACAGGACATAGGGTATTACGCATCTCGCGGCTCGAACCTGTCTAAATCCTTGTGTTCCTTGCACCATCGAGTTCCACAGCAGTTGATCCCTACCTACAAGCCTACTGCCAGGTAGGGGATTCGGCGAGTTCATCAGGGAATTCGATGGCCGGATCAAGCGATGCCAACAACATGCCTAAGGGTACAACCCTTGTTTTTGGTTCATGGGCTTGCATGGCTGATGGATCGGGCGGCTTCTCTAGCCACCTCATCATGCCCAAATCGCCTGAATCGAAAACCAGCAACCAATCCGCCGAAACTAGCAATGCTGCAGAACTCGACGGAAAACAAGCTCTACTCGAGCTCAATTCGGATACCACTAAGAATGTGTCGACTCCAACTCGAATTCATGAGTTAGATGAGTCCGATACAAACTCTGATTTCGAAAATTCCCAGTTTTCCGAAACCCGCAGAAAATACGTGGCTTATCACATGTCAATCAAACGCCCTAAGATCGTCAACTCAAAACTACTCGAAGGAGTAGATCGGGTCTCACGATCAATCTAGGGTTCCATCAAGCTTGCAGAATCTGCTATCAGCTCACCAATATCTGACTTCCATCACTTTACATTTCTGTCAAACCTTACTTTTGCGCACAATCAACCTTTTAAATTCTGTAATGACGCACCTACGCTAAGGTAAGAAGGTAAGTGTGGCAGAACCACCTGAATTATCCCGGCTCAAGTGCGCTGGTCATCACCATAAAGATAAAACCGACTCAAACGCACTTCAAATGGAACAATTCTTGGTTTGTCGGGTAATGTCCCGATACAACCATCGGATTTCGGATCGAACAAGCGTACCCCGCACGAAGGCAAGTCCAAAGATATTACAACCACAAATTTTACAACACAGGCATAACAGTTATTACAGCAAATTCTAAAGCATTATTACAAGTACAAACTTAGTAAAACAGTTATACAAGCCAAGTTCAAGGTTCAGAGTTTAAACAGCGGAAGAAAACACGACGACTACAACACGTCGCAAAAGGATACCGAACTAGCCCAAGTAAGGTATCACTCGTCACGGTCATTGCCGGCCGAAGACGGATCCCACTCTACGGACCAGCCAGCAGGCAAAGAGCAGGGATAGGTCAATCTAGCGATCTGATCCTCAAAACTCATACCCGAAAAAGGTTTCAACAGCAAGGCTGAGTATACTAATACTCAGCAAGACTTAACCGTCAATGGATATACTTAGTCCACCTTAACTAGACTATGCAGGTTCTGTGAGGCTCTGGGTTTCTTTTGCTAAAAAGCAATAAAGAGTAGGTCCTTAATTTCAAATTTTAGCTTTCAATATTCTAGTTGATTAACCATTCTATGTAAGCAATTACTTCTAATCAACCATGGTAGAATTTTAAGTAAACATCAAGATTGATCATAATAATGTTGCTCTTATTACTCTGTGTGGCAAAAGGATCAAGCAGTCCCAAACTGTGGGAAGCAGACGATTCGAATCGAATTTCAACCTTGCAAGGTAAACCTAACACACACGTCTGGAACAACATCGGGTCGTTCCCAAACAACCGTTTGCCTTTCTTTCCGGCTTGTGGATAGAGTCACTCTCCCCGACTACAGGGCACCAACTTCCTCCCTGCACCCGTGGTGTTGATCAACATAAACATAATTAAAAACCTATTTCTAAGAGAGAGTGAGAGGTAATATCGACTCCTCGGTCCGATCAGCTACTAGGCTTACCACGTACCATATTTACGGCATGTGGCTAGTACGTTCAAAAACTTAACCACAACTACCACACACCACGGCCTTAGCAAAATTCATCAACTCAGACAGGGTCTCAACCAAGGTCATGATATCGAACATGACCCCGTCCGACGTCCTTATAGTTATTGCAGAAAGTAAACAAGCAACTCCTATAGAGCTCGCGAGTGACAGGCAATCACTCGACTTTTACCGGTTCTATAAGCATAGCAAATACTCGGACTCAAGTCTAGTGTTCAGTACATAGGTTCCAAGGATCATGCATCTAGGGTTTCAATTCAACTCCTAAGAACTGTAAATGCACAAGTAAATAATATATAAAGTGCATAATTTGAAAACTGGGTTATGTCCAAGGATTGCCTTCTCGGTAGTCGCTAACTAGATCAGCCTTGGGCTCTTCCGAACTTTAGTCAGGGGCTTCAGTTAGAGCAGCAACGTTCATCTGGGCTTCTTGATCACCTCCTTCAGATTCCGGGATCAACTCGTACGTCCCGTCAGCTAACACCGTAGTATCTATATGTGATGCAAGAACAGTATTATAAACATACACACGATGTGGTGAAGCTGCAGTTAACACTAAGCAAACAAAATTAACACACACATGGGCAATCGTTTATAGAGTAGATAACTAACATTTCTAACTACACAAGGCATCATGATCAACGGCACAAAAGAAGCTCACTGACTTCATAAACAAGTTGTAGTGGTTCCTATAGCACGCAAGTCATGGTTTGCTAATAAATAAACAACTCAGCACACATTTAGTAGTAAATTCAGCAAAACATTACATCAAACAGAAGGTAACCAGAGTAATCTATCCTGCAAAAATCACGCCATTTCATGTAGCCAATTAATCAGAATAAAGCAATTATTCAGATAGCACCTAGAGCAAGATTGAATTCTTCAGATTAAACTAGAGAAAACCAGAAGCTAAAAATTAATCAAGAGGTCTACACAGAGCTAACATAGCTACTGTAAATTTTTCAGAATTTAATCTGCAAATAATTAATTCTGAGAAAATAAACAAAATAGAGAGTGATCTAACAAGATTAAATTTTAGCTTCTGTTCTAATCATGAACTGGTCCTCAACTTCTACAGACAGTAACATATGACTAAAAAAAGGCTCTTCAAAAATTATCAGGATTTTCTAATCAAGGAAACTATTTATCATGATTAAAGCTCACTTAACAAGCATTAAATCATAACTATAGTTAAACATGAGTACTGACCACGAAATTTTTATAGTAACACTAGAGTCTCATGAGCAATTCACCATAAAAATTTTACAGAAAGACATGGTTTCAAACATCAGTTAAGAAAAAGATAAAAACAACTAGTATTTATGCACTACTAACACAAATCTATTTTTACAGCAAAAACTTTCAACAAACACCCAACATATTATGATTCTACTGCAAAGACCTCTTCATGATGATTCCAAAACATCAAGATTTACATCTTTTTTATTTATCTACGAATTTCTATGGAATTTCAAAGTTTACAGCAAAAATAACAAAGAGGTCCCTGCTAACATTATTCACTTGAGTCTTGAGCTATTCAGATAACCCCCTGGGTTTCTTTGAATTCTAGCAGGGAGTCCTCGGCCGTGGTCAGAGAGGGGGCGGGTGATTTGACCGCCGATCCCGGTGATCCTGGTCACCGGCGGCGAGGGAGAGGTTGGGGAAAACGGAAAGGAGGCCGAGGCGAAGCTCTGGGTACCCTTGGTTCGCGAAGAGATGGCTGGAGGTAGGCGGTCCACGGCGGACAGGGATGCGGCAGCGGAGGTGCTCATCGGCGGGGGTGCTCCGGTGGTGGATGGTCGACGAGAAGCGGTCGGGAAGATGCTTGAAGGTGAGGCGGAGCTATTGAGGTGAGCAGGCGGCGGCGGAGCTCTGTGCGGCGGCGTTCTGGGGCGTCGGAGCGAGGAAAAAGCGAAAGAGCGAGAGGATAAGCTTGCTGGGGTACTTGTAGTGCTCATGCGCGCACAAGAACGAGGGCCGGGGCTCTGATTTGGGTTTGCCACTGCGACGGCGAGGTGGCGGCCGGCGGGTCGATCTGTGCGCGTGGCAGAGCAAGGAGAGGCACAGCGCGAAGGCAAAGGGCGGTGGAGAAGGTCGGGCGCGACGCGTGGGAGGGTTCTGCAAGCAGGAGGTGGCCTCCCGGCCGTTCCACAGCGGCGGCGGTGCTGAACAGTGGCGGCGGTGAGAGAAACAGAGAGGCAGGTAGGAGGTGGAAGAATGGGGACTTCTTTGCAATTTCAGAAACTTCCAGGGATCTTACTGTAAACCAGCAATAACTTTTAAACTAAAGCTCAAATGAAAAAGTGCCCAACATGAAAATTGTTCAACTTTTCAAGGTCTACAACTTTGATGTTGTACCAAAATTGATTTGACCAAAGGTTAAAGAGTTATTTTTGAAAACATAGGAGATATTTTGAATTCAAAGGACTTTTTTCTTTTTCAAGGTAAATTCACTTTAAATTTAGGCTGAAATGAAAGATTTCCTGCCATGCAATGATTGCACTGAATTTTGCAAATAAACCCTCCACAAAAGCTATAATCACACATCCTATTCAAATATAACTATAGAGATGACCCTGAAACAATTCATAATTACACAAAGGTCCTTAAAATTTTCAAATAGGCCCTTGCTCAAACAATTTGACACATGAAGCACATGAAATAAATGCAGTTTTATTGTGCAGACACCTAGGGTGTCACAGTAAGGATCCTCAGTCAGCTGAGGGAGTCTGACCTTCCCGTTAGTGATGCGAGCCGAACACTACCCTCAAGCAGTGGCTTACTTGAGATACTGCCAATATACCAACTATTAGTTGACTATATTGGGAGTAAAGTATACTCAGTCAGCTGAGGGAGTCTGACCTTCCCGTCGGCGATGCGAACCGAACGCTGCGCTCAAGCAGTGGCCTACTTGAGCTACTACCAATATACTGACCATCGGTTGATTATATTGGGAGTAAAAGTACCCCGTGAATACGTTGCCCCGGTAGCGTATGAGCACTGTCCATGCAGTGTTGGACGCATGGATGCCGCTTCTATAGTGAGCAGTAATGTATGGGAATGCTTTCATGAGTGCTGGCATGAAAGGTTCAATGCATATATATGTTCTGTCAATCTTCTGTAGGTACACTAACCGCGATTTGATAAGTTAAGAACGGTTAGAATTTATCGACTAGATATTATAGGAAGAGACGTATCTATGTTATGCCACCATAATAACCATGTAAGCCCAACAATAGTTGGCAATTGTTTATCTTGTGAGGGAGAATAGATTGTGCATGCATAGTTTGATGATGTTTGATTTGATTCCTAGGATTTGAATTTGTTACATGAGCCTTTTTAAGGAATTATAGCGTGGATCTTCATGAATATGTCTTAGTATGATTAAACAATAAGTTGAGTTAAAACTCGATATTAGGAGCATGTTTGTTGAAACACTTAGACTTTCTTGGAGTTAAAAGATGGAATTGAGTCATGCCTTCATCCTTAGCCCCATCTTGATGTCATAATGATCTTTTCGTTCCATAGAATCTCAAAAGATGAACCAGTACTATTTGTGGTTTGTTTACTTCCTGAGTCTTGTGAAATCATATAGTCTTTTGAATCAGAATCACATTTTCCGCAGTCTTCTTAAAAGCTTTATTTGAGAAGTCTCGAGATAATCATATAACTCACATTTGAATCTTTTTTATTCAGATGGCGGACCTTCCGAGTATCTTCTGGAATGATGATGGATATGCTCATACTGATTGCCTGTACTAGGAGGGCTTTCCTAGGATTTTGTGGGATATGCTTCATATTTTCCACTACCTAGAACCACCCCGGTACAAGGGACGACAGTTTTCTGAGGATGGAGTTCAGAAGTGCAGTGCCACCATGACCATTCCTCAGCACCCTACTTTGGCTTTGCCGCCTATTGAGATTGAGGTGCTTGGATATCGCCTTGTGGACGCTTTTTAGACAGCAGCCCTCAAAGCTATTACCACCTTCTGTGAGCACCATCCGAATGAAGTGGCCGCGTATCCTATTGGCTTGTTTCCGGCAGTCAATGCTGGCAATGCAGAGTGGCTCTTCAGGACCACCCACTTTGGTCACTTATCTGGAGATGTGGCTGATGAGACTATCCAGGCGGTGATTAGGTATATGAATGCCCAGTATCGCTATCAGGTCCTTCAGCAGAGGCACATGGATCAGGTGATGGACTTGGCCTAGACTTTTCAGCGAGGTCTTAGCCTGAGAGACACTCAGATTCAGGGGCTTAATGAAGCTGTTGCTGGGAGAGATAAAGCCATTGCACAGTACGAGCTTCAGGTTCTGGAGCATGGTGCTGAAATAGTGCAGCGCAACACGGTGATTGCTTTTCTTCAGGAGCAGGTTCACGAGCTCCAAATGGAGCTGGGTGATGCTATAGACCATATTGGTATGCTCCATGAGCAGCCAATACCCCCAGTTGTCCCAGCCGAGCCTGCAGCGGAAGAAGAAGACCCAGAGAAGATTGAGGGAGTCTCAGAGATAGATTCTGAGCACGCTCCTGCCGAGCCTAACCCTCAGCCGGACGACTCTTCCTCCGGCAGTGCTTCCTCTGTGGGCAACCTCGACGACTTCTCGGCATCTTAGAATTCTCCTAGATAGCATGTGATCTTCCTTGTTGTAGTATATGTAAATAGGAAATGAAATGTTGTAAAATAGCCCTTGGAAGGAGTACCACATGTTGTAGCATATGTGGTAAGGAAGTGTGATGCTAGATTTGTAATATAAAGACTACCTTGGATGTAATATAAGTAGTGACTACCAGTTTGGAAATCATGACCTTTCTGCTAGCCGAATTTTTATCTCTTCATCTGTGCATTTTTAGGCTGTTTGATGAATACCAAAGTTGTTGAAAATTTTGTAACTTGGGTGTTCACCAAATTTTAGCCTATTTGGATCTGTGTAGCTATATTTATAGTCAAAACACTACCATGATCCCTATTGAAAAACAGCATAGCACAGAACGACGAAAAGTGAATTTTTAGGTTACCTTCCTTACTATTTTGCTTGTGGAGTTGAATACCGAAATGATAGAGTACGAAGTTATCTAATAGCTGACCAATTTTGAGCTATGTTGGTTGAGCAAATGTTTGTTATGGTTTTTGTGTTACACCGCATTTTGCTAAATTCTGCTAATTTTGTTTTGCTGTCCAATGTATGATCATTGCACATACCATTGATTTTGGGAGCAAAGATAATGTATCTAATGGATGTCTTCCATAATTACAGATGGTTGGTCATACCCGTGGATCGCCCGAAGACTTTGCCCGTGAAACTGGCAGTGGATCTCAGTAGCCACCGCCGCCACCGCTGATTCTGGCTGAGCTATTGGCCATGCAAACCGAATTGCTTCGTCAGCTGGTGCAAGGGCAGCATAATCCGCCACGCCAGCAGCAGCGTGGAGGACGTGATGAGCAACCAGCGGGTTACCAGGAATTCTTTGGTACCCAACCTCCGCTGTTCAGCCGGACTGAGGAACCATTGGACGCCGATGCTTGGCTCCGTACTATTGAGTCCAAGTTTGCCTTGCTAGCAGTACCTTGTGCTGATACGAACAAGGCTCAGTTCGCCGCCCAGCAGCTTTGTGGCACCGCTCGCATTTGGTGGGATCACTATTGTGCTATGCAGCCTGTTGGACATGTTATCTCTTGGGAGGAATTCTGGAATGCCTTTAGGACACATCATATTCCCGAGGGACTGATTGAGAGGAAGTTGAATGAACTCTTGGCTTTGAATCAAGGGACCCGCACTGTTCTTCAGTATGCACAGGCCTTCAATCACCTATGCCAGTACGCGGGCCATCATGCAGATACTAACGCCAAGAAGCGCGACTGTTTTCGTCATGGCCTCAACACCAAGCTCAAGGAACACCTGAACCTTGTTCAGCCAGATACTTATAATGAGCTGGTCAACAAGGCCATTACTCAAGAAGATTGTATCGCCGCGCACCGTGCCGAGAAGAAGTGAAAGGCACCAACGGGACCCTCGAGTGCTCAGCCACCAAGGTATCGTCTGGTGCATAATACTCCACCAAGAGCTCCACAGAGAAATGCCCCAACGGGCTTGTTTGTTTTTAGGCCGCCTCAGCAACAGGGAGGATTCAGACCTCCAGTCTTTCAGCAGCCGCAGCAATTTGGCCCAATGCCAAATGCCCCACAGTTCAATCGCGGGAATGGTGAAAATCTATGTTTCAATTGCGGCAGCACTTCCCATTTCGCCAAGAATTTCTCGCAACCCAAGAAGTCTTATCGAGGGCAGAACTCCAACCAGAACAAGGGCAAGGGCAAGAAGCAAATGGTGCAAGTCCGACAGGGGCGAGTTAATTTCACTACTCTTGCAGAGCTTCCCGAAGGAGCACCAGTCATGTAAGGTACTTTCTCTATCCACAATAAACCCGCAGTCATATTATTTGATTCTGGTGCAACTCATAGTTTTATAAGTGCCAAATTTGGAGCAAGGGTAGGATTGGATTTTTGTCATACCAAGAGATCTTACATGATAGCAACCCCAGGTGGGAAGATAGCTTCCAATCAAATCATTAGACATGTGCCAATTAAATTGGGTAGCAAATTGATAAAGACAGATTTGATCTTGTTGAACTTAGAAGGGATGGATGTTATTTTGGGCATGGATTGGATGACTAGACATAAAGTACTATTAGATATCTCTTCCCGAGCTATCGAGATAGATTCACCTTATCAAGGAGCCACCATACTCTATCTGCCACAACGAGAGTGCTTCAACTCTTGTTCCTATGCCATAAAAGAAATTAAAATTGAAGATATTCCTGTTGTGTGTGAGTATGCAGATGTATTTCTAGATGACTTGCCTGGAATACCCCCTGATAGATATATCGAATTCGTTATCAAGCTTCAACCCGGTACCGCCCCTATTTTTAAGAGGCCGTACCGTATGCCTCCAAATGAGTTGGCAGAATTGAAAATCCATCTTCAAGACCTTGACAAGGGTTTTATACATCTGAGTGCTTCACCATGGGGATGTCTAGCCCTGTTTGTGAAGAAGAAGGACAACAGTTTGAGGCTATGTGTTGACTATCGACCACTCAATGCGGTCACTATTAAAAATAAGTATCCTCTTCCCCGCATTGATATCCTATTTGATCAGTTAGCTGGAGCCAAGGTTTTCTCTAAGATCGATCTTCGTTCTGGCTACCATCAAATAAAGATCAAGCCCTGTGACATTCCGAAAATAGCTTTCTCGGCCAGATATGGACTCTATGAGTATCTGGTTATGTCTTTTGGCCTTACCAATGCCCCGACATACTTTATGTACCTGATGAATTCAGCCTTCATGCCGGAGCTTGATAAATTCGTCGTGCTATTCATCGACGACATTTTGATCTACTCCAAGAATTAAGAAGATCATGCTCAGCATTTACGCATCGTTCTTCAGCGATTACGAGATCATCACCTTTATGCCAAATTCTCCAAGTGTGAATTTTGGCTGGATAGTGTGAAATTTTAGGGCCATACTATTTCCAGTGAAGGTATATTGGTTGATCCAACTAAAGTGCAAGAAGTGATGGATTGGAAACCTCCTACTTCAGTCCATCAGATTCGCAGTTTTCTCGGTTTAGCTGGATACTATCGTCGATTCATTCCTGATTTTTCTAGAATAGCCAAACCTATGACAGAGTTATTAAAGAAAGGAGTAAAATTTGTTTGGGATGATAAATGTGAAGAAGCCTTTCAAACTCTCAAAGCGCGACTGACTACTGCTCCTGTGCTGGCTACACCAGACAGTACCAAACCTTTTGATGTCTATTGTGATGCTTCTGGTACGGGACTTGGTTGTGTACTTATGAAAGACAACCGGGTGATCGCTTATGCATCAAGAGCTCTCCGGAATCATGAGAAGAACTATCCAACACATGATCTGGAGTTAGCAGCTGTCATACATGCTCTTAAGCTATGGAGACATCATCTTATGGGAACTCATTGTAACATTTACACTGACCATAAGAGCCTCAAGTATATCCTCACCCAAGTTGACCTCAACATGAGACAGAGACGCTGGCTAGAATTGATAAAGGACTATGATCTAGAGGTGCACTATCATCCAGGAAAAGCTAATGTGGTTGCGGATGCACTGAGCCGCAAGTCACAATGCCATTGTCTATCTGTAGAGCCATTCAACGAAACTCTATGCCAGGAAATGATGAAACTAAACCTAGAAATGGTACCTCAAGGAAGTCTAAACCATATAGATGTCGAGCCTACACTTCATGATAGCATCATCATGGCACAATTACATGATGAAGGTATCAAAATCATCAAGGAAAAGCTATCCCAGGGAGAAGCAAAGTACAAATGTTTCCGTGTGGATCATAAAGGAGTTTTTTGGTTTGAATTTCGTCTTGTGGTACCCAAGAATCACCAGCGTAGAAAACAAATCATTGATGAGGCACATCTATCGAGGTTTTCTATTCATCCCGGTAGTACCAAGATGTACCCGGATCTTAAACAAAATTTCTGGTGGACTCGAATGAAAAGAGAGATCGCCAAATATGTTTCTGAGTGTGATGTCTGTCAAAGAGTTAAGGCTAGTCACTTGAAAGTAGCTGGTACTCTCCAACCTTTACCCATTCCATCCTGGAAATGGGAGGACATCAGTATGGATTTTATCGTTGGCTTACCCAACACTTCTCAGAAGCATGATTCTATTTGGGTAATCGTTGATAGACTTACCAAGACCGCTCATTTTATTCCTGTGCATATAACTTATTCTACTAAGAAGTATGCAGAGATCTATCTCGACCAGATTGTCCGTCTGCATGGAGCTCCAAAAACGATCATTTCTGATCGTGGTGCGCAGTTCATTGCATGTTTCTGGGAACAATTGCAAGAATCCCTTGGAACCAAATTGATTCGTAGTTCAGCCTATCATCCACAAACAGATGGGCAAACTGAACGAATCAATCAAATCCTTGAAGATATGTTGAGGGCATGTGCTATTCAATATGGCAAGAATTGGGATAAGTGCCTAGCACTGGCAGAGTTCTCATATAATAACAGTTACCAATCCAGCTTGCAAATGGCACCATTTGAAGCGTTATATGGTCGAAGGTGTCGAACTCCTTTGAGTTGGTCACAAGCCGGGGAACACAAAGTCTTTGGGCCAGATCTAGTCATTGAGGCAAAAGAGAAAGTCAAAGTTATACAGACTAATCTTAAAGTAGCCCAATCAAGACAGAAAAGTTATGCAGACAAAAGAAGAGAACCTTTACAGTTCAAGGTAGGGGATTTCGTATATCTGCGAGTATCTCCTACTAGAGGTGTTCAACGCTTCGGCATAAAAGGGAAATTGGCACCCCGATACATTGGACCATTTGAAATCATCGAAACTTGTGGTCCAGTTGCTTACCGAATCTGTCTTCCTCCTCAGTTGGCCGCCATTCATGATGTCTTCCATATATCTCAACTCAAGAGGTGCATCAAAGTGCCCACTGAGATCATTAAACCACAAGATATCGAAATTGAAACCGATCTATCTTATGCTGAGTATCCAATCAGAGTTCTTGACACCAAAGAAAGAAGTACCAGAAGGGAGAAAGTTAAAATGTACAAAATCTAGTGGAATCACCATACTGAGGAAGAAGCCACTTGGGAGACTGAAACTTATCTCCAAAGAAATTTTCCCGACTTTCTTAGAACCAATCCAGGTACCAAATCTTTCCGTCCTTAATCATCCTATAATCTCGGAGCGATATTCCTTTTAGGGGGGAAGGCTGTGACACCTTAGGTGTCTGCACAGTAGAACTGTATTTATTTTATGCATCACGTGCTTAATTGCTTGAACAAGGGTCTTATTAAAAAAATAATAAGGTTAATTGTGTAAATATGATTTGATGCAAGGACCTTCCTATAATTTAATTTGAATAAGATGGGTGAATATTGTTTTTGTGGAGGGTTTCTTTGTAAAATTCAGTGTAATCATTACATGGCAGGAAATTTTACTTTTCAATCTGAAATTAAGGAGAATTTGCTATGGAAAAGATGAAAGTCCATTAAATTCAAAATCCTTTCTATGTTTTCAAAATAACCTTTCAACCTTTGGTCAAATCAAATTTTGCACAACATCAAAGTTGTAGATCTTGAAAAGTTGAACAACTTTCATGTTGGGCACTTTTTCATCTGAGCCCTAGTTTAGGAGTTATTTTTGTTTTACAGTAGGACCCCTAAACTTTTCTGATTTTGCAAACAGGTCCAGCCTGTGTCTTCCTCCTCTCCCCCTCTCTGCTTCCTCTGCCGCCGGGGCAGAGCGGCGCCACCCACTGTCGAGGGAGGGCCGCAGGCCACCTCCTGCTCGCCGTGGCCTTCCACGCGTCGTGCCCGGGCTACTCGCCGCCCTTTTCCCCTCACGCTGGACCTCCCCCGCTCCTGCCACGCACCCCCGAGGCCCCAGCCGGCCGCCACATCGCCGGCGACGTGGCTCGGTTGGTGGAGAGTCCCCTTCTCTTCCCTAGTGCGCGCACGAGCACGACCTCATCCTTTTCCTTCCATTCCGCCCCTCACACCCTTGGTCTCGCGCTCCAGGCACCCCGAGCACCACTGCGGCGAGCCCGACGCCGCCGCGGGTCCGCCCTTCCAGACCTCCTCCGCCCGCGCCGACCCCGCCTTTAGCACCGCCCAAGCGTCGCGCAGCTCCCAGACCCCTCCACACCCCCATTCCACCACCGCAGCACGACCGCCGGCGAGCTGTCCGAGCCGCCGCCGCACCTCGCCGTGGGAAAACACCCCAGCCAACAGCCCCAGTCCTCACCAAACCCACCAATCGACACGCCTTGACCTCCTCGTGCTCCCTAGCCACCTCTAGCTCACCGCCGGTGAGCCCCCTGGCCGGAACGCCGGCCGATTCCCCTCCATGTCTTCTTCTCAGGTGAGCCAGGGGTCACATTGCAGGCTTCTTTTTCTTCTAGGGACCTATCTGCAAGATTTCAGTCCTTTTTCTTTTGTTTCTAGGCTGAATTTTTGAAAATTCCTAGTAAATTGTAGAAAAATCAGAAAAATGCAAACTTAATTGTTCTGAGTTCATTGCAACTAGATCTACAAGTTTTGTTACTTGCACCTTTTCTTTTGCTCAATAGTTTTTGTTTTATTTAAAATACCAAGAATAGTTAGCATTTAATGTATCTCAAGTTGTATGCATGTGCTAGTTCTGATTTTTGGGCAGTGGTGTACTAGGAGATAGTGTAGGTCTGTGTAAAAGTTTCATGACCATAGGAAAACTCTAGCTATAGTTTTTAATAGACCTTGCTTTATGCCATGGATAAATGAATCTAAATTCTTATGGCTGTTGTGCTTTGATTTAGAGGCTGAAACTTTTTCCCTGCATGCATGTCACTAAAACCTTGCTATTATGAAAGTTTGGGAAATTTTAGATCTATTTAATGATATCTTTGATTTAATGCTTGTTAAGTTGTCTTTAATTATAATAAATAGTTTCCTTACTTATAAACATCTGAGAATATTTGTGGAACTCTATTTTGGTCATATGTTCATGTCTGTAAAATTTTGGATCCAGAAACATTATAGAACTTTTTGTACTAATTAGTTTTACCATATGTGGTTTATTTTTGTCAAAATTATTACTTCTGGTTTAAGCCTAGATAAATTTTGAAAATTTTACAGTAGCTGTGTTAGCTCTGTATCGATATCTTATTAAATTTATAGCCTCTTATTTGCTATAGTTTAGTCTGTAGAATTTAATCTTCTTCTAGGTTCTGTCTGAGTAAATGTTTTATTCTGAATAATTGGCTGCATGAAATGGTATGAAATTTTTAGGATAGATTGCTCTCTGTACTTCCTATTTGAAGTAATTTTTCTGAATTTAAATACTAGTTGTGTACTGAGTTGCTTAATTCTTAGCAAACCATAATTTACATGCTATGTGAACCAACTAAAACTTACTTTGTGAAGATAGTCAAGTTGTTTTGTGAGATTAATCATGTTGTTTTGTGTAGAAAGAAATGTTAAATAACTACTCTATAAATAATTGCCCATATGCTAAGTTATGTTTGCTAATTGTTAGACTTCCACTTTTTATCGCAAAGTGTGTATGTTGTAATACCGTTTCTTGCATCACATATAGATACGACTGTTCTAGTGGACGGGACATACGAGCTGATTCCAGAGTCCGAAGGAGGTGATAAAGAAGCCCAAGTGAACACCGCTACACTGACTGAAGACCCGGACCAAAGTCCCAAAGAGCCCAAGGCTGATCTAGTTAGTGACTACCGCGAAGGCAAGCCCCGGACATAAACCCAGTATTTCAAATTATGCACTTTATATACTACTTACTTGTGCATTTACAGTTCTTAGGATTTGAATTGAAACCCTAGATGCATGATCCTAGGAACCTATGTACTGAACACTAGACTTGAGTTCGAGTAACTGCTATGCTTATAGGACCGGTAAAAGTCGAGTGATTGCCTATCACTCGCAAGCTTAATAGGAGTTGCTTGTTTTCTTTTGTCTGCAATCACTATAAGGACGTCGGACGGGGTCATGTTTGATATCATGACCTTGGGTGAGACCCCGTCTGTGTTGATGAATTCTACTAAGGTCGCGGTGTGTGGTAGTTGTGGTTAAGTGTTTGAACGTACTAGCCATATGCCGTAAATATGGTACGCGGTAAGCCTAAAAGCTGATCGGACCGGTGAGTGGATATACCTTTCACTCTCTCTTAGAGATAGATTTTTATTTATGTTTATGTTGTGCAACACCACGGGTGCTGGGAGGAAGTTGGTGCCCTGTAGTCGGGGAGACTGGCCCTATCCACAAGCCAGAATGAAAGGTCAACGGTTGTTTGGGAATGACCTGATGGTGTTCCAAACGTGTTTGTTAGGTTTACCTTGCAAGGTTGAAAATCCGATTCGAATCGTCCATCTCTCGCGGATATTGAGACTACTTGATCCCTTTGCCACACATAGTAAGATGAGTAATATTATTATTATGATCAATCTTGATGTTTGACTAAAGTTCTACCATGGTTGATTAGAATTAGTTGCTTACATATAATGGTTAATCAACTAGAATATTGAATGCTAAAATGTGAAATTAAGGACCTACTCTTTGTTGCTTTTCAGCAAAAGGAAAACCAGAGCCTTAGAAAACCCTACATAGTCTAGCTAAGTGGACTAAGTATATCCGTTGACTGTTAAGTCTTGCTGAGTATTAGTATACTCAGCCTTGCAGTTGAATCATGTTTCAGGTATGAGTTTTGAGGACCAGACCGCTAGTCTGACTTGGCCCTGCTCATTGCCCTATGGCTGGTCCGTAGAGTGGGATCCGTCTCCGGCCGGCAATGACCCCGACGAGTGATACCTTGCTTGGGCTAGCTTGGTATCCTTTTACGACGTGTTGTTGCCCTCGTGTTTTCTTTCCGCTGCTTAAACTCTAAACTTTAAACTTATGTCTTGTATAACGTTTTACTAAGTTTGGACCTGTAATAATACTTTGAACTTGTTGTAATAACTACTATGCCTGTGTTGTAAGATATATGGTTGTAATATCTCTGGACTCGCCTTCGTGCGGGGTATGCTTGTTCGATCCAAGATCCGGTGGTTGTATCGGGACGTTACCCGACAGACCAAGAATTGTTCCGTTTGAAGTGCGTTTGAGTCGGTGTTGCCTTTATGGTGATGGCCAGCACACTTGAGCCGGGATAATTCTGGTGGTTCTGCCACAGCTGGTATCAGAGCTGCAAGTGTACACCAGAGGTGTTGGAACCTTAAAAATCGATTTCCGTATAAAATTGGACCAACAAAGTATTTATAAAACTACGTTGGTTTCATTAAGGATTGTGCTTAGAATGTAAAGCCCTAGGGGAATTTAAGAGAGTTACTAGGTGGCTATCTACTTATGGTTTATTTATATCTGACTTCCAGCACTTTACATTTCTGTCAAACCTTACTTTTGCGCACAATCAACCTTATAAATTCTGTAACGACGCACCTACGCTAAGGTAAGAAGGTAAGGATCCTCAGTCAGCTGAGGGAGTCTGACCTTCCCATCGGTGATGCGAGCCGAACACTGCCTCAAGCAGTGGCTTACTTGAGGTACTGCCAATATACCTACTATTAGTTGACTATATTGGGAGTAAAGTATACTCAGTCAGCTGAGGGAGTTTGACCTTCCCGTCGGCGATGCGAACCGAACGCTGCACTCAAACAGCGGCCTATCACCGAGGTTTAACCGGGGCATAAGTCACACAAAGCTTATCCCTTCTCCTTGATCACCCATTGCTCTCAGCTCTCCTGATGGCTATCAGACTAACTAGTGGGATTTATGCTAAGCCGTTGCCCATACAACGGTCGAGTGGTTTGCACGATAGTGGAATTAGGCAAGATGACACACCAACTCGGTCCTTAATTGTGACAAGATGGATATCTCCCTTCCTTGCTCAACCACACAGGTACGAGCACACCATTTGGCAATTCACACAGAAGTGCCATCCATCCCGTCTAAACTCATCTTTCGAAAATTCCACATTCTCCCTTCCCACACACACTCACACATTTTCTTTTTATAAAACAAGTTGTACCGTCTTTAAGGTCCTAAGCGTTCTAGCAGCGATTAACGTCCAAACAAGTCACATTCAGACATTAATCTAGGTGGTCAAGGAATGGTTATAAAAAAATCAAGGGGTGGCTATCCAACCATGTTTTCAGTAGTCAAAATATATGCAGTTTTGCAAAACGGGCCAATAGGTTGTGTTTATAAAACTGGGACAAGACATGCATCAAAGGATGAGATTGAAATTGCCGTCTTCGAAGCCTTCCGGGAAGTCCTGATCGAGGTACTGTCCTTCGGGTTCGGGGTCGCGGTACTGGTCCTTGTTCACTTGCTCGCAGTATTGCATGTTGACGGGTTCTCCCTCATTCACACTGCGATCTACAATGCACACAAGCAAACACACAATCAAGAAAAAGAAATAAAGGTTTTATCGTTGAGCTTGAATCAGAAACAATTAAGATATGAGGATAGAAGTAATATTTTGGGCAGTTTTATAATGGCACAACCAAAATTATATTAGAAATGGCGTGGCAAAGTTTCAGGTCGATCGGAGGATTTTTGGCACATGAAATGACGAGTTAAAGAGGGGTTCAGGGTTAAATAAGGATTCAAGGACCTATTTGTAATTATTTTGGGAGAGAAAGGACTTGGTTGCAATTTCTGGAAATATCTGGGGCATACTACAAAGGTGTAGGGGTCTATATGTAATCATTTTTGTATAGAGGATGAGTTATTTCTTAATTTTGGAAAACATGGAGGGCTCTTTTGAAAAAAGACATAAAAAGAGAAGGACTCTTAAAGGAATAGGGAGGAAAGGAGGGGCCTAAGGGCAAAACAGCCCTTCCTTCCTCCTCCCTCCGATGAAACAGAGGAGGAGGGGGCAGCACGCCGGCGGTGGCCCTCGCTGGCGGCCTGGGCCACGGGGGCGGCCCGGAGGAGGGGGAAAAGGAGCAGGGAGGTGCGGGGGTTTGATCCCTCCCTTGATTTTAGGGAAGGGGGAGGGAGGGGCACCATGGCAGCGGGCGTCGGCCGGCTCTGGCCAGTGAGGCGGTGGCGCTGCAAGTCCTGGCGGCGGCCGGGGCTAGGGGGAGAAGGGGGAGGGAGGCGAGGAGGATCTTTACCTCGGGCAGTGGTGGCGCGAGGAGGCGGCTCTGCGGTGGCCGGCGGGGCTCGACAGCTATGGTGGTGGTGGCGGCGCTGGGAGCTCGGGGAGGGGCTGCGCAATGGTGGAGGTGGCTATGGTGCTCGGAGGCGAGGTGGAGGGCCCTTTATAGGCGCTGCAAGGTGGTGGAGCGGGCGGGGCGAGTTGGTGCTGGCCGGCGAGCTTCGCGGGGCGCCATTAATGGCGTTCGGCATCGCGGTGTGCGGCGACGCGACTGCTCAGGCAGGAAGGACACGCAAGGGGGTGAGCACATGGAGGGGCCAGCTGTGGGGCTCGGCATCGAGTAGAGCGGCGCGAGCGGAATGGCGGGGCGCTATGTGGTCGGCGGCGTCGCTGTGCGCGAGCTGTGCGGCTCGGGCGGTGAGGCGGCGGGGCTGTGCGGTCGACGGGGCGGCACGGTGAGCGGCGCGGCCACGTGGAACGTGTGATGCGCACAGGGCGCGTGCGTGCAGTGCGTGGGGACGGTGCGCCAAGGCGGCGGCGGCAGGCGGCGTGGCGAACGGCGCGGCCGCGTGGTGCGCGCGCGCCCGCATGGGCAGGGGCGCGCGCCGAGGTGGCAAGGGCACGGCGGTGCCGGCGGAATGGGACGGGGCGAGCAGCGAGCGGCCTCGAGTGGGGAAGGCAGTGGCCGGGGCTGGACGCGCTCGGTGCGCCGCGCGTGCGGGAGAGGAGGGAAGCAGGAAGGAGGAGGGAAAAGAAAAAAAAGAAAAAGCGGAAAAGAAAATGGAGAAAACGAAAAAGAAAAAGGGAGAGAGAGAGAAAGAGAGATCGCACCGGCAGCCATGACCAGACGAGCACGCACGCCGGTCGGGCGTGACGCGCGGATCGAGAAAAAACAAGGAGTCGGGACGGCGATTGGATTCGGATGTCGGGACAGGTTTTTCAGGAGATTGGGAGATCAGGCGGGGAACGATTTCGGATGGATTGAGCTCAACGATGAAAAGAGATTTGAAAATATTTTTAGCGCGTGATTTATTTTCGTAAATTTTTGAGCTGTTACATCTCTGCAATGTGATCAACTTTGGCCGTGACGCACGCAACATGATTATCTCAACAAAAAAGGAGCGTGAGGAAATAGAGGCTTACAACCCTTCTTCCAATTATCGCATCCCAACACATGCCTCTGCATCCTTCAAGAAGCACAAGCCGGCAAGTACCCTCCCTCAGGGCAAGCCACGCAGCCAACACCATGGAGAAACATCTCTTGGAGGAGACATGATCAACAAAACGCTCCTACGCAAGTGCTTCATGCACCCAAAGAGCTACCACACAGTCTTCGAGTGCAACACACTCCGCAAAGCTCTCAGAGCACCCCTGGTGAAAGAAACTTCACCCAAAATCTAGTCGACCGCCATGCTGACTAGAATTACCTCCAAACATTTGTCATGTTTAGTCATGTGAACCATTCCTCAAGTATCTACTATCATGAGCAAGGGGTAGGTCTTAAGAGTCAGAGACTGTCATTTTACAATTTCTGTAATCACGACAATTCTCAATAAAAGTTGATTTCTTTACAAATCGACTACTTTGCTATCACTCATGCGACTTACACCCCGCTCCTTACACTACTCCACAAGCTTAGCTCAACAAAGAACATCGGTCGAGTAGTTTTCAGGCTATGGACTACCTTAAAAACGTACTCCTAAAATATGTTCCACTTGGGTAAACCGATGGGGTTCATCCTAACCATTCTATTTTAGCAGTTACTCCAGTCCTTGGGTAAGACACCCTACTCGCTCACTCGAGTAGGTTTTGGATATTTCTAAAATATTTCCATCTTGGTTAACCCGACGGGGTTCATCCTAGCAGGTCTATCTTAGAAATTACTCCAGCCCTTGGGTAGGACACCCCACTCGCTCGCTAGAGTAGGTTTTGGATATTTCTAAAATATTTCCATCTTGGTTAACCCAACGGGGTTCATCCTAACAGGTCTATCTTAGAAATTATTCCAGTCCTTGGGTAGGACACCCTACTCGCTCGCTTGAGTAGGTTTTGGATATTTCTAAAATATTTCCATCTTGGTTAACCCGGCGGGGTTCATCCTAACAGGTCTATCATAGAAAATTACTCCAATCCTTGGGTAGGACACCCTACTCGCTCGCTCGAGTAGGTTTTGGATATTTCTAAAATATTTCCATCTTGGTTAACCCGACGGGGTTCATCCTAACATGTCTATTTTTGGAATTACTCTAGTCCTTGGGTAGGACACCTTACTTGCTGGCTCGAGTAGGTCTCGGATATCTCTAGAGTTTTTCCTACTTGAGCAACCTGACGAGGTTTGTCCTAACCGGTCAACTCTAAAGATGACTCCAGTCTTCAAAAGAAGACAGCCTACTCGCTAGATCGAGTAGGTTTCTGGATATTTTCAAAGTTTTTCCCACTTGGGTGACCTGACGAGGTCTATCCTGTCCGGTCAACTTTGAAAATTACTCCAAAATCAAGGAGCAGAACAAAAATTATGTTCTTGGTACTCCAAGTAGTTGACACGAGTCTCCCGCTTGCTTGGACCACCGAGGGTGTTACACTAAGTGTTTGTTGCCATAAGTAGTTGACGGGAATCTACCGCTTGCTTGAGACATCAAGTTCATAGGGTGTTTCGTTTTCTCTTGGTACCCCGAGTAGTTGACTAGAGTCTTCTGTTTACCTGGGTAACCAAGTTACTACCTAAGCTCCTGGTTCTCCGAGTACTTGACGTGAGTCTCCCGCTATTGGCGCTCCTTAAGTATCCATTTTATCCCCTGTTTAACTTCGATAATGGCATGAATTTAATATCAAAATCACTAACCATCCTAACCTCGGCCCAATTATTGGTCGTTTTCACATTTGCACATATATTTTGGAGTACTTCGTTTTTGCAGGTTTTTGACCAATTTTGGAGCATGAAATGACGAGGCCCATGATCACGCGATAACAGAAATAAAGACGAAGGCCAAAGCCCAAACAAAGGACCAAAGGCCATGATGACTAGAAGCCCGTTCATGCACATCCACCCTCCAATGAAGCCCAAAGGACAAAGTCCACAAGATGAGGTCAAGATACTTCGGGGCTAAGCAAAGCAAATAGATATTTAAGGAAGGATTCTCCATCCTATCCTTTCCCTCGAAGACATCTCGAAGATAACGACGTCCAAAATTATGGATTAAAGATTAGTGACCCAAATTCCCATCCCCTACATATGAGGTAATGAGCAAGGTAAAAGGATGATCTCAATTTCATTTGATATCCATCATGCATCATTGTAGCTCAATGCCTCTCTAGGATTGCATGATCGTATCTTTACTTTTGGTATCTTTCATTTGATATGCTTTCCTAGAAATATTCATATGGTAGGTTATCCATACTTTATCATATCTTGTTGCAACCTACATGAGCTTAATTTGATTCTATCACACGGCATATGTCTTCCATAGCATATCTTGCATTTGATATCTCTCATTTTCGTGGTAAAAATGCTTTTGATATCAATTGCTTGCTTATGGTGCCATGATTAGTAAGTTATAAAGTTAAATCCCCATTATGTGAATTACAAGTGCATACATTTGTTTAAAAG
Organism: Panicum virgatum; assembly: GCF_016808335.1. Classification (NCBI taxonomy): domain Eukaryota; kingdom Viridiplantae; phylum Streptophyta; class Magnoliopsida; order Poales; family Poaceae; genus Panicum; species Panicum virgatum. The sequence continues at coordinate 25,380,990 of NC_053150.1, read as the reverse complement.
AGATTCAAACTCTAATGCACACATTTAGGGGGAGCTAACTCTATAGCTTATGTTTGTGTGACTAATATGCTTTATAAAGTGCTATTTGTTGTAGTCACCTAGAGCTATCTCTATGAGTTCAAATTTCTTTTTGAACACTACCCCTACAATTCACAATTGGCATCACAATTGGTGTCAAGATAGGAGGTGCCACAAGCTTTGAAAAAGGGGGAGCTTGTTCAAACAAAGGGAGATATGCTAAATTTAGTGGGTATAACAGTCTATCACTAGTAAATTTCTTTTGTTACTAATGCTCCTTGTTGCTAGTGGTTATGAAGCTTTTAGGTGTTTGATGACAAAGGGGGAGAAATGTACCCTAAAAGCAAGCAAATAGTTTGGAGTAAATGATGCCATTAGCAAGGGGGGGAATGGAAAATGCAATGCAAAAAGATGCATGGTGATAGGGGGAGGTACTTAGTCAATATGGCGGAGAAATGCAATTTGATGATCCCATGGACTAAGGTACAAAAATTTTCATTGCTCATATGGTTCAAACCACACAATTGTCTTACATTGGCCACAATCCATTGTTTCATAATTGCTATCAAGCCGGAAGCATTTCGTCCTATGGACTAATCAAATGCCGGTGGCTTTTAAAATCAGCATTGAAATATCATCCGAGCAAGCTAAGTAGTTTCTAACTTTTCAAATTGGTATCAATTCATATTCTTGCAATTTATCTTGGTTGCTTTGGTTGTGTTGTCATCAATCACCAAAAAGGGGGAGATTGTAGCGAAAATGGCCTCTCATGCCATATTTCAATATAATGTTTTGGCAATTGATGACACACACAATACTTGGACTAATATATGTGTTAAGATGATCATTATCAGGTTTATAGGTCTAAGGGATGAAAAGATCAAAGACCTCAAAGAAACCAAGTCGAAAAGATCAAAACAGAGACAATTTGCTATCACCGGTTAAACCGATGATGAGCAAATTGCACTCACCGGTGCAATGGACCTAGAAGCTGAGGCTAGGGTTTTGCGTCGGATGAACCGACGATGCCTGAAGACAATGCGTCAGTGCAATGACTTAAAGTGAAGATAGACCCAGAAGCACCGATTGAACCGGCGATGAAGAAAAAGTGAGCGTCGGTGCAGTTGTCCAGAGACTCCATTTTTCGGGGGGTTTCTGAACTTTGCACTCACCGGTTGAACCGATGATGAATTCAAGAGCATCGGTGCAATTGATCAAGTAGCTGTTGGAGCAGTAATGGCTAGTAGATGAGAAAAAGCATTCACCGGTTGAACCGGTGATGACAAAATTGGAGCGTCGGATCAACCGGCGTTAAGGAATTTTGTCAGCCTTTTTCCAACGGCTAGTTTGAGGGGTTGGGGCTATATATATGTCACCCACGCCTCATTTGTGTGTGCTGGAGACTAAGGAAGCATAAAAGAGTTGAGGATCCTCTCCAACCACCTTAGAGCTTCATTGTACATCATATAGGCTTAAGCACACTTGTGAGAGTGCTTAGTGCTTGATTAGGCTTAGTTCTTGAGAGAACTAGCTTGTGTGAAAGCCTTGCTGCGGCAAGCATCTTGTAAACTGTTGTGTGACCCTCCGACTTGGTGTGGAGAGGCAACGACACTTTGTGCGGGGAAGGAGACCCCTCTTGGTGAGAAGCTCCGATAGTGAAGATGGTGCCGTTGGTGACGCTTCGAGAAAGACGGTGGCGGTGGCCTTGTCTTGGTGACTTGGCGCCACTTAGCCTTTGCTTGCCAGAAGCTTTGGTGGCGAACGCAAGACGGTGATCAAGCGAAGAGACTCGGCATCACACTTGTTCTTGTTGGACAAGTGGCCGTGGACGTAGGGAGGGACTTGGTGTCCTAACCGAACCACGTTAAATCATGTGTCTTGATGTCTTCACGGGAGTTTGCATATTCTCTCCCTTACCTCTTTACTTGCCATATTACATTTCCGCATTTACTCTATCTTGCGTGCATTTACTTTCCTAGTTAGTTTGATTAGGATTGACTATATGTTGCAAGTCTTTTGGGGGTATGTAGAGAGTAGCATAGATAAACCTTAGTCATAACTAGCATGTATAGGATGTGTTAGGTTTATCTTATGCAAGTAGATTGAGCCCTAGGTTAGAAAGTGAATTAGCGACCCTATTCACCCCCTCCCCCTCTAGGGTCGGACACCCCGATGATCCTTACATCCTCCCTCCCTTTTCCTCCCGACCTCGTCTCTACCCTTCATGCGCCTCCGTTGGTCGCCGGCTGCCGGCCGTCGGGCACCGGATCCGGCATCCCCTTCGCCGGATCTGGGCTCCCCCCGCCGGATCTGAGCTTCTTCGACGAGGTTGGCCGGGGGCCGACCCTCCGCTCGCTGAGCTCATCTGTGGCCGGTGGCATGCCCGCCCTCGCTGTTCGGGGTTCGCGGCCGCCGGTGGCTGGCCCTCCCTGGCCGGGCGCAGCCCTCCCTCGTGGGGGCTCCGGTGCTCCTTCGCTGCGTGCGGCCGGCTCTCCATCACAAGCATGGCGCTAGCTGCCGGCGCTCCCTCCTGGCTAGAGCTCTCTCGCCGCTCCCTCGCCGGTCCTGGCCGCACGCTGGTGGCCTGCTCGGCCGTTGGTGGTGAGCCACGCTCCGACGCTCCTTTGCCGGACGCCGTGTGGGTGTATCTGCTTCCGGTGACGGGTCCCCGTCTGCACTGTGGCGGCCGTCGGCTCTGGGTTGGAGACGGGTGGTGGAGAAAGCCCTAGATCCGCTTGCAGACCGATGACGACGATGCCCTCGGGCGCCGTTTACCTTATTGAAGGCGTCATCTTTACACCTTTTCCCCCCTCTCCAGCTTGCCTTCCGGGTGAAAACCTAGACCATTTTGGTCAGACAATGGCGGCGCCTGTGGCGTCGCGTCCTTCTTGGAGGCGTTGTCTTGGAAGCTTTGCTGGCGGCGGCCATCGGCTCTCCTCGGAGAGTCTCTGCTCCTGCGCCTGCCTTCGCTCCAGTTCATCTGCATCGTCCGGATCGCGTTTGGTCGTCGGATTCTCCTCGCTGGCGGATGCTTTGCCGTCGTTTCCGGTTTGGCCGATGCTTTGACGCCGTCGTCGCGTTGGTTGAAGTTTGTTTCGGGCGGATGCTTTGTCGCCGTGGTTGATGGTTCGGGTGGATGCTTTGCCACCATTGTTCAGTCGTAGATCTTTGCACCCGGGATGTTGTTGCTTGCAGGTTCAGTTGTAGGATTTTGGGGGCCGTGGTGGGTGTCGTGCCCTTTGTCATCTCTGTGTTGTTTTGCTGTTCGTGTCGTCGTTGTGTTTACTCGTTTGTGTGTGTGTTTTTTCAGTGTTACTCTTTTTTTAGTTCTTTGTGCTCTCGTGTTGGTCAAGTTTTGTTTGGCTGCATCAAGATTGTGTTTGCAAATGGTGGGGTCAAGATGATCACTAGAATAGAATACAGATTAAATGGTGGAATTAGTGGTTTTAATTCTTTTCTTTTAAAAACACTATTCGAATAACAATAGTGATATAGAAGTTGAAAATTGCAGTTTGACGGCGTTTTATTTTTATGGCGTCGTTGATGCTACTGTGGACTGCAGCTGGACATAGGCTGCACTACCTTCGAGGCTGTCTGTTCCCTGCATCACTGTTTTGTGGGCCATGTTTCAGTTTCCCGCCACTTTCCTCCCAGCGCCGCCAAACTTCGCGCCATCCCTCCCACCACCAGCCGCCGCCTCACTCCCCAAACAACTGCCCACGACCGCGGCCTCAGCCCCTCACTCCACGCGTCTCTCCATTCATCCCTCCCCAGTCCCCCCCACCGCCTCCAAAAGCTTCCAGAAAGAATCCGCCCACTGACATGGCGATGGCGTCGCAGCCGGCGGAGGCCGGGCTCACCGACTACGAGCGCCTCCGCGAGGAGAACATCCGCCGCAACGAGACCATCCTCGCCTCCCTCCGCCAGCAGGCCGCCGAGCTCTCCGCCTCCGTCCGCCCCTCCCCCAGCCTCAAGCACCCAAGAAGGAGCAGCCCTGCGCGAGCCAGGCCGGACCCGTAGTCCTCCGCCGCTCCCTACGCACCCGCGGCATTGCCCCCGGCGAGCCATCTGACTCTACCGGCGCCAACGCCTCCCCGGCCACGCCGCCGTCCCCGACAAAGCCCTGCAAGACCCGGGTCTCCTCCTCCCTCGCCTCCGCCCTGCGAGAGGCCACCGCCGTCAAGTCCCCGCCGCGGCCGGAGGGCGAGATCTGCGCGGCGAACGGGTTCGACGTCGGGAGGGAACTGGTGCTGCGTTTCGCGAACGTGAGGAGAGTTGTGCCGGAGCGCATACTCTCAGTGCGGATCCTGCCGTTGGTCGACCGGACCGTGGTGGCCGCCGGGAACAAGCTCGGACATATCGGATTCTGGGATGTGGATGGTCTCGTGGAGGATGAGGAGGACGGAGATGGTGCAGACGGGGTGTTCCGATATTTTCCCCACAGGGGTTCTGTCGGGGGTATTGTGATGCACCCTGACGCGCTGAGGAAGGTAACTGATTTCTTCTTCTTTTGCTCTCGTGCTTAATTTTTTAATAGTTATTAATTTGTCATTTTTCCTGTGAACCTATGGGTACATGGTTGGATAGTTTAACTAGGTATTTTGGTCTAACATCCTAAATCCTAATTGATTTGGATTTCCACAGCTCCTAAGGTTTTACCAATTGATCAATTACACATTTGTTGATATGAAGTGCTGAAATGTGGATAATGTAATTTTTTTTGTCATTACAATCTTGTTCACGCGGATCACAATGTTGAGCACAGTTACTGCATTGGGATTAACTAATTGAAAGAGAGTGTTGCTACTGTTTAATTGTAACTATATGCTAGAACATGGAGTGAAAGAGAAAAACCAGGAAAGTGGGTTAAGCAAGGCTGTGCAACGATGCTATGCTGCTATGACTCATGGAGGTTAAATAGCTTAGCACTGGCAGCCAACCATCGTTTGTATATTAGATAATTAAATGTAAAGCTCTTTTTCCTAGATATGTCTGATAGGGATGTCTTAAAATAATCGTGCTGTGTTGTTGACATACATGCTCTCAATGGAATCACCAATTTCTGGCTTGTGTAATTTTGAGTTTTGGCCACCGTATCTGGCTTCTCACAACACAGAGGGCAGGTTGGGCAAATAATATTGCCATGCATATAAGGACATTACAGTTTTGCTAAATGGCAACTTCTTTCATGTTTAATATTTCGATATTTGTTTGGTGCTCTGACTCTTTTATATACAAACTCGACCTGCAGATTTACAGTTGTAGTTATCAAGGTGAAATTTGTCTTATGGATGTTGAGAAGGAGAACTTTAATGTGATCCACTTGTGTGACTATCCCATTTTCTCGCTTTGTCAAGCACCAAATAGTCCCAGCTCCCTTTATTTCGCCGAGGGTAATGACTTGAAACTTTACGATGAAAGGACGGGTAAGGTGTCAGCTACATGGAATTTACATGACCATAGAATCAACTCAATAGATTTTCGTTCAGAAAACCCATATGTGTTTGCCACAAGCTCGACGGATCGAACAGTATGTATATGGGATATGAGAAGCATGAAAAAGGAGGATCCGGAGAAGTTGAAAGTTTTGGAGTACAACAGAACCATTCAATCAGCTTATTTCTCACCCCCAGTGGCAACATGCTTGCAACAACCAGGTGCCCATTTTCTTTTTTCTAAACTGTTTATATTTGCTTCTTTGGCTGTTTGTAGTATGAATCAGGCCCTTTCTATTTAGAACAGCTCTATCTGTTTGGTTTAACAATGAACATGTATCTTAAATGAGATCATGGCTAGAAGCATATTCGTATCACTATCATAAGTTAATAACTCATGTAGTCTGATTGCGCCAATCAGCATCACTGTTACACCTGCATACATGAAACATTTGAGAATTCAAATACCTGAATCCTGTTGGAAATAATGTTGTCATAAGAAATGTGTAGATGCATCTATGGGCATAAGTTGTCAAAGTCAAAAGGAAATTGACTTGTTCCTTGAGCTAATGCTTAGCTAGCATTAGGTAGTAAAGTTTGATTTGATTACTTGAAGTTTCTAGGTTGTACTTTGGTTATCTTTGGGTGGATTAGCCTTAAAGATATCAAAGTCATATTGGATAGGTTATGTAGTTGTCAATGAGTTGTAAAGTGAGTATGCTGGCTAGTGATTAGCTAGAGATGAGTTGTGCTCTTGTTTGTATGACAGTTTGTAGGTCCTATAAAAGGGCATGTACCCCTCATGTGTTGAGTATGAGATATAGAGCATATAGTGCATGATTGTGAACATCAAGCTAGAGTGTGGTAGTGCTTGGTTGAGAAGATCAAGCAAGTTGTTCTAGGTTGTGTTGCATTGTGTAAGCTTGTAGAGTGAGGCTCCAAGATCAATATAATTTTGAGTGATCTCTCTTCTTGTATGTGTTCAAGATAGTCAAGAGAGTAAAGAAGGAATTGAGTGATTTGATTCTGACAAATTAGTGGGACAGAGCGATTATGTCCAACAAATCTGAGTAAGAGTATGACATCCGTGTCAGATTTCAGTGACATTTCCACGCCCTATCAAATTTTGACTGTTTTGGACTCTAAAGTCAGTGTCGCACTCCTGCTCTTTCCATGACCATGTAAGGCGGGTGCTGTTAGACTACTGGTTTTTATTTTTAGCTTTCTGACACTATCTTGTTAACCTTTGTTAGATTTGAGTTTCTTTTTTTACTCTTAGCCTATACTGTATCCCGGGACCTTTAGCTTGGGTGCAGTACTTGACATGAGTAGAACCTGACTGCAGTCTCTAGACATTGTGCCTTTGTTATGCTACAAAAGATATCTTAGCACGTTCACTAGACAGCATCATAGCAGATTTGTTTCATGGAACCAAATATTAAGAACAGTTCTTTCTTTCTCTAATACTCAAGACTGCTTATTCCATTTTCTGGTCCACCATAGTTTCTCTGTTGCTATCACCTCAACTTGTATTTCTTGTAATAATAAAAGATACTTTGTTTTGCCATTCATATGCATCACAGGTTTTAATTTTTGTAAATGACATTATTCTTCCCATTTGCAGCCTTGATGACACTGTCCGAATTTTTAACATGGATAACTTTGATGAGTCATGTATTCTTAAGCATGATAACAGGACAGGCAGATGGCTGTCCACATTCAAGTAAGACGAGCTCCTCACCTGTAGTTTCACAATCTTTTGTGACTACCCCATCATTATTTTCAGTGATGAAACTTGACTCATGCTTGCAGGGCAATCTGGAGCTGGAACGACAACAACCTATTTGTTGGGAACATGAAAAGAGCAATAGATGTTATCTTAGTTGATCGCAGTGGGAAGAGCCTCTCGGCTTCGTATGGGGCGTTTCTTGAGAGTGAGCACGACAGCCATCCCGTGCCGGTTTTCACTGCACCCCAACAAAGTTGGCAATCTGGCTGGTGCAAGCTCCAGTGGTAAGGTGTTTCTCTGGACCAGAGCATGAAACAACAAGATCCTCACGGACTGACCTGTGAAATGAGCTTGCCTGTCCTGCTATGCCAAGTTCCTGACCGGGGAGATCCCCAACTCTTGGCTGAGTACAACACCTGATGCATGTTTAGCATCACCGTGCTATCAAATGTGTAACAGTGAGCACCGCATAACTATTAGGTATTGTAATATCTATGGGATGGAGCTGATGCCTTCTCTAGTTATTAACTGGCATTTACCCATGCGAATGCACTGGCTACCATCTTATTCTGTTTTATCTATAATTGTTTAGAAGTTTCTTGTTGAGGATTATTTGCGCCTTCCTAATGATTTTTACTTATGTAAATAAAACTGGCCAATCTACTGAATCAAGCTGCACCATACCATGTCCGTGTTACTCTTGGTCATTGAATGGATGCTAAAACGTTAGGCGATGAGTTATTCAAAGTGCAGCTGCATGGACTGTGCCATCTATCTAAACTCTAAAGCATGTAGAGACCAAGAAATTGCAAGGTGGGACGCGTTGCTCCCATGGAATTTGTTTGCACTTATACGCTTTCATAAAGTTGCAAATCATTTTTGCATATAGAGAACAATGATATTAAAAAAAACAATATACTTTGCAATGAAGAGATCCCTGCTTTGCTTGCTTCATCGCTAGTGGCCGTGCTGGCGCGCTGATCCTCCATCGGTCGGTCAGCCACATGGATTGACGTTAGCCGCCCGTCGAAATAACGGCTCATTTTAAAGCACTTGGCTACTGTTTCAAAGCTGGAATACTTACTGTAGCGTTCGATACAAGCTCTCAGTTCTCGGTAGACACCATCACACCAACACCACAGTCCAAATGTATCCGGAGCGCGGGGTCTGGTTGCTGCTAAGGGCTACGCTCGCCGTGGTCTCGCTCCTCTACTACCTGACCGGCCTCGGACGCCGCCGCTCGGGCCACAGACGACGGCTGCCTCCGGGCCCCAGGCCGCTCCCGATTATCGGCAACGCGCTCGACCTGCGCGGCGCCAACCTCCACCAGGCCCTCGTGCGGATCGCGCGCGCCTACGGCGACGTCATGTGCCTCCAGTTTCACGAAACTAATAAGTGCTTAGGTGGAGTATCTCACGAGGTCTCGATTATAACAAGAAAATAGAAGAGGTCTGCTACAAATGAGTAGAGAGCTCGCCGCCGGTCACCGGACGCAGCTTCTTCGCCTCCTCGCTAAGACTGTCCACAACGACCCGAGTAACTGGAGGAGCAAACGTCAAAATGCTCGGTCTGGTTCGCACAGCGCAAAGAGCATCCCGTGGACAGTCCGAGCGCGCGAGCAAAAGGCCTGTTTTACTCCTGAGTTTTACTCGGGCCATTGTGGACAGTCTAAGTCCCTCACGTCTTCACTAAGCAAATCATATACGCCTCCCTCAATGCTTCTCACGCTGCCACCAAGTCGGGCTGAAGTATTTCTTGTTGGGCTTCAGCGCTCTTGTGGGCCGGGTCGATGATGATGGCCCAGGGACTTGAGCTTCAGGTTGCTTCACGCCATCAGCATCTTCAGGGGCAGTAACATCCTCCCCTCCTTGAGAACCGGCTTGACCCCAAGCTGGTGCCAATGAAAACATGTTCTTGATCTCCACTTCATTCTCCCAGGTTGCCATAGAAGCTGGCCAACATGACCACTGGATCAAAAGCTGAGAAGCGAGAGTATTACCTACATTGCATAGTCGGTGCTGCAAGACTTTGACAGGAATGCGGAGCTGTTCTTGAGCTGAATCTGGTAGATTATGATTGACAGATAGAGTGGGAGAAACAGCCTTCTTCAATTGAGATACATAGAAGACGGGATGAACCTGTGAGTCATCTGGTAACTCCAACTTATAAGCTACCTGTGCAATCTTGTCCACAATTTTATATGGTCCAAAGTAGCGAAATGACAGTTTGTAATTTGCTCTGGAAGCTAGTGGGGCTGGTGAGCCCGAGTGGCTCCTGGAGCCAACCCCCAGGCCGGCGACCGGGGTTTGATCCCCCGCGTTGGCACCGGGGAGGCCCTCTGTTACCTCCCCAAGTGAAAAAAAAAAGTTTGCTCTGGAAGCTATACTTGTCTGAACATATAGTTGTAATTTGAGATAAACTGAATCACTAATGTAAAAATAACGTTCAGACTTGTTTTTGTCTGCTTGGTGCTTTTGTCTTTGCTGGACTCGCAGAAATTGTTGTCGAAGCAGTTGAACCATCATCTTCCTTTCTTGTAACCACACTTGCAGATCAGATATTGCACATGATTCCACAATATCAATGCCCAGCTGTCTGGGATGTTGCCCATAAATTACTTCAGAAAGATTGACTTTGGTAGACCTTCCTCAAAATCTAAACTGACCATTTGCCATGCATAATCAGGGACATGGAGAGGCTGCTATTAGAGTATTGGTAGTTTAGATATTCATATCATATCCTGCCATATGTATCCCGGGGGATGGCTTACCCCCCAAGTCATGTACTCTTATATATATAGGCCGATGTCTCAATGCAATACATCCATCCATTATACACCAATTCTATTCCTCCCACGTGGTATCACGAGTTTAGGTTTAGATCCTAGGCCACAAACCCTAATCTTCCGCTGCCCCTCGACATGCACCCTGCCCGCCGCTGGTCATGCCCCATGGTTCCCATCAAGGGTGTTCCCCTCGACGGCCTCCTAGCGCGCCCCCGGGGAGATCACCCATGTCGATCTCCACCGGGGGCAGCACCCTCTTCGATTCCCGCGACAGATCGATCTGCTCAGTCCATTGCTTTAGACTGTCAAGCAGCAACAGATCATGGCGTACCTCTCCATCTACCATGGAAGATATTGTCGACGACCCTGTCCAGCACTGCTGTGGTGGCAGCCGTGGTCTCCCATGATGCTCACGCTCTCCCTTGTGTTGCCGTGGTGGCAGCATGAGCCTCTGCGCGGCGCATCCACTTGTCGCCGGCGGATTTCGTGCGGCGCCTTCGCTCCACCCCGTCCCTCCTTCACCCGTCGCCTGTTCCCTTCGGCACAGGGACCTCCATCGATGGCCAGGTCGCCTGCTCCGGCGGCTCCTCCTCCTCGACGGATGCGGGTCCTCAAACTCCTATGCTGCCGCCAGCTGACTTGCGCCGACTAGTGGGGCTCGCCGCCATCCTTGATGGACTACTCCGCCGCTGCTGGGAGGGACCCACGCCTCTCATCCTCACTCCCGTCGCCGACAGGAACCGCGTCGCCCATCTTCATCGCTGTTCGCTGGCCCCCCTCGACTCTTCTCTCTCTCTCTCTATCTCTCTCTCTCTGTCCCTTGGCCGTGATAGGTAGCAAGAGATACGAGGATGACGGGTTGTGCTACGTACATGCACCCGGGTACTACACGAGATGTTCCTGTTTGTATTTTCTTTTGCTCGATCACTGATCGAGATTGCGTCGCCCACCGACCTCGACCTCGCGCCTCTACTTCGATGTCGGTGTCGACTTCACCAACCTCTTCTTCCTCTCCGACCCTGTGGCATGGCGAGATGGCCGGCACCATAGGGGGCGCTCTATTGCAATGCCGCATACAGCGCCACCTTGTCTGCACGTCGATCTTCGCCGGCTCGTCGTCACCTCCACCGATCGGGACGCCTTCACCAACTTCGCCCACCGTTGTCTCACCTCACGCTACTCGGTTTGATCAGCTGACATGCATGATCCACCCGGCTCCTGTGACGTCCATCCTCGTCAAGCGTGGCCCTTCACCGAGCATGGAGGGCTGCCACTGCGTCACCTCTTTGGGTAGCTAATGCGGGGGGTTGCCCGATCTTCTCGTTGTAGATCTGGGGATAACTTGACCCGTGTAAACTGACGAACTGATGGCACCAACAGCTACTCGAACAGCCACCTGTGACAAATGATTTCGCCCAACCACACGATTTGAACCACGCAAGGTAGAGGCAATGCTCTTGCAAATCACAAGGAAACACAAGAACAAGTGGTAGAGAAAACTCCCAATCCATAAGGGGGCAGCTATGGTACAACCCTATTTTCTGAGTTCAATTCGTGGTTAGGGTTTCCACCAGGTGCACAAGTGATATTTATACTAGGAACATCCTTCCGAGCTGGGCTGGAGGCCTTACAAACAAGCTCATTCCGAAAATACATGAGCTGGAACACTTCTCGGGGGTGCTCAGATTGAACCAGTCCGAACTATATTGTTCCAGAACAGTCTTCACAAAAATGGGCATAACTCTCTCCACACAGCTTCAATCAATGTGCCGTTTGTTGCATAAAAAAAGTAGACTTTATAAGATTTCCATTCATGTATAATACATGGGGTGGAACCTAATAGAATGATATAGAATTCACTGTGAAGTTGGAAGTCAGATCGGACCTGTCCGAACTATGTGGTTCTGAAACAGTCTTCACCAAAATAGGCATAACTCTTTGCAAACAGCTTCAATGGATGTGCAGTTTGTTGCATATGAAATTAGACTTCAAGACACTTCTAACGGTATAGTATACTCATGGTGAAACCTTCAGGATTGGTACAGTTCTTGCCTTGAATTTCTGTTGCAAAATCTGGTGCCATCACAGGGACTGCAACTTGCTCTGTATCACTTGGACAAACTTCCCATGGCCTCCTCTTGGGACCTAAGGACAAGAAATGCACTTCCATTAGGAAGTAAACAATTCTTAGTAGAGGCATGTTGAAAGCATCTAGGCCCCTAATTCGGGTTTTGGTAATTAATGACAACGGTTATGGACTAACAAATTGCATTTGAGATGATGTGCATAGGATAGTCCATGGATGACTGAGGTTCAAAGGATGATCATGGAACATTTGGAGTTGATGTGCAAAGCTCGGGCTCAAGGCAAAGGTATTATATAGGGCTTTTGCATTTTACCGGTCATTAGGTGGTTAATGGATGAAATATGACCGGGTTTGTTAGATAGATAGCCGTACTATCAAGAGGGGTCTTTGCACTCGTGCTTGATGGGTCTCTGCTACCATTTTGCTCAAAATGTCTAGATACATGCATGAGGACTAACTTCGGCAGAGGGTTTGAAAACAAGGTTTGAAAAACTTGTGCTAACTGCCTAAGGGCGGACGGTCCGACCCAGTTGGGCAGACGGTCCACCATACACTTGTGAATTCGTCTAGAGATTGTGTTTCTCTGGTTGGGCTAAAAGTTGGAGCGGCAGACGGTCCACCCCTGGGGTGCGGACGGTCCGCTGGTATGTTGCCGAAATCGTCCAGGGACAAGTTTTGTCTCTGGTAAAAGAGGGAGTTGAACGGCGTACGGTCCGCCGGTCTCTGATGAAATTTGTCCACAGAGGTTGCCTCTCATGTGGGATTCGATGGTTGAATGGCGGACGGTCTGCCCTTGGGGTGCGGACGGTCCACCAGTCTTTTTGAGAAAATGACCAGAGACAATTTCGTCTCTGGTGGTTTGGAACACTTAACTGCGGACGGTCCGCCCCTAGGGCGCGGACGGTCCGCCAGGGCTGTAACGGCTAGTTCTGACACACAATCATTGCACTCTGACTCACTGGTTTACAACGGCGGACGGTTCGGTTTTTGAACCGCGGACGGTCCGCGATTATGCAGAAAAGAGTGTAACGGCTAGTTTTTGAGTGGATCTCTATATATACCCTTTGGCCGGCCATGTGAGGGCCCGCTTGGCCATTTGGACAGCATACATGACATATTCGAGTTGGTCTTCCCCTCTCTCACACATTCTTGCTTAGAGATTGCATTCTTGAGAGTGTGAGAGCCTCCTAGTGCATTGCATCAAGAGTTTGAGCTTTGTGGCACTCGGGAAACTTCAAGCAAGTGTCATCGACTTGTTATTCTTGGGAGTTGCCGCTCCCTAGATGGCTTGGAGAAGTGGATTTCATGGAGCACCTCCAAGGAGATTGTTGAGGAGCCCTGAAATTAGTTGTGAGAGGTTTGTGCTCACCTCACTAGAGTGGTGAAGAGCAACTCTAGTGGAATCGAGCTTTGGAGCGGTTCTTTGATTCAAGCCGGCTCAAGATCAAGAGGTTTCTTGATAGAGGAGCGGTTGATTCTTTGAATCCACCTCAACGTGGATTAGGGGTGACTGGCAAGTCATCGACACCATGGGAAAAATTTCTTGTGTCAAGCTCAGTTAATTCCTTTTCTAGAGCTTGAATTGTATCTTGCCATCCTAGGTTGCAAACCCAAGTTAGAGTTAGTAGTAGCATGACATAGGGATCTCTTGTGTTACTAATTAAATTTCTCTAGTGTTTGTGTTTTTAGTTTTAAACCGCCTATTCACCCGTCCTCTAGTCGGTGTTTCTGATCCTACAAGTGTCATCAGAGCTAAGTACTCCTTAATCAAGGATTTAACCATCTCGGAGTAGAACAATGACTAGTGAAAATGGGATTCATGTTGGGAAGCCACCATTCTTTGATGGAAACAATTATGATTATTGGAAAACTAGGATGTCGGCTCATCTCAAGGCTATGAGTAGGAAAATTTGAAGAATTGTGAATGATGGTCATGTTGGCGTTTCTTGTGCCCAAAAGAATAGATATTCCGCAAGTGCACAGAATCACCACTGTAGCACTTCACTTTGGAGTATTCCAGGGTATCGTATTTTTCCTCAGGGAAGCACTATAGTAAATAGTATCATAAATCAAATGATAACCATACTAGCTTAATCAACCGACTGACTAGACGTGGGTAAGCCAGATATATAGGTAAGATAAATGGCAAGATAATGACCGGGTGACACACAGAGGTTCAACTCCTTAGAGAGGTAGAAGCTGGGAGTACAATGAGCGAGATAAGACACCTGATACACTTCTGAACTATCGAACTAGCCTCACTATATCAGACTAAACACCTAATTAGTCTCCGGGAAAGCAGAGCTTACTTCGGCAGCTGGAAGAGGAAGGACTTCAGAAAGGGGTGAGAGGGGAGTCCAACGGCAACCTGCACTACTGCTATGAAAACACCCGAACGCAGTGGACTACAAGGGACGGATAGGGCTGTCACCACCTACTGCCTACCACAACGGTTCCGTGGGGTGGAACACACTTTCTAGCTAACACTAAGGTCAGACACCACATTTGCTTTTGGTGTTAGGATTTCTCTCGAGGCTTTCAAGAGAAATCCCCCTCAACCTAGTGCACTGGCTTGAGATACTCTAGTCCAGGCAAGAAAACCCGTAAGATAAGATCCCGACTACTAGAGAGATAACTTAGCCTGAGCTAAAGGTAAACTTTTGTGCTCGAGCTAAACACTCAGACTCGGGAAGATAAAAGACAGCGGAAAGTAAAGCTGACTCAAAAAAGTAATGAAGATAACTTATATTGATAATGTCAAAAGAAAGATACAAGAGCTATACCAGACTTCCGACGACTCCGGAATCTGAGCAAGCTCGACTCGACTCTAGCTCCCAAGCTACTAGCCTACTCTAAAAAGTAAAGTAAAGAGAGAAGAGCTCCAATGGTGCGTGTTACAAGTGATGGATGGGGTCTCTATTTATAGACTTCCAGGGTCGATACTTGGCCATTAAAACCCGTAGTGTCAGTTGTAAGCAGGTAAGGTCGGTGTGCTTGTCTTCCACGCAAAGCCGAGGCTTGAGAGGCTGCAAAGTGGGGCCGACCGGCCTGGGGATGTGGCCATCTGGCCACCGCCTTTGCGTGGACGTCCCTGATCATCTCCTGGGGTCGGTATTCGTTGCGTGACTTCGACGCTCGCAGTGCTAAGTCGGACGGCCTCCCTCTGGCCCAACTTGGCCCTCCGTTGCGCCGACATTTCTCTTGCACGCTTATGATTTTCCCTGGGTGGTGGATCGATGACTCAGACACGAATTTGCACTGAGCTGTGGGTCCTTTGATCCTTGTGCAAGCCTTTCGATCCACTTGATCAAACCGATATCCAATCCATGACTCAGAGGCATTGTGGGTGTGTCACATTGCCCCTGGATCGAAGACGGGGCCTTGTCTTAAGAGGTGCCAGGCCGGTCGGACTGGGTTTTTGCCCAATTCTGCTCAATTTTGGTACACTTGCTTGTGGAACTTGTGGAACTCGTTAGAAATAAACAAAATATGAAGGAAACATAGTGTAAAGCTCATTTTATTCCCGAGAAATTGACGGCTAGAATGTGAAATTATTGCCGTCAACACCCCCCCAAGCTTAAACTTTTGCTCGTCCTCGAGGAAAGCTTAAACTGAGGCTCGGTGGATCAGGAGTTGCGTCAATGTTCACCCCCTGCAGGTACCTTGTGCACAGCATATTAATCTTCCCGTCTGTATTGTGAATAAGTTGGCTCATACCTAAGGTTCTGGAGGATGGGACGTATTCATTTTTTCATCCCTCGGTCTTGAGCGGTTGTTGGACTGAACAACATTCATCAGCCTGTCGCCTGTTCAAGTTCCTGGCTCGGAGTTTTGTAAGATTTTTCAAAAGAGGTTCATGTTACCCAGTGGTACTATCGAGTCTCTTAAGGTGTGTGATTCTCACTCATGGTCGGAGTTTCTGACCACCTTCTTCCTACTTCTAAGGCTGATATATGGAGTTTATGGGTAGGAAGATGTGTGCATATCTTGGTTACCTGTATTACCGAGCCGAAGAGTGATCCACGACGGGGTCGGTACTTAGCCAAATTCCGGTCTTATGAAGGATGGAATATCTGGAGAGGATGAAATAGGTGGCATCCCATTCGGATGGAATTTGGTCTTATTTGAACTCCATAGTTTGCAACTTTTTAGGGATGCAGAGTGGACTTCTTTCTTTTCTCTCATATATATATATATATATATATATATATATTAAAGAAGATAACTCCACTCTCCTTTGCTAATATAACTTGAATTCTTTGGAGTTTTGATAGGGAAGACCTTTGTGGGATGAATGGGATGTTGGATTTGTGATTGCGGGGATGCATGTCTGGCAAGAGTGGATGTCCACACCCGGAATGAGTGACTGACAGGCCAGACATCTTTGGGCTAGCAAATGATGAGTACATGAGGGATAAAGACCGGTAGATGTCAAGTACCATTCCCGAAGCGGATACACCACTCGACAAAGCTCAAGGTAACTTCAGATAGCTCAAAATAGTTTATAAAATATAAGGCTCTAGATAGGTCATTTTAACCATGGGGAAACCTTCACCAAAATTTTAATTTTCAAAAGAATTCCGAGAGGTTCCGTACTAGAGCAAGCAGTTTAAATTCCGGTTTGGGCTATCTCAAATCCCGCAACAACTTAGACTTTGGAAATTAAACTCATACCTCCACACAACCAGATTTTTTTAGTGGAACTATTATGTGCCAACTAGTTCAGGTACTAGGAGAGTAAAAAGTTGTAAACGAGGCACTTAGAAGGCTTGAACAGAGAAACTATTCATCATATCCAAAGTAAGAGCTCATACGGATTTCCACTCATATAGATTTTATTTAGAGCATGGAAATATTATTTTTTTTTGTTATGAGATTATCATTATCATTATTATTAATTTTTTAAAGCATGGCTACTGAATTAAAGGATGGGTGTGATGACTTACCTGGCAGTGTGACCCCCCCCCCCAAGCTTCGATGAAGCTCAGTCCTCCTCATCGGAGTCCTGCTCTTCTTCGTCGGAGTCCTTATCTTCACCATCATTATCCTCCTCCTCGTCGTCGTTGTTCTCCTGTTCGGGCTACTGGTATGGCTGGTGCTACTGATATGGCTGGGACTGCTGATAGTCCAGCCCCAAGTGAATGAAGACGTTGGACACGTTGTACTGCAAGGCAGATGTCAAGCCCTAGGTCTTCTGAGTGAGCTGGGTGTTGTGTGCCATTGTATCCTGCATTTGCTGCTGTTGTGTGCCAAGGGTGGTGATGCGGTTCAATAGATCTGAGATGCTCCGAAGAATCGGGTCCTCATAGTTGAAGCGTGCTGACGATGAGGGACCCACCTGTGGACCATAAGACGGATGCATACCTACAAGGTAGTACGGTAATTGCCCACCGGCGTACCCACTGCCGCTGATCTGATACGGGTCATAGGTGTAATGCTTGTATGCCTCCTCGAAGCTCGTGTTCTGCATGGACGACCCAGGTTGTGCCGAGGTATGAGCCGGGGGTGTCCGTCGTGATGGTCCTGCTCCGGCTTGCTTGCGCCGGGCCCTGCTCCTCGTCTGCGACCTTCAACACTCTGCCGTGCGAGTTCTCTTTTCTTCATCTACAAGGTTAGACTTTTCACCAAGTAGAGAGAGAGTCTCGGGCATGGCAGCTGGATCTCCCTATCGTACCCGGGGTAACACATAAAGATGGAATTCCCGGGCCCCTCTAGCATCATGTGCCCTTGCACGAAATGCTCGAGACCGACCTCATATCTGTACGCCTCCGTCTCAGGCAAGAAGGTGACTTCGGCGCTCTCCATCGCTTTGACATACCTCGCCATGTGAGTGACCAAAGAGGTTATGTTGATGGGGCTTCTGCCCGAGATCATCTTCTGCCAATGAGCGAGCATGCTCCTGACAGGAGAGAAATGAATCTTGTTCGCCATAGCGAACAAACACTACAGCTCAGGTAAGCTGCAGAGGCAGAGGCAGAGGTCTGTACGAGGGTGCACGACCATGGTGAGCCACTTGGCGAGAAACCTCAGAGTAGGATTATGAATAGAGACTATGCTGTTCTTGCTACTCATAGGTTCATTAGAGATTAAACTCCACCAAGAGCTATGATCAAACTCGTAATTTTCAACAAGTGTGTTGGGGTCCAGAATGCATCTTTTGTTAAAACCCAACACAACACTGAATTGTTTTAGGGTCATCTCAAATTGTTCATTAAAGAACTGAAAGTAAACTTTAGTTTCGGTCGTGGTTTCTTCATCGGTAAGAGAAACGAGGAACTCTATAGTCAAGAGTTGCGAACCTGGTTCGATGATGTCGACAAAATTCTCCCATCCAACGGCTGTAAAAGCTTGGTTCATGTCTTGCATCAGTCCCGTCGTGATGAGGAAGCGAGTTTCGAACCTCTTGGCGTGGTCGAAAGTCTGTCTCTTCAGCAGCTCAAGTGCTTGCCGCTCGTAGTTGTTCTTGACGATGATTTGTTCAACCATCATCAGGATCCTGATGTGAAAACGGCTTCGTGGGACTGTGGGAATTTCTTCTTCCTCCCGGCATGCATGTGAATGGTGACTAGAGTCGACCGACATATTATCCCGGGAAGAAGATGAACTCCGCAAGCTTCTCGACCTTCCCGAGAGTGCTCTCTTGACCTTCTCCTTGGCTCAATTCAGCATGGTGCCTGCAAAAGGTCAGCACAAGCAATACCCAAAAGAAACAAGAATTAAGAAGAGAGTTAGCATTAGTCGTTTCTTGCAGGGCGTTAAACCACCACAAACGTTCGTCATTCAATGTGCCATGATTTTATTTGAAGGGGAAAAATATTTTTGTGCTTTCATGGTTTATGAACATCACTAATTACTACTTAGATTTTATTTATTTTTGGGGTTGAGCTAGCACTCAAGTTCTTTACTTAATTAACTCAAAAGAGCTCAATTAAGCAAAGAAACTTAAGAAAGGGAGAGGAGATGAAAGGGCTCGGGCTAAGGCATTCGAACCTGAGCTTCTGGTGCATCGAGGAGTGTCACTCTCGCTAGCTTTTATAGCCGAGAGCCAGAGCCAGGCCGGCCGGCCGGCCTCTGAGCGACGGCGACCTAGCCACCACGACGGCCTACGCTCCTAGTCCTGCCGGTAAGATGCTCTTCGTCGGTGGTGATGGGACATGAACGGAGGGGAGGAGCCAGCCGGCTGCATGGGTCCTCGCACCCTGCCCCTACACGTTCTGTGCTCCCCCCTTTTTACTTTGCTTCCTAATCACTCCATGTTCCCATCCCTTCCTGATATACGGGCGAAAAATTTTGAAATTTTTTTGTGAAGTTCTTTAAATGCACATTTTCAAATTTTAACATGCATGGGTTGAAAATCAACTATTCTTATGCAGAAATAAAACAAAAATTATGCAAGGAATAATTTAAACTATCCTATATGCAATACAATGATGGATATGTGCCACGTACCTCATGGCGGGTGCTCGGGTTTTGAGTCAAGAGCTGGACTCTCCATTCCTTTGGTTTGATTGTCGTCGCCGGATGGAGTCTTTGGCGATGACACTTTCTTGGGTGTGGGTGGTGTTTCGACCTTTGTCTTCTGCGATTCTAGAAATTTCTTACGCTGGATTATAAGATTCCGCATTCCTTTGATTGTGAAGCTTGATTTGCTTTGCTTCCTCCTGAATTCTTATCTCCTCCTGAATCCATAGACTCACTACGAATTCGATGAGGGCTTCAATGTTCGGAAGTGATGGTTTCTTTGTCTCTTTCTCGGGTTTCTTTTTTCGGTGGATCTCCTTGACTTGTGGGCTGTAAGAACCGCCCAATTTAATACTATTTTAAGCGAACCGCCAGTTATTATCTTCTAGGTGAGGGTTAACACGTACTTGCCAAAGAGCGTGCCACGTGTTACCCCACATCTAGAGACATGAATAACCGACACGTCATGCGCCTAAAATAATATTAAATCCGGTAGTCCCGGTATGTGCTCCAACATACACTCAGAACCAGCATATACACATACCGTTTACAATCGAATACATCGCCAATGAACCACAAAGAGCAGTTTTACATTACCAGAGTTCAAAACTTAACATTACAAGTTACACATAGGAAGGTTCAAACTAAATCTCCATTACAAGCCTTGGGCTCACAGAAGCCATATTATACATAAACTTAAAGATTATTATATTTACATGCTCTCACGGAGTTCTGCTACGAGAAAAACTAAAAGATAATGGTGCCTTGCTCAAGGACACCATCACAGCCTCAACGACCTACTCCTCCCCCGCACCTGGATTGGTGGGGTAGAAGTGGCCGAACACCACTTCTGGTTCACCTGCAACTAAGTTTAGAAGCAACCTGAGTACAAGGGTACTCCGCAAGACTTACGCGATTAAATAAACAAGGATCATGCAAAGGCTCAAGTAAAGGCTTTAGGGTTAAGTAAGTATTGCATAAGCAGGAGCTGTCTAGACTATCACCTAGCAAACTTAATTAATCTTGCCCAACCCCCAGAATATTTTAGTTGATTAAGAGAGTAACATACAAAACATAAGGTCATCACTATGACATGATTCCAAAGCCAACAACACCGAAACTCTCTATGAAGAATTCGACGAACCAAGAGCTTGCTCATATCCGAGAGCGCGGTAATTCGAATTGATTATAACCTTGCAAGGGTGTACTACTTTACCCACACAACGCAAGGACTATGCGACTCACCCAACCCGCTAAAGTTGGATAAGAGGGTACTCGCGTCAACTGTTCCCAACAAGGCTCAATCATTGAACCTCACACATAGCTTACGAGTAGAGACTTAGTTCCACCAGGGACATCTCTAAACTTTCCTACATATAGGTCCACCTGGGGACACACTAAACTTCTCTGCATAGCCCGTAGCCACGTATCTAGGACTGCACATCAATGATCAAGTCAAAGAAGGTAATTGGCTCATCCGTACCATTATATTGGATATGTGGTAGCACGGAAAGGTGCTCAAGGCCGATGGCATCCACTCGGTCCTTAATCGTTCCAAGCGGACTATGCCCATGTGACTTCATTCTCTAGGCCCTACCATTCCGCTCGAATCTCGATACTACCAAACCCTTACCACTAAACCGAACCAGTGCGATCAAGGGAAACCGGTAAGTGTCATACTCCAAACTACCCTTTTTAGTAAGCGAAAAGATTATTCTAGGCATAGCTCAGCATCTAGTCAAGTTAAATGAGTATCTGACTAATATGTGGCAAGGACATGGTTGAACAATTCAAGGAAGGATAGTGCATCAAAGTAGGGACAAGAATGCAATACATACATACATAATATATATATATATATATAACCCAACATTACCCAAGTGAGATAACTAAGCTAGTCAAATTAGATAGGTGCAAGGAATTATGCTTAGCTGCTTGCCTTGATTAGCTTCAGGCTCGACCACGAACTGGACTCCAGGCTCGGGCTCAACGGACTCAGTAGGCTCCACGGGTTCGGTCTCCGACGATTCAGTCACTATAATACATGAATGCGATGTAGAGAACATTACAAGGAACTCATGAAAATTGGATTTGCAGTAAAAGGATTTTCCTATAATTAATCATAAATAGATCAATTTTCAGCCACTCTAAGCAATTAAATTCGGAAAAGGCTTGCAAAATTAACTAAACAAAACTAAGAAAACTATCATAGATACTAGGCATGAACACCAGGCTAACAAAACTAGTTTCACCATTTTATCACTTTCCAGCAAAAAGTTCTGCATTATACTATTTTCGGAGAGAACAAAAAAAAACACACTAAAAACCCTAACAAATAGTAAGGAAACATACAAAACAACATTTTTCCTAAGTAGATCTCAACGATATGAACCCAACAAAACAAGTTTCATATTTTTCGGAGCTAGACACGAATTTCTATGCATTTTTCAAGTTTACTGACAAATAAAGCATCACAAAACCCTTGCAAAAATGCTAGGTGCACCCGAGGGCCGCCACCCCGGCCACCGACAAATGGGCCCAGGGGGCCGGGCAGCACCACCAGGCCGGGTCAAGGCCAAGGCCTACCTTGACCTAGTGCCTGGGCTCGCCCACGCGCGTGGCGCGCACGGGCGGCGCGGCGTGCTCGACGCGGCGGCGCCAGCGGACGGTGGCGCGGCGGGGCGAGGCCGGAGGGGCTCGGGGCGAGGGCGCATGGCGTGCACTAGGTGATGGCGAAGCTCACCGGTGGCAGCACGGGCGGAGAACGGCGACGAGGCGGCATCCCGACGGAGGAAGGCGGCGGCGGGCGACGGCGCTCGCCGGGGAGGTCCTGTGGGAGGGGAGGGAGCCGGGTGAGGAGGGGAATGGGTCGAGGAGAAGGGGATGATGATCCCCATGTGCGGAATCGAGGAGGGGTTCACCGGAGGCGATAAATCGAGGCCGGCAGCGGAGCTCCGGCGGCGGCGGCAATGGCGGCCAGCCAATTCTAGGTCGATTCCGGCCAGGGTTGGGCTCGATCGAGTCCGGTGAGGGGCGGGGGAGGTGGAGGACAAGGCTGGGCAGGCTCTGGCACGCGGAATCGAGGAACGTCGGCCGAGGATGGTCGGGGCACCGGTGGCGGGGAGGCTCTGCTTGTTCCGAGCTCGAGGAGGAAGAGGAGGGGAATGGGGAATGGGTTAGTACGACGCCCTCGTTGCGAGTAAGGATGTGGGAGGGAGGGCGCGCACGGCACGGTACCTGAGGATGGCCGGTGCGTGTCCCGAAGATGGACGCTGGCGAAGCCGACACGCGGCACGCCGCGATTCGCGCATCAGCGCTTCGCGCACCCAACATTCTGGAGTCGTGACAACTCTCCCCCCTTAAGAAAATCTGGTCCCGAGATTTAAATAGATATGATGGAAGGGACAAAACTCCAGCTCGATTGAGGCCATATTCACCTAGACAAGATGAACATCTAAGAGATGGTGCACAAAGATAGGAATGATGTGATAGAGAGACATTCAAAGGGCTTCCTTGATGGTGATTGTGTCCACATATATAATATTTAGAACGATGAACTTCATCAAGAAAGTGGAGTGTGGTAGAGAGAGAACTTACTCATCGGAAAAGAAATCAGGGTATTCCTGACATAATCGATCTTCACGCTCCCAAGTAGCTTCGTCTTCGGAGTGATTGCTCCATTGAATCTTTACAAACTTCACCATGCTACGCTTCACTTTTCTTTCATCACGATCAAGAATGGCCATTGGGTGTTCTTCGTAGGTAAGACCCAGTTGAAGGTCAGGTGACTCAAGGTTGATGGCGTCAGTTGGAACACGATGACACTACTTCAATTGAGAGATATGGAAGACGTTGTGCACGGCGTAAAGTGATTGAGGAAGATCCAATTGATAAGCCACGGCTCCAACTTTCTTGATAATCCGAAAAGGTCCCACATAACGTGGTACTAATTTTCCTCTTACATGGAAACGTCGAGTACCTTTGAATGGAGAAACCTTAAGATAGACATAATCGCCAACTTTAAGGTGAAGTTCTCGGACTTTAAGGTGAAGTTCTCGGCAACGACGATCAGCATAAGTCTTTTGACGAGATTGGGCAATGCGAAGATTCTCATGGATAATTCTGACTTGTTCTTCGGCATCTTTTACCAAGTCAGGGCCAAAGAAAGGTCTTTCTCCAGATTCAGACCAATTAATAAGAGTTCTGCACCGTCTTCCATAGAGGGCTTCAAAAGGAGACATTTTTATACTTGCTTGATAACTATTATTGTAGGAGAATTCTCCAAATGGTGAGCAAGTAACCCATTTCTTTTCATATATGAGAGCACAGGCTCGTAGTATGTCTTCTAAGATTTGATTGACTCTCTCGGCTTGACCGTCGGTTTGAGGATGATAAGCAGTACTATAAGTGAGATGAACTCCCATGGCTTCATGTAGACTTCTCCAAAAGTGAGCGACAAATTGAGGGCCGCGATCTGAGACAATTTTCTTAGGAACACCATGAAGACAGACAATGCGAGTGAGATACAACTCTGCATATTGTTTGGCATGATAAGTAGTCTTAACCGGAAGGAAATGAGCTGATTTTGTCAAACGATCCACAATTACCCATATAGAATCATATCCTTGGGAAGACCTGGGTAACCCGGTGATAAAATTCATTCCAATTTCTTCCAACTTTCATGATGGGATAGGCAAGGGCTAAAGGGTACCGGCAGGTTTGAGATGTTCAGCCTTAACCCTTTGGCAAACATCACACTCAGAGACGTACCGAGCAATTTCTCGCTTCATGCGAGTCTACCAAAATCTTTGCTTGAAATCTTGATACATTTTAGTACTACCTGGGTGAATGGAAAATTGAGAACTGTGGGTTTCATCAAGGATAATTCGCCTGAGGTTATGATCCTTTGGCACCACAATTCGCTTCCCAAAGAATAGAACTCCTTGATCATCCGTAGAGAAACACCGAGCTTTGCCCTCCTTCATTAAATCCTGAATTCGAGCCATACCCTTATTCTTCTTTTGGGCTTCCTTAATTTGATCATAAAGGTCGGATTTAACCGTGAGATTAGCAAGATAACCTTTCTTGACCATAGAAATTCCGAATTTTCGGAGATCATCACAGAGAGTATGCAAAGGAAGGGCTATGGTCAAGCAATTACATTGAGCCTTCCGGCTTAGTGCATCAGCGACGACATTTGCCTTACTAGGATGATAATGCACTTCAAGATCATAATCCTTGATCAGTTCAAGCCATCGACGTTGCCTCACGTTGAGATCAGATTGAGTGAAAATGTACTTGAGACTCTTGTGATCAGTATAGATGTTGCAATGATTGCCAAGCAGATAGTGACGCCATATTTTGGGAGCATGGACAACAGCCGCAATCTCTAAATCATGGGTATGATAATTTTCTTCATGTCGCTTGAGTTGTCGAGAAGCATAGGCCACTACTCGGTCTTCTTGCATAAGGACACAACCCAGACCGATGCGAGAAGCATCGCAATAAACATCAAAGCTCTTGGAAATATTTGGCTGAGCAAGAACAGGAGCGGTAGTGGGATGATCCTTAAGGGTTTGAAAGGCTTCTTCATAGGTTGGGGACCACTCAAACTTGATCCCATTCTTCAGTAACTCGGTCATAGGCTTCGCAATTTTAGAAAAGTTCTCTATGAACCGGCGGTAATACCCCGCAAGTCCCAGAAAACTCCGAACCTCATGGACATTCTGAGGTTGCTTCCAATCAAGAACATCTTGCACCTTACTAGGATCTACAGCAATACCATCCTTGGAGAGGATATGACCAAGAAAAGATACTTCTTCAAGCCAAAATTCACATTTGCTAAACTTGGTATAAAGACGATGTTCTCTAAGTTTTTGAAGGACAATATGGATATGACGAGCATGATCTTCTTGGGTCTTGGAGTAAATGAGAATATCATCAATAAAGATGATCAGAAAAACATCAAGTTCCTCCATGAAGATGCTATTCATCAGATACATGAAATAAGCCGGTGCATTGGTGAGACCGAAAGACATAACAGTGAATTCATAGAGACCAAATCTAGTAGAAAAAGCCGTTTTTGGAATATCTTCTTTCCGGATCTTGATTTGATGATAACCTAACCTTAAATCAATCTTGGAGAAATATCGAGCTCCCGAGAGTTGATCAAATAAGATATCAATCCGAGGAAGAGGATATTTGTTCTTGACAGTGACTTCGTTTAACGGACCGTAATCAACACATACCCTCAAACTATCATCTTTCTTCTTTACAAAAAGAGCTGGGCATCCCCAAGGAGAGGAGCTCGGACGAATAAAACCCTTGTCTAATAAAGTCTTGAGTTATTTCTTCAATTCCTTCAACTCATTGGGAGGCATTCGGTAAGGTTGTTTAGAGATAGGAGCAGTCCCGGGCATGAGCTCTATAATTAATTCCACCTCACGATCAGGAGGCATACCCAGTAATTCTTTCATAAAGACATCTGGATACTCACACACCATGGGAATATCTTCCAAAGCAGTAATTTTAGTACTCGGCAAAGCATATAAACAAGATTCCATCTTGGCAAAAGAGAGTAGAACCCTATTCCCTAAGGGATGCAAAAGATCGATGGTGCGGGGCCCACATTTGATAACTCCATCATGCTTACCCAACCAATTCATCCCAAGAATCACATCTAACCCCAGCTTGTCTAGAATGAGAAAATTAGCTCGAAAATAACTCCCTCAATGAGAATTGGAACCTCATTAACAAAGTGTCTGTCAATGATTTCGCCACCCGGTGATTCTATATGGTATGACACTTGTAGGTTTTGTATCTCAAGCTTACTATGCAGTATAAATTTCTTGCTGATGAATGAAAAAGTTGCTCCAGAATCAAAAAGAACCATCGCAGGGTGAGAATTGATTATGAGCGTACCCATGAGGACTTCGGCATTCTCCGGAATTTCCTCGGTGGTGGTGTAGTTGAGACGGCCACGCTTAGGATCTTGTTGTGGCTTGGCTTCTTGACGCTGTGCTTGAGGTAGAGGGTTATTGGGCCTGGGTGCATTGAAGGCACCACCATGCCTCGGAGAGGGGCAATCCCTGGAGAAATGGCCTGTGCCACCACAATTGTAGCATGGCCCCTTTGCGGCAGCACCTGGTTTGTTCCAATAGACATTGACTGGCCTAGGACCTTGTCCTTGAGGAGGTTGAGGATTACGCACAATCCACATAGGATAGGGAGGTTGAGCTCCCGGCGCCCGAGGTGAAAGATGAGAAGGCCCTAAACGTGGACGTAAGGAGCTACCGCCCGCAGAGGTAGGAGCAGGACGCTTGTTCTCGGCTCTGATAGCAATATTCACCAGGTCATTAAAATCTTCAAACTTGGTAGTGGAAAGCTTGTCTTGTAACTCCTCAGAGAACCCATCATACAAACATTCTTGTTTCTTGGCATCTGTGGCCACTTCTTCAGGTGCATACTGGGAAAGGGTATTAAAGGAATTGACATATGCCATCATATTACGACTTCCTTGGGTAAGATTCAGAAATTCCTTCTTCTTAATGTCCATTATACCCTTGGGAATATGGAAGGAGCAAAAAGCTGTGCGGAACTCTTCCCATATGAAATGGTGATCTGCAGGGTGAGAAGTCTTAAAGTTCCGCCACCAAGCCCCAGTGGCATCATGCAGTTGATGAGCAGCAAATAAAACCTTCTCATATGGCTCACACTCAATAAGACCCAGCATTTCTTCTATCAGATTGAGCCAGAAATCCGCATCAAGAGGATCCTTGGAGCTACGAAAGATGGGCGGGTTGGTGCGGAAAAATTCTCCGAACTTGTTCACTTGAGGCTCAGCTCTTGGACCATGATTGCCGGCATTGCCCATCTGATTGACTATATGCGCCATGAGTTCAGTTTGTCGGGCCAGGACGTCCGCGAGGGTTGGATGAATGGGAGGTTCAGGAAGGGGGGCCTCATTGTTGCGGTTAATGTTGCCACCCGAACCATTAGCACCATCCCTTTCAGTTCCCGAACGCAACACCATCCTGTTAATAAATAAAACGGTTAGCGGTTAGAAATGAAAGATAGAGAATACTCAAAGGAAGGGTGGAAAGACAATGTGTAGATAAAAATCTAACACACGATCAACACAGGAGTAGTAACTCTAAGAGATAGAGTAGATTTGGTCCACTAAAATGAATCAGAACCAACTAGGCAAGATCTTGATAGCAACACACTAAATTAATCAAGTACAGATTTAGAAACCACAAGAAAGAGTATACATGCATGCGAGATATGAATGCAACATGTCGTCTCCTCACATCATGAGCTCGCCTTAACGTTCTAGCACTCACTTACGACCCAAAACAACCGCATTGCCCAACAGCGCTACAACCCTCCTACTAGCACTTAGAACAATGGGTGATTCCCACCTTCTCAACCCCGATAAAAGGCTTAAAAGGTTTCCAACAGGTGAAAGAGTTTTCCTACGCTCCCGCTACTTATGAAGACAAGAGGGGTTAAGCATATCTTAATTAAACAAGTGAAGCAATAAGAGAGAGTTAGCTCTAAGACGAAGGAAGAAAG
The DNA here is from genome assembly GCF_016808335.1 of Panicum virgatum. Lineage (NCBI taxonomy): Eukaryota > Viridiplantae > Streptophyta > Magnoliopsida > Poales > Poaceae > Panicum > Panicum virgatum. Next base: position 25,352,902 of record NC_053150.1, on the reverse strand, counting down.
GTAGAATTTCACCTTAGGTTCAAATTTTTAATAAAAGTAAATCTTAGCGCCAGTGATCAAATTTTATTTTACTCACACCCTACTAAGCAAATTTTAGGTTCACTTTATGGAACCTCAGCTCTGATACCCGTTATGAGAACCGCCTAATTTAATACTATTTTAAGCGAACTGCCAGTTATTATCTTCCAGATGAGAGTTAACACGTGCTTGCCAGAGAGTGTGCCACATGTTACCCCACATCTAGAGACACGAATAACCGGCACATCATGCGTCTAAAATAATATTAAATCCGGTAGTCCTGGTATGTGCTCCAACATACGCCAAGAATCAACATATACACATATCGTTTACAATCGAATACATCGCCAATGAACCACAAAGAGCAGTTTTACATTACCAGAGTTCAAAACTTAACATTACAAGTTCAACATAGGAAGGTTCAAACTAAATCTCCATTACAAGCCTTGGGCTCACGGAAGCCATATTATACAGAAACTTAAAGATTATTATATTTACATGCTCTCACGGAGTTCTGCTACGAGAAAAACTAAAAGATAATGGTGCCTTGCTCAAGGACACCATCACAGCCTCAACGACCTACTCCTCCCCCGCACCTGGATTGGTGGGGTAGAAGTGGCCGAACACCACATCTGGTTCACCTGCAACTAAGTTTAGAAGCAACCTGAGTACAAGGGTACTCCGCAAGACTTACGCGATTAAATAAACAAGGATCATGCAAAGGCTCAAGTAAAGGCTTTAGGGTTAAGTAAGTATTGCATAAGCAGGAGCTGTCTAGACTATCACCTAGCAAACCTAATTAATCTTGCCCAACCCCCAGCTTATTTTAATTGATTAAGAGAGTAACATACTAAACCTAAGGTCATTACTATGACATGATTCCAAAGCAAACAACACCGAAACTCTCTATGAAGAATTCGACGAACCAATAGCTTGCTCATATCCGAGAGCACGGCAATTCGAATTGATTATAACCTTGCAAGGGTGTACTACTTTAAGCACACGACGCAAGGACCATGCGACTCACCCAACCCGCTAAAGTTGGATAAGAGGGTACTCGCGTCAACCGTTCCCAACAAGGCTCGATCATTGAACCTCACAACGAGCTTACGAGTAGAGACTTAATTCCACCAGGGACATATCTAAACTTTCCTACACATAGGTCCACCTGGGGACACACTAAGCCTCTCTGCATAGCCCGTAGCCACGTATCTAGGACTGCACATCAATGATCAAGTCAAAGAAGGTAATTGGCTCATCCGTACCATTATATTGGATATGTGGTAGCACGAAAAGGTGCTCAAGGCCGATGGCATCCACTCTGTCCTTAATCGATCCAAGCGGACTATGCCCATGTGACTTCATTCTCTAGGCCCTACCATTCCGCTCGAATCTCGATACTACCAAACCCTTACCACTAAACCGAACCAGTGCGATCAAGCGTAACCGGTAAGTGTCGTACTCCAAACTATCCTTTTTAGTAAGTGAAAAGATTATTCTAAGCATAGCTCAGCATCTAGTAAAGTTAAGTGAGTATCTGACTAATATGTGGCAAGGACATGGTTGAACAATTCAAGGAAGGATAGTGCATCAAAGTAGGGACAAGAATGCAATATATACATAATATATATATATATATATATATATATGTACATATATATATAACCCAACATTACCCAAGTGAGATAACTAAGCTATTCAAATTAGATAGGTGCATGGAATTATGCTTAACTGCTTGCCTTGATTAGCTTCAGGCTTGACCACGAACTGGACTCCAGGCTCGGGCTCAACGGACTCGGTAGGCTCCACGGGTTCGGTCTCCGATGATTCAGTCACTATAATACATGAATGCGATGCAAGAATTAAGAAATGAACTTATATTGAGCATGCAGAGAACATTACAAGGAACTCACGAAAATTGGATTTGCAGTAAAAGTATTTTCCTATAATTAATCATAAATAGATTAATTTTCAGCCACTCTAAGCAAGTAAATTCGGAAAAGGCTTGCAAACTTAGCTAAAGAAAACTAAGAAAACTATCATAGATACTAGGCATGAACACTAGACTAACAAAACTAGTTTCACCATTTTATCACTTTCCAGCCAAAAGTTCTGCATTAAACTATTTTCGGATAGAACAAACAAAAACACATTAAAAACCCTAACAAACAAAAAGCAAACATACAAAACAACATTTTTCCTAAGTAGAACTCGACGATATGAACCCAACAAAACAAGTTTCATATTTTTCAGAGCTAGACACAAATTTCTATGCATTTTTCAAGTTTGCAGACAAATAAAGCATCACAAAACCCTTGCAAAAATGCTAGGTGCACCAGAGGGCAGCCACCCCCGGCCACCGACAGGTGGGCCCAGGGGGCCGGGCGGCACCACCATGCCGGGTCAAGGCCAAGGCATGCCTTGACCCTGCGCCTGGGCGCGCCCGCGCGCGTGGCGCACACGCTCGGTGCGGCGTGCGCGACGCGGCGGTGCCGGCGGACGGCAGCGCGGTGGGGCGAGGCCAGAGGGGCTCGGGGAGAGGGCGCATGGCGTGCCCTAGGTGATGGCAAAGCTCACTGGTGGCAGCAAGGGCTGAGAATGGCGACGAGGCGGCGTCCGGCGGAGGAAGGCGGCGGCGGGCGATCGCGCTCATTGGGGAGGCCCTATGGGAGGGGAGGGAGCCGGGTGAGGAGGGCAATGGGTCGAGGAGAAGGGGATAATGCTCCCCATGCGCAGAATCAAGGAGGGGTTCACCGGAGGCGACGAATCGAGGCCGGCAGCGGAGCTCCAGGCGGCGGCGGCAACTTGGGGGCCAAGTGAGTCTCTTCTGAGGTGGGACGATGCGGCATCTCATGATTCTCCTAATTCTCTCTGGATTTAGGTTAAGTTGCTTGGTAGGTCGAAACCAGTCATGCACTGCTCTGCATCGATCAAAAAATAGAAAGAGCAATGTGTTGTCGACCGAAACCCACCGGCGAGCAACGACGGGCAACACGAAGAGCCGGGAGGTTGCTGGTGCGCTGGCAAGCACTGCTCCCTCGTCGACGGCCCGCAATTTCCGTCACGCGCCCGGAGGATGTGTGAAAGCCGAGCGTGCCACCTGACCTATACCCGATCAGGAGGGTGTAGACGTGCTCCGAACAGTTTCCTGCATACAAAGACACGTGTAAACGTAAGTCCGAGCCGTGGTCGGCTCCCCGGGACGACTCTTGCATCGGCTTTGAAGAGCCGATCGAGTCCCGGTGTCAGATGGGATCTAATTGTATCCGGATATGATAAATAGAGCAAATCACTATAAAAACTGCTTCAATCAAGTCTAATTAATCTTAATCCACGACGGTAACAGCTTCACTACTAGATCGGAACATCCTACACGTGACTAGGCCTAGCGAACGTAACAGACGACTAAACCACAACCTAAAACAGAGGCCTAAGAACTAGCAAGAGCCGATTCCCGGAACAATCCCTATCAAGGCTAAGATAAAGCATCTACTACGCCACCGGATCAGCCAATCCGTTTGCAAGGCCTAACCCAGCAGATATTATGCCAACTCTTAAGATAAGAGCAAACCATAACAGATCGGATCTACTAAACATGAAAGAAGCAGGGTGTTGTCCCTGTGCGACTAGTTCTATGCGATAAGAACTAGCGAGAGATTGAAACGTGACTGCACAGAGACAACATGATATTCGCAGATGATAAGCAACAAAGCACAAAAGATCTACTAAAAACCATGCTATGAACATCATGATAACTAGTACTACTCGCCATAAAAAATGCTTCAGTACGAGTAATACCAAGGTAAAAGCAAGAACAATACTGCCCTGATCGCAAGAAGCGATCAGGGCAGCATGGCACTTACTTGGTTGAAACCCTAGGATTAGGGGTGGCGATGTGCCGAGAGTTGTTGTTTGCGAGTCGTGATGACGCTCTCCTTTACAAATAACAAAGGATACATATTTATAGTCCGGAGACTTGGGAAACAATCTAAACTGATCTTGTCCCGATTGGACTCTATATCTAATCTTGAACTAAATCTAAGGATACACGGCCAATGTGGCCCATACGCTCACGCAGGAGCCGATTTACAAGCCTTCCTCAATCTTCTGCTTTAAGCCCATCTTGCTTTCGGCCCATAAATTAACCCTGTTAATTTATGGCGATAACACATGCCCCCCTGGTTTTGGCAACGATAGTTCCAAAACCAATCCGTCGGTTCATCTTCCCGTTAATGCTCATTAATCATACTGCAACCACCAAGGAAGACGCAACATCTCTGCAACTGGCTCCTCGCAGAATGTGAAACTGCCGATCCATCTTCTATCTTCTTACTATTTAACCTCCCTCTGCATCGGCTCCTCTTCACAGCAAAACTCCATCTTCTTCCCAAAGCCAGTAGCACAGAAACCACCCCAATCCTCCAACAGCCATGGCCATCTCTTCCTCCTCCGGCTCCAACTCGTTCGGAGACTCTTCTTCTTCTTCCTCTTCCCCTTCTTCTTCTTCCTCCCTTTCGGCCTCCTCCATCGACTCCATCCCAGAGAGCCGAGAGCCGACCCCTGAGTGGGACCCAACAGCAACCTACGAGGCGCTGGCTCCTCTGCACTGGGACGCAGAGGAGTTCGACTTCGGGGTCGCCTTCGAGGAGGACGAACCCATGACCGAAGGAGAAGACCTCCGACTCCTGTTCCAAGAAGAGTCGGAGAAGGACGAGGAAGAAGACCCCTCATCGGACGGAGTCGGCTCTTCCTCAGAAGAGGAGATCGACTCCCCCTCCGATGACGACGAGCCGATGGGCGGAAAGCCCTTCCAGTTCCTCGGGTCCTCCGAGGAGGACAGCGAAGAGGAGGTCAGCGGCGATGATGGCAGCTGGAGCGACTCCGGGTCTGAAGGTGGCAGCAGCGCCTTCAGCAGCAACGACGACGATGACGACGGCAGCGACGACAACGGCAGCGGGAATGTGCCAGCCCGAAGCCCCAAGCGTTGTAGGTACTAGGTACCTACGAACAGTAGTAATACCATAAGGGTAGAATCACAAAGCCGAAGGATTGATTCCTTTGTAAAATCGGCTTTCCCTGTAATAAACTTTCCTTTAATGAAATCGAGTTCCGTCAATCTTGTGTGTCTTCATTTACTTCTAAAAAAAAAAGCCGATGGCAACGCATCAGGCTTCCATAAATATCCAAGAGCCGACGAAATTCAAACTAGAAGCAACCCGCACAAGAGTAGAATATCGCTTCCAGCTTGAACCGAACTCGACGAACCCTCAAATTCGAGTGCAATTCGAAAACCAAACTCTACAAATCCGAGCAAGAATCCTCCAGGCAGCCGGAATTCGAACCAGAATCTCCAGCAATCAAACCCTAAGTCAACAGATCTGCAACCATGGCGGATTCTGCAGTTCAGACAACAAGCTCTAACGATGCGGCAATCGATGGCCTGAAGGTAATATTCGGCCTAATCTTTTAGTTTTCTTCAACTCACTAAGCTTCTGAAACTGAAACTCTGAAACATGACACCAAACGCATATTTCTGAACTTCTGAACTTCAGGTGTCAGACATCCTTCTGCCGCATCCCTCCAATCCAAAATCTTTCTGTCTTGGCCCACAAACCCATGAAACCCCCACAGATTTGATCTCTTGTGAAGCAAATAGGATTCCTTTTGTGAGCCAAAACATCGATTTGAACCTCTGGGCCGACTGCTTAAGAGCCTATCCTAATCCACCTAAAAGCTGGATAACATGGTATAACAGAGTAGCAAAAACCCACATGCCCTTGTGGCAAGATTTGAGCATAGCCGATGCACTTAGCCTATCACTGTCACCCCTTGACAAAGACGAAAATCTTCTGAAAACCATCGGCTATTTCTGGTCTGATGCTCTGAATTGTTTCCTTTTTGGTCACGGACCCATGACCCCTACTCTGCTAGATGTTGTCATGATCACCGGACTAGACATTAGCTCTCCTAATCCTGCTGCTCACAAAATGGCAGAAGTCCCCTTTAAACTTTCTTCCAAAGTCAACTGCACAAACTGGGGCACTTACATGAGTCAGCACATGAAAACAAAAGGTCCAGTGACTGAGAAGGAACACACAACATTCTTAAATCTTTGGCTAGAGCACTTCATCTTCTGTGGCCCTTCTTTAGCTCCAACTAAGAACTATCTCCCCTTGGCCTATCACCTGGCCCATGGTAATCACACTGGCCTAGGCAAACTTTTTCTTGGAGAAACATATAGATATCTCCACTTAATGACATCCAATCTGCTCAACCACAAGAAACTGAGAACTGGAGGCCCTTGGTGGTTCATTCAGTTATGGGCACAGCTGTACTTCCAGCATCATATTCCCAACTTCCAAGGCCTGACCAAGAACTCTTTCCCTGATGAGAGTGGCAAACCAATTAGATGCACAAGCTATGGCCAAGCTTTATTCAGTCTCCCCGGTAGTAAACTGAACTCAATAGATGCAGCAAACTGGTTCAGAGTCTTCTACAAAGGACTAGATAATCCCCTCTACTTCCCATTTACTGAATCTGAATCCTTCGAAAACCCAACTGCCTTTAGATTAGATAACTTTGCCGATGACGACAGCACTCGGCATCTGTATTCTTTGATGATTCGACCTAGCTTCCTTCCTGTTGGCATCAGCACCTCTAATAGAATTATCAAGCCAGGCTATGAATCTTACCAGCCAGTCATAGCAGCTCGGCAACTTGGTCTAGGACAGGTCCCTCCCCACTTCCATATTCACCACTTGGTGGAGAGCAGAGCCGATCTGCCCGATGGTCTCACCAGTTCAAGATGCTACAGCAAGTTTGATGACCTCCACATCCCAATACCAGCCGATCTGTTCTTTATCTCTTCATCAATCGGCTTTGATACTTGGTGGAACATGTGGAGAACTCATGTCTTCAGAAAAGCTCTAGGTCCTCGACTGCAGCAAATCGATCCTGAATATGTAATCCTTGAGGAAGAGGTACTGAATTTGTGCATTTTATTCTTCCTAAGTCCTCTATCCTTTCCTATTGGCTAATCCTGCTCATCCTGTTAGCAGCAACAAGATGGCCCAGAACCCACGACCAGTACTGGGGAACCATTCCATCTTTTTCCAACTGCTCCTGATGTACTTTTCTGCAAAGGATCACCACCAATGAAGAAAGTGATAATGACTGTCCAGCCAGACTTACTTCAGTCGGCTTTCAAACAAAAACAAACTTCTACAGTAGTTGCCCCCCGAGTCTTGACCAAGAAAAGGAAGATGATCACCAGGCGAGTGATCAAGAAACCAGTACCAACTTCCCCGAGCCCATCAGAGTCCAACACCAACCAGGTAACTCATCATTCAAGAACTTCTTCTTTATTTCAGACATATATACTCTGGTTGACTGTAATTCTATTTTCAGGATGCAGCTGAAGAAACCTCCAACGCAGAAGGCCTGAATCAACATGAGACGGCTGCAACTCCTGATGCACTGATGGATATAAACGAAGAACAAGCTGATACAGTCGATGCTCTTGACGCTAATACCAGCGCTGATAGGACGATTGCTCCCGAACCGACCAACATTTCTTCTCCAGAACAGGTGACATTACAAAACCAATTCTGAACCAGCCGATAACTTCATAAATGCACCTTGTTCTAACTCCAAAGATGTCCATAGAGCTTTGACATTTCAGGTTTGCTTTCCTTCGACCCGGCATCAATGGGTCTGATTGTCCCTGGAGCAGAAACATTATCTCTGCAGCAATCGGCTAACTTGACACATCAGCTTCTACTCATCAAGGATCTTCTATCCGCTCCAATCACCGCTCTGGTTGACGATTCCAGCAAAATAAAGAACATCTTCGAGCAAATAGAATCCCAACTTCCAGAGTCATTGCAAATCAAGCTCTGGTCGGCCAGCAACCTCCCATTCTTTCGGATAGAAGTCAGTAAAGCACAACAAAGGATGGAAGCACATCGCTCTCAAACTTCTCTGAAAGCTGACATTACCCAAAAGTGCAAGGCCCTCAACCAGAAGAAGGCAACTCTAGATATCAAAGCTGACGTGTCTGCCAACGTGAACCGACTCAACCTCCTGAAGAAAGAACTGGCGGAACTCGAAGAAAAGGTCCGCACCACCAAAGAACTCATCCAGGCCGAAGAAACCTCCATCGCAAACTCCAAGCAAGAAACCCAGGAAATAGCCAAGCAGATACAAGCAGAGTTTGCAGACATCAGCACCTTGAGTCGGCAGATAGTCACAGACGATGACAAGGATGACGAAGCGATTGTAGCACGAGCAGACGCCGTCCATACTGAAGCCATCCATGCCATAGTGGAGTTCCTGAACCAGTAGATAGGCTCAAGAGAGAATTAGTACCACCTGTTAATTTGAGACTTGTAACTGTTCTTTTAAAACATCTTAAGTCGATGGTCACACATCGGCTGTTTGCTTTTCATATTTTTTACTAGCCAACTCAAAGTGTTGGCCTGTCATGATTTTTCTTTTTCTTTTTTTTTTACTGGCCAACTCAATGTGTTGGCCTTTCATGACTCTTTTTTTTTAGTGGCCAACTCAACGTGTTGGCCTGTCGTGATATAGCCAGATGGACGTCATCGGCTTTCACTACTCGCCTTCCCACATGCTCGGGAAATACCTCTTGAGATGCTGACCATTGACAGCAACAGAAAACTTGACACCGTCCAATTCCTCGAGCATGTATGCGTTCCCAGGCAAAACCTGATCAACCTTGTACGGCCCATGCCAAGTTGGAGACCATTTACCAAACTTTTTGTCTTTAGTTCCCAATGGCAATACCGCCTCCCAAACCAAATCTCCAACTTGGAAATCCTTAGGCTTGACCTTCTTGTTGTATGCACGGGCAACTTTAGCTTTGTTCTCTTTGATTTTTTCCAGCGACCAAAGCCTTAGCTCTATCAGGTCCTCCACATTATCGTTCATCAAGGCTGCATACTGTTCAGCAGATAGATCATTCTGAAACTCAACACGCCTTGATCCAGCCGTGATTTCCCATGGTAGCACAGCATCCTGGCCGTAAACTAGATGGTACGGCGACGTCTTGGTGGACCCATGACATGAAATACGATATGCCCACAAAGCTTTTGATAACACCTCATGCCAGCGCCTAGGATATTCATCAATCTTTCTCTTTATGAGCTTGATAAGGCTCTGGTTGGATGCTTCAGCTTGTCCATTAGCTTGGGCATAATACGGAGATGATCTGATTAGCTTAATCCCCATGTCATCGGCAAACTTTCTGAACTCCTCTGATATAAAGACCGATCCTCCATCGGTCGTAATGGTCTGAGGGATCCCAAACCTATGAATGATGTGTTCTTTGACAAAGCTGATCACATCTCTCGATGCTACTGATCTCATGGGCACTGCCTCTACCCACTTTGTGAAATAATCTGTGGCAGCTAAGACCCATTGGTGACCCTTGCTAGACGACGGGTTGATCTGTCCAATCATGTCCATGCCCCATCCTCTGAATGGCCAGGGTTTGATGATAGGATTCATCACTGATGCTGGCACTATCTGAATTTTGCCAAACTTCTGACATGCTTGACATCCCTTGTAATATTTGAAACAATCCTCAAGCATAGTGGGCCAGTAATAACCCGATCGCCTAATCAGCCATTTCATCTTATGAGCCGATTGGTGAGTACCGCAGGCTCCTTCATGTATCTCATGCAAGAGCTGATTTGACTCTGAAGGCCCCAGACACTTGAGCAGTAGTCCTTCCAAGGTCCTGTAGAACATGTCATCCCCTATCAGAACATACTTCATGGCCTTGAGTCTTATCCTTCTGGGTGCCCCCCGAGCCGAGTCCTTCAAGTAATTGAAGATATCGGCTCTCCAGTCTCCGGGTTCTAGAAACTGAACCTCCACATTGACTCCATCGGCTGCTTCCCTGTACCTGGAAGCCATCTGTGCCAAATCATTGGCTTCATTGTTCAGAGTCCTGCGTATCCAGTGGAAATTGATGTATCTAAATTGTGACATCAACTCACGGCACTGCATCCATATTGAGAAAAGAGCCTCGCTCTCACATCTATATTCTTCCGTGAGCTGAGAAATCACCAATTTTGAGTCCCCAAAAATTTCCACCACCTCTGCTCCAGCCTCAAGGAGTAGTTCCATCCCTTTGAGAACGGCTTCATATCCCTCCAAATTATTGGTGCATGAGGCAGTCATTCTGATGGAAAAAGAATATGTCGCCCCACGAGGCGAGACCAACAGAATTCCCACACCGCACCCATCATCACAAGCCGATCCATCAAAGAACATAGCCCAAGCACGAATAAATACTGCAGCAATATCAGTGGTAATCCTGTCCGCAACAAGATCCGCCAGTGCTTGTCCCTTGACTGCTTTTGCAGGCTAGTATCGGATATCAAACTCTGACAATGCAAACATCCATTTTCCAAGTCGACCTTTCAGGACAGGAGCCAACAGCATGTGTTTTATGACATCTGATTTGCATATAACAATTGTTTCCGCCGAGAGCAAAATATGACGATGCTTTGTACATGTAAAGTATAAGCAAAGGCAAAGCTTCTCGATTTCAGGGTACCTGGTCTCGGCATCTAACATGCGTCTGCTGAGGTAGAAAACCACCCTCTCTTGGCCGTCATGCTTCTGAACCAACACTGAAGCAATAGAAGTGTCACCCACGGATAGGTACACATAAAACGGCCTATCATGCTGAGGAGGAACCAACACTGGAGGCTTTGACAAATATTCTTTGATTTCATCGAAAGCTTGCTGTTGTTCTGCCCCCCAGCGAAACTCATCATCAGATTTGATCTTCACTAGACCCATGAACGGCTCAATGCACCCAGACAGATTAGAGATAAACCGTCTGACAAAGTTGATTTTACTGATGAGCTTCTTTAATTCTTTCTTCGTAGTAGGTGGCTTCATCGTCTTCACAGCTTCTTGACTCTTTAGGCCGATCTCGATTCCCCGTTCATGCACCAGGAATCCTAGAAATTGACCGGCCGATACACCGAAGGCACACTTCTTTGGGTTCATTTTGAGCCTGAACCTTCGAGTCCGCTCCATAACTTGACGCAGATCTTCTAAATGCCCCGCAGTTGACTTGGACTTGACCACAACGTCATCAATATAAATCTCTACCAGCTTGCTGATGAGATCATGAAAAATGTAATTCATAGCACGTTGGTACGTTGCACCGGCATTTTTCAGTCCGAAGGTCATAACCAAGTACTCAAACAAGCCAACTGCACCTGGTACTCTGAACGCAGTCTTGTTCACGTCCTCTGGGGCCATGAAGATCTGGTTGTAACCGGCGTTGCCATCCATAAAACTCATCATTTTGTGGCCAGCAGCGGCATTGATCTACGTCTCTGCAACAGGCATTGGGTATTCATCCTTCGGAGTTGCTCTGTTGAGATCTCAAAAATCGACGCAGACACGCCATCGGCCATCTTTCTTTTGTACCGGCACCACACTGGAGATCCATTCTGCATACCGGCACAGCCTGATGAACCCAGCATCCAGCATCTTCTCCACCTCTTTCTTAACTTCTTCTAGGACTTCGGCCTTCATCTGACGTGCTGGTTGCTGAAACGGCTGAAACCCCTTCTTGAGCGGGAGCCGATGCTCGACGATGCTTCTATCCAGACCGGGCATTTCAGTGTAGTCCCATGCAAAACAGTCCCGATACTCTTTCAGTAATGCAATCATCTCCTCACGCAAAACCAGATTCAACTTTTTGCTGATAAATGTCGGCCGTGGCTTATCCCCAGAACCGATGTCAACTTCTTCCAAATCGTCAGCTGACGTGAACCCGTATCCTAGTTTGCCATCGTCTGAGAAACCAGCTGCGAACGCAGGCGAGTCTTCATTATCTGCAAGATCAGCGGCAAACACAGGGAGATGACAAGAAAAATTATTTGGCCAACAGCATGGGCTGGCCGCCTCTATACTTCCATTATAATTCAAAATCAAATAGTGGATGAGTGGCCAACTGCCAGAGCAGGCCATCGTGTGTACATGATGTAACAATTCCGAACCCAAACAGGATTTAACTATTTTTTGGGGCCGATCGCCGGGATCGGCCTCTCTATTTCTATTACATCCCGTGGCATGCCAGGATGCATTTACTCTGTGAGGCCAGTGGATAAGACTAGCCTCAATCCGTTTTTTGTCGCCTCGATCCGATCACAGTCTTCAAGGGCGATCCCTGAGATCGGCTCTTGTCCTTCTGCATCCCAAGCATGCATATCCGCGACGGAGACTTCGCTGGAATCGTCTGCAGGGACCACTTCTACTTCATCGCCGTCCCATTGGATGAGGTACTGATGCATTGTGGAGGGGATACAACAGTTGGCATGAATCTAGTCCCTTCCAAGCAGCGCCGTGTATGTACCCTTGCTGTTAACGATGAAGAACGATGTTGGTACAGTCTTGCGGCCCACTGTCAGTTCCACATTAAGAACCCCCATTGCTTCTGATGGTTGTCCGTTGAAGTCATTGAGCATCACGTTGGTCTTGATCAGATCAGCAGAAGAACGACCCAGTCGGCGCAGCACAGAGTACGGCATCAAGTTGACTGCAGCGCCAGTGTCAACCAACATCCTGTTCACAGGCTTGCCGTTGATGAAGCCCTTGAGATATAACCCCTTCAAGTGTTTGTAGCTCTTCTCCTTAGGCTTCTCGAAAATGATTGGCCGTGGGCCGAGATCCAGCTGCGCGACGGCCAATTCCTCCTGTTGGGGTGCTCGAAACTCTGACGGGAGCACGAACACCATGTTCACGTCAGCCGATGGCTTTTCATTGGCTTTTGTCTGCTTGGGGCGCCACTCCATCCTCGGGGGGCGCCTCTCTTCCCTCTACGGTCGCCTAACTTTCTCCGCGAGATCCGGACGCGCTTTTCTCAGCACGTCAAGGTACTTTGCTTCTGCGTCTTCGAGGTTGCGCAAGCGCTGTATTCTGCGCTTCTGCGACCGGTTGAGCCCGTCAGGACACCACCGTGGGCGATGGTACCTGTCTTCTTCCTCTAGCTCTGAACCACCTCCGGATGGGCGCCCCACATGGTCGTCCTGACGTGTTCTGGGCCCCAAACGCCGGAACACCGATGTCTTGTCTTGTTGATGCCCTCAAGGCCTGCACTCCAAGCAATCATCTATAGTAGGTAATCGGCTCATGCCGGAATTCCAACAGTACCTGAAGAACGGGCAATGCCAGTGGTCGCGTGTAGCCTAGCGCCTGCCCAGTGTCCTTCCTGAGCGGTGCTCGTACTCGTCTTCCTCCGATTTGTATCGGCGGCGTAGCTGATACTGGTACTGGTATTTCTCCAGAAGCCGATTAGAAGCTGGAAGCTGATTGCGGATGTGACGTACTTGCTCTTCAGTCACATGCTGCTATTCCAAATCACGTTCATCTTGCGGCCGTTTGCCAGAAGCGGCCTCTCTCCTCTGCTTGTTATGGCGGCGCACAGGTCCCACCATGTTGATCTGGAATGCTAGATCCTGGCCTTCGGATCCGACATCTGACAGCTCCACAACGTTAACCGGTGGGAAGGGCTTCGTGTCAACCTTCATGGTGTGTTGAGCCAGGATCAATTGGCCTTGTTCGATAGCCGATTGGATCTGTCGACGCAGCTCCTTGCATTCACCTGTGGCATGAGTGAACGAGTGGTGCCATTTGCAGTACAGCCTCCCCTGCAGCTCTTGTGGCGTCGGTAGCTTGTGGTTCTCTGGGAGCTCCAGCTATTTTTCTTTGAGGAGCAGGTCGAATATCTGCTCTGTTTTGGTTACGTCGAAGTCGAAGCCCTTCACACGCCCCTGCTGCTTGATCCACTTGCATGGGACAGGATTTGCCCCCCGGGTCCACTCTGCCACGGCTACTTCCTGCTCTTCGCCAGAGTCGTCAGATTCCTCAGCTTGTGCCATGTTTACATGGCGCTTGAACTTGTCCTGGTACAGCTCAGGATGGTAATGCTCGTACACTGTAAGCTTCTGCACCAGGTGAGCCAAAGATGTGAACTCCAACTGGAAAGCCGCATCCTTGATCGGCTTAGCGAGTCCCAGGACAGCCAGATCGACTGCCTCCTTCTCTGTGATGCGTGACGAGTAGCATCGGTTCTTGACCTCCCTGAAGCGCTGTATGTACTCTAACACGGTCTCTCCTCGCTTCTGCCTGACTTGGGCGAGGTCGGCAATTCCGGCTTCTGCAGCTTCCGAGTGGTACTGGGTATGGAATTGATCTTCAAGCTGCCTCCAAGTCCGGATCGAATCCGGAGCCAGTGATGCATACCATCCAAAAGCTGGGCCTGTCAGGGATTGGCCAAAGAACCGGACCCTCAATG